>NC_140932.1:75043354-75643354 GCF_014529385.1 Adiantum capillus-veneris | reverse complement strand
ATTACTTGAAGCTTTGGGACTAATGACTCGCTCATTTAGTGGCTTAGCTGCTTAACTCTGACTATTATGCCATGTATTTTTAATGGCGTGCTTGTTCGAGGCTAGAAACCCAATTCCATAGTTTCTTGAGATTTATGTCTCTTTCATTGTTTTGGTCTTTGGATGCCACCATTTTGTCTAGTAGGTCGATGTACTTATGCTCTTCTTGATTTGTTTGTCTCGTATGTTGATACTGCTTTGTGTAACAGGTTCTACGGTTGTAGTACTTACTGATTGAGCCTTTGCTTTATCTCCCATAGAGGTCTTGGCTGAATGTTACATGGTCAAATGATCCCCTCCACAAGTGTCACATCTCCACATTTGTTGATGTCGTACATTCAGTTTTTGTCTATAGCCTTGGTTCATTCTCTTTATCAATTCTTTGACCATTTGATCAACATTTGGCATGGTAGGAGTTTGAACACTCCACTTCATTGTAGATTCACTCGTTATAGAAGATGCACTACTAGTTGCATTTTTTCCATCTTCCATCACCTCTCCATATGACTTACAATTTTTAAATAGATATAAAGCTTCTCTAGTGATTTTCTCAAAGGTGGTACATCTTGTTAAGTATAGATCTTTTTTTGAGAGTTTTATTTTTTAAGCCCTTTATAAAGAGAACTGACAATCTTTCCTCTAGAAGTAACTCTCATGTAGGTTATTTCTCAAGGTATTGTTTCAATCGAAGCAATGCTTCCTTCACCTTTTCACTGTCCTTTTGCTTGAAAGCATAGATCTATGACACCCTGTTGTGCTTGATCCCCCTTTTAAAGAACTCCTCTACAAATTCTTGCAAGAGTTATTCAAATTTTGAAAAAGCCTCTATGTTCAATGGTTGAAACCAAGTTAACGCTATCCCTTCCAAGGCTAAGCCGAATCCCTCATATTGTGTATGAGGGATTTGCTAATGCTATCCCTTCCAAGGCTAAGCCAAATCCCTCATATTGTGTATGAAAATAAGATACTTGTTTAACTCTTAGTACTTGTTTAAATAGTGACACAAGTGCATATGGATCTCTTGACCCATTGTACTTTGTCTTGACACAATTGGCCACTTGAGGTCGTCTCCTTTTTCATGGTTTAGTCACCAATCTGTCCAATTCGGGGTCTCTTGCAAAGTAATCTCTCGCTCGCTTCTTGTCTTGGAGAAAATCCTGGTGGAATGCTCTTTGATATATGCTCTAGCATCATTTTTGAAAATCGATGTCCGAATGGTGGTCATGTTGACCCCATAGCTTTAGTCTCTAAAACATGAGTATATTCAAGAGACTCGTTGAATCCCGTTCTTCCCATAGACTAAGTCTCAACTCCTTGTGTTTTGGTCTAAAGATCACCGGTGCACTCACACTTGACTTAAAGTACATAGAGATTGGAGTACCCTTGTGTGTATATCTTTCTAGGTCAATTGGGTTAACAAGTTTTTACTCTTGTCCATACTTATCTACCATCAAAACTTGCACTCCTTGGGCATCTATATACGTGAATGCATAGAGGTTCTTATGGTCTATCAACTCTCCCACATTAGGCTCTACACACTTGTAGAAGTTATGTCGATTCCCCATTTGTGAACCTATACAAGCCTCATGAGCGTATTCTATTAGAACTCTCATGGCTTTGTTGATTTTGATGAATCTCACGTTGGGTTTGTTGATCAGCGGATGCTTCTCCTCTAGGTCTTTATCAATTTCTACCCTCGTATTTCCAAGAACACGCATTTGATTTGAGGTGTATAATGGCTCGTGTGTCTTCTAATGAGGCGTATAATCTCTTGGCAAAGATCCATGAGCCATGCCTTGAAGTGTGGTGTTGTATGTTTGATATGTCTCCACATTTTCTCTCAATCCCCCGATCAAAGGTGTTGCAATATTTCTTGCGATTTGCATATCTTGAGTTGAGTAGAAAACCTTGGTGGTGGATGATCTGTCATGGTTAAGACTCATCCAATACTCTCAAGATATTCTTTGACAAGCCTACCTTGGCTTAGTGCCACTTATCTCTTTTTGTCCCCGATCATGTCTCTCAAAAATCAGGTCTTTGTGACCCTTTGGTCTATGGAAACTAGTTTTCGGCATGCTAAAAGTCTTGGGTATCATGTTGCTCACAAGATTTTATTCTGATTTTACCTTACTCAATTTGGAGTTGTGTAGCAAAAGTTAGAGAAATTTTGATAAACTGCACTTGAAACAACACTCAAAACAGTCTCAAGACCAAGATATGCAAACTTTTGCTTGTATCTTGGTTTCCAAGAGGGTATTTTTAGCTCAACTTGAGATATAAGATGTACTCAAGTATATCTATAAGCTCATCAAGTCAGATACCCCCACTATGAAGAGGTACATGGATCACGATCCATGACCCCCTCTCAAATTTTGACAATTCCTAGAGAAGGTCATCTATAGGCTCTGTAACAAATTTCACCAATTTTCTAAGGCTATATTTTTTTGAATTTGGAACTTTTTTGATAGGTGATATGCCAAACCCTAGGTTTGATCTATGGTTTTGAGTCTATCTTTTGTTTTGATGCCTTTTGACCCAAATGTTTTCTTATATATGCACTATTGTCTGGGAAAATTTCAGGTCAAGCTATCACCATGGGGACATGAATCGCGATCCATGTTTGGAGGCCAAAGTGAGTTTTCTTGGTACCATTAGGATGAACATGATTACAAGATGCTATGGTATCAAACTTTTTGGGTCTGAAATTAGATCAATTTTTACACTTTCTTAGAGTACTTGGACAATTTTAGGATTTTTAATTAAGTTTTGATGTCCAAATGAGATTAAATTTTGGGATTATGCTATAAATAGCATGTAGATATAAGTGGCTAGGTTTTGGCTCAAAAATTTGGAAGGTACATGGATCGCGGTTCATGTTTGGAGAGCTTTTGATCCCAAAATTGAACCACTTATAGATGAAGGTGTTTCTAGGCTATCCCCAAAATCTTTTTACATTTGGACCAGTTTTGGTCAACCAAAAGTGAAATCCTTTGTTTATTTTAGCGGATTTTGGCGTTTTGGACAAATTGATCTACTATAGGGCTTTTCAAAGGGGATTTCTCAGAGGGTTTATAGTGCAAAAATGGAAGTGCAGGGGGGTCTTCTTCAAAGTGCTCTACAAATTGGTCCAAATGGCCTGTCAATCGGAGGTGTATAGCTCAAGATATGGCAACTTGAAGAAAAGAGTGCTTTGCAGATTCTCACAAGATTGGATGGATGCATTCTGATGATCGGAGCAAGTGTGTGATGCTAGGGGTGAAGTGCTCAATTTATGGAGAATGCTCTTCTTTTCAGATCGGCAATCAAATCTTGAATGGTCAAGATATGGATAGTTGAAGTTTTGTCAAGGGCCAGTTTTTTCACGTTTACCAAGATTTTTAGAGGTAGTATGGAGCATTTTGAGCTAGTTGAAAGTGGAAGTTCATCAATCGGAGTTGCGAGCATCAAGATATTGAAGTCTCAACTTGACAGTTGTCAAAGAAAATACATTTTCAAATGATTTTTCTCGTTTTGAGGCTCGTCGTTCACGGATGTTGGATTGCCAAAATGTTGCGAGGTTCTGGTGTTTTGAAGTTAGCAAGGCAGAGTTTCCCTTGGGCTTTACAAAGAGAGCATCAGACATTAGAGAACCAAGATTTCGTAGTTCAAAATTGGCACTGAAACAAGGGTTTTTTTATTGAGTTTAATGATTCTTTTGGGGCCCTTGAGGGTGCAAATCTTGGTAGTCCACCACGTGGCAGCGTAAAATAACCCATATGTGTTGCAAAGTTCACCCAAGGGGGTTATGTAGTGAATCATGGAGGGCATTTGGGTATCCAAACAGAGGAGAGAGGAGAGCTATCACTCCCTCCCCCTCCCATGCTAGCCTTCTCACTCACGGCATGGTGACGCTGACGGTGTTGGCGGCTTGGGCCATCATCCATGGCACCTGTGGGTGATAGTGGTCAACTGTGGCGTACCCATCTGGGGCCAGTTCTCATGCAAGGGACTACCCTTCCCTTTTGTTGAACATAGAGGGGGGGAAAACCCACTTACTAGCGACAACGTTGGTGCTTGGGGAGGGGGCCTTTTCACGAGAGAGAGAGAGAGAGAGAGAGAGAGAGAGAGAGAGAGAGAGAGAGAGAGAGAGAGAGAGAGAGAGAGAGAGAGAGAGAGAGAGAGAGAGAGAGAGAGAGAGAGAGAGAGAGAGAGAGAGAGAGAGAGAGAGAGAGAGAGAGGTATGATGTGTGGCAGTGGCCTATGGGATAGAAACACAATGGATTGTGTATGAGTATTGATTTTGATAGGTGTGTGCATTTGACAATGTAGAACCGAGTGTGTGTTTGTAGAGAAGTGTGTCGTTTAGAAGGTGTTTTTGAGAGAATTGGGGTGCTTTGAATGCCCTAGGCTTGTGTGATGGGTATATTCCTCCTTTCCCTACGCCACAATTGGACTTTGTGGTAGAGATGGCATGATGCATGGCTCAAAGCCAAGGATATGCCAGATCCCTATGGGACTGAAGCAATAAGTACAACAAATTATATCCTCAATCAAAGCTACACAAAGGCTTTGAAAGGAAAAACACCTCAAGAAGCACATTCTGGTAAGAAACCTTCAGTCTTTCATTTCAAAACTTTTGGGTGTTTCTAATATGCACATGTTCCTGATTCCCAAAGAACAAAGTTAGAAGCCAAAAGCAATAAAGGGTGTATTTCTAGGGTATAGTGAATAATCTAAGGCATATAGACTCTATGATCCAGAGGCAAAGAAGATACTCACTAGTGGAGATGTGGTATTTAAAGAAGGGCCACATTTGGTGGAGAAAAAAGGTTCTTCCACTTTCTCATCAAATGAAGAAATAACCCAACTTTTTCCAGATCAAAGTCATGTAAAAATTCAGAAGGAGGAGTTGTCTGATGATGAAAATTTGAACAAAACTAACCAACCTATTGTAGCATCATAGGAGAATCCACTACCAAAGTGGACTCAATAGATCTTTGATGATCGAAATCTTCATGTTCACAATCCTCATGAAGAAGAGGGTTGTTTGCAAAGGTCAAAGAGAATAGAGAAGCAAAAAAGAGCCTCCAAACACATCGTCAACATGGCTCTAATGGCTGAAATTGTGGGCTTGTAAAGGAGCTAGCCTCTATTGAAGATTCCATGGCTGATCCAAAGTGGAAATAAGCAATGTAGTCAAAGTATGATAGAATAACAAAGAATGACACATGGGAAATAGTGGAATGGACACCAAAGAAGAAGGTCATGAACACCAAATGGATTTACAAAGTTGAACACAAGGCTAATGCCTCATTAGAATAGTATAAAGCAATGTTAGTAGCACAAGGTTTCCACAAATTGAAGGGTTTGTTGTGAGTGAAACCTTTGCTCCCACAACTTGAATGACAACTATTCGCCTTATACTTGCTCTTGCTGCTATTTTTTGTTGGATTGTTTTCCAAATGGATGTAGAATCCACCTTTTTGAATGGACTTCTCCCGACTTCTCAAGGAGGAGGTATATGTAGAGCAGTCACCAGGGCTTGAGTCACCCATTCAAAAGGGAATGTTTGCAATTTGAAAAAGGATTTATATGGCTTAAAGCAATCACCAAGAGCGTGCTATGCCATAATAGATAGGTTTTTCAAAAAGCTTGGCTTTAAAAGAAGTGGTTCTTTGTATGTACTAAGAGAGAACAAAAAGCAAGTTGGATAATGTTTCTCACTTTGTTTTGGAGTGTTTTCTTAGGTTAGCAAGAAGAAACCAACCATCGCGCTCTTTCTTCAACAGAAGCAAAGTATAAAAGCTGCTTGTTTTGTAGCTTGTGAAGCAGTTTGGCTCAAGAGAGTGTGTATGGACTTAGGTGTTCCTATTGATTCAGCAACAACACTTCAATTTGACGACCAGAGTTACATGGTGATTGCCACCCTATCTTCCATGCACACACAAAGCATATTAAGGTTAAATAACATCATCTTTGAGATCTTATTGAGGATGAGATTATGGAGCTAGAATATTGTTCTAATGCAAACAATTGTGCAGATAACTTTAACAAAGCTCTTGGGAAAGACGTTTCTTTAACACCTTCATAAACTCGAAGTTGGCGCACGACCAACATAAATCATCTTTGGGTGTTCATTGAGGGGGGGTGTTAGTATACTTGCAATGCACACCTGTCAGTTTTTCCCACCACAATGTATGTAGCACAGTTTGTAAGGCCCCCATATGAGGAGAAGCCAATAGTGCACATATATTTGGTGGATTCCAGCTTATACATTGATGAGCTCTTTATTCATGATTATGGATGTTACATAGCAAATCGTGCGTGAGAAAAATCACTCGCCAGTGAGAAAAATCATTCACCAAAAATCAGATATTCATGCCCTTTTTTTTGAAATATCTTGGCCAGATGACGGCCAAAAAGTGACAAGAAAACGGCTGGCCGGTGGTGTTTGGATAGTGGCCAGTGGTGGTTGATGGGCGGCATGGACTTGGCTACACAGGGACGGCTCCACATGGGCGCATGGATGGCTATCACTCATGAGAGAGGGCATCCCATAGAGGATCCCTTACATCTATATAAGTAGGCCATCTCCGTGAGCCATAGTACATCCTACATCGAAGGGAATCCATATTGACAGATAATGAGTCCCTTGTATTCATGTCTACTTGCTCTAGTTGTCTATATCTCTATCTAAGCTCTATCTTGAGAGTGCATGGGTGGATGATGCCATCACTTTGTAATAGTGCTAATCTAAATTTTTGATTTACCACTAATCGTATCTTTCTCTACTCTCCTTGCTACAAGAACCTATTTTGTTCCACATTTCTTACAATTGACCACCAATGTTGTTAATTTGAATTTGGTAACAATAGATAACAATTTGTTTTTAAACTCTGAGATATGTAATGGAGATGAATATTCAAATAATTGTTTGGTGATTATTTGCAATTGATTTTATTGATGATGGAATGAGGATGATATATCTATCATGAACATATGGTATGGTGTTGTTTTTTAGTAGCTTAGTGAGTGGCTATGTGCAGGACATGTCGGCCATGGCTTCTATTTGACAATGGTGCCACAACTTTTTGGACACTGATGGCAAGCAAGTCTTTTAC
Organism: Adiantum capillus-veneris; assembly: GCF_014529385.1. Taxonomy (NCBI): domain Eukaryota; kingdom Viridiplantae; phylum Streptophyta; class Polypodiopsida; order Polypodiales; family Pteridaceae; genus Adiantum; species Adiantum capillus-veneris. The sequence continues at coordinate 75,636,215 of NC_140932.1, read as the reverse complement.
TTGGTTTGATCCATTGGATTAGTTAGCAATTTGTACAACCGGTTATTATTTTGTGAGCTTGTTATGAGTAATGGCTAATTTGTGCCCAGGTGATTATTGTAGCTATTTTGAGCATGGACCTAACTTGTAAATTAAATAAGTGCAAGAGGGACATTCTCACTCTTGTACAAGAGGGGATTGTACCCATTGCTTGTGTCTCCTCTTTCACTCATATGTGTCTCTACATATGCATTCATCTATAGTCATACACATGCCTGCTCCCCCCCTCCTCTCTCTCTCTCTCTCTCTCTCTCTCTCTCTCTCTCTCTCTCTCTCTCTCTCTCTCTCTCTCTCTCTCTCTCTCTCTCTCTCTCTCTAGTTATTTGGTGATTTAGGTTCTCCATGGCTCACGTTGTTGCACCACATACTTGCCACAAGACATCATCCTTGCCACCTTGGGTGGTTTTTTTATGGGTATCATTCTTTCCCATCACCTTCTTTGCCACCTTGACATTACCCCATTGATCATGCATAAAGGAGCTTCTTCCAAACATGACAGCAAGTCAAAAGGGTTGTGATAGCAACCTACATGTTAAGAAATGTATTTTTCCTTGTAAATATATTAGCTTATGTGAGCCAAAAGGATCCTTGGGAAATTTGTACATAGGCAAAAAAACCTTATTCATAGAAATAGATCTAGAATATTATGCATGTGCAAATGTAGGCAAACCATGTTTATATCATTCCCTCCAAAAAAATCACAATGTTCCCACATATCCTTTGCATAACACATAAGGAGCATCCAAAAATTTCATACAACTCAATATATGCCCTAATTATGTTGCAAGCTATATGTTCTATGTTGTATTTTTCATGTCCAATGACAATGAAGGCAAAGTAGTCCATGGTTACTCGGTATTGCATGCTTGTGTGGGTAAGTGGAAGAAGACGAAGAGAAGAAAAGATAATTTTAAATGTTTTAGGAACAACCCTTCAAAGATATATCTATCACGAGAGAGAGAGAGCGAGAGAGAGAGAGAGAGAGAGAGAGAGAGAGAGAGAGAGAGAGAGAGAGAGAGAGAGAGAGAGAGAGAGAGAGAGAGATTTTCATATGGAGGGAGGGAGTCCATGAAAGAGTGGAGATACAAAGAGAGAAATGAGATTGCACTGACACATAAGCCATTTCACACATGCTAATCAACTCGCACATATTATGCCACACAACTTGCAAAATGTCTCTAATGGACTATGGCATCACACAAATTAAGATCCCCCCCCTTAAACAAAGGATCACCCTAGAGGCTAGGACCAAGATATCCAAGCTATCCCAAATAGACTCCCACAATGAGACCAAGGAACACTCATATCCTATACATGTTGTCGATGTCCCTTCATCAATTCGTTGGTTCGCTTTGAATGAATATGGCACACATAGATTTGAAGGGGCAATATGTATGTTGAGAATCAAATGCTATACCATCATTTGCTACATACATTTATTTATTCACTTGTGCTCAAACCTTGATGCCTTTATGCATAAAATACCCACTTGTGCCAAGGATGTGAGTATGCATCTACTAAAGTTTCCAAAGTGTGTGCAAGTTTTGGTTACAAGATTCCTGTCAAATTAGTGTTAACAATATCTTTGCAAGCTCAATTTGCTTTCCATGCGTGTGAATGCTCTCTTTTTCTTGAAGATAAAGTTGAAAGTGGTTTTGAATATATCATGACCATGAGGTTAGCCGAATGTGGTGCCATGTGACAACAAATAAAATAAAAAAAATACTTCAATTTGTACGCCCCCAAAAAGAAGCACTAATTTTCAAATAAAAAAGTTGCCAAGTTGCACTGACTATGTGCACCAAATATGGCAAGTGTTCAAGGCTACAACAAAATATGACCCAAAATTGTAGTAGAAAATTCCAACACTCTGATTATGTAGGTTCTAGAAGCAATAGCTGCTAATTAAGTTGGCATGGTCGACAATTGCATGCTACAACTTGGTTGAGGGAGCTAGAGAGAAGCTAGTGGAGGCTACCAATTTAGCAGGACAATGTGGTGAAACGTGTTTGCAACAAATGAGCAAATGCCACCAAGATGAGGTTAGCCAGATATTTACATGCCAAACATGGTGTTATTGTGTTTATGCAAAGTTGTAAGTGGCACTATTGAGAGCCTTATTATTAAAGCACTAAATTTGGATTCTGTTAGTTATAACAAATGGTTATTATTTTCTTGCAAGAGTGGTAAGCAAACTAGCACGTGTATTCACTAGCCAATTCAATGACTTGAAATTTGGGGTGTTTCTACGATGGAAAAAAGCAAGCTGATGAAGATAAGCTCTTGATCGGGTCGAGTTATTGATTGCATGCCCACTAATCTGGCCTCCAAAGGTCAAACTTATATATGTCCATTTGAGAGACCATTTTAGCTCTTTCAAAGAATCTACAAAAGGAAAAGGAGAAGACCTTATATGTCCATTTAAGAGACCGTTTTAGCTCTTTCAAAGAAGCTGCAAAGGTGAAGACAGCAAACTTATATGAATGACTCGCAAGAATGCCAACCATTGAGAGAGATATTGATATAGGGCTTCCTAGAGACCTTGAAGATGCTTTTGAGAACTTATGATACAAGGACATGCTCAGCGTTCAAAACACATCATATAAAATTATAAGTTATCTTTACAAAGCATGTTCTACAATTTTCACTCATGTTGTGTCTATAAAGATAAATTTAAGTTGTCCAAAAGAGCTTCTCTCTCTCTCTCTCTCTCTCTCTCTCTCTCTCTCTCTCTCTCTCTCTCTCTCTCTCTCTCTCTCTCTCTCTCTCTCTCTCTCTCTCTCTCTCTCTCTCTCGCAATGGCAACCACTAAATGCTGATAGTCTTTCTCCATTTTTGAACATCGTGCAAACAAGCTTTTCCATGGGAGCCTTGCATATATGGCACTCCTTCTTGTTCACCATGTTCTACATGAGACATGGTAGATGATACATATGGACGTAAGCTATTCTATAGTGACCGCTCCATCTGTAGTGGACGCAAATTGAGCAAGGCCCCACATCATCTGCTATGTAGACTGAAGGTGGCCGCAATGTGTTGGGATGCTCAACCATACTCATGATCAACTGATGTTGGCACCGCTCCTTCATTTCATGGAGCTCACACCTCAGGAGCTTGATGTCTCTCTACACCTCTCTAGTCTCACTTGTGTTTGCCCCTGTCATCTACATGGAGGTATATAACTATGTCTGCAATTCCTCCATAGAATCATGTGTCTGCATAGCAGCACTGGCCAATGCATATCTCAGCTCTTCTCGTGACACTGTAACCGTCTCACTACATATATCGACTATGGCCTTGTTGGGCACCTTGCTACTAAAGTCCACTGGCTCATTTAAAACAAATTTCATGTATAACATCTTTGCAAACCACAGGGTACAATCCGTGTGGTTCGAGGTGTTGCATGTGCAAGCAAGGTATATGGCTTCTGTGTGCATGAAAATATCTGGCACAATGCATTTCCAACTTCAATCTCCCCGTACTTATGGAGAAATCGGTCACACTTGGCCATGCTTCCTTAACCATCTCTGTGGTGACGTCTTTATTGATGTCCTTCCATTGCTTGTCGTTAGCCGGTGCCCACTCAAAGCTTTGTGCAAGAAACCCCACGTGGTCGTTCGGACCAGTCGCATTTGCAAGTAACCGTAGGCGGTTATATGCCTTTCTAGATTTTTCGCATTTGCCCATGCCTAACAAGAACACATTTACAATGTGTTAATTGAACGACATTCATCACACTTAAATTTTAACAACAATTTTTTTTTGCACCACACACAACACCATTGCATGGTAATTAAGCACGGGAAGAAAAAAATTATCACTAATAGTAGGACTACCACGTTGGGTCTATAGTATTAACAGCTGATGACCATTTATGACTTTGAAAACATCACTTAAATCAATTGATGACTGCACCACACTGATTTAAATCATATGCGCACCACACCACATAATGTATTGAATCACTTTGCACCATGGTCCATAAGTGTTGAGAGAGATTGGGCGAGTGGGAGAGAGATAGAAATAGAATCCATCATTATACAGAAAAATTCAATTTACAAGTCCGATCTCTACAAATCTGATCGGATAGTTGTAAAACATACAAGTCTGATGTCGACAAATGTGATTGGGTATTATTTATACATCTTTATAGAATTACAAGAGTCAACATAATAAACTAGATCTAGGCATCATCTCACTTAACAAGACACGCTTCTGGGTTGATCTCTAACATATCAAAATGCTCACTCATATTTTGCAAATTTTTTCTTTGCCTGGTGGTGGCTCAAATAGTTTTTGTACATTATATTGACGATCATGACTATATCTACTTGCTTCTGCTTTTGCCAAGGAACAATATAATGCTTAGAAAAATCTTTGTACCAATCACATAGTTGTTCAATGTAGAAAGCCATTGCATATGTATCCGTGGCTTTAGTGGTACAGGCAATGCTATGTGCATGCACCATGGTCTTCAATAGGGAATTCATACAAGAAGGAGCCCACCCAAGCATATGCTTGCACATCTCCAACTCTTGTTGTGTGGGATGGCGTCTTGGAGCTTCCTTTTGCATGGCCAATATGCTGGAAAATATGTCCTTTGGTGGTGGGATGCACTCTAGCATGTCACCCAAATCCATTCCATTGAAGCGAGGGAAGATGATGTGCCATGGCTCTTCATGTGTTGGGAAACAATTGCACACTGACCTCTAGATCAAAAGAGTGGCACCTCTCCTGCTTCATGTCTTATGAAGCCCTTCCCTACATATTGCACTTTAGGTGGCAACTAAGTAAGCCTTCAATAGTGCACTCTGATACAACTCGTCGAGCCTTCTACCACGCTCAATGGCCTCAGGTATGAGGTAAACATGCATGCCGCATTGGGATATGAAGAAGGTGCGCAATACATGCTCGCGGTCTACCCCAACTTGTGCATCAAGCCTTGACACTACCGCATCTTGAGAGGCGGTTGTTGAAGAAAAGATGGTCCTAGCCTAGTGAATGTGGACATCTTGCACATCAATGTTGCGTGCTCTTTTAGACTTTGTCTCTCTACATGCCATACGTTAGTCCAATGTTGTAGCTTTGCTCGATACGCATTTGCTGCTGCACTAACACCCAAGTCTTTCAGACATTGTACCATATTTCCCACAACATTTTCTATAAGTCTACAAATAGCCTTTGCATCATAAGCTACGAAGTGTGACCGAGCTGCTTCAACTATGCTCTCAAAGAAACGCTCTCTACGTGTCTCACTCTCCAATGTGGAGGTGATCTCATCCATGGCCAGGGCATAGACATATGTGACTAATCTTTGTTTCCAACTCTTTCGTTTTCACTGCATCCATCTATACTACAATGATAACATTTTTCATGATTTTTAAGGACAACATAACTTGAAATTTTAAAACAAATATGAGCATCACTCAATGAAGCTAACGACACTTCATTCCAATAGTAGGACTGATGCCAAGTGCGACCACCAAACTAGACTAAAGAGGAGGGCATCAGTCAATGAAACTAACGACATCTCCAACCCAATAATAGAGCTAATGTCGAGAGCAGCCATCGAACTAGCATAAAAACCAGGGCATTATTCAATGAAACTAATTGTTAAGTATGGAGCTTGATTTACCCTTGTAATTTTCTGTGGTAAAAGCGCACATTTGTAAGGCCCCCATTATGAGGAGAAGCCATCGTGCGTGAAGGAAAATCACTCACCGGAAACCAAAATTTTCACGGACAAGAATCAGGGGTAACTTTAAAGGCCTCGGGGGCGGAGGCCCCTGAGACATTTTTTCGCCGGAATATTCTTTTTCGCCGGAATATTATGGCCGGACGGCGGCCGTAAAGTGGTTGGAAAACAACCGGTCGGTTGGCCGGTGGCCGGAAGTCAATGGCCGATGGCCGGTGGTCGGAAGTCAATGGCCGGTGGCCGGTGGCCGAATTCAAAAGCGGACTTGTCTTCTCAAGGGCGGCCACACATGGGCGGATTGGAGGGTCCGATTTGGACTTATTTGCACAAGGGAGGCTACACATGGCTGTCTCTCATAAGAGAGGGCAGCCCTTTTGGCCTATAAAAGGAGGCCATTTCTACACACATTTCATAGTGTGAAGTTGATGCAACAAGGTGAGTGTGAGGTGGTGAGAGTGAAGCAAGGCGGGAGCTCCATTAAGGGTATAATCCCTTTGTAAACTACTTCTTGTTTTGAAGTACTAAAGCCATTGAGTGGCTGCTTTCCCGTGGACGTAGCCCACATTGGGTGAACCACGTATATCGTGTGTACTCTCTCTCTCTCTCTCTACTCTATAATCTCGTGTATATAAATCTGTCTCTCTCCATTAAGTAATCTACTCAATTATCTATTTAGCTACGTCTTATTTCCTAACAACTAGTATCAGAGCAAGGTTTTCTCGTAGCTAAATTATATCAAGGAAAGGATTCCTTGAATTGAGTGGGAGTTATGGTGGAGGAAGGGAAGCTCAAGATTGAGAAGTTCAACGGCAAAAACTACCAACATTGGAAGATACAGATTGAAGACTATTTCTACCAGAAGGACCTCTATTTGCCACTAGGCGGTCTTGCGAAGAAGCCCGCAAATATTGGCAGATGAAGCATGGATTGTCCTTGATCGAAAGGCACTGGGAACAATCTGGTTAAGCTTGGCGTCAACGGTGGCCTTCAATGTTTCGGAGATGAAGACCACGGAGGACTTGATGAAGTCACTTGACGACTTCTACGAGAAACCATCGGTATCCAATAAGGTATTTCTTATGAAGCGCTTCTTCAATCTAAAGATGGCAGAGAATGGTTTAGTTGCAGAACACCTAAATGACTTTAACACAAACATAAGTCAACTTCGATCAATGAAAATCAATTTCGATGACGAAGTACGAGCTCTCCTTATACTATCATCTCTACCGGATAGTTGGGACAGCCTTGTGATGGCTGTAAGTAATTCTATCTCTGGCACAAATACTCTTAAGTTTGATGATGTTGTGGGTGTTCTCCTAAGCGAGGAAATGCGAAGGAGAAGCACAGAAGAATCATCAAGTGCTGCACTATCAGTGGAAACAAGAGGAAGGCTTAAGGAGAGGTTCAAAAACCAAAAGGGTCGTGATCGCTCAAGGCGGAGCAAGTCACGCACAAAGTCAGTTCTTGAATGTTGGAAGTGTGGCAAGAAGGGCCACGTCAAGAAGGATTGCTGGTCCAAGAAGAAGGAGGAGACAGAGTCTCAAGACAACAAGCCAACATCGGAGGCCAATGTGGCAGGTAAAGTAGAGCAAGATGCTCTAATTCTCTCATTAGACAATGTGTTTAATTCCTGGATAGTAGATTCCGGGGCTTCATTCCATGCGACACCACACAAGCAACATTTCCAAGACTACACCAAAGGTAATTTTGGGTATGTATACTTGGGAGATGATGAAGCTTGTGAGATTGTTGGCAAAGGTACAGTTTCTGTCAAAACTGCTAACGGAAATGAATGGAAGCTTAAAGATGTTAGGCATGTTCCTTCTCTTCGCAAAAATTTGATCTCTACAGGACAATTGGACGATGAAGGTCACAACATTGCATTCGGAAACAAAAGGTGGATGTTAACCCTCGTGGCTCACGAACACCCTATCGCCTACGACGGACACTGTAACCGTATTATTTATTTAAGTAGAGTCAGGCACCGGGCTTGTCGGTCCAATAGGGAAAGGTAGAGTGATCGCCGATGAGAGGCGCACTCTAACACGAACATGCTAGGGTTAGTTGGCTAAGCATGGGCGCCCAAGTGTGAATGGGGTGAGCTCATATAAAAGCCAACTAAACCTAATTTTTACTCATTCTCTCATTGTGCAATAGAAGCTGCTCTTGCTCCATCTCCACCTTCTCCTTCACCATCTCCTTGTGTGTGTGCGTGAGAGAGAGAGAGAGAGAGAGAGAGAGAGAGAGAGAGAGCGTTGCGGCGGCACGACGGCGGCGAGGCGGTTGAGCGCGGCGTAGCGGCGTCTCCCTCTTCTTCGCGGCGAGGAATCCTCTACGGCAGGAGCATAAGGCGGTGAGTGACACACCATTGCCCTCTTTGAGCTTACTAGTTAAACTAGTTGTGTGCTTGGAGCCGTCTGCGGCTCGTACACGGTGTATCGGCAAGTCCCTTGCTTCGACAGTGCGGCAAGGAGCGCACAGTGGAAGATCTCAAAGGGATCTTTGGTGGTTGCCAAGGGTGAAAAAGTCGGTACACTTTACTTGTGTATTGTTAGCACGCAACCTTCAGCTTGTGCAGCAACTACAGAAGTTGACAGTGCGGTGTGGCACTACCGACTTGGGCATATGAGTGCCAAAGGAATGCAAATCCTTCAAACAAAGAAGCTTCTACCAGGTTTGAAAGAAGTGGACTTAGAGTTCTGTGAAGATTGTGTTTATGGTAAACAAAAGAGGGTAAAATTTCAAAAATCAGGAAATGAAAGAAAAAATAAAAAACTTGAGTTGGTTCATTCTGATGTTTGGGGTCCTGCAAGTACACCATCACTTGGTGGCTCATTGTACTATGTAACATTCATAGACGATGCGACTAGAAAAACATGGGTTTATGTCATGAAGAATAAATCCGATGTATTTTCCATATTTCAAAGGTGGAAAGCCTTTGTGGAGAATGAAACAGGTACCAAGGTTAAATGCCTTAGATCCGACAATGGAGGCGAATATTGCAGCCAAGCTTTTGAAAGATTTTGTGCTAGCAATGGCATTCGGAGGCAAAGGACAACCCCAAGGACACCTCAACAAAATGGGATTTCGGAAAGGATGAACAGGACAATCATGGAACGAGCACGAAGCATGCGGCTACATGCAGGCCTACCGCTTGAGCTTTGGGCGGAAGCTGTAAGTACGTCTGTGTACTTAATCAATCGGTCACCCTCAACGGCATTGGATGGGGGAGTTCCAGAAGAGGCATGGACAGGTAAACCGGTGAATTATGCATTTCTCAAAGTGCTTGGGTGTGAGGCTTTCATGCACATAGATAGAAGCCTAAGATCAAAGTTAGATGCAAAGTCCAAAAAGTGTTTTTTCATTGGCTATGGAGAAGGAGACTTTGGGTATCGCCTATGGAATCCTGAAGATGGTAAAATCTTAAGGAGTAGGGATGTAATTTTTAACGAACAAAATATGTACAAAGATTACTTGGAAAGAAAACAAACAAAAGAAACAGGTGATGAGTACATGGAGCTTGAGGACGATGAAGACTCAAGGACTGCAAACGGTGACAATGTGCAACAACGTCAACCAAATGAGGAGCCTCAACCTATTCCCCGAAGATCTACAAGAGCAAGTAGACCTCCAGAAAGGTTTGTTCCTTCCTTCAACCATCTCTTGATCTCAGATTCTGGAGAGCCGGAATCATATGAAGAAGCTATGCAACATGAATCCAAAGAAGAATGGACGAAGAGCATGCAAGTGGAGATGGACTCACTACATCGCAACCAAACATGGGAGTTGGTTGAGTTGCCTAAAGGTAAGCGGGCACTTCAAAACAAATGGGTGTACAAGCTAAAGGAAGAAGAAGGTGGGAAGAAAAGGTACAAGTCTAGGCTTGTGGTAAAAGGTTTTTCTCAAAAGAAAGGTATTGACTTCAATGAAATATTTTCTCCTGTTGTAAAAATGAACTCAATTAGGCTTGTCTTAAGCCTTGTGGCTGCTCATGATCTAAATCTCGAGCAAATGGATGTAAATATGGCATTCCCTCATGGTGACTTAGAGGAGGAAATCTACATGATTCAACCAAAGGGGTATGAAGTAAAAGGTAAGGAGAAAATGGTTTGCAGATTAAAGAAGAGCTTGTATGGTTTAAAGCAAGCATCAAGACAATGGTACTTGAAGTTTGATCGATGGATGTTGGATCATGGATTCACAAGATGCAACTCGGATCACTGCGTCTACACGGAGAATTTGGGAGATGGGAAATTCATCATCCTAATGTTGTATGTTGATGACATGTTGATTGCAAGTGCTAACATGCAGGACATCAAAGACCTAAAAGAGGAGCTGTCCAAATCTTTTTCAATGAAAGATTTAGGTGCTGCAAAGAGGATACTTGGTATGAAAATATCAAGGGATAGGACAAAGAAGACAATAAAGCTATCTCAAGAAGATTACATCAAGAAGGTACTAGAAAGGTTTGCAATGCAAAATGCAAAACCAGTTTCTACACCTTTGGCTGGTCATTTTAAACTAACGAAGGATATGTGTCCAAAGACACAAGAGGAGATAGCCTATATGTCTAAAGTTCCATATGCAGCAGCGGTAAGTTCTCTAATGTATGCTATGGTCTGGACAAGGCCAGACATTGCACATGCAGTGGGAGTTGTGAGTAGGTTCATAGACAACCCAGGTAAAGAGCATTGGCAAGCTGTGAAGTGGATACTTAGGTATCTAAAAGGGACAACAACAAATGCTTTGTATTTTGGAGGAACTGATATTTTTCTAGAAGGGTATGCTGATGCAGATATGGCAGGTGACAAAGATACTCGAAGGAGCACTACTGGCTATGTGTTCACGGTTGGAGGCACAGCAGTAAGCTGGGCTTCAAAGCTGCAGAAAGTGGTTTCACTTTCTACCACGGAAGCAGAGTATGTAGCAATGACGGAGGCAAGCAAAGAAATTCTGTGGCTTCACAGATTCTTAGAAGAGCTTGGATTCAAACAAGACAATTGTGTCTTGTACAGTGATAGCCAAAGCGCTATCCATCTTGCGAAGAACTCAACTTTTCATTCAAGGAAAAAGCACATTGAGGTGAGATATCACTTCATACGCACTCTTTTGGAAGAGGGACAGCTAAAGCTAGGAAAGGTGCATACAAGTGAAAATCCTGCAGACATGTTTACAAAGGTGGTCAACAAGGAGAAGTTGAGCTTTTGCTCATCTTCAATCGGCATTCAAGGATAAGAAGCCAGAATGGAAAGCAGTCACAGGTTTGGTTTGGAGATCAGTCTCCAAGTGGGAGATTGTTAAGTATGGAGCTTGATTTACCCTTGTAATTTTCTGTGGTAAAAGCGCACATTTGTAAGGCCCCCATTATGAGGAGAAGCCATCGTGCGTGAAGGAAAATCACTCATCGGAAACCAAAATTTTCACGGACAAGAATCAGGGACAACTTTAAAGGCCTCGGGAGCGGAGGTCCCCGAGACTTTTTTTTCGCCGGAATATTCTTTTTCGCCGGAATATTATGGACGGACGGCGGCCAGAAAGTGGTCGAAAAACAACTGGTTGGTTGGCCGATGGCCGGTAGTCAATGGCCGATGGCCGGTGGTCGGAAGTCAATGGCCGGTGGCCGGTGGCCGAATTCAAAAGCGGATTTATCTTCTCAAGGGTGGCCACACATGGGCGGATTGGAGGGTCCGATTTGGACTTATTTGCACAAGGGCGGCTACACATGGCTGTCTCTCATAAGAGAGGGCAGCCCTTTTGGCCTATAAAAGGAGGCCATTTCTACACACATTTCATAGTGTGAAGTTGATGCAACAAGGTGAGTGTGAAGCAAGGCGGGAGCTCCATTAAGGGTATAATCCCTTTGTAAACTACTTCTTGTTTTGAAGTACTAAAGCCATTGAGTGGCTGCTTTCCCGTGGACGTAGCCCACATTGGGTGAACCACGTATATCGTGTGTACTCTCTCTCTCTCTCTCTACTCTATAATCTCGTGTATATAAATCTGTCTCTCTCCATTAAGTAATCTACTCAATTATCTATTTAGCTACGTCTTATTTCCTAACACTAACAACAACTCCAACCCAATAGTAGAGCTGATGCCGAGAGAAGCCATCAAACTAGCGTTGCATGGCATCATTCAATGAAACTAACGACAACTCCATCCCAATAGTAAAGCTGATGCCGAGAGCAACACTGAACTAGCGTAAAAGCACGTATGCATACATCACACACAAAACGTAGAAATCAACCTATTAGCTTGTAGAACGACACTCTTAGTCCAACAATAGGACTGATGCCGATGACAAGGATAGTAGAACTACCCATAGGTCAAGCGTAGCCACCATGCTCAACAACGACGCTTCCAGTCCAAAGTAGAATCGATGCAGAAGTGAAAAAAGTGACCATTTAAAACAAAATAGCTTCACCGATTTGCATGATAACACTGCCAGTCTAAAGTAGAACCAATGTTGAAGACAAATTGATCGATCACTTGTAAATGAAGAGTGATTGCTGGTATAGCGTATCGTAATGACACTTCCAATCCAACAATCGGACTGATGCCGTCATGAAATGCAAGATGGGCACACTTTAAAAATTAAAGACAAACATTCAAAAAAATAAGGATTATATCATAGATTTTTATCTGGGTTGGGAGGGCTTGGTAGAGCTTGCAGCTAGAGAAAGCTTGGACTCGTGAAAATGAGAGGTCCCCCAAGGCCCACTTATATATTACCCACTGGAGGGCCTGTCGGGCATAATGTTGGGCCTACTGAGTGCGTTACTTGACAAGCTGCTGATGTAGCCCAACGTGGCTCAACAAGCTAGACCTCTGATGTTAGGCTAGATTAGTCCCTCTCCTAGCCTTCAGGTCACATTGTCATTTTCTATGAATGTGAAGAGATGAATTTTTGGCAATCTACAATGTGATCACAAAAAACACACACGTGATTACGTGTGTATGAAATCCTTGGTTCAATCGCCAGATTGTACAGTGTCAAGGCAGCAGACTGGCTAACCCTTTTCTCTCTCTATGCAAGGTCACAAATGCATAAGGCTCATGTCATAATCAAAGTTGGTTAAGACACAACACCATATATGAGACTGAGTACCACACACTACTACAATGCTCAACTTTTGCTCACATTTGCACTTGCTTCCTGCACATTTTTATCCATGACCTAGACCTACAGTACCGTGATCCTTTAGCATTGCACATTGACATGTATCTTTGGTCCCATAAGACCCTTTTTCTTTGCATCTCCTTTCATTCGCAAAGCTGTGGAGTGGAGTAGATTCCTGCTAAAATGGGATCAAAATCGTAGTATATGCCATTTTCATGTGCTAGAGCCCTGTTTCATGCTTGGGTCTCATCGCAAATATCTTCGAGTTCTAAAACCCTAAGCTAAAACCTGGCAGCAGGATTTACAGATAGGGTTAGCGCGCTGTAGCCATGGATCCATATAGCTTTCTGCGGAGTCTGGACGAGCGTCCCCCTTTCCTCGGTGCATTGAACGGTCTCAATCCATTGAGCTCTTTGAATGGCTTGAACGTGGATCTCTCCGCTCCCGTGGATGTGCGAGGCAAGGGCAGAGTTGCCAGAGAAGAAGCAGCCCTTCAAGCGATTCTTGTGAAGAAGATCACTGATGGAGACTGGGACTCCCTCAAGCCTAACACAGGTAAGGCTGTCAACGTTGAGGATCACCATATTTGTGTTGCTTACCATGAAGATGCGGAGTCTGGCTGCCGCGTATGGGAATGGCATGGCCACCTTCTCATCTTCGATGATGATGTTGGCTTCACCCCCGAGTATACCTATGGCAACTTCTTCCAGCCCTTAGAGGCAAAGAAATCTCACAGCCTTTTTGATGAAGAAGATGATGATGACTGCAAGCCCAAGAATGGTGACAAGGTTACACTGAGCATTGGCCTTGGAGGCATCATCGACAACAGCAGCAAGCAGTCGCTGAGCAAAAACAAGCAACAAAATGGTCACATTCTCCACAGGGTTGTGAAGAAGGATGCTAGTGAGCTGACGAAGAAGTAGCGCTCACATCCTCATTAGTGTATATGCATGGACAATACAAAAAACAACAGATGAACTTGATCAAGCAAATGTTGATGTGTTCTTTCACCAACACGAGGTGCACCCTCTCCATCGCTTCTTCGTTTTAAGGTACTTGGGTGGGTTAAAGGACTTGTATCACATATGCCCTGGTGGTTCTTTTTGTGCGGTCAGCCCCTACCCTCCTCACATCTTGTAAATCTACTATCATGTCTACAAGTGAAACATTGGTACTATTTTGTTGTGGTGTTCTCCTCGTCATTGTGCTTGTCCTGTGTGTTCATGTGTTGGAGCCTTTCCTGTCGATTGCTAAAGATGGCAGCTTTCTTGGATGTTCTTGTCTTCCTGGTTCTGTAATGAATATTAGATGGTTTTTCTATCGATTTGCACTTTCTTTTCCAAGTTAAGTGTTGCAATCTTTGTAGTTTAACAGTTGCAAATTTTGTAGTTTTGCATTGCACTGCTTGTTTATCACTGCCAATCTGTTTGTCAACTATGGACATGTATAATTTTTCAGCAATACAGTCGTATAGTTTTTGCAAGGTATAGAGGTTGTGTTTTCCCCAGTCGAAGTTTTTTGAAGAGCTGGCTAGCCCTTATAATATGGTGAAAATGCTGTTTGTGTATACTTGTATAAGGAATGTCTGATAGTCTATGGTATATGTTGGCTCAAACCTGGGGGAAGAAAGAAAGGACAGCAGTGGCTAATAACAACAGGAAGTTCATACCCTCTTTGCAAACTTGAATTTCCAATAGACTGGACATTGTTTTCTATGGTTTTGTATGAAATTGACATTGTATGACTATTGTTTGTGCTCAACGGCAAGGAATTTTCCTTCCTTGGTGTGTGTGTGTGTTTTTGATGCGGTTTGACTTGTTAAACTCACAATGTAAAATTATTGTCATAGAGAGAGACAGTTTTTGATGCGGTTTGACTTGTTAAGCTCACAAGGTAAGATTAGTGTCATAGAGAGAAACAAAGCTGATCTTCTGTTACTGAAGCTCTGGTACAGTGATTGTTGCTTCTATGGCCCTTTTTTCCGCAAATGAGGCAGTAAATGATGGATGCTGTGTTTTGCATGATGTTTGAGAACTGAAATGCAGCCTGTAGGTGGTTGTCCATGTTTTTTGCTCTGCTGAGGGGCAAGGGGGTAACATCGCAGGGAACAGTCAGAGAGGGTGATCTGTATCTTGAGCACTAGTAGCTGCATTACTCTTCTAACTAGCGGATAAATAACTTCCTGCACTAGTTGTTCCTTGCGTTCAGTCATCAGCTACTTCATAGGGCGTCAAAGCATTCCATGTCTTAGTATCTGCATCATACAATGCGTTTGACCTTCATGATCTGGGCTCTGGCCAGCTTATTACAAACTGAAGCTGCATGAATCCAATCCATTCCTCTAGTAATGAAGCTGGTTTGCCTTGATTTGGGCTTCGAAAAACACTCCAGCCATTTCCTCATTTCCTTGAACTGAGGTTTTGATGTTGCCTTGTTTGTCAGTTCCCTTTATGGGATTTTGGAGGCTTCTTCAGACAATTGAAGTAAATCATTGGTAATCTTGGTCAAATGTCTGAGTGGAAAGAATTGGTAATCTTAATCAGTTGCCTGAGCTGATCATTTTATTGGTGCATTTTGCTTCTAAACAAGATGCAAATTAGCTTTCAGTTCATGCTTATAGTCTTTTGCTCAGTTTTCATTTAAGACATCTTTCCAAGCCACCTACTCCACTCTGCTATGCTCATACTATTCTCGCCAACTGATCCACTATCTTCACATATCATTGCAGATCAGCTGGCTCGTTATATTTGGGATGTAGATCAGAGAAAAACTTGGTCAGTTCCTTAACTTTCATAGGTAATGCATACAATGAAACCGGTGAATGGTAAAATTCATAATGATCTGTTTTCTTAGAGCAGCACCTTTTTGAAAATTTTGGTTAGATAAAATAAGCTTTGCGGAGCTCTCGTTCTTTGAGACTCATTCGTGTTCTAGGACCGTTGCTATTGGTAGCGTTTTTCTCCATTAGTATCCTCACTTTACGATCTGATACTTGTTTGATAATCTGCATCATGACCAACATTTCTTTAATTTCAGTGCGAATGTCCTTCATGCATTTGAATGTTGGCTTATCGCCCGACAACATTTCGAGTTGAAGTCTGATACAATGGAGATTCACAATGGATGTTTCTTTCAGATGGGGATTGACAATGCTATCATTAGCAATGAGTATCCATTCTGGCAAACGCCCGAGGATGAGGAAGTAACTGACAAGTAGCATACTCATGACAATTGATCATTTGGCAATCGCTCAAGGATGGAGGAAGTAGCTGGTGAGTAGCTTACTCATGATAATTGATCATTTGGCACTGTTGGACCATTCGTCTTGCTTTCGCATCAACATTTGGAAGGAGCCTCTATCTTTGAAGAGTTACTTGGCGATTTCATGAGACGTGGACTTGTCATGGTTCGTGGGCATTCCAAAAGACATATCCATCTTCATCTCCCATTCGCCATTGCTCTCACCAATCTTCGGCACCATAGGCTGGCCGGTAATCTTTGTGGGCATCAACGTTTGCATATCCTGTTGCAATTTGGTTCACCCCATTAGTTGGGAGCAACAAAAGTTATTGTTTGCCAGTAATCAACAAGGGCATTGTTGATCCAAGAGGCAATCCATTGATTGCGAGTAGATGGATCATCACCATCCTTGTGTTTTGGACATTTTCAAATCACCCCAAGGAGCCTCTCTCTCAAAAGTCATCATGGATGATATCATCTAGAAGCAACGTCATCCGAGACCATCTTATGGTGTGCATGGAGTTCGGTACCAATTACTCACCTTAAGCAGGAGGGGATGTCACATTCTCCATGTCGATCGGATTCTTAGGTGGGCAAATGTGTGACAGTTTCACCCAAAACTTATTAATAAATCATTCCAATGATTCATTTTTTGGGTGTGGTGTACGTTTGCCCTACCAAAGTCTTAGTTAATTTATAAGCCCCATTCCTCACCTATAAAGGGAGCAGTAGACCCCTCATTGGAGCAAGTTGTAGATAACGCTACCAAGTCTATAGAACCAACCCTAGCATTTTGCAAAAAATCAACCCTTAGCGTTTTCAGCAAGATCTGGTAGTGTTTTGATTTTTCAGTCCTAGCAGCGCATGCAAATACCAACAAGTCTAGCCAATCATTTTGGTTTTCAGGTTTCAGGCCATCTCCCTTGTCGGAAAGCGGCAATGTGGCTTCACGTGTTTTCCGTTGCAGTCCGGTACTTTGGCAACCCATGGAGCCTCTCCTCGGCCATTCCCTCGTCGGCATCGAGTGCTCCATTGCTGTCCATCATCATCGTCATCGATATCTGCGTTTTCAACCCTGCTTTATACAAGAGATCTGTTACATTTTACGTTGCAGATTTGCATTTTTGCAGTCAACTTTCAACCCTTCATTCTTCTCATATCGGCAACGCAATTCAACCCCATATCTACCCCTTGGTGGCCATCCGCAGTCCCACATCAAGAAGGATCCAAAGGTGCATCAAATTAGTCCTAGAGGTGCCTCATGTTAAGGAGTTACCATAGTGACAGTCATCATTCGAGTCATTAGAGTATGCTCTTGAGGTATGGCATTGTGTGTACATTCCCTTTACGCAATCTAAATACCACATCGGCAACGGTGTGGGGGGCCCTTGAGAGGGTTGGTTGGGACCCCATCGGCTGTCATTCTCCTCCTCTCTCTCTTTCTCTCTCCCTCTACGCATCTCTACCACACTCTCTCATTCCCTCTCTTAGGGAAAGGTAAAAGGAACCATCATAAAAGCTAAAAGGAGCCACTAATGCAAGGAAAGAAGTTTGGATTGTGGAAGTGTAAAACTTAGATCTATACCATTTCGATTTTGTTGCACTTGACAAGTAGTATATTCTTTAAATTTCTCACCCAAATCAAACTTGCTACTTGATGGACATGTCACAAATAGAAGCACATAGCAATAAGAGAGAGAGAGAGAGAGAGAGAGAGAGAGAGAGAGAGAGAGAGAGAGAGAGAAGATCGACACAGTACTGGGCACCAAAAGATGGGTTGGTCCCCCCCCCGTAAAAGTATCTTGATTATTAGGAAGAAGTCTATTATCTTTATTATTGGGAGAAGTCTATAAAAGCACTTGAACCGAAGGTATTACCACGTTCGTCCTAGAATCAGACTTGATGGTACCAGAATGCCTCAACTTCCTATTCCTAGGGCAAAACCCTATTCCAAGGAACCTTTGTTTCATATTTAATCCTCGAGAATCAAGGTTCTCGCCTCTAGATCTCATCTTCTAGACTCAGAGCAAGGCATCCCTGCAACTCTCAGGGCATGGCATCCCTGCAACTCTTTTTCGACTTTGTTCCCAGAGTCCTCTTCCTGCAGTGTAATTGTGTTTTCCTGGACGCAAAGACGTTCCTTGGGAATCTCAACTTTCGGATCCCAACTCAAGAGTCTACCACTCTCAAATGCATGAATCTATTCCCAAACTCGCTGGTTCTAGAGCTATTTTTCCTATGGCTGAGCAATCTTGTTGGGATGTTAGAGATGTGCAGGCTCATGCATTGATTGCGTCATCTGTGAAGTGCACTATTACTCCTCACATTCGTTCAACTCACTCTGCAAAACAAGCTTGGGATATTTTGGCTGGTCTTTATGCAAGTCACAATGAGGCTAAAATTGCATTGCTGTGTAAAGAGTTGGAGTTGAAGATTATGCACGAGGAAGATGAAATGGACACTTTCCTTACTAGTATCAAGGATATTAATGAGCAACTTATTTCTTCAAGTGAAATTTTAAACAGTTCCCTCGTGCAGACCGTTCTTGATGCTTTGCTAGATTCTTACCAGAATTTTGCTAGTTCTTGGAGACTTATGACCCAAGGAAATTCTGAAGTTGCCAAGTTTGATGCATTATGCACATTGTCATTGCAAGAGTCACTTTCAAGAAAAAACAGAGCTAAACAGCGTACAGTTGCACAAGCCTTTATTATTGCTAAAAGAAAAAATGGTAACAGCAATGTAGACACTTCTCATGGTTCTTGGATGAGTGCAAAATCACTTGTTTTCAATGCTTCTGCTGGCAACACCTCGTTTGGGAATTCTCGTGAAAAGGGCAAAAAGAAAATGCATTGGCATTATTGTAAAGCTAATGATCACTTGATCAAGCAGTGTCCAAAATTGAAGGTGAAAGAGGTTAAAAAGAAAGAGGCTGGCTCCACTACAAGTGCAACTATTGTAGAGTCTTCTGTGAAAGGAGATTGTGATGTTGATGTAGATGCAGAGTGGGCTTTTAGTGCAAAATGCACATGATCCTTCTACCCATGATGCATGTGTGTCAGTTGCTACAGATTCACATATGTGGTACTTTGATAGTGGTGCTATAAAGCACATTACCTCTCATCGTGACTTGTTTACCTCTCTCGAGGTTGTCACTCATGGAAATATAGTCACTTGTGCCAACAATGCCTCTTATTTGGTTAAGGGAGTTGGAATGATTGTGTTGGCGGTTGGAATGTCACTTTATGTACCTGGGATCAAGAAGAACCTTTTGTCTGTATCTGCACTTGCTAGACTTGGTCTTGTTGTCAAATTTGTGGATGACAGATGTACAATTCATGATCTCAATTTTGGTGATGAAATTGTTGCATCTGGCATTTTATGACGTGGGATGTATAAGATCACTTTATATGACAAGCATGGATAGAATTTTGCAAATGCAGTTGTGGATTCAAAGGCTGTTTCAAATGCAAAAATTTGGCATGCACGTTTTGGGCATATGAATTTTTCCAGTTTGTTGCATTTGTAGAAATCTGAATGGTTGCTTCTTTGCAGCCTCTTGAAGCACATGTGAAGCATGTTTGTGAAGGTTGTATTTTGGGTAAGATGCAACGTTCAAAGTTTCCAAAGGATGGTTCAGTAAGGACTACATGCAGGTTGCAGCTTGTGCATAGTGATGTTTGTAGGCCTATGGAAACTCTGTCCTTGGGCAATTACCTTTACTTTGTGACTGTCATCAATGATTACTCTAGGTATGCATGGGTGTATCCACTTAAAGCTAAGTTCAAACTGTTTATGTGCTTCAAGCAATTTCTGGCTATGGCTGAAAATGTCTCAAAATGTACTATGGACACCCTCCGTTCAGAGCCGGGGGGGGGGAGTATATGTCTCATGAGTTTAATGCATTTCTAGCTAGTCATGGAATAAAACACCAATGTACAATTCCATATACACCTCAAAAAAATGGTGTTGCTGAAAGAAAAAATAGGTCAGTTACAAAAATGGCAGGATGTATGGTCAAGAGTCAAGCTTTGCAACGTTTGTTTTGCCTCGAGGCCATCATGTGTGCTACTTATGTACTTAACATGTGTCCTACAAAAGCTTTGAAGTCTATGACTCCTTATGAAGCATGACATGATAGGAAGCCATCTATTGATCACATGTGTGTTTTTGATTGCTTGGCTTATGCTTTGGTGTCACAAACGTAGCGTAAAAAATTGGATGGTAAGGTTGTTAAATGCATTTTTGTTGGTTATAGTTCTGAAAGCAAAGGTTATAGGTTATACCATCCACAAACAAAGCGTATCTTGGTTTCACGTGATGTTGTGTTTATGGAAGATTTTGTTCAGCTTTGCTGTCATTTATTAGAGATAGTAATGTAAGCTCACATGACATGTATGATAGTTTGCTGTCTCTTTTCAGTGGTGGAGACTTAAATGTAGATTCCAATGAGAAAAATATACAGCCTATGGGGGTTTCTGAAAATATTACAGATCATCCAATTTTTGATGCAGATGTACATGATGTACTTGATGTGGAAAGGGATGAGAATGAGCACGCTAGAGGTATGCCAAAATGGTTGGTTTATACTTTGTGTGATAGTAAATTGGATGCACCTTTGTCTAGTCATACTCGTTCAGATTCTCTCCATGCATTTTATACATCAAATTGTTATGCTTTGGTTGTTTCTAGCTTGTGTGATGTAGAGGAACCTCTATCTTTTGATGAAGCACATAATTTTGAAAATTGGATGGCTGCCATGCAATCTGAATATGATACACTTATAGAAAATGACACATGGACTTTATGTGATTTGCCTCTTGGCAAAAAGGCCATTGATACAAATTGGGTTTACAAGTTGAAACTCAAACTCGATGGTGAGATTGATCGCTATAAGGCTCGACTTGTTGCAAAAGACTATGCACAACAAAAAGGCATATATTATGAATAGACTTTTGCACCCACTTGTCGTATGACTAGTGTGCATTTTCTATGTGCATTTTCAGCTCATTTTGGATGGGATGTACATCAATCATACATTGTTACTGCTTTCTTGAATGGTGACATATTTGAGGAAGTTTATATAGCGCAACCTCGCGATCTTGTCAAGAAAGGACAAGAGGATAAAGTGTGCAAGTGTAAGAAAGCTTTGTATGGGTTGAAAGCAGTCTCCTCGTGCTTTGTATGAGAAAGCTAACACTCATTTGTTCAAACCAGTCTTTAGTAACAGTCCAACAGAAAGCTACTTTTGTATGTAAAGCGTGAGGGCGATGTACTTCTCATTATTGTTCTATATGTGGATGATTTGTTGATAATAACTGGTCCGAATGAGACACATATTGATGAGTTTAAGGCAGATTTGGATGCTCCTTTCAAGATAAAAACTTTGGGGTTGTTGCATCATTACTTGGGCATATAGTTTAAGTAGTGTAATGGTGGTATTCCCTTGTGTTAAACACGTTACATAGAGACATTGCTATGTAAGTTTGGACTTGAGGACTACAAGCCTATTGCCACTCCCACGGAAACAAGTTTGAAGTTGAGTCTTTCTGATGCTAGAAATCTTGCCAATGTCACTCTTTACCAAACTGCTATTGGATGCATTATTTATGTATGCAGTACAAGGTTGAATATTCAGTTTGTAGTCTTAGATGTCAGCAAATTTATGCATAGCCCAGGGTCTAAGCATTGGCTATTAAGAGGATCTTTCGCTACTTGAGTGGCACTTTATATCTTGGATTGTTTTATCCCAAGGGGGGATCATTGCCGCCAAATTTACATGCTTTTTTGGACTCAAATTGGGTTGGTTGTTATGACACGCGAGTGTCCATGAGTGGTTTTTGTTTCGTGGTCGTCAATTCACGCATATCATGGTTGAGCAAGAAGCAACCTACTGTAGCTACGTCTAGTTGTGAGAATGAGTACAAGGAAGTCTTCACAGCTACAGTTGAGTGTGTATGGCTCAGACGCCTTATGATTGATTGGGTTGTTGGACAGAACACTACCAACATCTACACTGACAGTCAGAGTGCATTGGCAGTTGCAAGGAACCCATTTTTTCATGCTCGTACAAAGTACAATGTGGTGCATTATCATTATGTCAGAGAGAGACTCTCAGCAAGAGAGATTAGCTTGGCTTATGTGCCAACACAAGAAAACCTTGCAAATCTTTTCACAAAGGCATTGTGTCGTGAGAAGTTTGAAGCTTTTCACAAAGCTTTGGGCTTACCACCCTTTGTGGACCGATCATGTCTTCAGGGCATGGCACTTCCCTATACTCTATGTGCGAGCTCTTGTTCACCGCATCACTCCAAACGGGGGATTTGTTAATATACACATGTAGTAGTGGTGTGTGTGAACACACCTAGGACCGTCGGGGCATTTTTTCCCTCACTAGCAGGTTTTTTCCCGTGTACATTGCTTTTTACGCTATTTTAAGTTTTTCTTACTTTTTGACGTTTTTGAAAAGCAACATGCTTGTTAGGATGACCTAAATACAAAATAATATTTCTAGGCACTATCGGGTATAAAAATGAACATCCGGTGAAGAAATGGAATTAAACAAAATTCTTATGGGATTATTCAAAAAAAAAAATCAAAATCGTAGATATGCCGGGGTAGTACGAAAAAGCCATAATTATGTTAGGGAATCACGATGTGGTATAGTCTAGTCACGATCTCATTAGTTGCCTGAATACTGTCCAATTAATTAATTTTTGCTATAAAAATTGAAAGGAAAGGGCTGAGAGTTAGACCACCAAAAGCAGTGCCTTGTTTAAAAAAAAATCCCCAACAGCTTGCAGCTGTTCCAGGCAATAGAGGGGGCGCCTTGTTTTGCTTTAGGGAGCAAGCCGCCTTGGCAGGAAACCTCTAGTGCTCAATATTCAGTGTCGACATTTGCGTCTACTACTCCATGGCTATACATACGTATTATATGGGGTGGTGCAAGCTTTCGTTCACCATCTCCATAAGATCTTCTCTCTCATTTGCGGGAAGAAAAAGAAGAAGATTACACTCTCTCTACTTGCTTATTATTCTCTCTTCGCTTTTCAAAGTGTATGTGCTCTTCAACGACTTCGTGGTGAAAATATTTACGTTGATCTTATCACCGCTCTCTTGCAGCAAAGCAAGAAGCCCTTTGACAGCCGGTAATTTCTAAAGCACGGCAAGAAGCTCTAAATTCCATAGCTATCATCTCTCTCTCTCTCTCTCTCTCTCTCTCTCTCTCTCTCTCTCTCTCTCTCTCTCTCTCTCTCTCCTTTGTTTTTTAGTAACTACCCTCTCGGTGGTTGCTTTTTCATATATGAGGGCATGTATGGGCTTGTCGGACGTGTATAAGGATGTTACATTCTTGTTTCACCATGTTTAGCAGGTTCATTTATGCACATGGTGTGTTTATGGTCACGTAGGTGTTAGGGTCGAGGGCTATGGAAGGTGCAGATGGGAAGCCATGGCTGCATCAGCTTGCAGAGGAGCACGAGAGAAAGAGAGAGAGAGAACTCGGTACTACAAAAAATAACGCTACTGCTTCTATTAAATCTTCTTTTACATATAGCCTTTTTGAAGTGATATTGACCATTGCTTTTATTCATGCAATCTCCACTATAGACTCATGTTACGTGCATGCTATAGGGGTAATTCCTATGAGCTAGACACGATTACCGGGCTTGCATACCCAACAACCCCCCCCTCAAGCCCAACCCACTGACAATGGACTCGAGACAGACAGACCATGGCCGAGTTCATTCACCTGAAACCATTGAGTAGAAGTCCCCCCCTTGACAATAACATAGGCGTGTGTGTACTTCCCTCAAACAACTATCAGTGTTAGACATACCAGAACTCAACCAAACAACAAGGGTGGTCTTACCACTTTATTTTATGGCAGTGTCTATAACCCATACAATTATTGAGAAATAATTGACATAACGGAAACAAAGACAGACTAAAGAAAAACAAACTACAGGACATCACTTTCTAAAAAAAGCATTGGTGCTGCATCGTCTTCATCACCTTCAACCATATAGATCTGTCGTTTGTTCTTCTTAAAGCATTTGTCCGAAGGATGATTAGTCTTTCCAAAATGGGTGCAAGAATTTTTGCTGAAACAATCCTTGGTTTGATGATTGCTACGTCGAGTTGTTAAGGTTGAGGGCTATGGAGGGTGCAGGTGGGAAGCCATGGCTACATCAGCTTGCAAAGGAGCACGAGAGAAAGAGAGAGAGAGAGAACTCGATACTACAAAAAATAACGCTACTGCTTCTATTAACTCTTCTTTTACATATATACTTTTTTTGAAGTGATATTGGCCATTGCTTTTATTCATGCAATCTCTACTATAGACTCATGTTACCTGCATGCTATAGGGGTAAATCCTATGAGCTAGACACGATTACCGGGCTTGCATACCCAACAACCCCCCCCTCAAGCCCAAACCACTGACAAGGACTTGAGACAGATAGACCATGGCAGAGTTCATTCACTTGAAACCACTGAGTAGAAGTCCCCCCTTGACAATAACATAGGTGTGTGTGTGTACTTCCCTCAAACAACTATCAATGTGAGACATACCAGAACTCGACCAAACAACAAGGGTGGTCTTACCATTTTATTTTATGGCAGTGTCTATAACCCATACAATTATTGAAAAATAACTGACATAACGGAAACATAAACACAAACTAAAGAAAAAAAAACTATAGGACATCACTTTCTACGAAAAGCATTGGTGTTGCATCGTCTTCATCACCTTCAACCATATTGACCTGTCATTTGTTCTTCTTAAAGCATTTGTCCGACGGATGATTAGTCTTTCCACAATGGGTGCAAGGATTTTTGCTGAAACAATCCTTGGTTTGATGATTGCTGCGTCTAGTTGTTAAGGTCGAGGGCTATGGAGGGTGCAGATGGGAATCCATGGCTGCATGAGCTTGTAGAGGAGCACGAGAGAAAGAGAGAGAGAGAGAGAGAGAGAGAGAGAGAGAGAGAGAGAGAGAGAGAGAGAGAGAGAGAGAGAGAACTCGGTACTACAAAAAATAACGCTACTGCTTCTATTAACTCTTCTTTTACATATATCCTTTTTAAAGTGATATTGACCATTGCTTTTATTCATGCAATCTCCACTATAGACTCTCGTTACCTGCATGCTATAGGGGTAATTCCTATGAGCTAGACACGATCATCGGGCTTGCATACCCAACAGTAGGTGCATAAAAAGCGCTTTTCGCTTCACTTCATGTAGGCGGTAAGAATACTCGTGTGATTGTATCTCTTAAACTGCTATGAATCAGGTCACACCCTTTGAACCAGAGATTAAACACATCATTTAGAACTTTTTCTCTCCGTGTGTCATGTAAAAATTTTGCACGAGCCAAGAGTTATGTTCAAAATACAGCTTGTTGCCCACTGCATAATCAATATTTTTTACCCCAGGCTCCTTGGAGAACTACTGTGTAGTTTCATTGGATGAATGAACCTACTTAACCAAATCAAAATCTTGACTAAAATTGTTGATAAATGTATTCAAATCACTAATATCACTTTGTGAGTGCGAGTTATTAAACATTCCTTATACCGGATTACCTATGCGTGTAGGGGTGCTACCAAGGGGGAGTACCATATAGCGTCGTGAGTTTGATGAGTGGTTCATGTATGATTTATGATTTGTTTTGGTGAGTTGATTTCAAGTGTTTGATGTCCATAAACTTATATGAAGGTGTATGGTTAGTCAATCCATACCATATGAGCAAGTGTAAAGAAGGTGGTTTTCTTTTTGTGTTATGGCTGGTTGCATAAGTCTCATATGGGTAAAGTGACATGACAAGGTATTAGTCTATGTTATGGGATAGAGTTTCATGCATTGGTTTGAGATTGAATTCTTTCATTATATGTAATGCATACACCCGAAAATAGTAAAAATTTATTTTTCGCATATACGTGAAGCTATGGCATGTGCTTGACCAAAGTGGTGGGGCTGTTTTGCATCATGGTTGAGTTGATGGGATGATGTCATATGATATATGAAACCTCATGGTTGGATGTGGATACCTCATGTGCATATGTATACCGCTTTCCACCCTTCTAAGTTAAAACTAGCTCTATGTACTAGGAGGGTTAGATGTGGTCATAGTGCGTCAATTATGCATGGTTAAACATTGTCAAAATGGGATTTTGAAGTTGTTTGGTAATTGGTTGGACTTCTTTTATGCATAAAAAGTTCATTATTTCAAGGCTATATGTTGGCTCTGTTTGGTTGGAGTGAGTATGGTCAAACTTAAAGTGTAGGAGTTAGTTTAGTAAGGAATACTGTTTATGGTCAACGGGTGAGATCCCTCACCGATTATGGTTACGAATTTTTGATTGTGAAAGCTGGTTCGACTCTTAGATTTTTTTTTGGCATATGGTTGTGTTGTCAAAATGTTGCCAAAAATTTTGCAGCCATGTTATGTGCTAACGTGGTTTTGCAGGATTGGACGTGCATCACCTGAGTTGGGTAGACTGCTCACCCATGTGACGAGAGTGGATTATGGTTTATGGTCTTGGATTGGATTATGCAGTGGTTACAGTCTGACTGCTTGTAAAAGATTGTTTGTGTATATGGAAATGCTATTGTGATTGCACTCACGTGTTATATTTTTTGTAGCAACCTCGCTATAAGATTATGATCATCTACATTGCTTAACCTTAGATGAAAGAGTCAATGACCAAGGGATTTATTGGATCAAGGGTGTTACATAGATCTTCTTTTTATAAGGCTCATCTCTATGGTTAGTGCGTCGGGGGTTGACTGATCTACATGACTAACACGTTGAGAATCTTACTTTGACTTAGGCATCGAAGAGGCATGGCGCCTAGACTGGTATATGGTTGGTATTGATTTCATACCACCTGCTAGTATTTGGAATCCTTTTAGAGCACGAGTTCATGGAGGGAGGCGAAGCAGCCTCATATTATGTCTGGCTCAGGTAAGTTAGAGGTGTTCTGACTCGCTCCTTGTGAATTGTAATTCTGTTTGTTCAAATAGAGCAAAAGTGGATGGATAGACTGATTAATCCCTACACAGGGTCCAATGCTCTGCTAGTTATTTATATTTTGATGTTATAGTTGTTATTGTGTTAATTCATGGTTGCCTGTTTTATTTAGATGGGGCATTTAAAGATTCTCTTTTGTCATTTTTCTAGTGCCTTTGTGTACTCTATTTCATCCCCCCCGCCTCTCTCTCTCTCTCTCTCTCTCTTCCCGCAATGGAGTGTACACATTTATTTACCCTCCACTTTGTCATTTTCTTGGGTACACTTTCATTCATATCACACATATAGGGAAAGCACTAGTCTCTAGGTGCCTCCGGATGCAATCCAGCTCATGGCTTGAATTCCATATGAGGTACTCCTCCCCTTTATAAATGCTTATGCAATTCTGATGTATATTGAAATTATATAAAAGTGTAAATTGTGAAATTTTTTCATAGACCCCTCGGAGGGGTATCTCTCACTTGGTATCAGAGCCTAAGGTTATAGGGATAGTTGGGTTAGTTATGCATCATGCATGCTGTTTGAGAAAGAATATTGTATTCATGATGCATTTAAGAGTGCTATTGATTAATGACACCTGCTTGAACTATCTTCTTCTATGGATTCACATGATATTGATTTACAATGAATTGATTGGAGTATCATACAAAGTATATTAATTTTTTTTTGAATGTTTGCTTTGTAGTTAACAATGGCTCCTAAGGTGAGGTTTGAATGCTTTAGCAAGGGGAACAAAGTTTTTTACATAGTGGGCAACGATATGGTGGCACGGTTATCGAGGGATATAAGAAAACTCCTTTATCATGAGATCGGGACCAAAGTATTTGCAATGCCAAGAACCATGACTTGTTAAAAGAGTGTTGAATGTAGTTATCTCACTCGTAACCAAGAATCTTTCTGCCAATTCTTTATCTATATTGATGATAGTCCAAAGGGTTCGTTTGCAAACCTCACGCTACTCCAACTGAAGATGTGGCTAGGCCTAGTGGATATGTACTATTACTTGGCCATGTGTTCACAAATGCTTATAATTGCTGAAGTTGCCAAGAAGTTTGAAGCACTTATAGCCATTATAGGGAAAGAAAGACTAGAAGATAACTATAGACCACACTATTGTATGAAAAATTCAAGAGAATTTTTAGTAATAAGAGTTAAGAGAGTGTTTGGAGAGTTAGCTCCAAAAAATGCATAATGTTGTAAGAAACCATAATAATCAAATATCGATGAAGAGCGTAAACTCAATTTTGGTATCCATGTATACTAAGTCTTCTCTCCTTGTCTCGTTTTTAGACGAATCTCCTTAACCGTCTAGTTGAACTCCCAAGTGACTTTGCAAATGTCTTTTTCAACTATATTGTTGAATTCAATGTTCTTTGTAGAGTTGTGGTGGTTCAAACTTCAAAAGGGACTATACATTATCTCGTTCCAAAATCCTATGTAGCATGAGAATTGTATGTTGATGCCCAGCTCAAACGCCAAAATCTAAGTGCCTGCTAGGTACATGGTCGATCCACAAATTTGGGTCAAGGAAAGGCTTCAAGAGAGCAACATTCTACTACAAGGATACGTTCTTTACCTTAACCTATGTTCACCTTTGGAAGTGCCAAAAACCGTGCCATCATCCTTGGCAAGAAAGGACTCATGCTTAACCAAAGAAATGGCTTTTGTGAAAAGGTCATATTTAGGATCTAAAAGAACTCAAGTAGTGAAAACAAATTCTATTATGTACCTCAAGACTGGTTTAGTAAAGTCTACAGTCCTATCCTTAATTACAATCCTCATAATGTCACCATCACTTTTGATGACTATGAGAAGTCAAGATGTGTTTGGAGCTTTGCTCAAGTATATCGTATAGTGATGAGCCCAAGCAAATATTTGTATAGACAAGATATCAATGAACGACATGCTACATTTGTGTATTACCACTAACAAATATCTCTCATGGTGAGAAATGATATAAGGAAGAAGATGTAAATTTAAGTGCCCAAGTATAAATTTTGAATTTTGAAACCTGAGATGTGAGTAAATACAAGGATAGCACCTCCATCATAGAAATCAAGAATTGGTTTATTGGACCTTTATGTATTTATGCTCCTTCTTCAAAGTAGCATATAATCTTTTATCATTTATGATTGAAAAATTTAAAATTTGAATTGATTTAAATTGTTCTAAGGTAGTAAGCTTTGAGTTGTAACCTATGTTTTGTCAATTCTTGACTAACATGAGTGATGGGGTGTGTGTATAGATGACTGAAATTTTACCTGGAGAAATAAGAATAAGCATACTCTTGCGGTTGATAGTCGAAGAGCATCTTCATATGGGAGTTAAGGTGCAACAACTTGTTACAACCAGATGTGATGGGATACAGAAGAAGCGACAATTATCGACAGATTGTATTGTATCGAATACCTTCCAAGCATGGTATCTCTACGTTGTAGGGAACCCAGAGTTCAAGCCATTGGGACACAAAGCTACACCTATGTAAAGCATCGAGTGGGTACAATCCAAGATAGGAAAGAAGATCATCGTCATCATAAACAACTGTTATTCATCGATACCCATGAGCTTACCCTAAGACCGACAAAGGAAACATGGTTAGCTTATACTTCCTGTAGCAATGGCATCAAGGTGTTATGACATTGCTATGTTTAGTGTGTGTGGTCAAAACTATTTACAAAATGGCACACATTCCTTTAGCCTTTTGTAGAAGTTCAGTATCCACAATCCATGCAATATAAAGATCATGTACAATGCCTACAATAGACATCATTGCTTATGGGAATGTTCCAGTATACATAGAACCAATGGATGGGAGACACATGACAATTTTACTCAAACTCTGCTTACTTTGATGATTACTTTAGCTTTAAGAATGCTATGGTCCATAGTAACATGGGAGTGCCTGTGAGAAACCAGTCACTCTCTCAAGAAAGGTACAATCATTATGCAAACAAAGCAATGTTCACACCTACAATTTTGAGAAACTGATGGAATAGCCCACCAAACATACTTCCAGAATGAGACCACTATGATCAAGTAGTTGAAGGATGTCATAACATTTATGATAGGGTACACTATGCTAGAACTATTAGAGATTATTGATGGCATTTGAAAGGCAATGTAAAATGTTAAACCACAAAAAATTTTAAGATGTAGAATTGATTTAATTTATTCATCATTCCTTCTTTCTCTCTCTCATCATATTCTCAATTGGCAGCCTTATTTTTACTAAGGGAGACATTAAGACGAAATAGAATGTATTGTACTAAGAATGATCTTCCTTGATATAGTGTAGTAGATAAACATACCTCCTAGAGAAAATGCAGTGGCTTCAAATACCAATGTTCCAATTGTGTCTCAACCGACCGATCATTGATTGAGGCATTCATGCTATGCTCTACAAGTCTCAACCTAGGAATTTTAGCGGGAAGGCAAAGATGTGGGAAAAGTTCTTTAGGATTGGATTGAGCGTATGGATGGTTAATTTACTTTAGCTCGCTCATCTGCAAAGATCATGGCCATTATTGTAAAATTTAAATTTAAAAAAACAGCCAAGTGTGGGTGGAGAGACCATTGTACTGAAAACAATATCGGCCTTAATACTTTTTCTCATATGGAATCCGTAATCTCGAAATATCTTTCCTTATTGATTTAAAAATTTTCAATCGAAGCCATCAAACTAAATTTAACCTCTACCTTCTAGGGTCAACTGGTGAGAGTTCTCTAATTTACCCTTGGTTCAACGTCACTGACGCTTTTTTCTCGGTTATGACCGAGCACAATCGTCATTGTGTTCCCCTAAGATGAGTATATTTACTAACTACACAAATCCCTCGTTCCCAAGTTTGATCCTCACTCCATAGATTGAAATCCCTTTTCCCCGTTCTTGGCTTAACTTATTGGACAACATAATATGGGGTTCAACTTTTTGGCCAACAAATTAACCCTCCGGAATCCACCCCTCCACCAAATCGTTTGGTAGATGCACATTTTCAAGGTAGTACTATGATACTAGAAAAAAATATTCCAAACGTGTCTAACTAAGAATACATTTTAAGCATTTGAAAGCAGCATGCAAACTGTTGCATACCCTTGTAAGTGTGCATTTATCAAGTTGTTCCCACCTTTTTTCTTTTTAGAATATTTTACTTTCTTTTTTGTTTAGTATATTAAAGTTATCTACTTATCTTTCAAGAAATCACATATATTTCTCTAGGCATATCTCTATCCTTGTCCCAGGACTCAAGTATCCTATGTCCTCCACCACCTGTGGAGGCGGCGCCTTTACACGGCTTACAATTCTCATTTTTCTTTATATTATTTGGGAAAATCTTACAATTAATATATCTTAAGTTACTTTTAAATAAAAATTCCAAGAAGTAGAGCAAAGGTCCATGACTGATGAGGACAATTGCGGGATAACCCATTTAGGTTCCTAGCCTTTCCATTTTTACCAAACAATTAGAACACTTCCTTAATTAAATCACATTCTCCTCCCTTATCTAATCCCTTCTTGGATTCCCTTTTTCCTTCCTCCTTTTCTTGTCAGCATCAGCTCTACCCGGACTAGACCGATTTTCAAACTCTTCCATGGTTCTCACCACCCGATCAGGACCCACTCCCAATACTAGGGCCTTGAATGAACGCGAGCTCAAAATATAGACCAACGGTTATGAGTACTACCTAGAAAGGACCATCCCCCGTTACATTCCACATGTAAACATTTGTGTTGGTCTTTTTCCAAACATGTAAGACAAGTTTCCTACTTAAGACTTCTATGTTATGCTAGGACTATCCATGTAAAATCTTCTGGGTAAAGTTTTTATTCATAGTTGAAATTTAAAGTGAATTCTTTGAGTTATAATCCCTTAGTTCCTATCTCCTTTTAATGTCCACTCAAACAAGAACTTAAAAATACAATGAGTCTCTTGGAGTTTAAGATTTTGTCTTGACCTAACTTTCCATCTTGGGTGAATTTCATTTGTTTTGTTTTTCTTGCATCATTTGCCATCCATGGGGCATCTCTATGGAAGCAATGGAAGTTTTATATTCAAGAAGCACAATCGTCACTTTTGTGAAGCTATCCCCTTACTCCCCCCTCTTCTCATGCAATAATAGAACCCTTCAATGAATGGTAGTGCAAGAGTAAAAATGCAACATTCCTAAGAGTGGACGTGTTAGTGTAGTGAGAAATGCTCATGCAATGAAGTATGAATGAGTAAAAATTTATTCTTTGAGATAGGATTTAGGCATACCTCGCTACCACATGGAGAAGGTTTATTTTTGTAGCCAGGAGTGGTTTAAAGATTTTGGGTCTTCCAATTGACAAGAGGAGAGGGAGGATAACACTACTTGGAAGAGAAATCCTCTTTCAAAGAGAATTCCTTTGGTTATGATAAAATTACCCTTCAAAACTCGACTCCTTCTTGAGAGAATTAGATACTAACTTAAGTAGGTCACTAAAACTTTCACAAATAATTCTTGCAAAATCAAGAAAAAGTTGTGGGCCTCTAATGAGAGCATTATAACTCCTCTTTTAAAAAATGAAGTTAGTTTCAAAAACAATTCTAGTTAGTTGCCTTAGATTTATGGAATTTACCTTTATAAGATTAATTTAGATTGAAATTTCTGATAAATGTATTTAGATAATTGATATCACTTTGTGAGTGCACATTATTAACCATTCCTTGTAGGGGGTTACCTATGCATGTAGGGGTGCTACCGAGGGGGAGTAATAGCACTTTGTGAGTGCGAGTTATTAACCGTTCCTTATAGGGTTTTACCTATGCATGTAGGGGTGCTACCTAGGGGGAGTACCGTATAGCATCGTGAGTTTGATGAGTGGTTCATGTATGATTTATGGTTTTTTTTGGGGTGACTTGATTTCATGTATTTAATTTCCATGTGACTTATATGAAGTGTTATGGTTAGTCAACCCGGACCGTATGTGCAAATACGAAGAAGGTGTCTTTCTTTTTGTGTTATGGTTGGTTGCATAAGTTTCATATGGGTAAAGTGATGTAATAAGTTGTTAGTATATGTTATAATATTGAGCTTAATACCTTGGTTTGAGGTTGAATATTTTATTTACATATTATGCATGCACCCAAAAAATAGTAAAAAGTTTTTTTTCACATATATGTGAAGTATGGCATGAATTGGGCTATTTGAAATCATGGTTGAGTTTATGGGATGATGTCATATGATGTATAGAACCTCATGGATGGATGTGGATGCCTCATGTGCATGTGTATATTGCTTTCCACCCTTCCAGGCCAAAACTAGCTCTATGTGCTAGGGAGTGAGATTGAGTCATAGTGTGTCACTTATGCACAAAGTGGGATTTTGAAGTTGTGTTTGGTCGTTGTTTGGACTTCTTTGACA
This sequence comes from Adiantum capillus-veneris, assembly GCF_014529385.1. NCBI lineage: Eukaryota > Viridiplantae > Streptophyta > Polypodiopsida > Polypodiales > Pteridaceae > Adiantum > Adiantum capillus-veneris. Next base: position 75,602,707 of record NC_140932.1, on the reverse strand, counting down.
CATAAAAAGTTCATATTTTCAAGGCTACGTGTTGGCTCAGTTTGGTTGCAGTGAGTATGGTCAAACTCAAAGTGTGGGAGTTGATTCAGTAAGGAATATGGTTTATGGCCAAGGGTTGAGATCCTCACATATTATGGTTATGATTTTTATATTGTGGAAGCAAGTGTGGCTCTTGGATTTTTTTTGGATATAATTGTGCTGCCGAAATGCTGTCAAATTTTTTGGAGCCATGTTATATGCTAAAGTGGTTTTGCAGGATTGGATGTGCATCACTTGAGTTGGGTGGAGTACTCACCCATGTGATGGGATTGAAGTATGGTTTATGGTCTTGGATTGGATCATGAAATGGTTTTGATAGTTTTGTGTATGCCTAATTTTAGGTGTGGGTGCACTATTTTGTCTTGTGTGTGCACCTAAAAATCAATGTATGCATAATGATTTGGCCAATGTGTCGATGGATTTGTGTTGCGGTCATACCCAATTAGACAATTGTGTGATCAATTTGCAAAATTGACATGATTTAATGCTTGTGTGTACACACCTAGAAATTGGTAAAAATTGCCACTTATTAGTGTGTTTATATGTGCCTAAAAGTTGGTTCATGTGCATGCTTAATTCAATTTTTCATTGTAAATTTGACGTGTGTAATGATTAATTGCTACGTTTTTGAGCTCAAAACAAAAATTTACACACTCCAGATGCGTCAAGTTTTGACCTAATTTTGCCGGTTTAATTGCTTAGTTTTGATTTTTATTGGCAAAACTTATTGAAAATTGAAAGTTTTAATTTAGCTGCACCATTCCTCTATGTGTGGAGATTTTTTAAAAAAAAGGATATTTTTTAAAATTTTTGGTTTATTTTGTGCATTAATTTTTGAATAAACTAGTCATTCATCTAAAATCTGATGTCAAAGTAATCTAAAGTTTGAGTCTGTCGTCTGGTTATCTGAAGTCATCTAATATTCAAAGTCTGAACCTATTCAGTTATTTTGAGCCTAACCCTAGAAAAGATGTCCTTAGGGGTTCCACCTTTCGAAAATACATATAGCATGTGCATTCAAGAGGTATTTTGAAAACCCCTCTACACACACACACACACACACACACTTCATCATGAATTAAAAGACTCCTCTTCCTTCATAAAATATGTAACCTTTTTTTAGTTTTCCATTTTTAAACCCCTCTTGTTACATGTAATTTTGTAACTCTTTGGTATATAAAATACCCCTCCAAGTGAACTCACGTGCTACACTTACATTTTGAGATGGACCCCTCGGGTAGCCATTAGGATCCAACTCATTCCATTTTGCCGATTAAAATGATGAGCTAAAGCTCTTGATAGGAACTAGTCTCCCAAGTTAAGTTTAGTCAGTTATTCACAATACATGTTCAACACCTAGCAAGAGGTAGGAGAGCCACAAGAATAGTTGTTGAAGATCATGCTCATATTAGTACTGTTGTTGAAGGATTGGAGCCATATCGGGTGATGTTCAATCATGCTCTCAAGGTGAGGAGAGACAAGAAAACCCACGCATCATAGATGTTGATGCACATCAAGTTTTTGAATAGTCAAAATATTCATGAAGAAGACATTTAGAGAAAGATGAATGACATTCCTAGTCACACGGTTCTTGCCATTATGCTGACAAGGGCAAAGCTAAAGTCAATAGTGAGGACAATGAGTCACACAAACATAAGCACAATCATTCAAAATCAATGACAAACAGCTTGAAATAGTCACAAAATGAACAAAAACTACCATGTTAAATCCAAGAGATGGGAGGAAAAAATTGACCACCAAGACAAGCCCAAACATTAGGAGAGAGAAACAAATTACCATGAACAGCATATGCATAAGGAGTGGGAAGCTGATCATCATGAAAGCTCTAGACACAAGGAAAATCCAATGATATAAAGGCAGATTTTTTCCACATTCACAGGCATCAAAAGGGATGATCTCGATGTTCATATCTTGTAACAAGCCAATGTACACTCATCAACGTACATATTTTCTCTATATAAAGGTTTTTATATTTTCTCAGTTTGTAGATTTTGATACATACACTGAAATTATTACAATTTTGACTTCAAAAATGTATTCTTAAGTAGAGAAAATACGGTGTTAGGAATTTTTAAAATTGAAAACGGACATTCCTTGTGGTTGTATAGCGAAGAGGCAATTTTTTAAAGAGTGCATACCTTGACCAAAATTAGTAAGTACTAGGAAGGTCCATTTTCCTTTGTGATTCCTAAAGCATCCCAAAATTTTTAATTAAAACAACCACTAACGGCTGACAGTGGGCGACCAGTGTGGGCCCCGCCACGGGCACCGCCCATGACATCCCAAAACGCTTTGTCTATGTTGCATGTCCTATGATAGGGTAAAGTTGCGATAAAAGATCATATTTTCCCTCATTGCATATGATAATTATCTTCTTTGACTATATGGGAACATGCCCTTATGCATAGGCGATTGCATGTGACCTTGGTACCCATGTAGGGCAAGGATATGTGCCTTCACATGGTGGGGGGATGGTAGGGTGTGGATAGGGGCATGATTAGGATAAGATAGAGGGTGTCTAGGATAGAATAGGGCATGGCTATGCCACATGGGATCCTCACAGGCACAATGTAGGTTCCACATTGGCACTCAGTAACAAACCAGCTTGTACACTCATCAATGTACATGTTCTCTATAGAAAGATTTCTATTTTTGATCAGTTTGTAAATTTTGATATATACACTACAAATATTTCAATTTTGACTTCAAAAATGTATTCTTAAGCAGAGAAAATATGGGGGTATGAATTTTCAAAATTGAAAATGGACATTCCTTATGGCTTAGCGGAGAGTCAAAATTTGTAAGAGTGCACACTTTGACCAAAAATAATAAGTACGAGGAAGGTCCATTTTCATTCCAAAAACAACCCTGTGATCCTTAAAGCGTCTCAAACATTTTTACTATATATCAAAATTTACAAACTAAGCAAAAATAGAAACCTTTCTATAGAGAAAATATGTACATTGATGAGTGTACAAGACGGTTTGTTACATATTCAAGATTTTGAGAAATATCATAGCATCAAAAACATTGGTGAAGATGACTGGGTAGAATATTTCCCTTAGACTATGAAGGATGCATCTATAAAATGGTACTACCATTATCCAACATGTAGACTGAGAATATACAACAAGCGGAAAAATGATTTTATACTAGAGTATGGTGAGAATAAAGGGGATGAAGATATCCTTATGAGTTGAAAAAGATTCAGCAGGATAAGCTCTGAGTAACGAGCTACATTGAGAAGATCAAAGTGCTCATTAGGCAGCTGAGCTACCATCTGAGAAGAGGATGTGAGCCTAGTCTTAAGCGGGTTCAAGAGAAAGAAGCTACAAGAGCATGAGATACCAACTCTGACCAAAAAAAATAATTATTTAGTTCAGAGAGTTCTAAAAGCGGAGCAAAAGGCCAAGAAGAAGAAGGTCCAAAGAGGTAAATGCAGCTCAAGCTCTAGTGATACATCACAAGATTCATCATCCAACTCCAGTTGATCTGATGACTAGTGTTCTAAAGAAGTATCCAAAACCAAAAAAAAGGAACCTAGACAAGGAAAATTGAAGGACTGTCAAAACATATCTCTGAGATCTCAAGGATGAGACCTTCAATTGGAGATCCGAGACCTAGTGCATAAGATGAAAATCTAAAAAGAAGTGGACGAGTGGTAGGAGCAAAGGGTCTTGGCTACTCAAATTGCACAAGATCTAGAGAGGAGAAAGCTAGCGATGCCTGAGTGCTCAAAAGACAAATCCATTTAGAAGATTTTGCTAGTAGCTTTGGTGACCCACATGGGTGGAGCCCCAACAACTGGTTTTGGTGGACATAGTTCTAGAAAGACAAGTGAAATCCCAACAGCTAGTCCTAGTGAGTAGAACTCTGAGAAAACAACAGAAATTCCGATAACTAGTTCTGTTATGAAGAGTCTTGAAAAGTTTTGAAAGTCAGGCCTGATGTGGAGAGTACTGATAAAAAGGACCTAGAACAAAAAATGTTGACAGAGAATAATCTGACTTTTCATCAAAGGATCCATCAGCCAAGAGGTAGAGGAGGCCAACACATGCATGGCACTATGAGAATAGTTTTCCAAATGGGAGATGCTCCAATTTTGATACAAGTTCTAGAAATGAGCAAAATGAAATCTATCTAATGATGTACAAAAAAATCCAAAAGTTGACTAACGAGCTAGATGAAATAAGGAAGACTTTTCCAAAAGTAGCAAAGCTCATCAAGATGCAAAATAAAAAAGACTTTGAGATGCAATGACAATCGACCGGTTTGAGATTAAGGGGATGATGAGTTACGTGTCATCCAAATCGACTATAAAGCTTGAGGGGGTCACTAGGTATAAATTGTGTATATCATGTGTGTTTAAGGACTATTTTTCAAACCCTTTATATGTAAATTTTTGACAATAAAATACACCCTTTTCCTATTCAATCTATAAATTTCTTTCCCAATTCCATTTTATAGTACCCTTATATATATATGTGAAAATGTGAGAAAAATGAAAATTAATAATCCCTTTTACGACACTCAAGTGATAGTCACATAACTATTAAGTAAACCCCCTCCCCCCCCCCCCCGTTAACCACCAGTGCCCACTTCTAGTAGTCATGGGCCGGGCTTGTCAGTCCAATAGGAAAAGGGTAAGAGTGATCGCCGATGAGAGGCGCACGCTAACTGGAACATTCAGGGGTTAGTTGGCTAAGCATGGGCGTCCAAGTGTGAATGCGCGAGCTCATATAAAAGTCACCTAAATCTAAAAATCACTCATTCTCTCATTTGTGCAATTGAAGAGTGCTCTTGCTCCATCTCCATCTTCTTCTTCATCTCCTTGTGTGTGTGTATGCGAGAGAGAGAGAGAGAGAGAGAGAGAGAGAGAGAGAGAGAGAGAGAGAGATTGTGTGTATGCGATCGAGAATTACGACGGCACGACGGTGGCGAGGCGGTTGAGCGTAGCACGACGGTACTGCCTCTTCTTCACGGCGAGGAATCCTCCACGAAGGCAAGCGTAGGGCCGTGAGTGACGCACCCTTTCTCTCTTGAGCTTGTTAGATTAATCTGGTTGTGTGCTTGCAACCATTTGTGGTCCGCACACAGTGTACGGCAAGTCCCTTGCTTTGACACGTGCGACAGATGCGCACATTTTTGGGGCTGCTGTCGAGGAAATGCCCTGCACTAAGCTCGAACAACACTCTATGTTGCTTTGTGGTGTATTATGAAATGTAGGAAAGGTAGAGAAAGAAGGTGTGTGGCTTGTTGAGAAGGATTTGTGACCTTTGTTTTTGCTGCAGTATACTGTTTTCTGTTAATAAGGTGTTAGCTTTTTTGTTGGTGTAAGGTACTGTTTTTTGTTGATAAGGTGTTAGCTTTAAGGTATTAGATCTATAATGTTAGTTATGTAAGTGCAATAAGTAGATCTGTTAGTTAATTAGTTGTTGTAGTACTATGTTAGTGTGTAACAGTAGCTCTGTTAGTTGTAAGTAAGTAGGTTAGGTGTATGTGTGTACTCGCGTACGCAACGCAACTACGGCGACCTTATTAAAAACAAATATATATATTTTTTTTAAAATTAAAAAATTATTTAAAAGGGAGGACCGGGATAGGGAACATTCCCCAAGCCCAAGCCCAGGCCCAGGCCTCAGTCACCCTTTGTACTTACTTATTTTAGTCTCATGCCTAAGTAAAAATCGACCCTTTTAGGATCATCGGAGCTTCGAGTAACCTAAAGTTGTGCTGTAAAGCACAACACGACCCCCTGAACAATACGCTCATTTTGAGCTACCACACACTCTAATCCAAAAATCGATCATAAAAAGATATTAAACAACATAAAAAACAAGTGAAAACAGAGTGCAAAACGCCCAAAAAATCAAGTGGTTAACCTTCGAGGGTATTCATCGACGCTTATAGGGTGCCAAAGGCACATGCATCTACGCTCTGGTCGTGTGCTAGAGGTCGAGCAACTAGCGAGCAGTTCGACTTATGCGAGTTCTCAATACCCACCTACCTTAGGTTCCGGGCCCTCGGCGAGACCCAATGTAGTACAACCCAAGACCCAAACATAGCGGCTAGTGACTCTTCATCTGACTACGATATTATGGAAGGGCATCCTACACCAAACCCCGAGCAAGTAAACAAAAACGTACCTGTCTGGGCTCCACAATTGGATCTAGTGTGTTTAGTCACTTTATAGAAACCTTTAGTAGAGCTACTCGCTTTGGACCTGTGGCTAGTGAAGTTAATCAAGGTGAGGGAGAGGTAGATTCACCTTTGGTATCTCAGGGGGAGCCTATACTCCCCAAGAGTTTCCACATTGATATCCTATCCCCTACTTTCATGGAAAACCCTACGAAGCAATCACTCCTCGAAGTTCTACTACTTGATGGTAGGAGTCTTGCGGAGGTGCAAGAAGTTGAATGCTATATGCAAGCGGCTAGGGAGAGGAAAATGGAGTGTTTCCTAGAACAACGCCGAGCCATGAAAGGAAAGACCCCTAGGACAATAGGCATAGAAATCGAGCAATCGAGTGCTCCTGATTTAATAGGCAATGTGGGTCAAACTCTGGGTCAAACTGTGAGGAACAACAATGCTTCCACCTCAAGGGAAACCTCTAGTACACCGAGCCTAGAAGGGTTATTTCTCAACAAAAATTGAGAATATGACCTACAAACTGAAACCTTGACTGACCTTTACACGGGTTACACATACCATATAGGTTGATTAGAAGTTGTACAATCTACTTCTAGCGCCACAAGTCTCGAGGAGAAACAACAGATGGTCTGCAATGTCATCCATAGCATCATCCAATCTGAGAGGCAAAACCAAGGTATTAACATTCCTTCAACGGGCCTTATGAGATTTTTGGATATGGGCAAGGCTAGACAACCGATACTATCACAAATGGAAACTCCTTCAGTGAGTCCAATGGACCCTTCATATATTGTGTTGCCTGGAGTTTTGGTACAATCTGAACCCATAAGTAGTAGTTTTACTTTTCCAAATCTAACTCATCTATCTCTCGGAGACACTACGGCTACGATACCTACTCCGGTGACGAGTACAAAAAGTACACCTTGGACCTCGTTTGCACTGCACCGCTACCTAGTAGCGCAGTGTCCCCAACAATACTTATAGGTGTGCATGAAGCCTATGTACCTGTTGCACCTCATGCCCACGTAGCTCCCACACCCCCAATGATGCCAAGGGCTTACACTCCACCATGGCATTATCCAAGCTCTTATTCAAGTGGGGCCATACCATTTAGCAATAACATGTTGTATCTGGCACCGGCTATGCCTAGGGTCACACCTATGAACTTTGGACCACCACGTGGTACACCACCATACGAGGTATGGGACCCGAGGGCCGCGCGTATGCCAAGGCCGAGGCCAACTCTCATCCCACATGTAGTTCCATGAGCGTCTGCACCTGCGGCCACTACACCTGCTTATTTAGGAAATTTGGCAGCATTTGCTCAAACCATCGATCGATCTATTGCTGAGAATATGCGTAACACGCCTAATAGAGAGCCTAGAAGTAATGCAGTACAAATAGCCAAGCTCACACAAAAATTTAGTGGAGACGGGGATGTGAGAAAGCATATCGAAGTGCTTGAACAAATATGCGGTTCTCTAGGAGAGCACAATGACCTGCATAAGAGTAATGCTTTAAACCTAACCTTAAGTGGGAAGGCTGGGGATTGGTATAGAACCCTAAGGGTGGAAGAAAAAATGATTTACCCTACCCTTAGGAGACTGTTCTTGAAAGAATACATACAAGAGGGAGTGCTTTGGGGTGTAGCCTCTCAGCTCCAGAAAGCCCAACGAGAGGAAGGAGAGTCGGTGAGAGACTTTATTAGTCGCTTGAAGCATTTGAATTCTCATTGTAATCCAAATGAGCACTTCAATAATAGTCAATTTCTTGATAGATTCAGTAGGGGATTACGACATGAGGATATCTACAATGGCCTAGTCATTAGAGGTATCACCACTTAGGAAGCAGTCACCACCAATGCGATCCAAGTAGAGAATAATTTAATGATTCAAGGAGAGAGAGAGAGAGAGAGAGTCTGTTGAGCCCAAATCTACTAGCTCACAAGCGTCGGGCCATCAGTCAATGACCCTAAAGCGTATTGCTAAGGAGCCAAAGATATTTGAGATGACTTTAGCAGATCTCACCAAGGCCATTTAAGAGAGTCTTAGAGAATCGTGCTCCGCAAAACAATATATGTATCCAAGAAGGGAGCAACAATGGTGCTTAGTATGCTATGGTCCGCATAGTATCAGTGAATGTCTTACTTTTAGAGTAAAATTCAATGGGAATTGCAATACCTATGGGAGTTATGGTCATCAAGCTAAGGATTGCACAATATTTAAGCGCACGATGGTCAATAGACCAACCTTAGCATGGACAAACACACCTCGAGTGCCTGCATTGATGCCAGTCCCACCTCTTGAACAAACGTCACAACACATGGTCCCTAGGGCCCAGAATGTTGTTCAAACAACACCCTTACCACCTCCAGTGCTAGGATCGCAACCACCACATCCGAGAATCACTTCTATGAATCAAGTGGGTTGTGAGTCATCTATTGCTTATTTGGAAGGCTGTGAGGAAGATATAGACCCTAATATTGCCTATGGGATTGATGTGCTTGAAGAAAGTTCACAATACTACATGGAGGACTATTGGGGACAAGTCAAACCTGTCTATCAAGTACCTGCTCTTGCTGCAAGAGGACAAAATATCAATTACACTGCCAAGAGACTACCTCTTCAATGCTATGAGTGTGGAGGTCTGCATCGTGTGACCGAGTGTCCTATTAGGCTACAAAAGAACGCAACACGTGTGGAGGTCTGCATCGTGTGGCCGAGTGTCCTATTAGGCTACAAAAGAACGCCAGACTAATGCAAACCAATCAAGCGAGCACGTCTACAATGTTGATACTCATGTGTAATCGATGTGGCATAGATCATTTAATTGTCCAATGTCCGGATAATCCAAATGCACCGAAGATCATGCCATTAAAGTTGATTGAGGTTGCTAAGGAGCCATCACAAAGTACACATGTGGTACCAATAAATGTACTCACACGATCGCTGCTCCAAAAACAAAATTATTTTCTTGAAGAAACAAACATGACATTAATTGCCCAATCTCAAAAGAAGAAGAAAACACGAAGGAAGAGATCGCAAAAAGCAGCGAAGTCAAACCCCAGTTCAAAGACCAACATAGGGAATGGTGACGACCCCGTATATATGAACGACGCTGAAGAGGATTCTGATTCATGTGAAACCATGGAGATTAAAACGACCACTAGGAAAGAAACCAACAAGGAAGATCGTCATGAGCCACAATGGCCAGGATCCAAGAAGAAGATAGGAACTTACCCAAACCCTACAAAGGAGATCGAGCGAGTCAAGCAATTAAGGAGTTTGGTAGAAGATACCCAAAGGGATCTAGAACCAACACCTAAGCAGATCCAGATTACAGACACATTGTTCCCTATGCAACAACAACCTCACAAAGTCCATAGATCCGTAGGCATACCTAGTGTCATCCAAGAAGAAAGTGACTTAAAGTCATGGGAAAGTGGGCGTAGTCACTTCTCGTTGAAAAAAATATTTACAGAGGGACTACCTGACCCTATCGAAGAAATGGCGATCCCATCTTCCCCACATCAAGGGACTGAAGCCCAAAAGGTGCCGTAAAATATTATCAAATTGATGGATTTCATAGCTTCAGCAGTTAGAATCACCATCATGTCTAAACTGTATGGAGACCTTGAGCTATTCTTAGCTCTTCGAACTTTCCTCAATGGAAAACTGAAGGTCGGGCTACCACAATTTTCACAGATGGATGGAGCTAGGGAGATGCCAATAGAGGGGGAACACTTAGATCCACAACCCAACTAGATGAGAACCCTATTGTAGAAATACCTATTAACAAGTTGGGACAATACCCTTTGAGGGCGATGAATCCAATGTAACCATACCAATCACTACCAAGGGATTAACTATGAAGGGAATCCTTGATGGTGGCGTTGGGGTTAGCATTGTGACTAAAAATTGATGAAAAACTATAGGAAGACCTCACCTTGGGACCACAACCATAGTAGTAAAGATGGCCAATGAATCTATTGTTAAACATATTGGGATGCTAGAAAATCTCAAGATCAAGGTTTTTGGACATAAAATAAGAAATACCTTCATTGTTATGGATTTCTCCAAGCACACTATGGCATTTGAGATTATCTTAGGACGTCATTTCATGAGGGAAGCAAAAATGGTGCATGACTGGTCTAAAAACCATGTCTACTTGCAGTTCCAAGATTCTATCATTCGAGTGGATCTTGTAACTGGTCGAGCACATCCTCTAGGAAACATATTTATAATTGATCATAGATCTGACACCACAATTCACTCGACCCCATTGCAATATTGTTACACATATAAAGTGGACACTGATGTTGGGGAAGATTCTCCTTATATGGATGTACTACCTAAGATGACTGAATCGGACAATGTGGATTGGGTCCACTTAGCAACAACCATAGACACTTGGGGAAACAGAGAGACGACCTGAGTAACACCTAAGGGGGATGAAATGCCACCACTCGTACCCTTAAATATGTTAGAAGCAATGCATATAGCTTCTGATGACCTACAAGATGAAGGTTTGACTGGCATTGGAACCAATAGCGTCTCACAAGACTATAGCCCACACGATTTAGGATCAGAATCATCAATTGAAATTGACTCTAAGGACGAAGAATCAGAGTTAAATCTTAGTGCAAATGTGGAGACAAACCATTCAAGGCCCAATGGTACCGTAGATAACAATCTATCCAAGGGAGCAAAAGACACAAGTAGCGATTCATCTAGTGACTCTTCACTAAAGATCGCTCGTAATAAAAAATTAGACAAGAGTAAGAGATATAAAAGGCGACGATATCGAGAAAATGTGCGTGCTAGAATAAATGAAAATAAATCTACCCCAGAATGGCTTAATTATATAGGGACATGTGATGCTAATGCACCAGCTACAAAGAGCTTGAGCTTGAGCTTGAGAAATCTTGGAGAGTTGGGGGGATCTATGTTGGAGATTTGGGAAAAAGACCTTTCACATCTTCCAAACTAGCTCTTATACCTGGGTTTTATATCTACATGTTTCCTTCATAAGGTCCTTGTGCTTCTAATAGCTTAAAATAATTTTACTTACTTTCCTTCGTAATGGAGCTTTCTTTTTCTGAAATACCTTTGTAATCAACTATAGTAATCTTAGAGGCCGATAGAAATTCAATCTCTTTTCACATGTGCAACCTGTATCTCTTTGATTTACATTCCTTCAAGTACTTGTAGAACAAAGAATATCACAAGACAATTGCACCAAAAAAATTGTGAATGCATACTCTTTTTAATTTTCAAGCTATCCCAATATTGAACCGAAGTTGAAAGGCACAAATCATAAAAAGTGTCCTCACCTACAAGTCCACTTTACCTTGCTTTTGCAGTTCTCTACAATAATTTGATTAAATGATGAGAGTTGCATTTCAATTGAAACCTTATCTTCACCAATTTTTGTAGTCCATGTACTTGCAACATGCAGTGTAGGTAGCACACTCAAAACATTCCACCTTTGGATGTACTTGCTCTTCTAAACTTACTCTCATGGTAAGAAGTCGTAAACATTCAAAGGAGAACTCCCTTTAAACACATTTCATGGTAAGAAGTCACAAACTTTCTCTCAAAACATTCTACCTTTGGATGTACTTGCTCTTCTAAACTTACACTCATGGTAAGAAGTCACAAACATTCAAAGGAGAACTGCCTTTGAGACACATTTTAGGGCTCGCATTGTAGACCAACAGTGTAACAAGGTTAAGAACTCGACAAAAGCCTACCTACACGCCGTGTGTGTGTGTGTGTCTGTGAGAGAGAGAGAGAGAGAGAGAGAGAGAGAGAGACTGTTTGCCACTTGTTGTGGGATTGCTGCATTACTAAAGACTTCCTTTGCTACGTATCGGCCTGTATGCAGCTCTGCTTTCCTGGGGGTGTTTTTCACAAAAGGTTATGGGTATTTGGCATTTTCTCACCGACTCTACAACGTTTTGCGGTCTTCTTTATGTGGGTCAGATACTGGGCTTATTGGACCCTGTGGAGTCAGCGTAATGCTTACATGTTTCATCGTACTCATGCAGACCCATTCCCACTCTTCAAGCTTTCCCTTAGGCAATCGTTACAGTTTGCTTTGGAAGTTGGTGATATCACCGCAGAGATACATCGGCTTTCCTATGAATGTTTCTGGCTACTCTGTACAGCTGAGTAGTTCTATGTTTTTCCCCTTGTACATTACCCTTTCGGAGGGTTTTCCTCACTTTGAGGTTTCCCACTAGTAAATTAATCGAATAGATTTACAACAAAAAGAAAAAGTGTGTGTGTGTGTGTGTGTGTGTGTGTGTGTGAGAGAGAGAGAGAGAGAGAGAGAGAGAGAGAGAGAGCACAAGCATTTTTAGGGACACAAGATAATGATCTTGCAATGAGAGGTGAGGTCCTAATCATGCGGTTTGGGCCAGATGGGCTAGGTTAGTTCAGAGGTTGTGGGCAGGATGCATCACAGGGGTGCAGGTGGTTGAGCAAAAGCTGCCATTCGGTGGGCTTCTAGAGGTATCTCTCTGGAAAGAGCAGGCAAATAGGTCACCTGCCGCGAGAAATCCAAAGAGATCCACCACAAACAAACCAAAGCTACTATTGAATGCCACAAGAGGAAGATGTCAAGGCATCTCAATCATCACACAAAGACACATTCTGTCCTTTCCCTCGTAAAAATAGCTCCTCATGGCTCCCGGGGAGCTTATTTCTACTGTCATTTCCCTACCCCTTCATTTTCAGCACTTTTGTGGATACCGGGAGGACACACTCATGTACACCATTGTCTTGTAGGCCAACTTTGGCCTCTAGGAGAGGTTAATAAATCTCTCTCTCTCTCTCTCTCTCTCTCTCTCTCTCTCTCTCTCTCTACACACACACACACACATGACATTTATGAACAATGCACAGGATCTAGACCATTACAATGAAGTTTGAGTTTGGTCTAATAGATGGTACACCTAAGATAGTAAAAAATGAAAGTTGTAGAAGTGAGCATGTTTATACCTCAACTTTAGGCCACTTTAAGGCCTAAAGTTGTTGATCTTTGATTTTGGTTTGCCAAGAAGTGAGCATGTTTATACCTCAACTTTAGGCCACTTTAAGGCCTCACAAACTTCCAGATAAAGGATTGCTGGCGCAAAATGAAGCATCTCTTAAGCACGGCAATACTTGCATAGACCTTAAACCAGCTGGAAGGTGTATGGGCCTTTCCAAGTTCCACTTCAAGAGGATGTGTATTCTAAGTTCTGTACATACTCGCCTTCTCATGGCAAAGTCTTCAAGTGGGTGTGGACCGGGGCTCGATTCCCGGCCCCATTCAAGTATTTCTCAGAAAAAGGAACAAGCCATCTTGCACCAAATGCAATCCCTGTTTTATGTACTCCGCAAATTCATGGGGCCCTGGCATTGCTCTAAAATAGGGTGTAAGCAAGCAAATATGCAATTGGCAGAAAATATACCCCTTTTAACAGATGCCTGCTGGCATTATTCTCAACAACTCGGGTACTTTGATTCAAAGAGCCACTGAAACAAATCTCTCCATACATTAGTGATTTTATTGAGACAAAAATCAAACAAAAGGAAACACTAAATAAGGTGTAAGGGGTAAGAAAAATTGTTTCCACGACCAAAACATTTCAACTTACATCAATCTTTTACTGCCTAAATTCCCGGCTTGAAGGGAAGCTCTAATCCATCAAACATACAGAAATCTAGGGCAGCCTTGCATGAAGATTGTAACCTGCTTTGAAAACCTGGAAACTTCTTCTCGCACAAAGCAGCTGAATATGCCTGTACAATATACAAGTGCCATGGCAAGACTTGCATGCCAGCAGCTCTTTTCAAAAAACTTTACGTAGTAAACATGGGACACGTCCCAGATAGCCGGGACGGGGAACGGGGAACAGGGCTTAGAAGGGAGATGGGTGGACAGTTGGGACGAAAACCCAAAAAATGAGCGTCCCTTGTTACTATTTAAACAAGATCCTTTTGTTTTGTCAAAAGCAGGTATGGACAAGCTTTCTCCCTTAAGACAGGAGCTCAACATATCATTGGCTACAATGGTTGTTATCAAACATACGCTAGCCTCATATTTTCTCCCTGCTATTTGGGTAGACACTAGTTTCTCTGTCTATGCTGGCAACCATTTTAGCATGGCCAATTAGGTGTGCATGGCATCTGAGGGTGATGAAGAGTGCCATTTTTCTCTAGGTAGGGCCACTTTGGGTGCCTACTTTAGAAGGCCTGGAGAGGGGTGCACGAACAGCTAAAAGATTTGCATACGGAATTCTAGGGTTGCCACACAAATAGCCCTCAAGAATAGCCCACTCCATTTTACTGTTTTTCCTCAAAAAAGGTCATTCAAGATTAAAAACTACCAAAAATAGTAGTACAATAGCCAAAAAAGGCCTATTTTGGGCCCAAAAGGGTAAAAAAATGCCACGCAATTACGATGCCTTCATGTAAGGAAGGGGGTGCTTGCTTATGGCTGAATATCAACATTTTCACCCCATTCAATCTCTCCTCAAATAAGTGTGTTGCTTGTCTATGGATCTATGGAAGTGTTAAAGCTTCCATGAATCCATGAATTCTTGTTGATGGAGAATTGAGGGAGGAAGCTGGGCTGTTTCACGAGGTAAACTAGAGGTGTATCTATGAAATTGGAGTTTCAGATTTGAGTTTGGAGTTGGTTTTATGCTTGTGTGTAAGCGGAGCTTCCATGGCTGAACTGATGGTGTTCTTCATTGTGTTTCTTGCTTGATTAAGCTAGTGTATGTTGTCAATTAAGTCATGAACTCTCATGGTCAAAGGCCCATTGCCTTCCCAAATGTCCTCCAAACTTCTTGAAATACTTTTTTAAGGAACCCGATATGAAACAAGTTGGGGTGAGAGTTCCAAGGTTTGTATACAAATGACTGAACCTCTCTAACTATCCTTGGACGTGGCATTTCCACAATTACCCTAATTTTATCCATATTTGTGGATATTCCGTTTGTTGAAACGATATGTCCTAGGATCTTGGCTTGTCTAACCATGAAAACATACTTCTGTAGGTTAGGACAAATCCTATACGTGTGACATTTCTCAAAAACTTCTTTTAAATGCTCTATATGGTCTTCACGTAACATTGAACGTACACACAAATCATCCATATAGATCTTTAAAAATATGTGCAAGTATTCCCTAAAGCGTGAGCCATCAACCTTTGGAAGGTTGCAACGCATTCATCAACCCAAATGGCATCACACGATATGCGGAAGCTACCGATATGAAACCCGTCCGTAGGGCGGTAGACTTTGGCATTCACCCGAAACTTTACTTTAGACTTTGGGACACAAAGAAACTTCGCAAATAAAACCTGTAATTGGAATTAACACTTCGAACACACACGGCTTGGAAGCTAGAGCGCTCCAAGCAAACACCGACAACCTGTTAGCCCCAAAGACTGGCGCCCCTTTCAGTATTTCTTTATTCTTAACAAAAAGGCAATAAAACCTGCGATTTCCTACAAGCTGTCTTGCATAATTCAGACTGAAAAAGACCTGTTTTGGCCCGATTTCGGCAACATAACTATACTAGGAAACTTCACAGACAAAATCCCACGCAATGGATGACTTTCCCGGCGCATACGAACACTTTACAAAACCTGGTGAGAATCTGCAGCATGCTGAATTCTCTGTTTTCTGCCCTCAAATTGCGCCAAATCACCTATTTAACGATCCTCTCGCTTCCCCGGACCTCCTCGGGGTATTAGGGACCGATTAGGGCCGAAACCCTAAACCTGCAAATTTACACATCATGTTGTGTCTTTTAGGGAATTTAACATTGGCAGCCATGCGATCAAACCATGGTGCCCCTAGGATTACATCCTCATGTTTGAGAGGAGAGATGAAGAAATCCTCCTTGTCCACATAGCTTTGGACATGGAGCCTCAATTTCCCAATTAAGGGAATGCTTGAGGCTTCTTGTCCCTTGAAAGCACCATCCATAGGTAGGACTTGTCCCATCTCATAGGCTTGGATGCCTAGCTTGGTGGTCAACTTTGTGGATATGAAATTTTGAGTAGAACCAGGGTCAAAGAGAATGAAAGAGGAGATCCTTTATAATGACCATCCTTTTCTTGAATTTCAACTATGGAAGCTCTAGGAGGCTCATTACGTGTATTCTTGTGGGGCAAGCACGATAAGCATGCCCTTGCTCCCCGCACTTGAAACAACGGTTATCTTTTTTGATAATGCTCTAGATCTTCAAGAGAGAGTTTGTTTTTGCCTTTATAAACTCCCCTCTCCTTGGATTTGTTGTTGTTTTTTCTGTTTTGAGCTCCGTTTTGTGAGCCGAACGCATCCGTAGCGAGCCCTCGTACTCCTGCACCTGTTGGGCTACTTGCCTCTGAATCAAACGAGATTTCTCGCGAGAAATCTCTCCGAATTCACATGTACCTGCGGGGGGTTAGCAATTAGCTAATCCAGTACTTGGACAAGAGGCTCTTGCCCGGCATATGCGCGTGAACCCGCATAATTGTACATACAAATGAGTAGCCCTTGAGCGGGGCATCACGATTCTGTATTCAAAAGGGGAGAGAGATGCGCGAGAGTAGAATCATCGCGCTACATAGTGCAAGGGAGAAGGCAAGCTTTCCATTAAAGCTTCATCACCTGCACCAACTACTAACACGCAATGTATAGGTCACACTAGGTGAAAATCAGCCTCCTCTCTCATTTTGGGCGCCCCCCTCTTCAGTTGGACTTGGCAAAATCATCTCCAACTTCTAAGCGTAGCGAGGGGCCCAAATGACTTTGAACTGAGCCTAGACATACTTTTACTGCTCGGATTCCAGTGCCAATCGGCCCGCTTGGTGACAAGGCCTTCCCGTCTGCGGGTGAAACTCTCGACCGTTGATTGTTTCACACTGGCCATACAATGTCGGGCCATTTGCAACTTCACAAAGAGGGTCCCAAAAATTATTTAAAAATAATCGGAAAGAAACCAACAACTAAGGTTAGCAGTTGCCACGTCCTCGTGACATACCCCCCTCTTGAAATCGCAAATGTGCTCGATTGCATGCCAGATATACATGCCATTGATGATCTTGTGTTGTTAGCAACCTTTTATCATCGCATGTACCCGCAAGAAAGGTCATAACACATAGATACAAATGACTTAATGAGACCTTCATACTTTTGTCATTTCCATCTATTATAGAAGTGACATTATATCTTTAACACTTGAAGAGTGATGCACACTTCTATTACATTGAATCCATATGTACACTTGATGCGCTAGCTCTGTTATTACCCCTCCTTTGTACGCGTTGGGTTGGGGCATACGTGGGTTGTAACCCAAAGGCCTCAAGGTAAAGCTGCAATACATTTGGTGACTCTGACAGTTCATGCTCTTCCATCCACTTTGCATCCATAGGTGGATAGTTCTTGAACTTCACCAAATAGCGTCTTGCAACTTGTCCCTTAACTTTTCTTTCCTTATGTGCCAAAATCTGCTCAGGAGCCAAAATCTAATCAAGTTCATCAACTTCTGGGTGATCCTCCTGTGGCATATCTTCTCGCACATCACCCACAAAGGGTCTCAGAAGACTTACGTAAAACGCATTATAAATCTGCCAAGTGTTAGGAAAATTCAGCCTTAGGCAACATCGCTGATCTTATCAAGCACTTGAAAAGGCCCATAGTAACGTGTACTGAGCTTAGGAAACAATCGTTCCTCGCCCTTCATCTTCTTTAACCTTGCCTTTTCAAACCTCAATAGAACCCAATCACCAGGTGAAAACAACAGTTCACGTCGGTGACGATCAACAACGCTTTTCTGCTTTGCCCGAGTCTTCTCCAAGGCAACTTTGATTTTCTTATACATTTCATCCATGTTCTCAACATATCGATCCGCCTCAAAGATCTTGTCCTTTGTATGCAAAATGGTAGGAACCTTTTTGCCACCTTCAACAATCTCAAAAGGTGCCTTGCTTGTGGACAAATGCATCGTATTGTTGTACGCATGCTCAAGCATAGACAAATATTGTTCCCACTTGCCCTTATTATCTAACACACAACATTTCAGCAGATCTAAGACAATAGAATTAGCCCCTTCTGACCGTCCATTAGTTTGTGGATGAAACGAAGACGAGAACTTGAGCGTAGTGCCCATGTTCTCAAACAGTCCTCTCCAAAACAAACTCGTCATGCGAGGATCACAATCACTGACAATCGAGTGTGGCATACCATGGTACATAAACACATTGTACATGAACAATCGTACCATTTGATCAGATTTTATCTTCTTCCTGACAGGAATGAAATGGGCTTGTTTGTTGAACCTGCACATAATGGTCCATATACCATCATTCCCTATCAGCGTTCTTGGAAGATCAAAGATAAAATCCATAGGAATGCTTTCCCATGGCTTATCCGGATCAAAAGCGGTTGTAACAACGCTGGTGCCTTTTGCCCATCAAATTTGACCTTTTGGCAAATCAGGCATGCTCGCACAAAGACATCCACATCTCTCCTCAAAGTAGGCCAATAAAAGAATGTCTCGACCGCTTTTACTGTCGCATCTATTCCACAATGCCCTGCATACGGTGGGACATGACTTTCTACCATGACCTTATGTCGCAATGGCCTAGTGACACATATTCTGCCATGCATCATCATAAAACCGTCTCTGAGGAGGTATTGCTCATGACGACATCCTTCTTGCAATTGTTCAAAAATCCTTGTGAAATCTTCATCTGTAGCATATTGTTCCTTCATGTCATCAAGCTCATGATGATAAGGAATAGACACAACTGAAATATGAGGTTTTTTTGATAACGCATCAGCCACAACATTCTTCTTGCCTTCCACATGCATAATCTGGAAGTGAAACATAGAAAGCATGTTTGCCCATCGCATATGCTTTTTGGATAACTTTGATTGTGTCAAGAAGTATCGCAAGGTCTAATGGTCTGTCTGGACAACAAAATCAACACCTGATAGGTAGTGCTTCCAACTAGAAAGCGCGGCCAAAAGCTCTTTCTCGTAGATTTGCATAGTCTTCTCTGGCCCTTGCCAAATTCTGCTTTCATAAGCTACTATCTATCCATCTTGCATTAGCACTGCTTCGATGCTATTGCCACACGCGTCACACTAGACCACAAATGACTTCCTAAGATCTGGTAAACAATTACTGGATCTGTAGTCAGCTTTTCCTTAAAGAGACTAAAAGCTGAAATCTCTTTTTGGGCCCATCTGAAAGTGACCTGTTTCTTTTGCAAGCGTGAAGAGGTGAAGCTATCTCTACAATATTCCTCATAAATCTTCGATAGTATGAGCACAATCCCAAGAAGCTTCCGACATCATGCACAGTCTTTAAGTGTGGCCATGTCTTGATCGCTTCAACCTTAGCGGGATCCATTCGAACACCATCCTTTGACACTATGTGGCCAAGAAAGTGGATCTCTTCCAAGAAGAATTCACTTTTCTTACGATTGACAAGTAACCTGTGACTCCTCAGCTCTCCGAACACAATGGTCAAGTGACGCCTATGCTCCTCTTCATTCTTCGAATAGACTCTATCATGTCATCAAAGAATGTGCCAACAAACTTTTGATGCAAGCGAGAAATCCGGTCCATCATCCTAGTGAACGTAGCAAGAGCATTTGTAAGACCAAATGGCATCACTAAAAACTCATAGAGACCAAATGTTGTCCTAAATGTAGTCTTGTGCACATCCTCTGGCCTTATATGAATTTGATGGTACCCGCTCTTAAGGTCTATCCTGCTGAAAATTGAAGCACCCTATCATCAATCCTTGGAATAGGAAACCTATTCTTGAAAACTCTTCTGTGTCAACATATGACTAAATATGTAGACACAGCTTTCCAATAATGGGAGTAACACACTCTGAGTGGCCAGGACATGCCAACCCTGCCTCTGCCGTGTACCCCATCTCTTCAGCTCTAATGCCCAGCTTCATAGCTAACTCTGGTGAGATAAAGTTCGCTTTGGCACCTGGATCAAAAAAGATAAGTGCCGTCTGGTCTCTGACTTTACCCCAAGCTCTGCATAACTCGCTGGCATCCGTGCTTGGCCTGTCACCCACCATGTCTGGCACTAAACCTGTCGTTGGGCTTGGGCTTCTTCCCTCTCTTGTCCTCTTTATCGTATGAGTCAACTCGTCTTTTCCTTTGTGGACAATCTGTAGCAAAGCGACCAGGCTGCTCGCATATAAAGCATTTATTCCCATCAAGACCTTTTCCTCGAGCGACTTACGCACGAAAGGCTTCCTTTTTTGTTTCTTTGCCTGCGCTCTAGAAGTCTCGGCTGAATCCTTGCTTATTTGCCTTTTTTGGCCCCTGGGACGCTTAAGGAGCCGCTTTTGCAAAAGGCTTCTTTTGTTGAATTTTTCTTGGGCTGGCCCCCTTTCACATTGACCTGGAATCCACTATCTTCCCCCTTCAACAAGTCGTTTCCAATGTTGGCAACCTCCATGAGCTGGGTAAGGGTGGCCACTCGGTTCTTTGTGCAATAGTTCCTGAACCCTTTAAGCAACCCGCAACAATATTTCTCTATCTGCTCTGTCAATGGCACAAACCTGTAGGAAGTTATTGAGAGCAACGCTTTACAGAACTTCCGATTGTACTCCTCTAAGCTCTTGCAAGTAGCGGCAATAAGTTGGTGCCAATCCATCATGACATCGGCTTCAAATTCGTTTAACAACCACGCAGGTGCAAACATTTGCTTGAAGTATACCCATGTGGCTGGTGCATGTCCTTGCATCAACAATGTCGTCCATCATGACCGTGCATTTCCTTTCAAAAAGGTGGCAGCTTTCCTGACCTTGCAGGCCTCTTTAAAATTCCCCCCTGCATAAGTTGTATCAAACTGCTGGAGGAAGGCAAGAGCCTTCGTCTTGTCCTCGAAACCACCGAAGGTATCAAACTTTACCGCTGCACTATCTTCTTTGTATGGCTTTGGCTTTTCCAATACTCCCAAATTGCGTAGGGAAGTGTTTGCAACATGGGCACTGTAATAGGGATCATCGGCGCCCCTTGGCCATTGACATTTTGAGGAGTCGGTGCCATATCTGGCTGCTATTCAGAAAAAACCAGCCATGCCAAAATTGCCTTGTGGCACCCCAAACTGGCTCTGAATTGCATCGAAACCCTTGTTGCATGCCAATACTACCATACATGGGGTTCGGCATCATGCCTTGCATACCCCCAAAGACTATTCCTAGCATATATTGCTGGTTTCTAGGCGCATAACCAGCCATACTTTGGAACACAGATCCACCCCCGAAATACCCAGGATGTACAGTGGGTGGTGGAAAAACCAGATGCATTGCCTGAAAACTAGTTCCCTATCCATTTAATGCAACATGTGGACTCTGAAAGGTGGCGGGCTGAACTGGCAAAACCTGCGGAATCGGCGTCCTAACCACCTGTTCATGGACGGAAGGAACCTATCTTGGCGCCCCAACAAACTCCGCAACGTGCGAGTGCTTCCTGCGGGGACCCATAAAGTACCTGGGCTTGAGCCTCAACAGGCTCTACTGGCTATGAGTGAAATGAGCAAGCCATTTTCGTCTCTAATGGTCTTGTCGATCTCGTTCCGATTTCCCGTTCCAAGTGACTATGGTTGATATTTCAAAGACATATTTGCGGATGCATTTTTTCCAACTCTTTTCAATTATTACATAAGTGTTTGTATGTTGCTTTTCTAGAAGTTCTATGACAAATGTTTGTATGTTGCTTTTTTGGAAGTTCTATGACAATGATGGAATTCTTAGTCAGGCATGTCAAGATTCAACATTTCCTTGGTGCTCTTTAGGTGTTATCACTATCATTTTGTGTGATCTATGCGTAGGATTTTCTTGTAAGTAGCAGAAGTCTTGGATTGTAAAGTAGAGGTTGTTTTGTTGGTATAACAGGCTCCAAGACAAAGTTGCTTTGTAAACTCGTGACATTGGCCATGTGTACGTCTAAAAAAGGCCATTGAGAGTAAGGTATGTGGACAGTTGGCTGTATCTATGACCTTTTAATGTATGTGACGATGTAGAAAACTTCTCGTACGTCCTCATAAGCTATTCTATTGAATGCATTTGGATAGGAATTAGCAACAAAAGTTGTTGTGCTTTATCACTCTACTCCAATTGCTTGTTTATGGAAGCCTACCAAGAAGCTGCATTGAGAGCAGCACTTTGAACCCCAACCAATACATGGGCACTTGAATTGGTAGCAAGGCTTAGCATGCCTATAGAAGAAAGGCGAACTCTTGAAAGGTGTAGTACAAAGGCTTAAGAGAGCCATAATTGGTGTACACGCACTTAGGTAGGAGATTCTGGACGCGCGTTGGGTTAAATGAGCACAGAACACATGCGAGGAAGTGCAGGGAGTGTGAAAGCTATGCAAGGAGAGCGTGGTTATGAAAGTTGCAAGCATTGTGTCACAAATTGCTAGCGTGTCAAGCCCTGAAGAATGCAGCCAACTTGTAGATCATGGCCAAAGGGCCTAAACCCTAAGAAGAACAAGCAACAACAGAAGAAGTAGTCCTACCAACTTATGGGACCCCGTTCGATGGGGCCCAAGTGACATAAAGAAAGACCCACATATACACAAAGAAGGATTTGCGTAGCAGCTGATGACGTGGCAGATTTCCGCAAAACGCGCTTATCGTGCTGACGTGGAAATTGTATGGAATTCCGTGATTTATGCTGGCACCTTTTTGGAATTGCTTTTGGACTAGAAGCTTTTGAGTTTGAAGGATTTTCAAGTAAACTTCTTTTCATAGGGCAAGGGCCTTTAAATATGTGCAAAGGGCTCATTCTCTGGCATGCTTCTGGACGAAGGTGCACAGTCTGGAGTACCGGCTTGTACTGAGTTGATGCAATATAAAGAAATACTGAAAGGGGCGCCAAAGTTTGGGGCCAATACTCTCTGGGGTGGAATTCCGCCACTCCGTGTCGCGTGTCGTCTCTCTCTTTCAGTTCAGTTGTTATTGAAGTGCTAAAAGTCTGTTCAGTCTGTTCTTTTATAGTGGCACGTGGTGCCCGTCTTATGACACATTGGCTGCACTTTGTCATGCTACTAAGTGGAAAACTGCAAGCGCCTCCTCTTGTTGCGCACTGCCTGCCCTCAACTCGCAGCACGCTACCCACTACTTGCCCTCTGCCCATTGCGCTGTCCGCTGTCCACTACCCGCCCCCTACTCCATTCCCGTCCCGCGCGCCCTAAACCTAGCCCGCAGCCATTCATTGCGCCCCCCCCCCCCCCCCCCCCCTCAACACCCTGTTTACCTCGCACCCGCTCCCCTCCCCTCTTTCAGCCCACTGCCCCTCCCCCTCGGGTCCTCCTCCGCTGATCTCTTCGACTCCTTCGAAGTGCTCTGTCTAGTAGAGGGCCGTCGTTCGTCAATGTCACTTCACCCTTCTCCATAGCAGCAGACACTGATGGAGGCTCATGCTCTGTCTCAAAGGGACTCTCAAGAAGCCCCCTCGCCCAACCCCGCAGAGCCCACCATCCGACTTGCTCTTTCGCCGACAAAAGAAAGCGAGCCTCGCAACAGAGGTGGAACACCTTCAGGCAACTTCCGTCATCTGCAAGATTCTCGGCACCAGACCCAGCAGAGGAGAGGTGCGTGATCTTCTCTAGGCTCGCCTTCTCACAGAGGTGGGTAAGATCTTGGATGTTCAGTTCCTCGGACGCGGTTACTATCAGATAGAGTTCGAGACCTCCGAGATGGCGTCCAAGGTCATCGCGATGAGCCCCTTCGCCATCCGAGCACACTTTCAACAGTGGAGGCATGGTTTTGATCCAGCTACAGATGTTTGGTAGAGGAGCCAGACCTTCCATCTCTGTTTGCTTTCCCGATTTGAGGAGGGAGTACCTGCCACTCTTGTCCAGGATAGGCTCAGAGATTGGGACTGTCCTGGAGACACCTCGCACGGCAACCTCTGTAGCTGCCAAGGTGGCCGGCATCCCCTCAGTGAGTGTTCTGGTTCAGGACACCCACACTCTCCCGAAGGTCATCCTACTACCTCGGGTGAGTGGAGGTTGGTTCTATCAAAGCGTGGAGTATTCGGGCCTCCCGAATCAGTGTTTCATTTGCAGAAAGATGGGCCATTTGGCAAAGGCATGTCCTCGCAGGAGACCTCGACCCACAACACATGCACAGCCTCCCAAGGCAGCATGCCCAGCAGCCAGACACACAGGACACTAGCTAGTACCTCGACTGAGACCAACGATCAAACAGCTGACGATTAGCAGCAGGTGCCTGGCCGCCAACGACAGGGACGGGCTTGTCCCATTGCTCCCCCTGGTCGCCAACCTTCTGCAGCTCAGCAGCATTGGGTTCCGACTAGGAACCGTTTTGACCCCCTTCAGCAAGACCCGCCTGAGGAGGCCCCGTCCACTTCAGTTCCTCCACCTCCACCTCCACCTCCTCCTCCCTCAAACGTTGCCGCTCCACCTCCCCGGCCTCCTCCTCCCTCAAACGTTGCCGCTCCACCTCCCCGGCCTCCTCCTCCCCCCCCCCCCCCACCTCCACCTCCGACTTCCATCCCTCCTCTCTCCCCGGTGGGGCCCCCAGCCTCATCTCCCGACCCCTCCCCCACTCCTCAAACGCAAGGGACGCGTCTGCCGCGAGGCGATGTCTTGGTAGTGCTTTCGCTACAAGCCGTGTGGCTGGAGAGGGGCAGCCCCACCTAAGACCGCCTTTTTTGGTGCAGACTTCTCCTTTTGCAACAATCCCTAGAGGTTTTACTAGTTTTGACATTCGCAGACGCTGGGACTTCTTCGACTACAGCCTCACACGGTTCCTGGGTGACTCTTCTCTTGAACTGGAGGAGGCTCCCGAGACAGCCTGGCTTTCTCTCGTTCGGACCGCAGAGTGGGAGGAGTGAAGCTATCTCGGATAGATCGCTTTTATACTAGTGACCACTTCTGTGACTTGGGTAGGACAGTTTGCATTCTGGCTGGGACTTCTTTTTCGGACCATGCACCAATGATCCTCACAGTGACAAATAGACAAAGGAGGGGGAACACGATGCTACGTATCCCTGAGAGGGTTTTGCTGAACTTTGCGCTCAAAGAGCGAGTGGTGATAATGCTTCCACCTCACTCAATGACGCGCTCGCTGCTGCTGTGCTAACCCCATCGCTCCCACCCTCCTCCCAGCGCTGCCGCTGCCCCCCCCCCCCCCGCCCCCGTGCACGCTACCCTCCTCAGCTGGCTGCCTCCTGCCCCCCCCCCCGCCTGCCCTCAGTCCCCTGCTGCCCCCCCTTGCGCTGCCCTTATCCCTGCCCAGCTGCCACCGCCCCCAGCTGGGCCGCCCCCAGCCCAGCTGCCGCCCCAGTCCCCCGCTGCCCCCCCTCGCGCTACCCTTATCCATACCTGCCCGTTGCACACCCCCCCCCCCCCCCTTCTCACTCTTTGCATCGACAACTCTCTGCAAATCAACACCTTCGGCACCTGTTTCATTTCTTTGGAGCAGTGGTTGGCGCGCTGAATTGCACCGCCCTCCCGTCGTCGCCACCTTCTTACGCCACAGCAGTAGACACAGATGGAGACTCCAGCTTCACCACAGAGGGACTCGCCAGAAGCCCCCTCGCCCGACCCCGCTGAGTCCACCATTCAACTTGCTCTATCGCCTACAGAGCAAGCGAGCCTTGTCGCAGAGGTAGAGAGATTGCAGGCGACTACAGTCATCTGCAAGGTTCTCGGCACCCGACCTAGCAGAGGAGAGCTGCGAGACCTTCTCCAGGCCCGCCTTCTCGCAGAGGTGGGCAAGATCTTGGATGTCCAGATTCTCGGACGGGGGTACTACTAGATCAAGTTCGAGACCTCCGAGATGGCTTCCAAGGTCATTGCTATGAGTCCACTGGCCATCCGAGCATCACGCGCCCACTTTCGACAGTGGCGACATGGTTTTGACCCGACTTCGGACGTGCTAGTAGAGGAGGCAGACATCCCCATCTCAGTCTGCTTTCCAGGTTTACGGAGGGAGTACCTACCACTTCTCTCCAGGATTGGCTCCGCCATCGGGACTGTCCTGGAGTCACCTCGCACGGCGGCATCAGTAGCTGCCAAGGCGGCTGGCATTCCCTCAGTTCGAGTTTTGGTCAGAGATACCCACATGCTCCCGAAGGCCATCCTTCTGCCTCGAGTGAGTGGGGGTTGGTTTAGACAGAGTGTTGAGTACTCGGGTCTCCCGAACCAGTGCTTCATTTGCAGACAGATGGGCCACTTAGCGAAGGCCTGTCCACGGAGGAGGCCTCGACCTACACCTCAGCCTCAACCCCAGCCTGCCAAGGCTGGGCCGCAGCCACAGCCAGCGGCACAGCGCACAGATTTAGAGCCACCCTCCGAGCCTAGGGCTCCAGCGGAGGAGGGGTGGCAGCAGGCCCGTGGCCGTCGTCGCCAGGGGCCACAGCGACAGCCTGGCCCTCAGAGTGGCCCGCAGGTGCCTACTCAGCAGCAGTGGGTTCCCACGGGGAACCGTTTTGGCCCTCTTGAGCAGGAGGAGCCCCCTACGCCAGCCTCCACCTCCACTTCACCCTCGCCAGCTGCCCCACCTTCAGAGTTCCCCTCCTCCTCATCCTCCCCCCCGCCATTTGCTCCCGCCCACTCCCCTCCTCGCCCATCTACTTCTACCGCCCCACCCCGCTTCTCTTCCCCTCCGTCCCCCCTTGCTTCTTCTCCCCCCCCTCCTGCTCCAGTTCCACAATCGACTCGGGAGACTGGTCCCTCGCCGGCGGCTAGGAGATCTCTTGGCAGCGCCTTTACCACGAGTCGCCTAGCGAGAGAGGGTCTGCCCTTCTTGCGACCCCCTCTGCAGATTCAGACTTCTTCCCTTACAGCCATCCCCCGTGGTCTGACGAGCATTGACCTCCGACGCCTCTGGGATTTCTTCGACTACGGGTTCACTCGCTTTCTCGGCGATTTCGTAGCAGACCACGAGGCAGCCTGCTTCGGGGTCCACGCTTTGTTCCTCGCAGCTAGGGGGGCAGAGGCCTTGGACTCAGCAGTTGGTTTCTCCTTCCCCCTCTGTGGTAGGACCGAGACGGAGTGGTCCCTCGACTCAGTGGTGGGATGGTTGCATACACAGGTTCTCGAGTTCTCTCACCACATGGGTGAACTTGGAGTTACAGATTTGCTACAGACTTTGTGGCCACTGGCCAAGTTTGCGGTGACACCCCTAGACTCAGCAGGATGTAGGCACATTGTGGTGTACTTTTTTGCTGATACGCAGTGTTTGCCTTGCTATGTATACATTCATGAGGACTCCTGGACAGAGGAGGTTGCTTTATGCACGGCTCGCTCTACCTGGGCTTGGGCTAGGCACTCACTGCAGTCTCGCCTATCTAGAGGACGCTCGGATGCGGATTACTCCCCATCCAAGCCAGCCTCGAAGATATCTCGACTTGCTGCTGCGGCAGCATCTGTTCTCTCTCGTTCCCCATGAGGATCGTCTCGTGGAACGTGCAGGGACTAGGTGGGCCCCAGTTTCAGCGACAGCGTGGCCGATTGCGTCAGGAGCTTCAGCGCTGCCTTGTGGGTGGAGAGATTGATCTCCTCATGCTTCAGGAGCACCATTTGTCTGAGAGCCGCATTCAGCGTTGTGGTCAGATTTTGCGTGGACGATATGACACCTTTTGGTCAGCTGCTTTTGGACCTGGAGGTATCCAGGGTGGGGTATGTATGACTATTGCGGACTCATTGCAGTAGGCCATTGTGGGCAGAGGGATTATTGTGCCAGGCAGGGCTCAGTGGATCACTATGCAGGTTCAGGGTGGCCTTGTGGGCTTCCTGAACATCTATGCGCCCAATGCGGCGAGTGCTCGTGCAGAGTTTTGGTCGCAGATTGTTGAGTCTTTGCCACAGGCTGACCATTGGTGTGTAGGAGGGGACTTCAACATGTTGGAGGACCCTTCTGACAGGATTGGAGGCAGCCATGCTACTGTGCATGGAGTGGAGTTAGCAGCTTGGGAGAGGTTTTGTTTGACTTTGAGGGTCTCGGATACATGGCAGCACTCTGGCTTTGTGAGGCCTCCAGAGAGTCTTGCTTTCTCTAGATCGGACCGCACAGTGGGAGGAGTAAATCTATCGCGGATAAATCGCTTCTACACTAGTGATCACTTCAGTGACTTGGGGGGATCAGTGGGCATCCTGGCAGGGACAGAGGAGATGCGCCAGAGGCTAGAGCTGTCACTTCAGCTTGAGGAGCTGCACACGGCTCTTAGGGCCCTTCCTCGTGGTAGCTGTCCAGGTGAGGATGGGTTGACTCCCAGCTTTTTCTTGGAGTACTGTGACCTGCTTGGCCCAGATCTTTGTAGTGCCTTTCAGTACATTTTGCACACAGGAGTGATGCCTGATAGCATGAGTGAGGGCCGGATTTACCTCTTTCCTAAGGAGGGTGGCTCCTTTGATGAGATTCGACAGTGGCGCCCCATCACCATCCTCAACTCAGCCTACAAAATTCTTGCCAAGGCTCTGAGTTTGAGGATTCAGCCACTTTTGGAGAGCCTTATCCATGGGACTCAGACAGGTTTTGTCAAAGAACGCAGTATCCTTGACAACATCTTCACTTTTTGGGAGGCTTCTGCCTTGGCACGGCTCCGTGGGGAGGACCTTGTGATTCTTCTTCTCGATTTTGAGAAGGCATACGACAGAGTTGACTGGGACTTTCTAGAGGGCACTTTACGCAAGATGGGCTTCTCTGATGCTTGGATCAGAGGGGTGTCAGCTTTGTACAGACAGGCTCACAGTCAGGTGCTTTTGGCAGGAGGTAGAGGTGAGCGTTTCATGCTCGCACGATCGGTCAGACAGGGTTGTCCTCTTGTCCCCTTCCTCTTTCTGTTCTATGCGGAGGCGATGAGCAGATTTTTGGTGTCACAGCAGGTTGGTATGAGGGGCTTAGCACTCCCTATACGGGGAGATGAGCTTCTGGACGCTGAGTTTGCCGACGACTCAGCCTTGTACTTAGAGGGCCAGGAGGCCAATCTTCACAGATCTGAGCAGGCTTTAGAGACCTTCTGCTGTGCATCGGGCGCACTGATCAACTGGAGAAAGACAGTGGCTTTCTCGATTGGCAGTGCTCCTGTGCCAGATTGGATGCCAGGAGAGGGTTTTAGATGGATACCCCAGGGACTGCAGTTCGATACTTGGGTTGTCAGGTTGGCCTGGGCTTGTCCCCCAAGCAACAGATTGCTCCCCTACTCCTGTCCATCAGGAGAAACCTGTTACATTGGAGATCAGCACGCCTTTCGCTGGCTGGCAGAGTAGTAGTTGCCAATCAGGTTCTGTTGGCGACTATGTGGTACATCACTTCGTGCTGGATCTTCTCGAGTTCTTGTATCAGCCAGGTAGAGAGGCTGATCAGGAACTTCCTTTGGTCAGGTGGTGACACTCAGATTGCCCGAGCCAAGGTGGCTTGGTCGGTCATCACACTTCCTTGTTCTCAGGGAGGGCTTGGGATCATTGATCCAGCATAGCAGAGCAGAGCCCTTCTTGGGAAGTTCGTTGTCAAAGGACTTCTTCCAAGCGAGGAGCCCTGGAAGGAGTTCTTGCTGCAGAGGCTTCGTGCCAGGGTGCCTCAGTCAGGAGGCCCTTGGCAACCTTCGACCAGATGGATCTTTACAGAGATGCGCCGAGTTGGTTTGAGCAGGAGACTGGAGGACCGCTTCGCTGTGAGTTTGCTTGGATCTTGGGAGCTCCTACGGCGTGGCCTAGAGCAGAGACAGCCGACATGCATGGAGGAGCGCCTACGACAGCCCCTCGTCTGGAACCCCATGGTTAGCACTCAGAGAGGCCACTTGGTTGGGAGTCGGCCTCATGTTTCTTGGGGTCCCATGGCAGCAGGTCCAGCGCGCTCTCTAGGTGACTGGCTAGAGTTCACAGGCTTGTCAGAGGTGCAGGGTCTCCAGCTGCAGGGCATGAGAGGGGTGCAGAGCATGTGTCAGGACATCTCAGAGTCAGTTCTAGCTGAGTGGCTCACGCCTCTCGAGCCAGTAGCACCAAGGTGGATGGGAGCCTTCACTCGACTGGAGGTTCTCATTTCAGTCAGAGCCTGCTCAGAGACTGTCCCAGCCCTGTTCTTTGAGCTCCAGGGTGGGGGACGATTACAGCGAGTTGCAGTAGAGGCCCCGCAGGTAGCAGAGTGCTGTTTCCAGAGGATTCGAGTTGTGGGCATCTGTGGGAGGACTTGCGTCATAGACCCTGACTCAGCAGCTCTTGAGACTGGACACTGGAGGCTATGGGCTTGGGAGTGTTGTCCACTGGCACGAGTACAGTGGGATCCTGGTGAGTGGCTATGGAGGGACCCCTTCTCTTCTGTAGACCGCCCAGGAGTCCCTTTCTTTCAGTACACTGTTCGGCTTGGACGTCACAGAGAGAGGCCTGCCCCGTTGCAGCACGTCATTGGCAGGAGGAGGGCCTCACAGTCGATTTCTTGGCAGCCTTTTGGCAGAGGCTGTGGGACTCCAGACAGCTGAGGCGCGTCACTTTGTTTCAATGGCTGGTTGCACACAGAGCCACAGCAGTAGGGAGCTGGCTTGTACATAGTGGTCTCTCGGCCACATGTGCAGCTTGTGACCAGTTGGTGGAGAGTCACGGCATTGTCTTTGGGACTGTCCCTCGGCCTAGCAGGTGTGGCTACGAGTTCTTCGGCTGATGCCTGCCCTCTCCACGGCTCGACAGTACACTTGGGGGGCAGCGGCTTGGTCCACCCTCACGGGCCCGGCACTCCAGTTTGAGCTATCTTCCACCAGCAGGATGATAGCGATGCAGGGGGGGCGACCTACACTCCAGCCTGCTACAGAGCTTACTCCACAGGAGTGGTGCAGTGAGAGAGATGAGTGTTGGGAGCTCATCAGTGGCCTGACTCTTTGGTTCATCTGGCGGGCCCGCTGTTTTCGCATCTTTGAGGCTCGCCCTGTAGGCTGCACCACCAGCAGAGACTGTTCGTGACTTTTGGCTAGAGCTGATCCATACTCTCAGAGGACAGCTTGAGGGACTACAGGGTAGCTCCGACCGCATGCGAGAGCGCCGCGACGCTTTCCTTGGACTCTGGCGCCCTGGGCCTTTCTTCACCATAGCCCAGGGGTTGCTCAGATGGCACTACTGTCCACCTGTGTGGCTCTTCCCTCCTCCCATTTCTTGATTTAGCCTCATTGTACATATGCTGCATTTTTTTCATTCAAAAAGAGGGTCCCAAAAATTAAATAAAAATCAAGGGAAAGAAACCAACAACTAAGGTTAGTGGTTGCCATAGCCTCATGACATACCCCCTCTTGAAATCGCAAACGCCCTCGATTGCATGTCAGATATACATGCCATAGATGATTTAGTGTGGTTAGCACGCTTTTATCATCACATGTATCCGCAAGAAAGGTCATGGAACATAGATACAATGACTTAACGAAACCTTCATACTTTTGTCATTGCCATCTATCATAAAAGTGAGCATTGTACCTTTAACACTTGTAGAGCGATGTACGCTTCTATTGCACTGAATCTGTATGTACATATGATGTGCTAGCTCCATCATTACCCCTCTTTTGAGCACGTTGAGTTGGGGCATACGTAGGTTATAACCCAAAGGCCTCAAGGTAAAGTTGCAATACATTCGGTGACTCTAGCAGTTCACACTCTTCCATCCACTTTACATCCATAGATGGATAGTTTTTGAACTTCACCAAATAACATCGTGCAACTTTTTCCTTTAACTTTTCTTTCCTTATGTTCCAAAATCTGCTCAGGTATGAAGATCTCATCAAGTTCCTCAACTTCTGGTTGATCCTCATCTGGCATATGTTCTGGCACAACACCCACGAAGGGCCTTAGAGAACTCACGTGAAACACATTATGAATCTTCCAAGTGTCACGCAATTTCAGCCTATAAGCAACATCGCTGATCTCTTCAAGTACTTGAAAAAGCCCATAGTAACGCATACTGAGCTTGGGAAATAACATTTCCTTACCCTTCATCTTTAACCTTGCCCCTCAAGCTATGGGGAGTGATGCACAGACTCATGATGGTGGTTCTCACCATGTTGCAGATGATGAGGAGATATGAGTAGCTCCATCTTTCGGGGGCAAACCGGTCAAGTTACCGAAGTAGCTATTGGAAACATTGCGAGAAGCTTCTACTTCCATTCCTTTCACCGTTCTTCTGTAGACCTGGATTTATAGCTTTTTAGAGAGGAGGATTGATAACACTTGTTATCCACTATGTGGACGATTTGGGAATTATAGGTATCCATGATCGGCATGGTCGTAGTAGGATAGGAGCCATTCTCTGGCGGTAGGAGCCATTCACGTGCCCACCTAGTAGGGTGGCATGAGGAAAGATTCCTATTTCTAGGGTTACCGAGTTTAGAGTCTCTTTTTTTTGCAGTTCCCTAGTGTTTGTCCAGCAGGGGACCAAATTGGGTCTCGTGGACGGTTTATTATCCTTCTTTAGTGCGTCATACTCACACACTCTGAGAAAAAAAAAACCTAAAATTTTCTGTATACAGTCCATTTGAGCAAGATAGTAGAAAAACAGTGAGGAATTCACAAGAAGTTTCTTATGTAAAGTTGTAGACCACGTCGAAATGGAGGGGCCTTGTAGAAATCTTAGATTTGCAATTCACAAGGAGAAAATGAAACTGCAAAATAGTGTTGCTACACACACATAGTTATTAGTGCATCTTCATCTACACACCGTCTTCCATACTCCCTGCTGAGCTTTCACAAGAGTATACATCACTCTCAATTGAGCTCACAAGTGCCCATTGCATTCTCACAAAGCTCCCTAGCTTTCTTGATTCCTCTCCATGACCTAGCCAATAACCACGACTTTGATACCAGTTGTGATTGCATAGTCCAAGAGTGTGCACTTGCGTGCGTAGTGAGAGGAGATGAGAAGAGGGAGATGCTTGCTTGGTGGAGTTCTGTAGTGAGCAATTTTTCACTGACTCCTAATTGTTTAAATAAGGAAGAATAGAGTTAGTAAATGGGCTTGTGGTTGTCAAAAGGATATCAGTTACCAGTAGCCCAACGTTTTTTCATCAGTTTAGCCCAATGTTTTGCATCAGTTCAGCCCAGCCTTTGCATCAGATCAGCCCAATGTTTTTGCACTAGGTCAGCATAGCGTTTTGCATCAGGTCAGCCCTAGCGTTTTGCAATTCATCTACATGAAGCGTCAACACTCAGTATTCAGCATTTAGCCATTGTATTTGCATCTGTGCAAGTAATCAAAGCGAGTACTTGCTCTAGCAACAGAGCAAGGGGGCACTTGTGGGTGGTTGGGACCCAACATGCGGTGCCATCTCATCTCTCTCTCTCTCTCTCTCTCTCTCTCTCTCTCTCTCTCTCTCTCTCTCTCTCTCTCTCTCTCGTCGTGTTGAGTTCTCTCGAGTGAAGTAAAGGAACCTTGTGTTTGTGCGAAGTACTAGATCTGAGTCAAAATCCATAAACCCTCTTGCTGCACTTGACATTGGTATCAGAGCTCTGGAGGTGCTTCGGCTTCGCAAACTTGAGGGAAGAATCAGGAATCCAAGAAGAACCAAGAAACTGTCTTAGATTTATTTTCTCTCTATTTCAAAGAAGTTTTGTGGCCTTGCCCTGACTGATACGTTGTCAGGAGTTTTTTGGAGCAAGGGATTGCGCATATGTACATACCCATGCATGGTGCATCAAATAAAGTATTGCCCATTTTCCAGAGCCAGGTGGTTACGTGGGGCCCACATGTGTACAGGTAGGACACCATGTACATAGTGCATCGATTTTCATCGTTACTAGTACCATTGTGTTTTTCTACAATGAGGAGGAGTTGGTAGCACGTAAAACTTCTCGAGGAAGCTATCCGTGGGCCAACAACATGAGGTAAGCAGGTGCGTCAGATGGCATCTAGTGGCGTCAGGAGGGCGAATGGGGTCAATACTTGCACGCGGAGAAGTACGGACACAACGTGGGTGTTTTCTGGTGAGAGTTATGCAGAAAGGTCATCATTAGGACCACTTTTTGGGGCCACTTCACGTGGTGGCGAGATGCATTATTGGAAAAACGCTGAGTGCCAGGTGTGCGAATGATGGAAAAAGGTGACAACTATGCACTGCGAGGTCAGTTTTTGGCGTGTTCGGGGTCCGTTTGAGGTCATCTAAAAGGCCAAGGGTGCCCAACTAATAAAGCTAAGTGTGGGAATTGAAAAAACAGAGAGAAGACCAGAAAAAACGTGGAGAAGAGAGGAGGAACAGCCGCAGGTGTGTTTTTGCTCATTTTGGAGCCTGTTTTGGCCGTAAACTGCTCATCCGAGGTCGGATTTGAGCACTTTGACATTGTAGACTGGGGTTTTGGGCCGTTCCGGACGCGATGGCGCTGTCCATTTTGCCAAATTCCTCACTCTTTTCCTGCTGTTTTTCTGTGTAAGTTTCTCCTATGAGCGAAGTTTCTGCTCCAGTTTGTGATTGTATCTGGTATCTTTTACCCATATTGTGTGAGTTGTTTGCCCCATTGGTGTTGGCCCGAGCTCATTTGTATCTAAACATCAGAAATTCTCCTCTTTTGAGCTGAGTTTTTGGGTGTGTGTGTGTGTGTGTGTGTGTAGAGTGGGCAAGTGGATAGTCTCTCTCCTCTCACTCCAGAGGTGTGTTCCCTGTCTCAGCCAGGTGTGTTGTGTAAGCCGAGTGGTGCCCCATAGTGTGTGTGTATCTTCCCAAGAGTGTGTGTCGGGTCGTTATAGAGGCGTTGTCTGTGTTTTCATCCCGCTCACATTCTTTTGGTGCCCCCACTGAGCATCAGCTTCGAGTACCTTCTGCTTCGAGCTTCGAGCTTCGAGCTTCGGGATTGCAGATTACAGGTTGCAGATTACAGGTTACAGGTTACAGGGACAGGTACAGGTACAGGTGATTCACACAGGTACAGGTAGTTGGAGTACAGTGATATACTAGCAGTGATGTCACTTGCAGTTGTTGTGGGAATGCATCACTTGGCGCCTATTTGAGCGCATTGTCTGCTGGATTGTACGTTACTTGTGGAAACTGCCATTGTACGCCTTTGTGGAGCCATATATGGTTTTATTTGGCAGTCCCAGCCATTTCTGAGACTTGGTCTGGAAGATAGTCATTTCTGAGACTCGACTATACGCGATTTGCATTAGCTTTCGTGTGAGGGTCGATAGCGTGAGGTTTTTATTGAGCTGGGGGATTCTCAAATGTGGAGATCCTTTCAGTGATACAGGTAGCTGGAGCACCCTTTTCGTGACCTCGCCATAGGCTATGTACTAGTGAGTCCTACTTGATGCTCGGGTTCTATTGTTGACAGTTTATGCGTACATAGACAGTCTATATTTTGGGTTCCTACTGCTCTACTTCTGGGGAAACTCTGACGAAATTTTCCCAAGTTATGATGGCTGGTTTTTTGGTATTTTGAGCCATTTATGCTGTTATGTTGCTGAAATTTTGGCAAAATCAGAGGTTGAGTCATGTGTGCCTTCTTGGGAGCTTCATGGTTGGCTTTAATGGATGATCAAAATGGCCCTCAATTCACTCCATTTCATTTAACTCAAAGAATTCAGATTAATGTTCATGTGTCCAGGAAGATCTTTTTCCAGCAGCGCATAGTCTTTATGTTTGGGCCAAGAAGATTGAGAAAGATCCTGGAATGTCCTTTGCCTGTTGTCATTCCGATGATCAACTATGAAAACTCATTTGATGTGCATGTGTTTGTTCTCATCTAAAGCTGAGCTCCATTGAGGTTTCTGGGGATTGGGTAGTAAAAAGTTTTGGGTTCTTGCACGTGTGTTTGAAGGGGTTCTCTAGCCATGGCTTTCTCTTATCCCGAGTTTCATGGAAGAAGTGATGAAGATGTGGAAGAATTTTTGGAAAAGATGGAGGTTGCATGCATTAGCAACCAGATTCATGACCCTACGCAGATGTTACGCCTTCTCCAAATTTGTTTGAAGAGTGATGCACGAGCTTGGTCCAAAGCATTTGAAGAGGAGTTGCGTATGGCTGATCCACCTATAAGATTGAGTTGGGACAATCTAAGGCATGGATTGGAAGTGGAGTTTGTGAAGATAGAAGACCCTGACAAAGTGTGGCAAGAAGTACAGGCTTTAGTGCAAAAGGAAGGTGAGCCAGTAGATGCGTATATACGAAAGTTTTCATTGGCATGGGAGCGAATGTGCAAGGCCTTAGCACCACAGGTACCCCCGCCTGACATGATGAAGAAGGACAGGTTCTTAGCGGGTCTTTGGGAGAATATACGTTGGAGAGTGGAGCTAAAGAAGCCTAGGACATATGAGGATGCACTAGAGGTAGCAAGGAACAAAGAGTGGAAGCTGAGGAAAATGAGCCAGTTAGGGGTGGAGTCTTTGCCAATGAGGTCTGAGTTTCAGCCTATAGAGTCTTTACAAGGGCGCATGTCAGGGGTTCATCATGAACCAGTAGTTCCTGTTACTACTCAGGTTATGCCAGCAGTGGTCACTACAGCAGTGCAAGATGATGGCCTAAGGCAAGACATGAGGCAAGTGGTTGATTTGATGAAGAATCTCAGCCTAAACATGCTAGGTCAAGTGGGAAATAATCGAGGTCGAGGGAGGTATGCAAATCAGCCAGGAGGTGAAGAAAGGCCTAGGAATGGTGTTGGACAAAGAAATGGTAGGTTTTGGAGGCAGACGCCCACATGTTATAATTGTGGAGAGTTGGGTCACATCAGCCCGCAATGTGATAAGCCACCAAGGATGGGGGGAGACATGTATCCATTGCCAAGACAGGTGCTAACTAGGTCAAATGATTATGGCATCGAAATTAAGGGAGATGAAGGAACCAGTGGATTGACCCAGGAGAAAAAAGGAAAGACAAAAGTGCTAAGTGTAGTCACCTTGGAGAAGGCATCAAAGCTAGAGGATACATTAGTGATGCCTATTGGGAAGAGGACCACAGAGGAAAAGGAAGGAAGAAGTGCCCCAGGTCCTAGTAAGAAGAAAGGAAAGAGCCATGAAGGCGAGGATGTCAAGGCCAAGAGGAAAAGGAGAGCTCGTCGAAAGTTTCATGTTTCAGATTTTCCACTAGGGGATGGGCAATTAAGCTATGACTTGAGGGAGGATCTGACGAGCAGGAAGGCAGATGTTACTTTTGGGCAGCTTATAGAGATGGTGCCTAAGCTAAAGCGACAGTGGAAGAGGATGGTTAACCCAATGGAGAAAGAGCCAGAGAGAGGTTCAGTAAAGGTGTTGGCAATGGATGAGCTACCCGACATTTGTCCAATAGTAGATGTGTGGCATAAAAGGAAAAATTTGGGACAAGGTTATGTGGATGGCGGAGCCCAAATATGCGTCATAACACACTCATGCGTTGAGAAGATGGGTCTCACTGTGGCTCGGGTGTCAGGGTTTCGGATCAGATTGGCAAACCATCAAAAAGTAAAATGCTTGGGTGTTGTAAAGAGCTTAGAAGTGGAGGCATATGATGCAAAGGCAGTGGTTGATTTTCATGTGATGCCAGCAGGGTTGGGAGCATATCCTATTATACTGGGCAGACCATGGTTACGTACAGTGGGAGCTGTTCAAGATTGGCGACATGGTACGATTAGTCTCTATGGAAAGACAGGTACCAAGAAGCTTTATAATATGGACACAAGGAAACGATTAGAGGAGCTTTATGAAGATAAGGATGAGTCTAGTGATGAAGACTCTTCCACGGTGACAGATGAGGATAGTGATAGCACTACCAGCAGTGATGAGGATGCTGATGTTGCATTTCTTTTGATGGACAAAGAAATTCAAGAGATTGGTTTAGTTGCATTTGCGAATCAGGTTGAAGATGAAAGTGAAGGGCCTTATGAAGTGATTGAAGGGCTGATGCAAACCAAAGTTGAGTTGTCAAAGAAGCAGGAATTAATGACGCAAATGATTAGTGGAGACCTCTCAGCTATGGAGAAGGATATATTTTTGCATATGCTGGCTAGTTTCCTGATTTGTTCATTACTTCATATGAAGAGATCAGAGGGTTCAAGGGTGAAGAGATGCATATAGAGCTGAAAGAAGGTGCTAAGCCAGTGCGGCAAAGGCTAAGAAGGATGGGTCAAGAGCAAATGGAAGCCTTGCGGGTAGAGGTGGACAAGTTATTGAAGGCAGGGTTCATAGTCCCTGTGGAGACCACATAATGGGTGAGTCCAGTAGTAGTCAGTCCAAAGAAGGATGGGAAGTGGAGGATTTGTGTAGATTTTAAACCCTTAAATGCAGCCACTAAGAAGAACCCATATCCTCTTCCATTCATCGATCAGATCTTGGATTCAGTGGCAGGTTATGAGAGGTACAGTGTGTGTGATGGTTTTTCAGGCTATTTTCAATTGAAGATTTCTCTTAAAGACCGCACAAAGACCACTTTTATTACGCCATGGGGCTGCTATTGCTACACAGTATTGCCATTTGGGTTGTCAAATGGACCTTCCTTCTATCAAGAGAGAGCAAATTGGGTGTTGGAACCATTCATTGGTAGTTGTGTTAAAGCTTTTATGGATGACTTCTGTGTTTATAGCAGTAGGGCTGAACACCATGAGAAGCTGCAGATGGTATTGGCTCGATATGATGAATGTGGAGGACAACTAAATCCAAAGAAATGTCATCTAGCACAGCCAAGGGTGAAGTTATTGGGCCACATGGTGTCAGAAAATGGCATTGAGGCTGATCCAGACAAGGTTAAGTCTATTATTCTTCTTCCATCACCTACGAGTACAAAGCAATTGGCAACCTTTATACACAAAGTGAAGTACATGGCAAGGTTTATTCCATTGTCTTCGCAGCTTCTTTATCCATTACAACAAGTGGCAAAGCATGATCCATTGCAATGGGATGACAAGTGTGAAGAAGTGTTTCAAGAGGTGAAAGAGGTGTTAGGGGGGTTGTCAGCCATGCAGGCTCCTGATTGGGAGAAAGTTTTTTATGTAAATCCATCAGTAGGGGATGATGCCATTGGAGCCATGCTATTGCAAAAGGGGAAGGGCAGCCATTATATGAGGCCACTGTATTGTGCAAGCCGAGTGAAGTTGGTAGCGGAGAGAAAGTTATCGGAAGTAGAGCTAGTGATGGCCAGTGTAATATTTGCTTGTCGACGATTTCGTCATTACTTGCTACCACGGCCTTTTGTTTTCTTGACAAGTTATGCCTTTTTGCCACAGTTAATTAATGGTATTAACATGTCAAATGTGGTGAAGAAATGGGTAATTGAGCTGCAAGAGTTTGAGTTCTCTTTTCTAGTGGAAGATAGTACAAGGGCTACCCTAGCTGATTTGTTGACCTACAAGGAGAATCCCCTTATTGTTAAGGAAGAGGTGGTGAGAAAGGTAGTTGAAGAAGTGCCACAGATCAGCAATGCACATGTGTTGTTCTTTGATGGTTCATACAGAAAGAGCCATGATGCAGCTTCAGGGGGTATAGCACTTTATGATCCAGAGGGGAAGCTAGTATGCAAGAGAGGGTTCAAATTGGATGCTCATAGTAACAATGAGGCTGAATATGCTACATTGGAAGCCGGATTACACATTTGTTTGAAGCATGGGGTTCGAAGGTTGAGCATAAAAGGTGATGCCTTGTTAGTGGTGAAGCAAGTGCCGGGTGTGTGGAAGAGCAAGAACACCTCATTGAAGGAAATGTGCTTCAGAATTAAAGGCGTGTTAAAAAAGTTCAAAGCATGGAGCATCAGACACATTGAACGTGCTCTAAATGGAGAGGCACATGAAGCAGCTCAAGGCATGATTGGGGAGCTATTCGTGTTGAGGACCAATTTACCTCTTTATCATGGCCGGGAAAGTTTGGCTCAAGAAGAGGAGTTTTTGCTAACAGGAATCATTCCAAAGGAGATTCAGAAGTCTAAGAAGTATGGCTTTGTGCGTAGAGCATACAGGTACAAATTGATTGGTGATGTCTTATACATGAAAGGGGCTGATCTCGTGTTGAGACGTGTACCTTGGCGGGAGGAGCTTTACAGAGTGTTGGAAGAGAATCATGAAGGCGCATGTGGTGGCCATTTTGCTCTAAAGATCACCTTGCATAAGATTTTGCAAGAGGGGTATGTATGGCCTAGTTTGCACAAGGATGTTCACCATTGGTGTAGGTCTTGCAATAGATGTCAAGCATTTGGGAAGAGAGTGTTGAAGCCAGAGCTACGAAAAACCATTATGGAGTTTGATGTGTTTGAAAAGTGGGGGATTGATGCAATAGGCCCGTTACCTATCACAAGCAGGGGCAAAAGCTATATTTTGACGGCAGTGGACTATCTTTCTAGATGGACAGAGGCTATAGCAGTAAAACAGATCACTGCAAAGGATGTGGCAAAATTTGTGTATGATGAAATATGTTGCAAGTTTGGGGTGCCATTAGAGCTACTTTCAGATAAGGGGCCAGGATTTAGAGCTAAACTGTTAGACTTCTTATGCACAAAGATGAAGATTAAGCACCAGCATACCACTCCTTATTACCCGCAGTGTAATGGCTTAAATGAAAGATTCAATGGTGAGTTGGTACAAATTCTTTCTAAAGTGACAGAGCACCAAGGAAAGAATTGGGATTTGGAATTGCCTAGTGCATTATGGGCTTACCGCACTTCGGTGAAGACAGGTACAGGGTTTACTCCATTTCATTTGGTGTATGGAAAGGAAGCACTATTGCCTGTGGAGGTAGAGTTGCCTGCGGTCAAGATGTTAGAGAAGTTGCTTGGGCCGCCTAGTGATGCATTCAAAGAGAGGCTCTTGCAGTTACAAGAGGTCCAGTTGGATAGGATGAGCGCATTGGAGCATTATGGGCAGATGCAAGATAGGGCTTTGGCAAAGATAAATGAAAAGGTCAAAAGTAAGGGTATCAAGAAGCATGACTTGGTTTTGCGCTACAACAGCAAACTGGACAACACCTTCCAAAAGAAGTTTCAAATTAAGTGGGAAGGCCCTTTCAAGGTAGTGGAGTGTTTCCCGAATGGTACATATCAGTTGGCTAACCTGGATGGGATTTTACATACGTCAAGGGTAAATGGATTGCGTCTTAAATTGTATCATGCCAGGTTGATGATGGTGGAGCAAGATGAGCTGTCTGTGGATCAAGCTGTGTTGGTGAGGGATGAGGAGACCTGTGATGCGGCGAGTCTCATATCTCTCTTTGCTGCTGCTGATCATGAATGATCTAGCAGGCTAGGGGATGGGCAAATTATGTCAGGAGTTTTTTGGAGCAAGGGATTACGCATATGTACATATCCATGCATGGTGCATCAAATAAAGTATTGCCCATTTTCCAGAGCCAGGTGGTTACGTGGGGCCCACATGTGTACAGGTAGGACACCATGTACATAGTGCATCGATTTTCATCGTTACTAGTACCATTGTGTTTTTCTACAATGAGGAGGAGTTGGTAGCACGTAAAACTTCTCGAGGAAGCTATCCGTGGGCCGACGACATGAGGTAAGCAGGTGCGTCAGATGGCATCTAGTGGCGTCAGGAGGGCGAATGGGTCCAATACTTGCACGCGGAGAAGTACGGACACAACGTGGGTGTTTTCTGGTGAGAGTTATGCAGAAAGGTCATCATTAGGACCACTTTTTGGGGCCACTTCACGTGGTGGCGAGATGCATTATTGGAAAAACGCTGAGTGCCAGGTGTGCGAATGATGGAAAAAGGTGACAACTATGCACTGCGAGGTCAGTTTTTGGCGTGTTCGGGGTCCGTTTGAGGTCATCTAAAAGGCCAAGGGTGCCCAACTAATAAAGCTAAGTGTGGGAATTGAAAAAACAGAGAGAAGACCAGAAAAAACGTGGAGAAGAGAGAAGGAACAGCCGTAGGTGTGTTTTTGCTCATTTTGGAGCCTGTTTTGGCCGTAAACTGCTCATCCGAGGTCGGATTTGAGCACTTTGACATTGTAGACTGGGGTTTTGGGCCGTTCCGGACGCGATGGCGCTGTCCATTTTGCCAAATTCTTCACTCTTTTCCTGCTGTTTTTCTGTGTAAGTTTCTCCTATGAGCGAAGTTTCTGCTCCAGTTTGTGATTGTATCTGGTATCTTTTACCCATATTGTGTGAGCTGTTTGCCCCATTGGTGTTGGCCCGAGCTCATTTGTATCTAAACATCAGAAATTCTCCTCTTTTGAGCTGAGTTTTTGGGTGTGTGTGTGTGTGTGTGTTTGTGTAGAGTGGGCAAGTGGATAGTCTCTCTCCTCTCACTCCAAAGGTGTGTTCCCTGTCTCAGCCAGGTGTGGTGTAAGCCGAGTGGTGCCCCATAGTGTGTGTGTGTATCTTCCCAAGAGTGTGTGTCGGGTCGTTATAGAGGCGTTGTCTGTGTTTTCATCCCGCTCACATTCGTGTTGCCAACAAATATTAGCCACTCCCACCCTTAGTCTATCGTGCATCGGGGACGCTTCGATCTTCATCGCTATGTCTTTGAACGAGGATCGACATTGGATACACGAAGATCCAGATCTGGAGTACCAAGATCTGCTTGCCCGTATGCAGATGTGGATGGAATCGGAGAAAGGATCCCTAACCCTCTTCTGCATTCGCATTCGCATGTAGCATGCATCCACTTCCGTCGACATGGAACCAGTGAAAATACCTCCGAGCACCCTTACCTTTCATCTTCACCCGCAATGTTTTCACGACAAGAATCTTCGGGTGGTAGCACTTACT
The DNA here is from genome assembly GCF_014529385.1 of Adiantum capillus-veneris. NCBI lineage: Eukaryota > Viridiplantae > Streptophyta > Polypodiopsida > Polypodiales > Pteridaceae > Adiantum > Adiantum capillus-veneris. The sequence continues at coordinate 75,559,862 of NC_140932.1, read as the reverse complement.
TGCAAGGCAGAGTCAACATCAAGGCTGATATTTTGCAATAGTAGTAAGGCTGCCTAGTAACTCGTCTGGTTGGTGTTTACATTGCAGCAGTACCTACATCCGCAATATTTGTAAGTTTGGAGGCAGTTTTTATTGGTTTATGCATCCACAAGCAGCAAAAGCATTCAGCATCGGAAGTACAGAAAGCATCCACAAGAAGTTCGGCAGTTGTGTCTCACCTCTAACAGGGGGAACATCACGTGTGCATTTTACTTGAGCCATGTGGACAAGCTACTGCTTCCGGTTAGCATCCGTCTTAGTGAGTATAGCTTAGGATCTAGCTTGGTGAGCCTCTAGAAGGACGTACTTGATCAGGCAAGTCATAGTTGCATACTCTCACCCGCACAATACAATCACTAAGCATACAGGCATATGAATAGTCACTCAAGTCAAATTTAAGAAGTGACTTTGACATGACATTTATAAAAAGTAGGTAGGACAAATGGCTAAGAAACCTATAAAAGAGACTTATTTTCAGTTTTTAGGATATCAGAACCTAGTACTCGCTGGGGCATCCAGTGTCCACAACACCTCGGCATCTAGCGTTTCCATCGCCATCACCCCAGCATCATCAGCGTTTTGCATCAGTTTAGCCCAACGTTTTTGCATCAGTTCAGACCAGCGTTTTGCATCAGATAAGCCCATCGTTTTTTGCATCAGTTTAGCCTAGCGCTTGCATCAGTTCATACCAACGTTTTCTCACTAGATCAGCATACCGATACAAGTGATTCAGATTCATGCTCAAGACTCAATTATACATTGGAGAGAAGACTTTGAAATTGACTGACAACTTGAGATCAAGTTCTAGCTCAAGGGATACAATTGACCAACAATAGCCTCTCGTAAGTGCTCCTAAAGTCTCACACAAGGTCATAAGGTCGTGAAATGAGATTAGTGGGTCCTATTTAGAGGCGTCGTCACTGGGTCTCTGATTGTTCCACTTCGCATAGAGTATGGAATTGTTGAAACACCTAGTATGGAATCTGCTACAACACCTTAATATGGGACAGCTTCCAGGAGTCGTCCCTAAGGAAAGTGCTATCAAGACTTATATCCTTCAAGATTTTAGATGACAAAGGCATTTTTCCCCTTTTTCTCTTGTTTGGTGCTTTCTTGACTTTAGGCTTCCGAATTGCACCAACTGGCATTTGAGTGAACAGATATGGTGCTCCACAAGTTTGTTGATTGGACCTAGATTGTCTGGCCACCATTTGGTTCTGAGGAGTCTTTGAGGCTGCATTATTCTTCATGATTAGCCTGTAAATTGCCTCTTGCTCCAGTTACTCCTTTCTTTAATTCAATATCTCTTCTTCATAGGGAATGAGCTGATGGTACTTCTTTGTGTCTGGATCATATATTGTCTTCTTGTCCTTCGCTAATCTGGCTTTGGCCATTTTGTGGCAGATGGAGGCAGTTGTTATCCAACCATCTGGATCTGGTTTGTTCACTTCGATTCTGGCCTCGAACATGATTTAGTCATCCCTCTAAACTGTGGCTCATGGCTAGCTCGGTTGGGTTGATCTTTCTTGGGGATATTAGATGCTTGGATGGACAATTGGAGGAGATCATTTGTATGCTTCACAAGCTAACCCAACCGCTCCTTCCATTGGCCCATCATATCCCTGAAGTTGGCCAGATCTTCTTGGAGCTCAGAGATTATATCCTTCTTCTCAATAGTGTTGAGCACTGTGGTCCAAGCTACCCACAAAGCATTGGTGTGCTCATGCCAGTCGTGGGGATGGCCAACAATCTTGACGTAACCCATCTATTTAGTAGGTTCATTGGACATTGGAGAATGGCTAGGTAAAACCTTGGCAGTTCATCCTCTTTCATTGGCAAGGCATACATTGAAAATGGTGACTCTAGCACAATTTCAATCTAGTGCACCACATTGTTGGCATCATCTTTTTCGTTATCCTGACCAGATGGAACAATCGTTTGAGAGACTGTCCTTGCTCCCTTACTGTCATCCTGGTGATTCTGCCTCTGCTACTTGATGCATTGTTCGCTAGTAAAACAACCACTTTGTGATCAAGTATCTTTCTAGCAATCTGCAGTGTTTGAAGGGTCGAGTTGATCTCATCTCTGATTGCCTTCATACATCTATACGTAGGTCGAGTTCCAGTAAAGTTTCTAATTGGATCCCTAGACTTTGTGTGTTCATCGTAGTTGGCTTCCTAATCTGGGGACTCCCATTTACATCTGCCTTAGGGATCATGTACTCCGAGATCCTTGTTCAGAATTTGTATACATTATGGTGAGAGGGAAGCTGGCATTTTGTTTGATCGTTGAATTTCGAAGCTTTCTCCTTGGCTACCATGTGTCTACCTCCCATATAGAGCATCTTAAACCTCTCCAGATATGAATAAGCATCATCATCATTTAAGTAAGCCTGAACTTGAAGCTTCTTTTCTTTCCTCAACTGCTTCTTTAAACTTAGAGATTGATTGGAAAATAAGGAGTTGGATAGAGTATCTGAGTCTTTCTCCATTTGAACAGTCTTCCCCTTATCCATATGTCACAAACTACTGGCGTGTCAAGCCATTGAAAATCCGACTGGGTTAGGGCTTCCTGAGTCTACCTATAGATCTCGGCCGAGTAGAGGAAGCAGAAGAAGACGAAGTTCTCACCAACTTACAGATTCTCGCCGAGTGGGTCAAATATTTAAAGTTTTATCAACTTATGGTACCCCATTCGACGGGGACCAAAAATAAAATCACACACACACACGTGTAATCTCTTGTGTGAAAACTGGTGATGTGGTTGCTGTATGGACGTTCGGCAAATTCCGCTAGCTGATGACGTGGCAGATTGTACGGACGCTCGCAAATCGCCCTGACAAGTTGTTGACGTGGCAGGTGTACGGATTTCGAAACTATGCTTTTAGCGCTGGCTTTTGGAGATCAGATGCTTTTAGACTTGTAGCTTTTCAGGTATTGCTTTTGGAATGGCTTTGTTTTTAAATATGAAGGGTGGGCTCTCTCTCTGGCATTCTTGTTGTTTGGGGCCAGTGTTCTCTTGGAGTGGAACTCCGCTACTCCGTGTCTCGTGTGTTGTGCATCTCTTTCAGTTCAGTTGTTTCGAAGTGCTTAAAGTTTGTTCCGTTTGTTCTTTTCTGTTGGCACGTGGTGCCTTCCCGTTACAGTGGTATCAGAACTCCAGTAGTGTGCTTTTCTGAAAGCATACTGGTCCTACCAAGAACAAGCAAAATGGCATTTTTGGATTCTACAGAGTACATGCAGTTTCTTCTCAACGAGCTTTGTGACATACTTTTGCGGCATCCTTAGCAAAATTTCCCAATGCCGCAAAGTTTTCAACAGTTCGTGAACTACATGTTACCCCCTCTGATGCCCTAGGTGGTACCCCCTGCTCTGGCACTAGAAAGTACAATAGCCTCTAACCGGAAACCTTCTCAATCGTCTGTTCCAATTGGGGGAGTCTTTAGGAACATGGTGCAGTCGTCTCACCTTGATCCAATGTAACCACCTTCGCCACCGTTGTTGCCACCACCTCCCCAACCACCATTGCCACTTGGATACAATGGTTGGAGCCCGTATGGATATCCCTACTATCCCTATCTGGGGTTTGCGCCTAACCAACCAAAGGATTTCAAGGATGGCGGCACAACAGTCAAATTTTTCACCTTTTCTGGAGTGAAAAGATCTGTAGAAAGCCTTGCAGTTCCTCCAACAATTCGACAACATCTATGCTTTGGGGAACTATACAAAAGAACCAAGATCTCTTGAGTTGTGGGATTTCTCAAGGATAATGCTATGTAGTGGTGGAGCATGCGGTTGGCAAGCTTTCAAGGCTATTTTTGATTGAAGCTATATGACCTCCTTGTTTGAAGTCCAAATTTTGTCAGAATGTGGAAACTTGAAAATGCTTGCCATGGAGATCATGGAAGACTACAACCAAAGGTTTCTCGATGTCTACCTTCCGGTGTCTTTCTTCAAGTTGATTCCCTTGGAGGATCAATGTGAGCGATATACCATTGGACTGCCCTCACCCTTACAGGAATACTGTCTGTCTAAACAAGTATCGACAATGTAAGAGCTTATGGACCATGCTACGGTCGGCTATAAGCTGATGAAAGGGAAGCTAGATTTTATTACCGAAGAAACTCCGGCAAACAATCAGAACTCTCGGCAACAACGAACAAACCTTCGGGAATCTCGTGAAAGTCAACCTCAAAGGCCTTGTTTGACACAGCGTCAACGAGAAACCCTCTTACAAGAGGCTGATGCTTTGAATGTTTTCAGACAGGACATACGTACAATACTTGTCCTCAAAGAGCCGAGACATCCTTAGAGCAACCTCTAGCTCCAAGAGCAGATACACCCACAGGACAACCTCCGGCTAAGAGAGCTAGACCTGCCATTGGACTTGCACCTAATATTTATGGCATTAATGTCGAAAGTTCAAATGAATTGTGCGGAGCATATGGCATAATCAGCTGCAAGGTGCAGCGGAAGTGAATGTTGAACTTTGCTCAAGATGAGTGTTGCGAATTGTGCGCAATGGTTCCTTTTACTTACGAAAGGGAGAGCCTTCCGTTTTTAGTGAGAGAGTGCAATGATCACAAACAAAGTGAATGACACTGTGAATGAAGGTGCTGAGAGAGAGAGAGAGAGAGAGAGAGAGAGAGAAGAATACGACACCAGACGGTTCTCAAACCCTCCTCCAAGGGCCCCCCTCTCTATGGCGAGAGAGGTCTATGCTATTGCAATGGTCTAGATGCAATAGACTTGCCGACGATATTGACGACAATGATGACAACGACGAGGAGGGGCTGAAATCTGAAAACGCTAGGGCTGAAATTTGCAAAACACTGACTACTAACACTGTGTCGGCGAGGACGGCCATGGCGACGACGATGCGCTGAAAAACGCAGATGCTGAAATCTGTGAATAACAGGCTGAATCTGAAAACACTGGCTGATCTGACGGTATGGCGAGGATCTATTGCGGGTAGGTGAGATCTGCGAGGCTAAGGGCTGATTGTGCGAGGCTAAGTGCTGAAAACTGAAAACGCTGATGAACTCGGGCTGATCCGACGCCGGAAAGTGCAAATTGCTAGGCAAGGTCTGCAATTGAAAAACGCCAGGAAATCTGTAGCATAACGCCAAGGCTGATTTGCTATATGCTAAAAACGCTAGGCTGAATCTGTAGCAGAAAACGCTAAGCTGATTTGTAGCCAAAACCGCTATCTGCTCTACGGTTTGTTGGAAACGCTAGGCCTCCTGCCGGTCTTGCTGAGAAGGTGCACTGCAAGTTGCTGGAGCCTGGAACTTCTATTGCCTCTTCTGCCAGAAAGTGCTAGCGCTAGGTTTCTTATATAGTCACTTAGCAAATTTTCCCTACTCAGTTTTCCAACAAAGACACTTATTAAATAATAAGTGAAAAATGGACAAATTGGGAAAATGGGTTCTGTGCACTGTAAAATGCTCATGATGGGTATTGAATGTCGTGGTGATGATCATGTTGGGTGTAACCAGAGGATATGCAACTACTCTAAGTGCTTGGACATGCACGGCCTGCGCACAGGCTCACAAAGGTGCTAGAACACTTCCTAAGCTCACCTAAACCCTAGACCTGAAGTAGCTTGTCCACATGCACATAGGGTTAGATGTGCACGTGACATTAGCGGCTTCCTAATTTTCTTTGATCCGCGAGCTACTGAGAATTTCATCCATCCTGACTTCCTGAAGCAGATGGATTTTGACTATGATTCACGGGGTGGAGAACTGGAGGCCGAGCTGGCCACTGGGCAAACTCAAAAGGTGGTACCGCTCATTGGTGCTCTTCCGGTGAGGGATACCAAGAAAAAGCGGATTTCCACATCATGAAGTTGGGTAATTGAGACACTCTCTTGGGCATGCCTTGGCACGACAAGAATGACGCGACACTCCAAATCGAGAACCGAATGATCACCTTGATATAGAAGGACAAGCCAGTCGTCGCTCGTCAAGAGTTCGATTGTCCGAACAAAACCTTGAATGAATTTTTTTTCCTAATTGCTTTGTATTTAGATACCTTTTAAATATGAAGGGTGGGCTCTCTCTCTCTGGCATTCTTGTGGGAGCAGATACAGAGTAGAGCCACCGGTGTTGTAACTTGCTAAAGCAATAATAAAGAAATACTGAAAGGGGTGCCATCGTTTGGGGCCCGGGGGATTCACTTATTCTTAAGAGGGGGATGTCACGTGCGTGCAACCATATGGGAAAAACCCTCTTATCTACGGACCCCATGGCACTAGCCCAACCCCTTATCTACAAATTCTAAAGAACCCATATAGCCCCCTTTCTATGGTGCTTCTATAGTCAACTTGACCCCCTCTTTAATATGTGTACGTTTTGTAAATATTTTCTTTGTACATTGACACTAATTTCAAAATTGATAGCTTCATTTGTGAAAATGGGGACTTTTTACCCTACCCAAGTCGCTATGCCTTAGTGCACTATGACCAATGTGGGTCCCAATCAATTTTTTTTGGGGAGCTATTGAAGGATTCATGTTTTCTTGTGTTAAAAAATGGGAGGACCAATGGGACCCCCATACGTCCCTTATCGCTCTAGCTCCTAAGTAACTAACGTCCAACGCAAGGACGGTTACTTCAAGCTCCTGCAAATTTTTTCTTTTCCGAGAAAAAGATCCTTCTATTAGTTAATGAAACTCCCATAGGGCTACAACCACCTCTACTAGAGAGGTCTAAAACAATCATAAGGGGAGACTCTCCCAATGAAAAAATAGCATATGTACAATGAGGCTAAATGAGGAGATGGGAGGAGGGAAAAGCCACACAAGTGGACGGTAGTGCCATTTGAGTCCACCCTAGACCATGGTGAAGAAAGGCCCAAGGCGCCAGAGTTGAAGGAAAGCCTCTCTATGCTCTCGCATGCGGTCGGAGCTGCCCTGGAGTCTCTCAAACTGTCCCCTGAGAGTATGGATCAACTCTAGCCAAAGATCTCGAACTGTCTCTACTTGTGGTACAGGGCAAGACTCGAAGATGTGGAAGCAGCGGTCCCGCCAGATGAACCAGTGTGTCGGGCCGCAGATGAGCTCCCAACACTCCTCTCTCTCACTGCACCACTCTTGTGGAGTAAGCTCTGTAGCAGGCTGGAGTGTAGGTCGACCCCCCTGGATCACTATCATCCTGCTAGTGGAAGATAGCTCAAACTATAGTGCCGGGCTCGTGAGAGTGGACCAAGCAGCTGTCCCCCAAGTGTATTGTCGTGCTGTGGAAAAAACTAGCATCAGTCGAAGGACACGCAGCCAAACCTGCTGTGCCATAGGACAGTCCCAAAGACAATGACGCCGACTCTCCACAGGATGGTCGAGAGACCACTATGTACAAGCCAACTCCCCACTGCTGTAGCTCTATGTGCAACCAACCATTGGAACAAAGTGACTCGCCGCGGCTGTCTGTCGTCCCACAACCTCGCCCAAAAAGCTGACAAGAACTCAGCTGTGAGACTCTCCTCCTGCCAATGAGGTGCTGCAGCAGGACGAGCCTCTCTCCGTGCTGCCAGTATATGATGTCCCAGTCGAACAATGTACTGAAAGAAAGGGACACTTGGATGATCAGCTGAGGCGAAAGGGTCCCGCCAAAACCACTCTCCAGGATCCCACTGCACTCGTGCGAGTGGACAACTCTCCCAAGCCCACAGCCTCTAGTGGCCAGTCTCGAGAGCTTTGGGTCAGGATCTATGACACAAGTCCTCCCGCAGATGCCCACAACTCGGATCCTCTGAAAACAACAATCTGCAACCTGTGGGGCCTCAACTGAAACTCGGTGTAAACGACCCCCACCCTGTAGCTCGAAAAACAGGGAAGGTATAGTCTCTGAACAAGCCAGAACTATGATGAGGACCTCCAGTCGCGTTAAGGCCCCCATCCATCTGGGCGTTGCTGACTCGAGAGGTGTGAGCCAGTCAGCTGGTAACGCCTCTGTGATGTCCTGACAAATGCTTTGCACCCCTCTCATGCCCTGAAGCTCCTCTGACAAGCCTGAGAACTGTAACCAATCACCTAAGGTGCGTGTTGGACCCTCTGCCGTGGGACCCCAAGAAACATGAGGCCTACTACCAGCCAAGTGGCCTCTCTGGTGCTAACCATGGGGTTCAAAACAAGGGACTGTCGCAAACGCTACTCCGTGCAAGTAGGCTAGTGCTGCTCTAGGCCTCTCCTCAAATGCTCCCAGGAGCGGAGCAGACTCCCAGCAAACGGTCCTCCAATCTCCTGCTCAGGCCAACTCTACGAATCTCTGTGAAAATCCATCTGGTCGAAGTCCTCCAAGGGCCTCCAGCTTGAGGCACTCTAGCACTAAGCCGTTGAAGCAAAAACTCCTTCCAGGACTCCTCCCCAGGAAGCAATCCTCTGATAACAAATTTTCCAAGAAGGGCTCTGCTTTGCTGTGCTGGGTCTATGATCCCCAACCCCCCGAGAACAAGGAAGAGTGATGACCTGCCAGGCCACTTTGGCCCGGGGGCTATCGGAGTGTCGCGCCATGACCAAAGGAAATTCCTGATCATCCTCTCTACTTGGCTGATGCAGGAACTCGAAAAGATCCAAGAAGATGTAATGTACCACATAGTAGCCAACAACACCTGGTTTGGCCACTACAACTCTGCCTACCAGAGAAAGTCGTGCGGAGCTCCAATTTAACAGCTTCCTCTTGATGGATAGAAGGAGGGGAGCAATTTGCTGCTCAGGAGACAAGTCCAAACCAACTTGACAGCCCAAGCACCGAACTTTAGTCCCTAGGGGAATCCATCTGAAACCCAACCCTGGCAGCCAATGAGGCGTAGGAAGGAGCACTGCCAACGGAGAAAGCCACTGTCTTTCTCTAGTTGATCCGTGCGCCTGATGCACAACAAAAGGTCTCAAGAGCATGCTCACACCTATGAAGGTTGGCCTCTTGGCCCTCCAAGTATAAAGCCGAGTCGTCTGCAAACTCAACATCTAGTAGCTCGTCGCCCCGAATAGGAAGCGCTAAGCCACGTAGACCAACCAGCTGTGAAGCCAAAAATCTGCCCTGTCTGACCGAACATGTGAGCATGAAGTGATCACCTCTACCACCTGCCAAAAGTACTTGATTGTGTGCCCATCTGTAGAGAGCTGACACACCTCTGATCCAGGCATCTGAGAAGCCCATCCTGCGTAGAGTGCCCTACAAAAAGTCCCAGTCAACTCTATCGTAGGCCTTCTCAAAATTGAGAAGAAGTATCACCAGATCCTCACCATGGAGGCGAGCGAGGGAAGAAGCCTCCCAAAACGTAAAGATGTTGACAAGGATACTACTCTCCTTGACAAAACCTGTCTATGTCCCATGTATAATGCTCTCTAGAAGTGGTTGAATCCTCAAACTCAAAGCCTTGGCAAGAATTTTATAGGCTGAGTTGAGGATGGTGATGGGCCGCCACTGTCGAATCTCATCCAAGGAGCCAGCCTCCTTGTGAATGAGGTAAATCAGACCCCCACTCATGCTGTCAGGCATCTCTCCTGTGTGCAAGATGTACTGAAAAGCGCTGCAGAGATCTGAGCCAAGCAAGTCCCAGTACTCCTAAGAAAAATCTGGGAGTCAAACCATCCTCACCTGGACAGCTACCACGGGGAAGTGCTCTGAGGGCCACGTGGAGCTCCTCTAGCTGAAGAGGCAGCTCAAGCCTTTGGCGCATCTCCTCAATCACAAGACAAGGCATCTGTGCCCAAACTTGTTCTCTGTATGCATCCTGACGCTCTGACTGAGGCTTTGCTGACAGCAGGTCACGGTAAAGTCAGTAGCAACCCCTCGCATGTCCTCTGGCTCTGAAACAACTGACCCATCAGGCCTCCTGCGTATGTCGGGGTCCCACTATCTCAAAGAAAGCCCCTGTCACTTTGTCACCCACCTGGGGTCCACTGAGATGCCTGTCGATGGAAAGCAAACTCATGGCGCCTCTCCTCTATGATAGCAAGCTCTTGGCAAGCCTGCTACAACTGCCCCTCCAACCAAGGACAGTCTGGATGCTGCTCTTGCATCCTCTGCAAGGAAGCAACGCCCCGTCGACACTGCTCCTCCTCTCTTGCTGTAGCCAGGCAGGCCATGGACTCTTGAAGAAAAAATCGACTAAGCTGAGCAAGTCCAGAGGCCACTCTGTGAGCAGGAGAGTTATGCATGTCTAAGCCCTTTGTCCAAAGAGCCACCACTCGCTCTTTTTTTTTCCCGAGAAAAAGATCCTTCTATTAGTTAATGAGAACTGCCCGTAGGGCTACATCCACCTCTCCAAGAGAGGGCTACAACAAGAATGATGTCACAAATGGTTGGACATTGTATGGCCAATGTGAAACGGCCGATGGCCGAGAATTTCACCCGCAGCAATAAAGGCCAGGTCGCCATGAGTTGTTCGGGCCAGTCGACACTGAAATACGAGCAATAAAAGGATGTCTAGGCTAAGTTCAAAGTCCTTTAGGCCCCTCACTACACTTTATAAGTTGGTGGGTAGGAATTAACTCAAAAGAGTAAATGGGACACATGGTGGCACGAAATCGATTTGCCAGACTCACCATGAAGAGGGGGCACCCATTTTTGAGAGAGAAGGCTGCTTCTCCATCATTAAGTGCCCAGCTCAAGGGCTTTCCATCTGTATGTACAGTTGTGTGGATTCATGCGCGATTGCCGAGGCAAGAGCCTCTTGCATAGGTACTGGATTACCTAATTGCTAATCCCCCAAAGGTACAAGTGAACGCGGAGAGATTTCTCAGGAAAAATCTCGTCTGATTCAAAGGGCAAGTAGCCCTATAGGTGCGAGAGCTTGAGGGCTTGCTACAGATGCGACTGGCACACAAAACAGAGCACGAAATAGTAAATTACAGCCTGCTGTGTATTTTTGCAGGTTTAGGGTTTTGACCCTTTTTATCCCTAATACCCCCAGCAGCTTCGGAGAAGCTAGGAGATCATCATACAGGTGTTTTGATGCATTTTGGGGCAGAAAACAGATAATTCAGCATGCTGCAATTTCTGACCAGGTTTGGAAAGTGCTCGAATGCGCTGACAGAGTCACCTTTTGCTTGGGGATTTTGTCTATGAAGCCTCCTACTGCGGTTATGCTGCCGAAATCGCGCTAGAGTAGGTCTTTTTTGGCCCAATAAAAGTCGGAGAGCTTGTAGGAATTTACAGGTTTTCTCCGAAGTTTAATTGGATAAAGAAATACCAAAAGAGGCGCCCCAACCTTGGGGCCAATGCGGTGTCACTGTCTGCTTGGTAGCACTTTCGCTACCACGCTGTGTTTTGTTTGAAGTGTAATTTCTAGTCACATGCTTATTTGTGAAGTTCCTCTGTGTCGTAGAGTTTAACAATGTAAAGATCAAAGCTAAAGTCTACCGCCCTCTAGCGAGTCTACAGGCCGGTTTCAATACATGACCCTAAATTCTAGCCTATTTTGTGGGAAAATATGCCATCACTTAACATACTTACAACGCACTACTTAACAGTGAACATTCATTACTAGCTTTCATTGCTTCAAGGTTTTCAGCTTCTCCAAAACAGTCAAGAATGTTTGGTTCTAACATTCTCCAAACATACCAAACGTATGCAACCTCAAATTTGCCGTATGTTTCAAACTATGGGCTCCTTTAGCAGCAAATGAGGCAATGATAAGGCAGCCCCAAGTATTCAACCCGCTGTCTGATCCACCCAGCACTACCATCTGATCCCCATTATTGAGATGTGTGCCGAAAATCTGACAATGGATGGAAGTTGCCTAGAGCCGGTCAACCTCCACTACGAGGATCAATCTCCACGCTGGCATTAGGGAAAGGATTGCACAACGGCGGTCGTGCATATAGTAGTAGCGAGCAGTTCTGGACTGCAAAAGTACAATAATTTCTCTCTTTCTTTCATCCGGACTATAAACATAAACATGATTTTTTTGTCTTGGGCTATAATCATTATTTCAAAGCTGAACCATACTATTATATTACAAGCCATAATACCTAGATGAATCCAGGATAAGCTCAGATTCACCCTTAAGGAGAGTGCAAGGTATAGACCCATGGTAGTCACCCACAAGAGAATATAACCATCATGCATAGTATCGACTAAATACCACGACAATCTTATCTGGAGTGTATAGAATGTGCACTCAAATCATATAATCTCGTTCGTTTGATGTTGCGTTCAACTCCATAGAAAGAACCACATAAAAATTGAATGGAAATCACATACAGGTCCATGTAACTCAATAGGCTATAATGATGCAGCTGCCATCATAGCATTCATCCACCTGCGCATGGCATGCATATAGGCCCACTGACTATGATAACAAGGCTAAACAAAGGGCCCTGTATGTGTCTGAGCAAGGAGTTCCACTGCTTAAAGTCTGTTTTTGAAGAAGGAATATCAAGCCACTGTGGCTCTCATCTGAGTCCACGTTTTAGATGTACTAAAGTAGAGCAAATGTATATTGAAGCTACAATGACAGACCAATAATTTCAAGTTTCATCTCCAAAACAAACTACCTTTTTATCTAGGCATGTGCTGAAACATCAGATTGTTAAATTGAGAGTCAAAGAGTGATTAAACGTGAGAAAGCACAAAAAAGAAGAAGCATAGATGCCCACAAACCAACCTGGAAGGAAATACACACATTCCGTTACCTGCACCAAACATCATACAAATTGGCTAATGTCAGTAATTTTATACAATAACATCCCATAAAACACCTCTCTCTCTCTCCCCCCCCCCCCCCCCCCCCCCCCCCCCTCCCTCTCCCCCCCCCCGCGCTAAAAATGCACGAGGCCGCATGGTAATTCCTTCAAAATGAAGCTTAGCAGTGCAGCGAGCATTAAATTAATTAATTCCATAGCCTCTCTCAGATATGGGGGTCTTCCATGGACCACCACGGGAGGAAAGGTCGCACTGATGGATGGGGAGGTATGGAGAAGCCTCTGGTCTCTATGATTGCACGGCTTATTAGAGCCAGGGCTTCAGTACCACATGACATTATTCGGGCAAAGCTAGCTGCTCCCCCCCCCCATAGCGGTTGAGGCGCTTACCAGGTCAGTCTCCTTAATACCATAGTCACAGGGGACGCCCATTTTTGGGCTTCCCGTCCCCACGTTTCTGTCACCACTTGCTGTCCCGCCCTCTTTTTTACACTTAAAATCCATTTGAGCCCCGTCCCCCGTCCCCACTCCTCGGGACGCGTCCCTTGTGACTATGCTTTATATCTCATACTCTCCTCACACCATAGGCAAGCTGATCGACCGAGCAACTGCGCTCGAGAGATCTAGGCGCCCACGGCTGAGGAGGACTACATCAGCGGATTCGGGTCACCCTGGCCCGATATCCACAACGTCCGGTCAGACTACTGACCATGGAGGAGATTGATGAGATCCGCCAACGATCGATGATGGACTTCCTATGATCTTGTTGAGGATTGTATATCATGCTCACTCTCGTATCTGCCCTTGTATCACTTCTGTATGAGCTCCCGCCCCCGCCCCCACACACACACTTACCATCTAGTAGGTAGGGAATTTTGATATTTTTTTCAGCACCTCACTTTTTATCTTTTGTACCCAGACATTGTACTAGATTCCACCATGTTGTGACTTTGTGGTCTCATAGGTCATTGGCCTTTTGAAGACCATAATATAGCATTTCATTTCATCTCTCTCTCTCTCTCTCTCTCTCTCTCTCTCTCTTTCAGCAATGATACACAGCCCATTCACGGGCTGTTCGTAGGTGCTCCTGAAAACCTAAACCAGTTGTGCAGGTGGTATGCAGCAAGCAGGACATTGAGGATTCCATCAATGGCTTACAAAGTTGTGTGCATTAGCTTGCTGCATGTGGGCTGCACAGGCCAGTAGTGGTGCTAGGGTTTGCTGCAGGCAACACTCGAAGCCAGGTCCAGCATGAGGGTGCCGTACAATTTTTTCATCTTCAAACTGCAATTTTGTAAGATTTCTAAGGAGTGCAGGGCAGTGTGCAAGTGCAGCGCAGTGTGCAGGTTATGTATAGTAGCTGGCGACCTCTGTAGCAAAGCGTGGGTAGACAGTTGGCAGTGCACGCACTTGTAAGACAGTGAGACTGACGGTTGTTTCTTCACGCAAAGATTTCTACAAGACATTCAGGACAGCAGTACCTTAGCACCTATAGCACATCTTCACAGGCCCAGGCGATCCCATCGCAAGGAATTGTTCGGGTGCTTGGATGGACCAACCAGTCGATGTCAGGGATGATAGCATTTATGAAACCCCGCCTAAATCAAAAGTGACATTTAGGCGGAGGTTTCAAGAGAGCACACTATTGCCAAGTTATCTAAGAGCGGAGAAATTGTCTAGAGTCAAAGATGACTTAATGTATGAGAAGGTACAGGTGATGATTAAGGAGGAGCTAAGCTTCTTAAGGGGTGACATTGAAAAAGAGATGTATGCAAATGAAAAAAAAGCTATGTATGCAGATATGAGGAAAAAATTGGACAAAGAGATGCTAAGTAAGCGTGACGAGATGTACACATCATTGAAGGTCGAAATGCAGACGATTGTGAGGGCAAAAGTGAATGTAATGGAATGTATGATGCAGAAAAGATTAAAGGATGCACTTGCTATGTTTGAATCCTGGAAATCAAAAACGGAAGAATGCGTGAATGAAAAAGATGCAGTGATTGAAGCACTCAAGAGAGACCCTGCAGCTTGCAAAAATACCCCCACAAAGGAGGTAGAAAATCAACCCTCAATGATCAAGGAGCTTGAAAGCATTAAGGAGCAGGTTGAAAACTCTACGAGAAGAGGAAGAGCAAAAGGCACGAACAACCTCTTCATGGGCCGAGCACTTTTTCAAAACACAAGAGAAGGTGCCAGAAGATCTAAAAGGAGTATTCCAAAAGAAAGACAAGCATCAAAACACTTGTTACATGTGTAAGGGCACTTGTCAAAGACAAAAGACAATTTACTTTTCCTTTTTTTCAAAAGGAAATCTATAAAAGCAGCCCCTTTTCCCTCATTGTTGAAATTACTCTCTATCTTTCAGCCCAAGAAGCCTCTACATGCTACCTCTCTCTCTCCCTTAAACTCTACTTGGTACTTCTCCCTCTCTCTCTCTCTCTCTCTCTCTCTCTCTCTCTCTCAAGCTCGTGTGGGGAAGGAAGACATTGGAGGAGGCGCTGCTGACGTGATCGCATGAGGAAACCATTGCTGAATTTTTCCTCATCGAAGGACATCACTCTCGCGCATTCGACATGCATGAGAAGATAACTGGTTGTGCGACCCATTGGCAGGCCTTTGGGGTGGCACACAAAAGGGTGCATTTCTCCAACTCTTTTTTTTCCACCAAGAAAAAGATCCATTAGTTAATAAAACTGCCCAATGGGCTACCATCTACCCCTGCTAGAAAGGGTTACATCAGCATGTGGGGAGACTCTTCCAATGAAAAAACAAGATATGTAGAATGAGGCTAAATCAAGAGATGGAAGGAGGAAAAAGCCACACAAGTGGACGGTACTGTCATCTAGGCGCACCATGAACCATGGTGACGGAAGGGCCCTGGGCGCCAAAGTCACAAGAAGGCCTCACGGTGCTCCCGCATGTGGTTGGAGCTGCCATGGAGTCTCTCCAACTGCCCCCTGAGTGTGTGAATCAGCTCCAGCCAAATGTCACAAACAGTCCTTGCCGGTGGGACACGTCAAGCCTCGAAGCAGCGTGCTCGCCAGATGAACCACAGTGTCAAGCTGCACATGAGCTCCCAACACCACTCTCTACCTCTACTCCACTCCTGAGGGACTAGCTCAATGGCTGGCTGGAGTGTGGGCCAGCCCTCTTGAATCACAATCATCCTGCTGACTGAAGCCATCTCGAAACACAGTGTTGGGCCCGTGAGTGTGGACCAAGCTGCAGCACCCCCAAGTGTACTAGCTGACTGTAGAAAGTGCAAGCATCAGCCTAAAATCCGAAGCCACACCTGCTGTGCCATGGGGCAGTCCCACAGGCAATATCGTTGTCTCTCAAGTAGGTGGTCACAGGCTGCACATACTGCCGAGAGGCCACTATGCACCAGCCAACTCCCTACTACAGTAGCTTGATGTGCAACTAGCCACTGGAACATGGTGACTTGCCTCGGCTGCCTGTTGTCCCTTAAGTGCTCTCAAAAACCTGCCAAGAACTCGGACGTGAGACCCTACTCCTACCAGTGAGGCCCTGTAGCAGGACGAGCCTCTCTCCTCGCTGTCAGTATGTGGTGACACAGCTGAGTTGTGTACTAAAAGAAGAGATCCCCAGGTGATCAGCTAGAGTAAAGGGGTCCTGCCAAAACCACTCCCTTGGGTCCCACTGCATTCGCACCAGGGGCAGCTTTCCCAAGCCCAGAGCCTCCAATGTCTTGACTCAAGATCTGACAGGTCAGGGCCGATGACACGAGTCCTTCCACTGACGCCCACAACTCTAATCCTCTGAAAGCAGCACTTGGCCACCTTCGGTGCCTCGATAACGATTCTGTGGAGGCGGCCCTCCCGTTGTACTCGAAGAAACTACAAGAGAACCTTTGGCTGAGCAAGCCCCGACTGAAATGAGGACCTCCAGTCGCGTGAAGGCCCCCATCCAACATAGAGCTGTCGGCTCCAAAGGGGTGTGCCACTTTGCAAGTATAGCCTCTATAACATCCTAACACATGCTTTGTGCCCCCCTCATGTCGCATAGTTGTATGTCTTGGGTCTCCTCAAAGAGTCCTGTAAATTGTAGCCAGTCTTCCAAAGTACAGGGTGGACCCTCTGCCATGTGGCCCCAAGAGACATGATGTTTGTTGCCAACCATGTGGCCTCGCTGTGTGCTGACCATAGCGTTCTAATCAAGTGGCTGCCTCAACCGCTCCTCTATGCATGTGGGCTGGTGCTGCTCAAGGCCACCCTGCAACTGATCCTAGGACAGAAGCAGGCTCGCAGCAAAGCAATCCTCCCATCTTTTGCTCAGGCCTACTCTGCACATCTTTGAGAAGATCCAACAGGTGTAGGGCCTCCATGGGCCGCCCGTCTGTGGGACCCGGGCCCAATCCCGTGTAGCAACAGCTCCTTCCAAGGCTCCTCCCCTAAAAGAAGTCCAAACTGATCTAGGACAGAAGCAGGCTCGCCAGCAAAGCAATCCTCCCATCTTTTGCTCAGGCCTACTCTGCACATCTTTGAGAAGATCCAACAGGTGTAGGGCCTCCATGGGCCGCCCGTCTGTGGGACCCGGGCCCAATCCCGTGTAGCAACAGCTCCTTCCAAGGCTCCTCCCCTAAAAGAAGTCCTTTGACCACAAGCTTCCCAAGGAGGGCTCTACTTTGCTGTGCTGGGTCGATGATCCCCAACCCTCCCTGAGAGCAAGGCAAAGTAATGACTTGCCAGGAGACCTTGGCCCAAGCCGACTGTGTGTCTCGTCTTGACCACAAGAAGTTCCTAATCAACCGCTCCAGCTAGCTGATGCAAGAGCTCAAGAAAATCCAGCAAGAGTCGGGCATTTTTTGGATGAGTACAAAAGCCATAAATGATGCCAAAAAAACTTGCTGACCATCCTCATGTATATATATGTACATAGTGCTTCCAGCTTTGAAAGTGTCCATGTAAAAAACCCTGTACAAAGGCTTGGTTTTGGTCAAGCTGTTGGTTGAGTTTTGGGTTGGTCGAGCTTTCAAAAAATAGTTTTTAATGAGCATTCCTAGCCGTGCTTGATAGCTTGCAAATCGGACTCCGACATCATGAGTTACACGCACTCGAAGTGGATAGTTTTTCACTTAAAAAATGGCGGCGGATGCACGTGGGAAGACGGCAAGTGGGCCGACTTGATGGTTTTTTTTAGCAATGGCATGTTTAGAGATTTCTGGAGTTAGCTGGGGTAATAAACTCCAAGCCGTGCTTTACGGCGCTATATTTGGTGGTCGGGGTCACCCGCTACGCCTCCGAGAAAATGGCTTAGTTTAGGGGCAAAACAAAAATTCCAGGTTTGGACATGGGGAAGTTGGGGAAGTTGAGGAGAGCATGCCATGTGGCAATGGAATAACCCCACATGGGGGGGAGCATGTGAAAATTGGAGGGTATAAAGGGGGGAGTGGGTACCCTCTAATGGTGTATCAAAGGAGTTAATGGAGCTTCTTGGCCTTGCTTGAGAGGGCTCGTGGGCTTTGGGGAGAGGAGGGGGCGCCCAATTTGTGTTCCCACTGCCTGGACAGCCCTGCCCATTTTTTGGTCCCCGGACATTGTCCCCCCCACTTGCCTTCGTCAAAAAGTGGCCGACAACCCATTTTTTACCCAAAAAAGGCTCAAAATGGACCAATAAAAAGGTGCCTAAAGGGGGAAATGAAGTCGGCTAAGAGGGGAGAGAAAATCCCTTGGGATAAGAACCAAAAAATCCCCCTTTAATAGCTGCATTTTTCTGCACATCCTTTTTTGCTTACAGAGACTTGTTTTTTGGAGCTTTTGAGAGACCTTCCATCTTCAAAAGCTTGTAACACTCTCGTCGGTTATCAGAATCAAGCATATGGATGCTCTAGGGAGATCCTCACGACACAAGCTTCGTCTTCATGGTCTCGGTTTTCTAAAATTTTAGCCATGGTTTGAGTTAGAGCTGTTTCTCGCCCATCTTCATAGGTGTTCGACTTTGATGTTTTCTATCGTCATACAGGGTTTCTTTCCAACGTTGAGACTCGTGCAGAGCTATAGAGGCGCTTGTTTTCTTTGTCGTTTGCACGCTAACAACGTGACGTACCACAGAGTAGCCAACAACACCTGATTGGCCATCACAACCCTGCCAACAAGAGAAATCCGTGCTGAGCTCCAATGAAGCAGTTTTCTCCTGATGGAGAGGAGGAGAGGAGAAATCTGCTGCTCTGGTGACACATCCACTGCAGTCAACGCAAACCAACCTCCTATGACACCAAAAACCTACTTACCTCAACATAGAAAAGGACAAGGAAGGGGGCAAGAGGGCAGCCCTGTCGAACTAAGAGTGTGAGCATGAAGTGTTCCCCTCTTCCACCCGCCAACAACACTTGACTGTGTGCACGCTGTAGAGAGCTAACCCCTAATCCATGCATCTGAAAACCACATCCGATGCATAGTGTTGTCAAGGAAACCCCAGTCAACTCTATCGTACGCCTTCTCAAAATCGAGGAGTATCACAAGATCCTCTCCTCGAAGACAAGCAAGGGCAGTCGCCTCCCAGAAGGTAAAAATGTTGTCAAGGATATTGTGCTCCTTGACAAAACCCGTCTGCATCTCATGTATAATGCTCTCAAGTAACGGATGAATTCTCAAACTCAGAGCCTTTGCTAAAATTTTGTAGGCTTAGTTGAGAATGGTGATGGGTCGCCAATGTTGGATCTCATCCAAGGAGCCTCCCTCCTTGGGGATAAACTAGATCAATCCCTCACTCATGCTATCAGGCATCTCTCCAGTATGCAAAATGTGCTGGTAAGCACTATAGAGGTCTCGGCCAAACACCTCCCAGTACTCCAAGAAAAAACAAGGAGTCAAAACCATCCTCCCCTTGGGGCAACTACCCTTGGGGAGTGCCCTAAGGGCCTCTTGGAGCTCCTCAGGCTTGAGCGGGCTCTCAAGCCTCTAGCGCATCTCCACAGTGACTAAACAAGGCATATGTGCCCACACCTGCTCTCTGCATGCATCTCGACGCTCTTACTATGACTTGGCTGAAAGTAGCTCACAGTAAAAGTCAATAGCAATTGTGCGCATATCCTCAGGCTCTGTAGGAATGGACCCATTGAGCCTCCTCACAGCTGACTAACACTGGTGTGTGCATGGCAAGGACCCACAATCTCAAAAAACTCCAGTAACTTTGTCCCCCACCTGAGCCCACTGCAAAGCCTGGCGATGAAAGGAAAACTCGAATCGGGTCTAGCCACTGAATGGGTGAGATCTGTAGCCAATCGGCCAAATGTACTTGGTAGGCGGAAGGGTAAAAGTCACAAAAGTGACTGCCCTTTTGCCGAAACGTCCAACACCCTTTGCTTAGGGCGTTAGAACTAAATCAAACACAACCCCAACCCCAAACTCGTGGTGTCGCTCCTCGATGGTGATCAACTCCTGCTGTATCTCCTCCTCCATCCAAGGGCTACCTGGGCACCGTTCCTACATCTGTTGTAAGGACGACTGGCTACATCGGAGTCGCTTCTCCTCCTCCCTAGTAATAGCCAAGCGAGCTATCGACTCCCGAACGAAGAAACGACTAAGCTCCCTAAGGCCAGTGTCCTCTCTAGAGGCAGGGTCCCCTCGGGCCTCCGTGTCCAAACTCTCCGTACAAAGCGCCACAACCTGCTCCCTGAGATGAATATCCAACAAAATCCTCCCTAGGATGCATAACATGACACTGCCATTCCTCTTTTTGTCTGAGACAATAAGAATCATTCGTGCATGATCGGAAAAAGTAGTCCCTGCCAAGGTGCATATTGAACCGCCCATGTCACAAAAGTGGTCACTATAATAGAACTGATCTATCCTGGATGGATTCACGCCCGCTACTCGACGGTCAAAATGAGAGAAAGAGAGGCTCTCTAAGGGCCGTACAAATCCTGAATGCTGCCATACATCCGAAATCCTCATAGTTATACATCGGCACTCCCAAGCAACAACTTAGCCCCATGAACAACAACATAGCTTCCTCCAAGCCTATTCGAGGGGTCCTCCAACATGCTGAAGTATTACAGGCTTGGACACTCCAAGCCTGAAATCAATAGCAACACATCAACAAAAACGTCAAAATCGCTGAACTTTAATAGAGAGAGAGAGAGATGACACTACCCGACGTAGTTCCGTGCCCAGAGGTATTGGTCCCAAAGTCTGGCACCCCTTTCGGTATTTATTTTTATATGCTTGAGCAAAGTACAAAGTCCGCAAGGCATGTGCTCCCACGCAAATCAAAGGGGGAAGAGAGGCCCTAGTTACAATTTATAGGCCCATGGCCTTCTAAAAGCAGTACATGAAAAGCTTCACGTTCTAAAAGCATCTCAGGCCCAACAACTAGCTCTCTAGGTAGCCAGCGTAAATCTCGAAAATCCGTACACACTGCCACGTTAGCAACCAACGCGTTTTGTGGGCGTCCGTACAACCTGCCAAATCAAAAGTCCTCCACAATTTTCAGGCCGTCTGTACAGCTCTGCCACGTCAACACAATCTACGCATTTAAAAATAATGCCTTGTGTCCCTTGGGCCCCATCGGAAGGGAGCCCCATAAGTTGGAACAACTTATATCTGTCAGTTTCCATTTAATCTCGTCTGGGTGGACATGCCATGTCATCATTTTGTGACATACTCCCTTCTTGAAAGAATTGTAATCGCCCTCGATTACGCTGCAGAAATCAAGCCACAAACTAGTTCAATAGACACTGACTCTAGGTACTGACGCACTAGACAACACAAATCCAGCACTTGCACAAAGACGACAATCATTGAACATCCACATCACATTCAAATCAAATCACATAAAGTCCATCAAGATCTCGCACCATGATCTCTCGGCAACGTGTTTAGCAATCGCATCTAGGTCCACACCGAATCTCACTCATATCGGATTGACTAATTCTTATTGCTATCATGTCCATCTCATATGGAATCTCAAGACCGAAATGCTGCAGTAATTTCGTCGTTCAACATGTACTTAGACACGACTCACATGAGAGAGCATATGTAAATCAGATTCATTTCGGGAATTCCAGTGTCGAAGTACATCTTTCAGAAAGTCATAAAGCATAATATTGTCAGCCTGTCAGTATCCTTGAAATTGAAGGGAAAATCAGTGACTTTATTCCATCTGGGTAACGTGTGACAAAGGAGCGGAGTCACTCCCCTCTTGCGCAGTCCCGTCTGCACTAGATTCAACCCTGCTGATCTGCGGGATGTCTCGGAACAGTCGAAGCTAGATCGAAAGCCTCAAGGTAAAGTTCCAAATCTGAGGAGTATCTGCTAGGTCCTCCTCCTCCATCCACTCCGCATCCAATTCCGGAGAGTTCTTGACTAAGAACCGCCGTTCACTTTACCTTTCTCTTTTCTTTCAATGTGAGCCAGTATCTGTCTGGAACGAGAATCTCCTCAGTCTCTTCCACTTCAAGTTGCTCCTCAGGCTCCGAGTCCATTGGCACCTCACCTGGATCTGGGGAATTCTCTAATCTACCAACTAATTCCCTTTTCCTTTATTTCCTTGTGCCCTAGGACCTCGGAGTAGCTAGCCTCCCTTGTCCATTGACACGTCAGTCTCAATCATCGGAACCCTGAGATGCACTATCATCTGATCCCTTTTCTTCTCCATAATCCTTTGATGAATTTGCATCCGGTTCCCTTAGTTCGTCGAAACCCTCATTTGATTCTCCAAAATCCTGTGATGAGCTACCATCCAGTTCCCTTGATTCATTCTCTTCACTGGCAGACTCTTGCCTTGTTGAGGTGGATACTATCCTGACTGTCGGATAAGTCAATGAGCCGGCATGCATTCCAAATCGTTGCTTAGCATGTGCCCCATAAGTCTCTGACTCTACTTCTGGTTCAAACAATAATCTTGAACCTCTGTTGGTAATCCACAGCAAAACCGCTCAATTTGGTTTCTCAAAGTAATCTTTCGAAACGAAGATACTCGCAGATAAGTATCCCAAAAACCTCTGGCAGTATTCATCCAATGTATCTTTCTTAGTCATCCTCAAGTGATGCCAAGCCGTAATGACATCTCTTTCATATTCATCTGATATCCGAGTTGAAGTGAAAATTTTTGTAAATTTTAATTACGTCACAATTGCTTCTTTGCGTAACAACAAAGTAGATCAGCATGTTTGTGCAGTTCCTTTCAAGTAAGATGCCACCCTTCGCACCTTGGAGTGTTCTCTAAACTGACCTCCAAAGAAGGCGACGTCAAACCGTTGCACAAACTCAAGGGCTCGATGGGTGTCCCAGTAGCTTGAAAATGTATCAAACCTGACGACCTGACCCCCTTCCTTGAACTCCTTGGTCTTCTTGCTCATTTGGTCACTGTCAGAAGAGGACAAGCTCTCCTCCTCCGAACTGCTAGATGGCCTTCCATGCCTTCTAGGCTTTCTAAAAACTCTTCTCTTCTTGCTTGTCTCCACTTCTTCCGCCTTTCTCATCCTCTCCTGAACTAGAGGACAATGAACTGTTGGAACTCTCTAAAGAGAAGAAAAATTTGAGTCATCCTCGAAACAAGCACGCTTCTTGGATCTGCTTGCCACCTCGAAACTCGACTTTCGACCCAAATAACCAGAGAAATTCACCGATTTTCTCTTCTTTCGAGAGTTCTTCAAGCCTTTCATTATCTAGTTCATCTTCTGGTCAACAGCTCTATCCAACTCTTCGTGCGAATACAGCTTCCGCTTTTCTTCACTCGTCTGTCCTTTCAGCTTTCCTCCCGACCTGAGAGGAGAATCAATGGCCTCACGCCATCTCGAGTGAACCTCATCAATCGGATAATTCTTCAGGTGTTTCACAAATCTCAGGTCTCTGGAGTACTTGATCACTCTTTTCACACGTGTCAACCTGAAGTTGACGCTTGTACTCCGCTCAGGTAAACTTCTCCGCCGGAAAATTTGCCCAAATCTTCATTCTTTTCTTCAGTTCCCCCATTGGATTTCAACTTTTCTTTGCCTTCCCGCTGAGAGGGGTTATCTCTATCAAATTCTCCACGAGAACCCATGTGTAATCTGGGCTCTTTAAGGTTTATGCCCTTTAAGAAAGAGCAATGAAGACGGGAGCGCGCCCGATGCACGATGGATGAAGGGTGGGAGTGGCTAATAAGTCCGGGGTCGGGACACGAAGATTTGTTCAAAAACTGCATGTGCTGCAAACAAAAGGATTGATCCTTCGTAGAAGAAGAATCTTTTGAGCTCTAATACCACTATAACAGGCTTGGACACTCCAAACTTGAAATCAATAGCAATACACGAACAGAAACTTCAAAGTCACAGAACTTGAGAGAGAGAGAGAGAGAGAGAGAGAGAGAGAGAGAGAGAGACGACACGGCCCGGTGTAATTTCGTGCCTAGAGATATTGGTCCCAAAGTCTAGCGCCCCTTTCGGTATTTATTTTTATATTAATGCTTGAGCAAAGTACAAAATCCGTGGGTCCTCTCTGCTCAGTGCTCCCAGGAAAATCTGAGCGGGAAGAGAGGCCCTAGTTACAATTTATAGGGTCATGGCCTTCTAAAAGCAGTACATGAAAAGCTTCAAGTTCTAAAAGCATCTCAGGTCCAAAACTAGCGCTCTATGCAGCCAGAGTAGATCACGGAAATCCGTACACAGTGTCACATCAACAGCCAACACGTTTTGCGGGCGTTCGTACAGCTTGCCACATCAGCAGTTCTCTGCAATTTTCGGGCCGTCCGTACAGCTCTACCACGTCAGCACTCTTTACACATTTAAAAATAATGCCTTGTGTCACTTAGGCCCCATCGAAAGGGAGCCCCATAAGTTGGAACAACTTGTTCCAACTTATATCTGTCAGTTTTCATTTAATCTGGTCTGGGCGTACATGCCACGTCATCCTTTTGTAGCATGTAGTCTCGTCCAATGCACCACTGCTCTGCGTGAAGTAAAGACTTAACAGGTGCAGCAGAATTGAAATGGTGAAGATCTAGACTTTACACTTCCACCAGTACTTTCCTTGCTTAAATGTGTGCTACTTAGCAAAGAGATGTAACGGAATTGGACTTGTCATATAGAAAGTAGCGGAATTAAAATAATTATAACGATCATTTTAAGAGAATTCTTCAAGAGCATCAAGAGAAGACTTAATGATAGATAGCAACATATTCATTATACCTAATTAGCTTGGCATGAACTATAATGTGAATGGCTTATGAATGTTGAGGATAGCGGAATTAAGAGAATTAGAGTGAGCATTTTTTAGAGATTACTTTGAGAACATAGAGGGTGAACTTAATTGATGGTAGCAACATGAACATAGTACTTATGCATGAACGATACTTTTGCAAGAGAGAGAGTATTAGAAAACATGACAATAGTTGAGGACCGGATTTACTTGGAACCGGTTCCCCCTCCAAAAGGCGTTTGTATTATAGATTCTCCCATCAAGAGAGACTTGGTACAATACAATCTTTGTGTTCCTTGTGATCTCGGTGATGCTATGAAGATGGAAAGCTTCATGTATCACGAGCATAACATAAACTTTGCAAAAAGCATTAACTATCCCAAGGCCTCAAACACCTTCGAAGGAGGAGAGAGCTAGTGGGGAATGAGGTTAGGGAAAAGGAGGAAGAATCATTCATAGGAGAAAGAAATAGTTCCTCACTTATCATCACTCTTTTTACTTAGCATAGCATAATAGCATAGTACTGAAGATGAAAAAGATGGCAAGCTTAAGCATTGAAGCATAGCTCTTGGTTGGATTTGCATTCCATAGCCAAGAGTGTTGGTGTAGGCTCTCCACTTCTCAACAACCTTGGAGAAGGAAATAGAGCTCTTGCCCTTTGCACTCCACACTATGAGAGAATGTGTGTGTGTGTGTGTGTGTGGAAGAGTATACCCCCCTCTCATGCTTGGTCCACCTCTCTCTCTCTCTCTCTCTCTCTCTCTCTCTCTCTCTCTCTCGTAATATTAATTATATAATTTGGGACATGTCTCCTCTTTTTCCTCTTTGAGATAAAGAACTTAATTATTTATTTTTATACATCTAAATTCTCATTGGACCCTTTTAAAGCCTATCCAATAAGATTCAAGCACATCATGAGGGCCACATATGGAGAATTTTTTGAACATGTGTCTTTTATGCTTCTTAAATCATTTGGTTTGATTTGAATACTTTAAGCACTTAGTCAATCAAGCATGTGTCTTTTATGCTTCTTAAGTCATTTAGTTTGAATTGAATACTTCAAGCACTTAGTCAATCAAGCATGGAAACGTTCATGCCTCTTGAGAATTTATTTTCGAATTTAACACTTCAAGAACCTTAGTCATTTAAGCATGAAAATCACCTCAATCTTTGGGCAAGGTGCCCACAACCACTTTAAGCATTTTAGCACCTCATACTTGGGTAGGATTTCCACCTCGAGGTTAGCCCTAGCTTGCGTAAGGTCAAAGGACTTTTTAACACTAACTTTTGGAGGTCTTTAATGAAGCTAAACCTAAGGTCTTTTAAGCTCCATTAGATACACGTTGGTCTTTGATAGACTACCTCCTTTTGGACCCCTATTGAGATGTAACCGTATCTCCTCTTGGTCCCTTGCTCCTTGCTAAGGTAAATCTAGGAGCACTTATTGCACATTGCTCTTTGGTAGACTGTCTCCTTTTGGACCCCTATTAAGATGCAACCATTTCTCCTTGTGGTCCCCTGTTGAGACAAGTCTAGAAGCACATATCTATATCCTAACTCTTGTTTTCCTTTTATCTTCCCATATTAAGTGATCAATTAATATGAGAAAATCATTTGGTAAAGTTAGATATTATATTTTATGACATTACTCTCTCTTGAAATCATAGTCGTTCTCGACTAGGAGGTAGAGAAGATAAAGCCTAGTCATTAGTCCATGTTTCTTAGCGGATAGAGGATTCCTTTTTACCCTACGACATCATTTCAGAATGGATGACTAATCCATTTGGTACTCGGGAGACTTAGTTGCCGCAAGCATGTCTGCTCTTTAATCTATATCATACCTCCAAAGTAAGATCATGTTTGTGATGACGTCTCCCAAAGACCAAGTAGAACTTGTCACTCTACTTTGGAAGTATGATATGGACTGAAGAGCAGACATACTTGCGGCAACTCAATCTCCCGAGCATCAAATGGATTAGTCATCCATTTTGAAATGTTGTAATAGGGTAAAAAGAGATCCTCTACCCACTAAGAAACATGGACTAATGACTAAGCTTTATCTTCTGTACCTCATAGTCGAGGACGACTATAATTTCAAGAGAGAGGTAATGTCATAAAATATAATATCTAACTTTACAAAATGATTTTCTCATATTAAACTAATCATTTAATATGGAAAGATAAAAGGAAAACAAGAGTTAGGATATAGATATGTGCTTCTAGACTTGTCTCAACAGGAGACCACAAGGAGAAATGGTTGTATCTCAATAGGGGTCCAGAAGGAGACGGTCTACGAAAGAGCAATGTGCAATAAGTGCTTCTAGATTTACCTCAGCAAGGGACCAAGAGGAGAGATGTTTACATCTCAATACGGGTCCAAAAGGAGGTAGTCTATCAAAGAGAAATGTACATCTAATGGAGCTTAAAAGACCTTAGGGTTAGCTTCATTAAAGACCTCCAAAAGTTAGTCTTAAAAAGTTTTTTGATCTTATGCAAGCTAGTGCTAACCTCGAGGTGGAAATCCTACCCAAGCATGAGGTGCTAAGATGCTTAAAGTGGTGGTGGGAACCTTGTCCAAAGCTTGAGGTGACTTTTATGCTTAAATGACTAAGGTTCTTGAAATGATAAATTCCAAGATAAATTCTCAAGAGGCATTAACGTTTTCATACTTGATTGATTAAGTGCTTGAAGTATTTAATTCAAACCAAATGACTTAAGAAGCATAAAAGACACATGCTTGACTAACTAAGTGCTTAAAGTATTCAAATCAAACTAAATGACTTAAGAAGCAAAAAAGACACATGTTCAAAAAATTCTCCAAATGTGGCTCTCATGATGTGCTTGAATTTTATTGGATAGGTTTTAAAGGGGTCCAATGACAATTTAGATACATAAAAATAAAAAATTAAGTTCTTTCTCTCAAAGAGGAAAAAGAGCACACATGTCCCAAATCATATAATTAAATATTAAGAGAGAGAGAGAGAGAGAGAGAGAGAGAGAGAGAGAGAGAGAGAGGTGGACCAAGCATGAGAGAGGGGTATACCCTCCCCACACACACACACACACACACACACATATTTCTGATAGTGTAGAGTGCAAAGTGCAAGAGCTCCATCTCTTTCTCCAAGCTTCTTGAGAAGTGGAGAGCCTACACCAACACTCTTGGTTATGGAATGCAAATCCAACCAAGAGCCATACTTCAATGCTTAAGCTTGCCATCTTCTTCATCTTCATTACTATGCTATTATGCTATGCTACGCAAGAAGAGTGATGATAAGTAAGGAACTATTTCTTTCTCCTATAAATGATTCTTCTTCCTCTTCCCTACCCTCATCTCCGCTAGCTCTCTCCACCTTCGAAGGTGTTTGAGGCCTTGAGATAGTTAATGCTTTTTGCAAAGTTTATGTTATGTTCGTGATGCATGAAGCTTTCCATCTTCATAGCATCACCAAGGTCGCAAGAAACACAAAGATTGTATTGTACCAAGTCTCTCTTTATAAGAGAATCTATAATACAAATGTCTTTTGGAGGGGAGACCGGCTCCAACTAAATCAGGTCCTCAACTATTGTCATGTTTTCTAATACTCTCTCTTCCAAAATATTGTTAATGCCAAGTTAATTAAGTACTATGTTTATGTTGCTACCATCAATTAAGTTCACCCTCTATGTTCTCAAAGTGACCTTACACAAATGTTCACTTTAATTCTCTTAATTCCGCTATTCTCAAAGTTCATAAGCCATTTCCATTACATTGGTCCAAATGATTTTCTCATATTAAACTGATCATTTAATATAGAAAGATAAAAATGGAACAAGAGTTAGGATATAAATATGTGCTTCTGGACCTATCTCAACAGGATACCAAAAAGAGAAATGGTTGCATCTCAATAGGGGTCCAAAAGGAGAGTCTATCAAAGAGAAATGTGCAATAAGCAGAGTAACACGGAAAGGGCAGAACGGACCCCTCCCGTTCCCGGAACGCGTTTCCAAAGGGGTTGGGTAGCCGGAACGGAGCGGGCGAAACAGAACGGTCACCGGAACGGTCACAAGAACGGCAACCGGAACGGCCAGAACGGGAGTGGAACGGGTTGGCGGAACAGGCGGTTCAAAAAAATTGTCCATTGGACAGATTTCAAAAACTTTTCGGTTGGGATGTTTTGAACGCCTTGCATGGTTTTGGGGGAGATAGAAGAGAGAAGGTCTTCTCCTCTCCTATATAAGCCAAGGCCCTCAAGGCAATGAAGCATATGCCATATCTATTATCCCCCTCAACTTTCCTCTCTCAAGAGTCAAGGGCCAAGGCAAGGCAAGGTACTCTCTCTCTCCCAATACACTCTCTCTCCCTCCCTTGGGCCTCAAGGCTCAAGCTTGACGCTTGCAAGTTGCCGCTTCACTTCTCCCTCAAGCTCCACCTCTCCATCTCTCTCGCTCTCGACTCTCGAGTCATGATTCACTCATTCATCACCTCTCTCCCTCTCCCTTGGGCCTCAAGGCTTTAAGCCTCAAGACTCAAGCTTGAGAGTCAAGACTCCATCTCTCTATCACTCTCCACCGCGCCATCATCTCTCTCTCTCTCTCTCTCTCTCTCTCTCTCTCTCTCTCTCTCTCTCTCTCTCAAGTCTCATCACTTATGGCGCAAGCTTCCGCATCAAGTGAACGTATCAAGTGAACGTGATCCTTGGGTGCCAAGAAGAAGAAGGACGAAGCATCATGGTGGGATGAAGTGCATTCCCGAGTATTGGGAAAGTCCGGTGGTGCACGCACATGGAAGTGCAAACTATGCGGCTTCGAACGGCAATCCAGCACAACCAAAGTCCGTGCTCACCTCCTTAAGCTAGAGCGACAACAAGTAACAATATGCAAGGCCGTCAACGAGTAACGGTTGAAGGAATTTGAAGCCAAGGATGCCGCCATCAAAGCCAACAAAGAAGAGAAAGAAGCGACAAGGCCTAAGCGTCCCGCAATCGACCCCAACAACTTGGTTTTTTTCCTCTTCTAGACCTTCATCGGTTGGTGGTGATAGCAATGCGGCAACGACGGAGACGGCGGCGACATCATTTCGATCGGCATTTTCAATGTCTAATACTACTCCGGTCTCCACTTCCAAATCTCACCAGTGCACCTTACATACCACTTGGAATCCAAAAAGGAAGGAGGATGTGGATGCAAGTGTTGCCCGCTTTTTCTATCACGATCACATCCACTTCATAAAGGCTCGGTAAGACTTACTATCGTTTTCAATTTTTCATACAATCAATCATCTCGATTCTCATTCTCATCTAAATAGTAAATACTAATACCTCTTGTGTGCAATGTCTAGGTCGGAGTACTTCAAGACCATGTGCACGAGGATTGGAGAGTATGGGGCACGCTATGTGCCACCCTCTTCCGAGGCCCTCCGTACTACTCTACTCGATAGAGAGAAGGCCGTTGTGGAGATGGCAACCCTCAACATGAAGAGGCAATGGAAAAAGTATGGCGTGACCCTCATTGCGGATGGATCGAGAAACACTAGGAAGAGGTCCATCCATGGCATTGTTGCCTATTCCAAAGGGAAGATGTATTTTGTCCACTCCCATGGCGCCACGGAGACAGGAAAATCAGCAGATGTCCTTGCGGATGAGTGGACCTCCGTCGTAGAGACCATTGGGCCGGACCTTGTGATAGGTCTGGTCATCGATGGGGAGGCATCAAACAGGGCAGCAGGAGCTATTTTGGAAGGCACTTATCCTCACATCACGGTGTCTTTTTGCATGGCACATTGCCTTAACAACCTCTTGAAGGATTTCGGCAAACTACCTTGGATAGAGCCTCTCATTGCATCCACGTCCAAGGTGGTTGCTTTCATCAACAACCACAACATACTTCGAGCCGAGTTCTTGAAGCAGTCGGGGGACAAAGTGCTTCTAAAGTATTGTGAGACCCGCTTCGCCTACAACTATCTAATGGTAAGCAACTTTGTAGAGTGTCAAAGTGAAGTGCGGCAGCTCTTCATCAGTACGGAGTTTGCTCAGACTACCCATGCAAGTACAGTCGCAGGGATCATTTGTACAAGGAAGGTGGAGGATCCTGAGTTCCGGGAGTCCATAAAGAGTGTTGACAAAATGGCCAGTGATCCACTTGCTTAAGAGTGATGGATGGTATGCAACCTTGCATTGGCAAGGTCTATGAAGCAATGGTTCGCATGGTCGAGGCCCTTGAAGAGTATGAGCAGGACCCAAATAGGCTCGAAGAAATCAAAGAGCTTTGCAGAAGCTACTAGCAGGTGGAATGCCTATAGTTCACCTCTTCATGGTGCAGCTTTTGTGTTGGACCAAGAGTTCCAAGGTGCAAGGCAGGAGCATAATTTCGAGGTAAACATACATTGGAACACCATCTTGAAAAGCTTCACCCTGATCGTGACATGCAACGCAAGATAAAGGATCAGCTTGCATTTTACAGGGATATGCGAGGATCATTTGGGACAGCCGATGCCCAAATTGATCGCACCAAGATTTCCTCCATCTTGTGGTGGCAAGAAAATGGTTCAAATGGTTCCGATCTTCAACGACTTGCCGTCCGCATCCTCAGCCAAGCGGTTAGACCGTTAGCTCCTCTTGCTTGGAGCAATTGTGGAGTGTATAGCCACATTGCATCTAGAAAGAGGAACCGACTTGGAGTGGAGAAAGCAAATGATCTTGTTTTTGTCAGTGCAAACTTAAGAATGCTTTGCAAGTCAGCATCCAAAGTGACAGATCTCTTTCTACAGTAGGAGATGGAGACAGAGGCAGAGGTGCTTGAAGAGGCAGGAGGATCTACGCATGAGGATGAGCCTGTGCAGGAGGGTTGAGATGATATTAACGACGTCCGAGACTCCACTACAGATTGGGAGGTGGGATGCTCTTTTGCCTCTACCTACAGGTGAACATCAGGCATGAGTCATGACTCACTGCTCATTGGTTTTGATATTTGTTTCCTTTGTGACCGCCGGCTTTGCCCCCCTTTTTGTATTGCACTACCATATGAGTGATCGAGTCTTGACATGTCACCTATTGACTCTTACAATTGTTATTTAGCACTCTTAGCCTCTACATGTCTTTTTGTAGCGCCTTGGGTGGCCTTGTAAGCCATCTTTATAATCTATGATATATCATCTTTTTGCTCCAAGCTTTTGTGTGGAGTCTAAACTCTATTCTTCAACTTTGAGTTAATGTTCTTTCTATGAAGAATCAAGATGCTTTTGTGAAGGATGATCCCAATTCATGTATTGTGTATTGCGCAATCACGTGTAAGCCTTAAGACTGAAGAATCATTGCAGAGCATGCCTAAATAGGATTCTACTTGGACTAATGGGTGTGTATGGCTCTCTACTAACATATAGGTTAAATCCAACCTAATTTAAGCATATTTTAAACTTACCGTTCCGGTCCTTGTTCGCGTTCTGTCTTTATTTTATTTGGTTTTTTTTGGGAGGGGGGGGGGGGGGGGGGAGGAAGGGAAGTTCCAGAGGACCCCGTTCCCGTTCCGGGTAACTTTGTGTAGCAGGGCTACAGTGTCGCTTCACAGGACAGACAGTTGGACAGTTGGTTACATTTGGTCTCGTCTACACTGGACGGACCCTCTGGACTAGGGAGTGACACGTGGCAGGGTACCGACAGTGGTCTAGTGGACATCGTGGCCAGGTCACCACCACCACTCAGTTTGGAGATAGACTTAGCTGACTGGACATTTATGAGCCGTTGGTGGCTCTTTATGATTGTACATGTGAGTAGTAGCTGTTGGGTCAGGATCATCATCTTCTTTTACATCGGGTCCAGCATCGTCGTCGAGAGCAGAGACTCTATACACAGAGCACTTATTCACCATCCCTGCACATCTGAGCCTCGATACTCCATTGTACTTGAGAATCCTGGGCTAGAGCTGAGTGTGCTGCCATGCCAGAGTCTGTATCAGTTCTGTGAGATAGTTGAGTCATTTGTTGCGGTCTACTGTTGCTGTTGTGTCTCTGTGAGCTCAGTTGTTGTCTATTATTTCCTGTTTTCAGTCTGTTTTGAGTGAGATTTTCACACACATTGCATTGAGGAGCACCCACTGTAGAGAGCACAACACACTATCCGCGCTACAGGTGCTCTCATTTTGGCGATCACGGTGGGACCTCAACTGAAGTCTCACTCTCTGTGAGGTGCAAATCTTGAAGCTAGTTGGGTTTATCTAGCTTCATCTACTTTGCCTGGCACTGTGTAGTGGTCTGGTCCTCTCTCGCCTGGTCCATCTGGTCTGGTCCTATCTCGCCCTGGGCCAATTGGTCTGGTCTCTCTAGCCTGGTCCAATCAGTCCTCGTCCCTGGTCTAGTCCCTCCTCGTTTCTTTTCCAGCTTGAGTCTAGTACAGTCTAGACCTGTCTTCAACCAGTACAAGTTTTCTTGCCCAAAGCTCGGTTGGATTGGTGGTCACTGCATGACACATACAAGGCGGTCAGTCGAGCGTCAAAGCGCACTATTGAGCCCTCTGAAGTACTACAACAGAAGACGACCCTTGGTACCTAGTAGAAGTCCATCAACCTCATCACTTATACCTCCACATACATCACCCATTCCTTCATCAGGTTCCACATCTTCCAAATCACCTTCTCTAGTAAAGCTCTCTCCTATTCTGCTACAGAAGGCTATTGAGCAATAGGCTCAGCAAGGGGCCATGGAGGCTTTGGCAAGTGTTTTGGCCAAGGTGAACATCAAGTTCCCACCTTCAAAGGACTCTCTTCAGAAGATGCTGACGACCATGCAAGGAGATTTGTATCTCTCTGTAGGGGTCGTGGTCTTAACAGAGAAGATGCTTACTTGGTACTCTTTCAATTCACCTTGGATGGCTTAGCAGACAAATGGTACAGCCAGTTTGCAGAGAACCATTTTGCA
The DNA here is from genome assembly GCF_014529385.1 of Adiantum capillus-veneris. Lineage (NCBI taxonomy): Eukaryota > Viridiplantae > Streptophyta > Polypodiopsida > Polypodiales > Pteridaceae > Adiantum > Adiantum capillus-veneris. Next base: position 75,526,143 of record NC_140932.1, on the reverse strand, counting down.
ACTTGGGCAACCTTAAGACAGCAGTTCTGTGCAGCTTTCAGCCTAGGTGACTACCAAGAGAAGGTTTTGGATGAGTTGGCCAACATGATGCTCGAGCCAGAGGAGACTTTTGCACAACTTATGACGAAAACCAAGTCTCTGGTTGCCAAGCTTCCCCAGCAACCAAGTGAATTTATGGTTAAGAAGTGGGTAGAGAAGGCGCTCATCCATGGTCTCTGTGGCAAGCATTTTCAAGTTGCCCAATTCTGACAAGATCCGGACTTCAAAGAGAGAAGTCATATAACTGCGTGAAAATATTGTCTTGAAAGCTTGCCAAGTCCTTGGAGCGCGTGATTGTGTCGCGATTGAAAACCAGCATTGCATAGCATTATCTTTAAGAAATCTTGCTGCTCGAGAAATCTTTGATTCTTTTGCCTAGTTCCCCAAAGCATAGATGTCGTCGTATTGCCGAATCCATGAACGCCATGTGGTCTTGGTTTCTTTATGGCTTATGTCCCGTAAGTCAAAGCGATGAAGATGGGCGTGCCCCCGATGTATGATGGACTAAGGGTGGGAGTGGCTAATAAGTTTGGGACAGGGACACACAGATTCTTGAGAAAACAATTTGGAAGCACCAGTTTGCTCTGTCTGCTCTGTAATAGGACTGGTATGCTTTCAGAAAAGAACAGGACTAAAGCCCTAATAACACTGTAACAGAACAGGCACCATGTGGCAACGGAAAAGAACAGGCTGAACAACTTTAAGCACTTCAAATAACACTGAACTAAAAGAGATACACGACACACGAGACGGGGAGTGGCGGAGTTCCACCCCGAGAGAGCATTGGCCCCAAACCTTTGTTAGATTTACACCACTCTGCTGCTTCACATAGGTCTACGGCATACTTGTACGGCTTGTATGTCTCCAGGCTGGCCACCCATGTATAGGGTTGCACTTTTGTCTGGCTGCCCAGGTTTGGGGCGGCTACCCACCTAGTATGGGCACCCACTCATATATTTACATGCTAGGTCATGGGGCAATATCTTGACTGCTCGATCCCCTTGGGCACTCATATATATGGGGCCAGGGGGTACCCACTTCATATAGCATCTGGCATTTGTACATCACGCTGGCTCTCTCATAGAACAGCATTTTCTGTTGTAGGTCAGTGGGGGGCTGATCACCCCCCTTTCCCCACACCTGTGTTGTGTCTACTATCTCTCTCTCCCCTCTCCTCTCTCACACTTCCACACACGCACACTCACATGGTATCAGCAGCGAGCTCTTCATGGTCTAAGACCAGCGCTCCATCACTTGCAACCGGTTCTCCTCCCAGGGATCAGAGCAGCCAGCGATCACATCACAAAAGGGATGGCGCCATCATCTGGACAACATTCATTGTGAATAGTACCAAGGTGGTTCAGAACGTACTGTACGTGGCATATATGTACGTACTGTACGTTGTTCCGTACATGAAAAAAATTTATGTACGTAAAAATACTACTCTTGTAAAAAAAACTCAATTTACCAAACTTTCTAGGACATTTCTGATAAAAAACAAGAGAGGGAAACAACTTTTAGAGACATTAAAAGACATGTTTTACAAGACAACCACATACTCTCTAACTACTGCAAGAGATTTCAAAGTTTAGACGACATTGATGATTGAACAGGCATATCAAAGCTCAAATGAGAACTGGTTTGGTCGCCCAAAAGTCGGCAAAAATGCATCAAAAACCCTCAGCCACGCTTATCTTCCAAAAAAAAAAAAAAAAAAAGTGCTCTGTACGGATCGATTTGTACCGTACAGATCGTACAGTACGTTCGTACGGTACGGTATGAATCCGTACGTACGTTTTGATCCTACCTTGGCGAATACATGCTCAGCCATCTGCGTTTTTGTTCTTCCCCTACAGGCCTGCCCTCCCCACACCTAGCGCTAGCATCAAGGGGACATTCCATCGCAGGAACTATCCCAGTTCAAACCTGCATTTTTTGGCTGGCACCTGCTTTTTTGAGGGACCTGCGTTTTTTCTGGCAACCTAAGCAGCTCTTGCGTTATCAGCTAGAGAAAGGGAACACTATGCCCCGCCCACTATGGAGCTTGCCCCCGCTCCCCGGCTGAGCATCCAGTGCTTTGCCGGCGACATTCCTCTTCATACACATCAGTTTTCAGCCATTAAGCACTGCTGTTTTCTCTGTTTTCAGCCCACAAGGGGCTGTGATCTTGATTCCCCACCCTCCCCAGACACTGTGCACCGCTCCGGACCATGCCGGGAGTGCACGAGCACGCTGAAATCTGCTGGACAGCATCATTTTCATCACCTCGCAGTTGTGTTTTTGGGTGGACAGCAGCCTCTTGGCTTGTGTTTTTCGCTAAGGATGAGGCTACCTCCTGACAAGACACCCCCCGATGGCGATCCGTGCGGTCTATTGGTGACTGCTTCAGTACACGGTAGCTTTTACATCGGCTTGATCATCTACGGGCATACGATCCTTAGAAGATCCATTCATTCTAGCCCCTCATTCGGCGGTTGCGCACTCCAGAGGGGGTGATGACTCGTGGTTTGTTGCTCATGGCATATGGGATTCTGACATTCCCAGAGAAGACACCAACATCTTGGGTGGACAGACTTCTTTGACAGGTTCATTGCATGGATCTACAGACTGGAGTGGGACTTCAGTGCTTTGGACTCTCTTGGAGAGTTCACCCGCGAGATGCAGGAGATCAGGCATCCCACGACTACATCCCGAGTCACCTGGAGCTTGGCTTGGATGGTAATGCAATTGCTCTTCTACACTCCTGATCATTTGGATTGCTACCTTCAGAGTTGCTTACACTCACCCTCCGTAACCTTACAACAAACTTATACCCCGACCTGGGCAGTAGGCCACTCCCAGCACAACGAGATCAAGTTTGGTGACGTTGTTGGCGTGGATTTTGTTTTGGTTGACACCGGAGGATTGGAGGCAGGAGATACAGGCAAGACGGCGTAGACAGATTGGTATGGCCTTTCCTCTTCTTAGAGATCATACACAGCTCAGTCTAGCTTCCCTTCTTCATACAGGATGATTACGGTGCAGACAGCCTGGTCTGACCACACTTCTTCTCAGAGGCCCTTCACAGCGCAGACTGTTGAGTCTGGCTTTCCCCTCATCTTGGATTACCCTACCTACTAACAGGACGCCATCCGGTGGTGATCCGTGCAGTCTCTCGATGACTGCTGCAGCTTACGGTAGCTTCTACAGTGCAGATTGCTTAGTCTGTCTTTTCTTGTTTCGGAGGACGATGGTGCAGCCAAAGTTGGTCGAAGCTAGGAGATGGTCTATGCCAGGCAGAGGCAGAGGGCAAGTGCAGTGCAGAAGGCTAGGGCAGGTGCCAAGGCCCTAGGTAGCCAAAGGGTTGCGGGAATGTATGCTTGAAGAGGTTTTTTAGGCCAAAAGTGCTACGGGATGGTCCAGATGGGAAGGAAGATGAAGGTGCTCGAAATGTCAAGTCAGTGCTCTGGAATGTAGTGCTCAGTGTGCTCTAGAAGCCGGTCTAGACGGCTCGTCAAACGGAGCCCCGGTGTGCAAGATACTGAAGCTTAAAGCTAGAGTGTGTAGCAGATCCCCGACGGACAGGGCAGCTCGGGACACGTGGCCCGGGCTGGTGTCAGTGCTGCATACATGTGTAGAGCTCAAGTTACGGAGCATGCCTGTCTTTTCGGATTGCGAATCGAAGCTCTGGATAGCAAGTTATGGCCGTTAGAAGATTTTCCGAGGGCCGGGTCTGAGCCCACTTGATTGCATTGGAGAATGAGCCATCTGGTGTTTTCTGGAGCACGCCAGGTGTCTCATGGATGGTGTGCACTATGGGGAGTTAGTCGAAATCGACCGCACGTGATTCTGAGTTCCGGGTGCCGAGTTCCGGCCTGGGAAAGAAGGGAGCATTTGACGGTGGTGAGATTCCAGGTGATTTTGGTTAGTTTTGACGACTCCGGTTTGCATCCTCGGAAAGCTCAGGAAGTGGTGAAGGGGGAGCAGGTTGAAATCCACAATGATAGCTTTCAGTGGGTTTTTCTGGTTCGAGCATACCATCAGTAGGCAGAAAGGAGCAATGCTCTGGAGAAAGAGGGAAATTTTTATTCCCAAGGTATTTTTGAAGGGTTTTTTTGGAGGGATTTTAAGGAGTTAAAGGCCATGAGCTGAGGGGCGCCACGTGACGGAAAAGTAAACCCACATGCGGGGTGCAGGCACGGCGACATGGGGTATAAGAGCCGAAAAAAGGCGCCATTTGGGAGCATGAAGGTGTGTAGGAGCTCCGTGAGTTCTTGGTTATGGCGTAGGCGACGTCGGCCCTCACGGGCGCTTTGAGCTGGCGCTGCAGGTGACGAGTGGCCCAGTGGGGCATATCGCGGCGGTTTTTGGCCGGTGAGACAGCGCCAGGGGCGGCGTGCCCGCGTAGGGGTGAGGTGACGTGTCCCGCAAGTGGTGTCTCCATTCTTCACAGCTCAATTACATAAGATTTGTCATTTTTACTTATTGATACTCTTAGTTTAATCATTCATGCACTTTCTACTATCTAGTTAGAAGCACCACCTACTAGGTACTGACTTTGTTGTCAAAACACATCATCACACCTTGCGATACTTCTTGACACACTCAAAGTTATCCAAAAAGCATATGCAATGAGCAAACATTCTCTCTATGTTCCACTTTCAAATTATGCATGTGGAAGGTTGAAATTGCCAGATACTTGGAAGATTCATAATGTGTTTCATGTGAGTCTTCTAAGACCTTTCATGAGAGATGTGCCAGAAGATATGCTAGATGAGGATCAACCGGAAGTTGAGGACCTTGATGAGATCTTGGTGCCTTAGCAAATTTTGGCACATAAGAAAAGGGAAAAGTTGCACAACGGTATTGTTAGATTTACACCACTGTGCTGCTTCACACAGGTCTAGGGCATACTTGTACAGCTAGTATGTCTCCGGACTGGCCACCTATAGTCTAGGTTGTACCTAGTCCGGCCGCCCGAGTTTGGGGCCGGCAGCCCACTTTTGTCCGGGCGCCCTCATATATTTCCATATATCATTTTCTTGTTGGGTCGTGGGGGATTTTTCTAGGCTTTTCCCTACCTCCCCTTGGGAACCTATTTATGGGGCTAGGGGGGTACCCACTTCCACACACATCTGATTGTATTGGCTCTTCTTCTCTGGTAGTCAGGGGGGCTGATCGCCCCCTCTTCACCATATCTTGCGTTTGTGGTCTACTGTCTCTCTCTCTCTCCTCTCTCACGCTTCCGCACATGCGCACCCTCACATGGTATCAAAGCTTAGGCATCACATGGTATCAGCACCTTCAGGCTCTTGATGATCCAAGGCGCATACCCGCATCAGGTACTCCTTCCAAGATCACATCAGCCTAGTATTTTTGGGATCAGCAGTGTTTTTGCAGTTCAGCCAACGTTTTTGGCCTTGCTTTGCTGATCCTTCTCTTGGCGCCCCCTCCTTGCAGAGAAACGCACCCCAAGGCATCACTTCAGCCTTGCGTTTTCTGAACCAGATCTGCGTTTTCAGAAGTTGCTTTGTTTTCTGAGGTTGTAGCATTTTCAGCAAACGCTAAGCCTCTTGCATACACGGGAGCGGCCAAGGCACTCACGGGAGTCTCCTACACCGCCTGGCATCTGCGGATCTACACCTTGTTCATGTATCTACACAAAATCGGCACTTTGCTGGCATTATTTACTTGCTTTTTTTTTCTCTGTTTTCAGCCCTCCGATGGCTGAGAAGTGCAAGGACCCCTAACCCGCAACCTCTACGACGCTCCCATACCGATTGATGGCATACAGGCATGCTGAATTCTCTGTTACAGCAGCGTTTTTTGGGCGGACAGCAGGCTGATTTTTTGCCTTTTGTGCGGTTGTTCACTCCCTTGCTTGTCAAGACACCATCCGGTGGTTGTCTGAGCGGTTATCTTGGACTGCTACAGCTTTGGAGATGGTACCTTCTACGGAGACGTGAAATCCTGTTCCTTGATCCTTGGGAGATCCATTCATTCCATTCGGCGGTTGCGCACTCTAGAGGGGGTGATGACTTGTGGTTTGCTATGGACACACCTATGCACTCATCAGAGGAGTTCACATGAGATATGGCCATGCTCATGGCACCTTGACCTCGACACGTCAGATCACTTTTACACAGGAGCATCTACATGGACGTAGGCAGAGGATCTTGGATCTCTTCTTGGACAGGTTCATTGCTTGGATCTACAGACTGGAGTGGGACTTCAGTGCTTTGGACTCTTTCGGAGAGTTTACCCGCAAGATACAGGAGATCAGGCATCCCGCGACTACATCCGTAGTCACCCGGAGCTTGGCTTGGATATTAGTGCAGTTGCTCTTCTACACTCCTGATCATCTGAAATGCTACCTTGAGAGTTTCTTACACTCACCCTCGGTAACCTTACAACAGACTTATCTCCCGACCTAGGCAATAGGCCACTCCCAGCTCATTCACATTGAGAGCCACACCGAGATGCGGTTTGGTGGCGTTGCTGGAGCAGATTCTGTTTTGGTTGACATCGGAGGATTGGAGGCAGGAGATACAGGCAAGACAATGCACACTGCTCAGTCTGGCTTCCCTACTTCTATAGGCCAGACTTCCCCACTTCTATAGGATGATTATGGTGCAAACAGCTTGGTCTGACCACACCTCTTCTCAGAGGCACTTCACAGTGCAGACTGTTGAGTCTGGTTTTCCCCTCATTTTGGATTACCCTACCTACTAACAGGATACCATCCACTGGTGGTCCGTGCAGTTTATCGGTGACTGTTGCAGCTTACGGTAGCTTCTACAGTGCAAACTGCTTAGTCTCGCTTTCCTTAATTCAGAGGAGTTTACGGCGCAGATTGCTACATCTGGCCTTCTTGGAGTTTTTCACAGCTTAGCCACCTAGCCACACTGAGTTGCAGGTTCATGCATTGACACGCTTCCGATCATTCTCATGACAGGTCCTGGGCTTCTCCATTTTCTCCAGACGGTTTGACTACAGACACCACAGGTCTTATTGGGCAACACACTTACAAGCCTATTGGCACTTCTTTCACGACAAGGAATTGTTCACACAGTTCGAGACCTTCACGCAGTATCTTCACCCTGTATCAGCGGAGTACAGCGATTTGCTACACTGCTCATGACGGCACTTCACACATGGAGATTTCTTGGCGATCGGGACACCCCAGATTGCTACTACACTCAAGGAGTTCGCTGGAATATTGTCCTTCAGTGGACATCGCAGCAGACATCTTCATCATTTGCCTCACATCTTTGGCTTCACGTAGTTTGTTCAACATCAGGTGCTGAGAGGGGGTGTTAGATTTACACCACTCTGCTCTTCACACAGGTCTAGGGCATACTTTGTACGGCTAGTATATCTCCGGGCTGGCCACCAATAGTCTAGGTTGTACCCGGTCCGCCAAACTCGAGCCGGCAGCCCACTTTTGTCCGGGCGCCCTCATATATTTGCATATATCATTTTCTTGTTGGGTTGTGGGAAATTTTTCTAGGCTTTGCCCTACCTCCCCTTGGGCACCTATTTATGGGGCCAAGGAGGTATCCACTTCCACACATCTGATTGTATTGGGTCTTCTGCTCTGGTAGTCGGGGAAGCTGATCGCCCCCTCTTCACCATATCTTGCGTTTGTGGTCTACTGTCTTTCTCGATGCAAAGTGGATGGAAGAGAGTGAACTGCTAGAATCACCGAATGTATTACAGCTTTACCTTGAGGCCTTTGGGTTACAACCTATATATCTGCTCTACAAATGCTAAAGGTATAATGTTCTCTTCTATCATAGATAGAAATGGAAAAATTATGAAGGTTTCATTAAGTCATTTGTATCTATGTTACATGACCTTTCTTGTGGATACATGTGATGATAAAAGGGTACTAACCACACAAAATCATCTATGGCATGTATATCTGGCATGCAATCAAGAACCTTTGCGATTGCAAGTATGTCACGAGGCTGTGGAACCACTAATCTAAGTTGTTGGTTTCTTTCCTTTGATTTTTATTTGATTTTTGGGGACCCTCTTTTTCAAGTCATAAATGGATGGACATTGTGTGGCTAGTGTGAAATGGCCGACGGCCTAGAGTTTCACCCGCAGCAGTGAAGGCCAGGTCGCCACGAGATGGTCGGGCCAATCGGCACTGAAATCTGGGCAATAAAAGGGTGCCTAGGCTCAGTTCAAAGTCAGTTAGGCCCCACGCGACACTTATAAGTTAGTGGGTACTAGAAAAATGACTCAAAAGAGGCAAAGTGGACACATGGCAACACCGGGTCGAATTTCCATACTTGCATGAAGAGGGGGCGCCCAAATTGAGAGAGGAGGCTGATTCTGCACACAAACGAACTCCAGTGTGTGTGAGTAGTGGGTGTAGGTGATCACAGCTATGATGGAAAGCTCGCCTTCTCTCTTGTCTTATGTAGCACAATGATTCCACTCTCGTGCGCCTCTCTCCCCTTTGAATACAGAAACATGATGCCCCGCTCGAGGCCTTTTTATCTGTATGTATAGTTGTGTGGATGCACGTTTGCCAAGGCAAGAGCCTCTTGCATAGGTATTGGATTAGCTAATTGCTAATCCCTCGCAGGTACAAGTGAACTCGGAGAGATTTCACGCAAGAAATCTCGTCCAACTCAAAGGGTAAGTAGCCCTATAGGTGTAGGAGCTCAAGGGCTTGCTACGGATGCGATCGGCACGTGAAACGGAGCCCGAAACAGTAAATTACAGCCTGCTGTGTATTTTTGCATTTTTAGGGTTTTGACTCTAATTGATCCTTAATATCCCCAAGAGCAGGGGATCAATGTACAGGTGATCTGGTGCATTTTCGGGGCAGAAAACAGAGAATTCAGCGTGCTGCAGATTCTCGCCAGGTTTGGGAAAATGCTCGAATGCACCGGGAAAGTCACCTTTTGCACGGGAATTTTGTCTGTGAAGTCTCCTACTGCGGTCCTCTGCGGTCATGCTGCCAAAATCGGGCAAGAGTAGGCCATTTTCAGCCCGGTAAAAGCGGGACAGCTCGTAGGAATTTGCAGGTTTTTCTCCTAAGTTTAATAAGAATTTAAAAAACCGAAAGGGGCGCTAGTTCTTGGGGCCTACAGGGTGTCGTTCTCTACTTTGGAGCGCTCTAGCTGCCAAGCCAAGCTTTGCTCGGAGTGTTAATTGCAATCACAGGTTTACTCGTGAAGTTTCTCTGTGTTGTAAAGTTCAAGTAAAGTTTATCAAGTAAGGATTCGGGTGAAAGCTAAAGTTCACCGCCCTACGGGCCGGTTTCATGAAGTTCACTATGAGCTTGGCCAATGGCCACAAAGTCTGCACCAAATCTGTGATCCCGAGGTCCCCCGTGTGATGAGAGAACTCAAGGGCCTGAGTCCATAGCCAACCAAGTGTAGAACCCAAGGTCCAGTCCTGTTGGTCCCGACCACAAAGTGGAAAGTATCCTCACTGTAGAGTCTCGAGCATTTGTACCACGTGCCGCAAGAAACCGGACATGAACCCGAAAACAAGCCATCTCTAAGACAACATGGGGTCGCCAAGAAATCGAGTGAAGGGTTAGCTGACAAGGTCCCATCGTTTGTTGATGTCAAAACTGGAAAGGCCCCATAGAATAGCCCCAAAGGCAGAGTAGCATGTCCATCTTGCTCAAGTGCAATGCGCACGTGACATCCCCCCCGTTAAAGGCGAGGCACAACTACTGAACTTCTGTGTTTTGGATGCTTTTCTATACTTTTGGATGCTCTTGATGCTTGCGGATGCATAAACCGATGAAAACGCCTCCAAACCGATGGGTACCATAGATGTAGGTATTGTTGCGATGTAAACACGGACCATACAAGTTAATAGGCAACCTTAAATTGTCACTAAAAACCAGCCTTGATGCTAACTCTGCCTTGCGAGCAAGTACTACCACTTGGATAGTCCTGTCGTGAAAACATTGAGGGTGAAGATGAAAGGTAAGGGTACTTGGAGGTATTTCCAATTCCATATCGACAAAAGTGGATGCACGCTAAATAAAAATGTGAATTCAAAAGAGGGTTAGGGATCCTTTCTCCAACTCCTTCCATATCCACATACGAGGCAAGCAGATCTTGGTACGCAAGATCTCCATCTTCGTGTATCCGTTCATCGAAAATCGAGAGAGAACATCTGGGAGAGGTTCATTTGGTTCTTGATTCTTTCCTTGAGTTCGCGAAGTTGAAGCATGTCCAAAGCTCTAATACCAATGTCGGGTGCAACGGAAGGGTTTAAGGATTTTCAAATCTAGTACTTCACATGAACACGAGGTCCCTTTTACTTCACTTGAGAGAACTAAACTCGATGCAAGAGAGAAACAGAGAGAGAGAGAGAGAGACACACACACACACACACACACACACACAGAAGAAGAAGAAGGAGAGTTTTAACGTCGTAGGAAACTATCCCAAGAGACCTTAAAGATCTAGCCGACGAGGAGTTGAACTCAAGACCTGTTATTCAAGAGGGAAATGGCATAACCAATCTACCAAACTTGGATGATAAAAAGGTTATACCATTTTCCTCTTTTTATTAGCACACCGACACACACGCCCGAGAAGAAGAGAGTTTTAATGTCATAGGAAACTATCCCAAGAGACCTTAAATATCTAGCCGACGAGGAGTTGAGCTCAAGAGGGAAATGGCATAACCAATCTACCACACTTGGGTGATAGAAAGGCGCAGAGAGAGAGAGAGAGAGATGACATCGCATGTCAAGTCCCAACCACCCTCAAGGATCCTCTCACTCTGGCAAGGGATTACTTGCTTTAGATTACTTGCACAAAATGCTAGAATGTTGAAATGGTGAATGATAAACGCTGATGTTGATGAACTATTGTCACGTGCACAACCCCATGTGCATGTGGACAAGCTAACTCCCACTTCTATGGTTTAGGACAGCTTAAGAAGTGTTTTCGCACCCTTGTCAGGCTATATGCAAGACGTGCATGTCCAGGCACTTTAGAGTAACTTCATACCCTCTGATTACACGAGCACAGCCAGTGTCTTCTAGGTGTAGACACTGGGTAGTGTTCCCATACAACACCATTAGTACCAAGCCTAGGTAACAACTACATACAGAGTACCTCTTGTTAGTAGTTCATCAACTTATTAAAAGTGACATTTTAGCCAGCAATTACCAAATGGTGGAATTTTTTATGAGATTGCTCGACCCAACTTTAATCCCATATATAAGTGACCCTAGGGGTCCCTTCCAAAGCATAAATTATTGCCCTCCATACAAGCATCCACGATCCGCAGTACAAGTACCTGCAGCACAAGCATCTTCAACATTTTTCAGCCATCAACACATCACCAGCTTCAGCAGCAGAATCAGCCCAGCGTTTTCAGATTCCAGCCCTAGAGAGGCCACAACTCATGATGATCTCCCGCAACATCCACAACAAGCCCTTCATCCCACATGACATAATCAAAGCGGAGCTGGACACACCATCCATGTTAGCGGAGGCTCTCTTTCAAACAGTATGCTTCAACCGAAGATTGAGATACAACCACAGAATGAACTCTCATGCAGAGCTTTCGAGGCATCTAGGCAGCTAGAAGAGGGAGGTGAGAGTAGATCATGGTATGCACACATGACTCACTAGATCAGCACACATGGTTTGGATCCCATGACTTCAGTATGATCTAGACTCACCATTCATACACCTCTCACATAGTGAGAAAAACGGGATGATCAGGCACAATCTCTGGCAGTTATACATCCAAGAGACATGGAATACACCCAAGAAAACCTCTTCCATCAAGGGTGTGGTATTATAGAAAACACTTCATAACTATTCAAGTGGCTTCATTGAACAGCCCAGATATATGGACATTTATAGGACAACACATAGTGCTAAGCTGCCGATTGGACAGCTCAAAGTATTATCTTATAGACTAGAGCTTGAGGTTGAGCAGGTTGCACGTATTCACAAAGATTTGATGAAATGCAAGGTATGTGGACATGGGGTGGCCAGCATATGAGAGCATACAAGGCCGATATACCATAGTTACCAGGAACGGGAAATCGGAACGGGGAACGGGGAACGGCAACATGCATGAAATGCCATTCCCTGTTTCGGATACTCACGTTTGAAACACGGAAGGGGATTCAGAACGGGAAATTGGGATGGGAATGGGGAACGAGGACCTGAAAATGGCCATTCCTTGTTACTATGCGATATACAACCCTTTTCACGAAACAGCACACACTTGGAGTGCTATTGGAGTCGAGAGACCAGCAACAGTCATAGCTCACGGACTTCTTTCAAAGAGCTACACTGATCCCACCCGCCCACATTCAAACAGTGGTCACCCTAGAGCAAGCAGAGATTGTTCGAGCCCGTAGACGCCCCATAACACCCTCCGAGAGATTCGACTACAACATGAGCAGGCCAAACAGAGGGAGATACAGCGGGATTTCTAATGACATACTATACCCCCATTTTGGTACCAAATGGAGCTAGCTAGTCCTTTGCATATGATGGTTGTACTGCCCTATGCATATAGCTTTTTTGATCAGGTTTAGCAAGTTCATTTTCATCACATTTGTCCTTTTTTCTAGATACCCAAAGGACACACACATGTACATCATTATGTCTCACTAGTGTGGCCTGCGGCCTTCGGCCGCCTCTCTCTTTCTCTCTCTCTCCCCCTGCGTGCACACTGTAGCAGGAGATGCAGGGCCACACTGCCGGATAAAGGAAATTGTGCCAAGTGGCCCCCTGAATATCTCTCAGCTTAATATATAGAATAGATAGACTGACTTCGGCCTCTAGAAGACATTAATAAGGCTCTCTCTCTCTCTCTCTCTCTCTCTCTCTCTCTCAAACAAACGGAGGCACATGCACATCACTTTGATTTCGCCATTCTGGTACTTAGAGAGCACATGCGTTTACTCACTGGGATCTTCTGTGGTTAATGTGGCAGCACTACCAAAAGAGCAGGTGCCGGCACCCTTGGCATTCATCTGGTAATAGCTATTGAAGGCATAGGAGGCATGATGAAAAATTGTGTTTGGGAGAAAGCATGGAGCACCAAGCCTGATAGCGCTGCAGTCTGCAGTAGTCTGGCCACAAGCATAATTTAGAGCTGATTGAAGAGTGGAATCATCGATCGAACTTTTCGCCACGCACCAACTGTTCTTTGGGGTTATGCTTTGTCGAATCGGAATGTCGAAGATCAGCCCACCCATCACATTGAGATCCTCTTCCAAGCCACCAGCAGCTGTAGAAATTAAAGCATGGTTAATTTAATGACAGTAGGATGTCATAACGAGAGCTTCCTGAAAGACCGGGCAAGAAGACCTGCAAATGGCGATGGCGGGATCATTAAGAGGAGCAAAGCTAAATGCAGAGCTGCATAGATTGCCATTGATGCTTTCAGGCACCAGCAAATTAATTGACTCAGAATTTACGTGACTCCGGTTTTTTGGCATTTTAATTTTTTAGAGATGCCCGCCATACGTGGCAGTTGACCAGTACGACTTGGCAGTGCCGGCAGGGCTAGAAAAATACATCTTTCATAACAAAGAAAATAAGGGGCTACTTGTGAAAATTTCCCAGTTTTCTTCAACCTAAGCTTAAAATCTAAGCGGGATTTTAGGATTTCAGCCGGTTAAAATATACCCCACCCCGGTTTTTTTATAACCCTGCTTGGCATTGACTGCCTGAGTGGGAATCGGCGATCCTCGTCATAAGTGACGCAGGGTCAGAGTCGAGGGACAAATGGCAGGTGAATGATCGGCAAGGCGAGCGTGATTTGGGTCATCCAATCGCCGTGCAAAGGGGGGGTAGGAAATTATAACGACCTCGCTTGTTGTGCATCAACACGTGCTAGCTAGGATGAATAGGGTGCAGAGGGGGAGGTCGTGGGTTCAACAGGCCACTACAACGCAGACGCAAAGGAACCCTATTTTTTTCATCTCAATGGCATGCGATAAACGGTGAAATAAACTTCCACCGTCGATCCCTTCACTTTCCCAGTGTCACATATAGTCGAGGATCGGCGATCGCAATCCTCGGTACTATTTGACACCTCCGAGGAATCGCAATCTACGGTCCCACCCGATTGTTCCTCAAGACTAACTAACACGGGGTCTTAAATGAAGCCCCGGCCATGGGATCCACGGTGAGGAACTACAAGCGGGAATCACTAGATGCGCAACAACGTCCAATTTTCAAAAATTAAACTAGGACAAGGGGGGTGGACGTCCGAGTTTATTTATAGCGCTTATGTTTGCCACTAAAGTCACATGATGCACGTGGGCGTGGTGGTTACGCCATCAACTCGCTAGTAGCAGGTCCTGGGTTAGAAACACGTGGGTGCAAGGGGGACCCGCATTTTTTTTTTAGCTGCCCATTTGTCTCGAGATTCTCGCAGGGGATCAACAATCGTCGATCCCATCTCCTCGAGGTCTTAAAGACCCCGTGTTACTTAGTGTAGTAACGAAGAATCGCAATGTATGCTTCACACATTGAGAATAGGCGCACGAGAGAGTTGATTGAGGGGTGGATGTAATAGGTGGGTACATGTCACGTGGGATTATTGGCCTTAGATCATTGGGTGATGTGCACTCTCGAATTCTCCAAAGTTGGTAGAAATGACCCTAGATCATGATTCATTGGGATTTGCGCCGTCCATTTTCTCAAAGGAAGCATAAATGGCACCCTTGAGTGGGAATCGGGATGTATGTTTCCAAAATTGACCCCTTGGGAGTAATGAGGTGAACAAGGGTTGGCATTCATGTGTAGGGAAGTATTGGACCCTGCTTGATCATTCCACAATGGGGAGTAAGCCCAAAGCTTTGCGAAAAGCTTTGAACTTCTCATGAGGCAGAGCCTTTGTGAAAAAATCAACAGGGTTATTCTCCCTAAGCACATAAGCAAAGTTGACATCTCCTGCAAAGGGTCTCCACCTGACATAGTAATAATGCACCTCAGTGTGCTTTGTACGAGTGTGGAACACTTAGTTCCTCACAACTACCAGAACACTCTCACTATCTGTGAAGATAGTGGTGGTAGATTGTTGTTCAACACCCAAGTTAGTCATAGACGTCTAAGTGAAACACAATAGTAGATGTGAAAGCCTTTTACTCTGCTTCTTGCTCAACCAAAATATGCATGAGCTATTGAGTATGAAACAAAAATCATTGGTGGACACTTATGTGTCATAACAACCAACCCAAATCGAGTCTTAAAAAACATGTAAATCTAGCAGCTTACAAAACTACAAATTGAACATATGCCCTCATGATGCATACATAAATCAAGCAACCAACAGCCTATTGATAGAAAGTGGCTTCAAAGTGATCTCCTGCATCATGACGATGAAGCATCAAACCTGTCTCCATATGAGTGGCAATAACTTTGTAGTCTTCAAGGTCCCGAACCTATGCAGCAATGGTTTAATGAACTTCCTCTGGCACAAAGAGATACTTCCATCAACCTTCTTAAACTATATGCTCAAATAATGATGCATAAGTCTCATATTTTGCATGTCAAAAGAGCATTCAAATCAACAAAATGTCCCTCCTTTGGTCAGTTGAGCAACATATCATCAACCTGTTTAAATTATATGCTCAAATAATGACGCAAAAGTCTCATATTTGACATTTTAAAAGAGCATTCAAATCAACAATATGTCCTTCCTTTGGCTAGTTTTGAGCAACATAACATACAACACAACGATGAGAAATACATCATCCACACTTTGACATAGAAATTGCACTCATTTGGACTATTATGAAAACCATGTGCAACCAAGTGAACAACCAAATAAACATGTGTCTTTTCATACCAAGCACATAGAGCTTTCTTCAAAACATACAAAGCCTTTTAAGCATGCACACCTAGTTTTCCTTTCAAACCGTTCAAAGAATTTTAAGCGTGCACACTTAGTTTCCCTTGCCTTTTTGAACAAAATCACGAGGTTGCACTACATACACTTTCTCATGCAATTCAACCTTCAAAAATGAAGTGTTTATGTCCAACTAATTTGTATTCTATCCATTATAAGATACCAATGCACAAATGCTATGAATGTTAGTCATAGCATTTTGTCCAAAAAATGTACATTCAAGCCATTATGCATTGCCAACTATGAATGGTAGCCATGGGAGCAAACTTCTCATCAAAATCAATGCCCTTCACTTGAGCATACCTTTTCGCACAAGTTTAGCATTATCGAGATCAACACTAGCATAGGCTTAAGTTTCAACTTAAAAACCAGGTTTGTATCAATTGCCTTTTTTCCACGAGGCAAGTTGCACAAAGACCACTTACCATTTTCTGATAGTAACGTACTTAGATTGCAAGAAACAACCATTTAATTCCCTCTAGTGAGCAATGTCCCAACATAGCACAAATCATGCAATGAAAGCACTTGAAGCAGATATTTTGAGTAGGAAATTACCACCGTATCATTAGAACAACTATTTCTTACTCATCAAGATCCCATTCTTCATCAAGAAAGCTAAAGGTAGCATTTGCTCAACAAAATTTTCTATGGTTGGCTTGGGTTTAGGTACTTCAAGGCTACAAAGGGCAACACCTTCAACTCCCACTAGAGGTACTCTCGAGCTATTTGATTGTCTTCTTGAGCTAGCAAACTCTTCAATTCTGTTATTAAACTCTTACTAGTTGCAAAAAGTAGAGTTGAAGAGGAAGGTAGGCATGACATTCCCATGGCAACTCCTCCAACATTGGTTTGGTCTCTTAGAGGGGATTTATTACCGAAGTTTGGATCAACATGGATTGATACAAGGTCCTAATTAACCATCTTCCTTGATCTTTTGAGGTCCACGATGGTGGTCTCTTGGGCCATCAATTGTTTATCTCTCTCTTTTATCGATTCCTTGAGTGCATCATCTTTCTCCTCGACCATCTTCACTTTAGTGTCTTCTTTTGCACTTGCGGCAATGAAGCCAGTGGCAGGTGCTTGCTTTTCACTCCTTCTCTTTCTATATCCAAATCATTTCCATAATATGCCCGATCTACCAAAAGCACACTAATAGCAGTGGTTGCCTACCATTACAATATGATTTTGTAATTGGTGTTGCTTAAATCATAAAATTGACATCAATTGGAAGTATTACTTAAATCGGAAAATCTACACTAGTGCTCCCTAAACCAAAAAATCTACATTGAGGTCACACTACCTAAACCAGTGAAGCTATACTAACGCATCCTACTCTGCTACTCCTCCTCCTCCTTCTTCTTCTTCTTCTTCTTCTACTCTAGAATTAACTCATGGTGATATAATAGCCTAATTCTTTCCATTCTCAATATATTACCAAGGTCTCAATTCACAAATTATATGCTAGCACTGTATAATTTTGGCAGCTTCTTCTTTAACAAGAGATTTCAAAATTCTACTATTCAAGGTATATGCACCCACTCAGGATAGAATACAAACAAGAACAACTAAACATACATGAATATTCTGAAGACATTATTCTTGGTAACAATTATTGTCTTCAAATATTAGCAAAATAAAAAAGAAATTTAATGAGAATCGTAAACTTAGATCCATGTTAGTCATGCATAAAGATCTATATTGCCTCCATCATGCATCACCAAGAGTGGTGACTTGTGCTTTGATACCAATGAAAAAGGGAAAAAGAAATTTAATGAAAATCATAAACTTCACTCCATGTTAGTCACGCATAAAGATCTCTGTTGCCTCCATCATCATCACCAGAAGTGGTGACTTGTGCTTTGATACCAATGAAACACGCAAAAGGTGAGATGACTCTACAAATACAGTATGTCATAAAATCTAATATCTAACCAACCCAAATGATTTTCTCATATTAAACTGATCATTTAATGTGGGATAATAAACGGGAACAAGGGTTAGAATATAGACATGTGCTTACGGATCTATCTCAACACGGGGCCAATGGTAAAGGGGTCCAAATGAGAGATGGTATGTCAAAGCAATGTTATCTAATGGAGCTTAAAGACCGTAGGGTCAGCTTCATTAAGGACCTCCAAAAGTTAGTGTTCAAAAGTCCTTTGGCCTTAAGAAAGCTAGGGTTGACCTTGAGGTGGGAATCCTACCCAAGCATGAGGTGCATGTTGGCTTGCTAAGTTTTAATGGAAACTTTACTCAAAAGCTTGAGGTGTTTCTCACATGCTTAAATGATGAAAGTTCTTGAAGTATTCAATTCAAAGCTAACTCTCAAGAGACATGAACGTTCCATACTTGATTAAATAAGTCTTTGAAGTATTCCATTCAAGCAAATGACTTAATAAGCATAAAAGACACATGTTCAAATGATCCTCCACATGTGGCCCTCATGGTGTGTTTTAATGCTATTGGATAGTTTTTAAAGGTGGGGTCCAATGAGAATTTAGATACATAAAAATAAAAAATTAAGTTCTTTCTCTCAAAGAGGAAAAAAGAGGACACATGTCCAAAGAAAATAATACAAGAGAGAGAGAGAGAGAGAGGTGTGGACCAAGCATGAGAGGGGGGATATACTCTCCCACACACACGCACACACATTCTCTCATTGTGTGGAGTGCAAAATGCAAGAGCTCCATCTCCTTCTCCAAGCTTGTGGAGAAGTGGAGAGCCTACACCAACACTCTTGGCTATGGAATGAAAATCCAACCAAGAGCCATGCTTCAATGCTTAAGATTGCCATCTTCTTCATCTTCATTACTATGCTATTATGCTATGCCAAGCAAGAAGAGTGATGATAAGTGAGGAACTATTTCCTTCTCCTATGGAATGTTTCTTCTTCCTCTTCCCTACCCTCATTCCCCGCTAGCTCTCTCCACCTTCGAAGGTGTTTGAGGCCTTGGGACTGAGGCTTGGGATAGTTAATGATTTTTGCAAAGTTTATGTTAAGCTCGTGATGCATGAAGCTTTCCATATTCATAGCATCACCAAGGTCACAAGGAACACAAAGATTGTATTGTAACAAAGTCTCTCTTGATGGGAGAATCTATAATACAAACACCTTTTGGAGGGGGGATTGGCTCCAAGTAAATCCGGTCCTCATATATTGTTATGTTCTCTAATACTCTCTCACTTGCAAAAGTATTGTTCATGCCAAATTAATTACGTACTATGTTTATGTTTCTACCATCAATTAAGTTCACCCTCCATATTCTCAAAGTAATCTCACAAAAATGCTCACTCTAATTCTCTTAATTCCGCTATTCTCAAAGTTCATAGGCCATTCCCATTACATTGGTATCAGAGCGTTTGGTTTCTCTTTTTTTGCTTCATAAGAGAGGTCCTTAAGTAGCCCATTAATGGTTAATTTTTTTAATTATATTAGGGTAAGTGGGATTGGGATCTATTATCGGTTTTGTTGAGCTCACTATGTGGGATATGGTGCACACCTCGGGAGCTTTGGTCTTAATAATGGAGGCTTCTTAGACTTGCCTACGGCTTTATCATTATTGAGCCATAAAAAGTCCGAAAGGAGCTATCCCTTGGCAACTTCGCTATGTTAGACCCACTCCACTACTCTCTATAATTAACCAATTCGAGCCGTGGGTGTAGATACTTAAGTGCTTATTTTCAAAGGCTAAGAGGAGTAACAACTAAGGTTTTGAATTGCCAAAGCATGCACTAAGTAAACACATAAGTTTAATTAATATGGCTGAAAATAACCAAGAGACTAGAATGAACATTGACAACTTTGATTTTGCACATGAAGGTGCTAATGATGATGCCCCCATGTTTGTTAATTATCTTGTTACTAGGTTGCAACAAGCTATGGTCAACAACCCCACTTTGCAAGCAAAAGTTACTCAACAACTTCGTGCTTATGGGATTTCCTTTCCTCTCCAAGAGGAGAGAGAGCTTATGAGGCCTCTTGATGAGACCCACAAAAGAAGACTCTCTTCCATACGAGAGGAGGAATCTAAAGATCAAGAAACTAATGAATCCCTAAGTTCCTCCGAAGATGTGGCTCCATGAAGAAGGCGGACTAAACGATCGCCAACTCCTCTCAAGAGGAAACGGTAAATCCATAGTCCTTCTCCTTGTCACTCCAAAAGGGAAGAGAGGAAACAAAGGAAGAAAAGGGCAAGAAAGAGGTCACCCTCTTCTCCTTCTTCTTCACCTTCCTCCTCTACCGATGAAAGCTATGGCTATTCTCCTAGAGAATACAAGAGGGGAGGACATCGAAAATCTTACCTTGCATGGCAAAGGTCACAAAAGCTAAAGAAGTTCAAAGAGGGAGGAAAGAGTATCTCTTTTCTCACCTATGATGGCACCTTTGGTGCTACCGACAAAGTATTGGCCTTCATCCAACAATTTGATACGGACTTTGGAGAGGAGGGCTTCACAGAGTCTTCCAAGGTATGCCATGTAGCTATGCACTTCCAAAAATCGGCTCGTCAATGGTGGGCTAGCCTTCGTGGCAATGGCAAAGCCCCGAAGACATGGAAAACTCTACGAGTTTCCATCACGAAGCAATTCCTTGCAAGCGATGCAAAGGACAAAGTGCTCACCGAATGGCGGAGTTGGAGGCTTCTCTCTCATGAGTCTATTCACAAATATGTGGACAAGTTTTGGGAATTACATCTCAAGGCTACTGTCTTTCAAAAGATAGACTTCGTCTAGCAAAAGCAACAATTCTATGCGGGATTATCTGGAAAGATGGCCGAGTATGTCAACTCTCAACGGCCTAGTTCTATCAGCGAAGTAATCCACTATACCATGGTTGCTTCGCGCATCAATTTCCAACAAGGGGCTAGACAGAATGTCAAGCCCATGGAAAATAAAGACAAAAGTGATGCAAAGGGAAAAATTAATGCCCAAAATTATTCCCAAGGCCATTCCAACAACAACAACAACAATCGGTCCAAGGAGAAAGGAGTTTACAAAGGTAAAAATAAACTCTCTCCTGAAGATCTTAAAACTTTTCGCAAGGATCACAAATGTTTTAAGTGTGGGAAGCAAGGACATGGTTATCGTTCTTGCCCCAAAAGAAATGCTCGCAAGGAGACTCCTAGAGCTTCCACTATCAAAGCTCCAAAAGAGGATGCTCATTGCAAAGGATCGCCTCTCTCCTATGCTTGGGAAAAGGTAAGGGAGCATGATGCCTTCATCTTGTTTGACCCTGGCTCTACTCACAACTTCATATCAACGGAGTTGGCCACCAAGTTGGGCATTCAAACTTTTGAGATAGGAGATATTGTAACGATTGACACAGCTTTCAAGGGACAGTAAGCCTCCGTTACTCCCTTGATTGGGAAGTTGAGGATTCATGTCCAAAGCTATGTCGACAAAGAAGACTTTTTCATCTCTCCTCTCCAACATGAGGATGCTATCCTAGGGGCGCCATGGTTTGATCGCATGGCTGCCAACATAAAGTTTCCTGAAAGGAGAATCTACTTCACCTAATGGGGAAAGAATATGTATATAGATGCTAATGAGTCTGGTCGTACTATACCACTTATAAATCCACCAGCTTTTGATAAGTCAATGAAAAGCTCGATTTTTGCGTATATAATTTTTGTCAAAGAATCCACTAATGACACTAATGGTTTATCAAGTGAAAATGGTAGGAATCAAGAAGAGTTAGACTTGTCTAACTTTCTAAAGGATCCAAGATGTGTTCATCGATGATATCCCTGTAGACTTACCTCCAAAATGAGGGGATGATGACCATCGAATTGAGCTCCTTCTAGGAAGCTCACCGCCTAACAAGCCTCCTTATCGAGTTTCCCAAGCTCAACAAGAGGAGATTATGAAGCAAGTATAAGAATTGGTAGACAAAGGGATGGTGAGGCCTAGCTCCTCTCCCTTTTGTTCTCCAGTCCTTTTAGTGCAAAAGAAAGATGGTACATACTGCATGTGTGTGGACTATCGCACACTAAACCATATCACTATCAAAAACAAATTTCATGTGCCTCGCGTAGAAGGTCTGTTTGATAAGCTACAAGGCTCTACCTACTTCAGTAGGATTGACCTTAAAAGTGGCTATCATCAAATAAGGATAGTGGAGGAAGATATCCTAAAGACCGCATTTCGTACAACGTTTGGTCTTTATGAATATATCTAGTCATGCCTTTTGGCTTGACCAATGCACCTACCACATTCAATCGTTTGATGGAGAAAATATTTAGACCCTACCACAAGTTCACTGGAGTGTTCTTTGATGATATCATCATCTACTTCAAGTCCTTGGAGGAACACAAGCAACATCTCCAAGTGATTTTTCAAGCATTGAGGGAGAACAAGCTTTTTCTCAACCAAAAGAAAAGTGAATTTGTTTTTCAAGAGATACATACTTAGGTCATATTATCTCTCAAGATGGTATCTGTATGGATCCATCGAAGTTAGAGGTAATAAAAGCATGGCCTAATCCAAGGAATCTATATGAGCTAAGAAGCTTTATTGTGTGTGTATACTATAGACGCTTCATAGCAAAATTTTCTCAAATAGCAGGACCATTACATGACTTTACAAAGAAGAACGTAAGTATTCATGGACTGATAAGGAGCAAAAATCTTTTGACAAGCTCAAAGAGAAGCTTACCTCTCAACCAGTCCTCATGCTTCCGGATCTCTCAACGCCATTTGAGGTCCAATGTGATGCTTGTGGGGATTGCCTTGGAGCAGTCTTGCTTCAAGAAGGGCATGCCATAGCATATGAGAGCCAAAGGCTCAATACGGATGAATAGGTCTTGGGCATTTATGAGAAAGACCTTTTAGGTGTTCTACATGCCCTAAACACATGGAAGCACTATTTATTGGGGACTCCATTCATTTTACGAACAAACCATCAAAGTCTCAAGCACTTCATGACGCAAACAAAGCTTTCCGACAAACAAATGAGGTGGGCAAATTTTCTTTCGCAATTTAATTTCCACGTTGCTCACATTGCTGTTAAGCACAATCAAGTGGCTGATGCACTTTCACGACAACCAAAAGTTAATGTTGTGTCTATAGCAACTTACAATGATCCATCTTCTATGATAGATGAGTATGCTACTGACCCTGACTTTAAAGACATAATGTCAGCCCTTGCTTTGGGGAAGAAAGAGGAACCATTCACCTTGCATGATGATTATCTTCTCCATGGCAATAGGCTATGTGTTACCCATTCCCTTCGTGAGAAAGTCATGTATGAATCCCATGCTCCTCCTATGCGGGGCATAGAGGCATTCAACCTACTCTTTGAGGAGTAGAGACGTACTTTTATTGGCCTACCATGAAAGTGGACATACGAGTATGTTTCAAAATGTGTGGTATGCCAAAAGAACAAGTATGATAGAGGGAAGCAACCTAGATTACTCCAACCATTGCCAATCCCTAATTCACCATGGGAGAGTATATCCATGGATTTTATCTTTGGATTATCCAAGTCTATCCATGGGAATACGGGAATATGGACAATAGTCGACAGGTTTAGCAAGCAATCACACTTTATCCTTGTCAAGAAGACTATTAAGGCACACCAAATGGCAACTCTCTTCATATCGCAGATTTTTAAACACCATGGATTGCCAACATCCATCGTGTCAGATAGAGATCCTAGAATGACCAGTAATTTTTGGAAAGGTCTCTTTGAAAATCTAGGTACAAGATTGAATTTTTCTTCGGCCTATCACCCACAAACAGATGGCCAAAGTGAGATAGACAATCTTACAATTCTTGATCTACTAAAGACCTATGTTACAGAAGTAGATCAATGCTCACAATGGGAAAAGTACTTAACTCTTGTAGGGTATGCGTATAATAATACTATCCATACTTCTATGGGAAAAGCACCTTTTGAAATCATAGAGGGAATACCTAAAAGTCCCTTGCTACATAAAGTACATGGGAAGACCTTCGCTGCCGATGAGTATAGCTATGACCTGCAAGCATCTTTTCAAAAGATTAAGGAGGCTATATCTATCTCTCAACTAAGGCAAAAAGCTATTGCTGACAAGCACAGAAGGGCCTTAACATTCAAAGAAAATGATTAGGTCTTACTTAAGTTTCTTAAGGCTCAATTGAGGCAAACGACGGGCAAAAATCCTATGGGCCATCAAAAGTATTATGCTAAACTAGCAAAAAGATACTATGGCCTTTTCAAATTTTGAAGCCAATCAATGAGGTGGCTTATCAACTCAAGTTGCCTAACCATTGGCTCATACACAATGCTTTTCATGTGAGCCTACTTAAGCCCTACAAAGGAGAGCCTCCAAATGAACCAATTATTGAAGACCCTCCCAAAATCGAAGACCAAGAAGAGGTGCTACAACCCAAAGCTATCCTTCGGCATGAAGACAAGGTACTACGACATGGTAAGATTATCCGATGGTATCTTATCGAGTTTAAAAATGATCCTTTTGAAGATGCTAGATGGATGCAAGGAATCCAGCTTAAGGATAATATGAACCTTGTCAACGCTTACAATGCTACATTAGAGTAAGAAAATGTACATGTTTCTTGTAAATGATCAATGTTTTTGTCTTATAAGACTAATTCTCTCTTTATTGTGCACAAATTTAAGTAGTATGCATACTAAGAATCATGTTTGTGATGAGGACGTCTCTCAAACACCATGTAGAATTTGTCGCTCTACTTGGGAGGTTGAAATGGACTAAAGAGCACACATGCTTGCGGCAGCTATGTCTCCCAAGCACCAAATGGATTAGTCATCCATCTTGGAATGATGTCGTAGGTAAAATGGGATCCTCTACCCGCTAAGACAAATTGATTAATGACTATGGCTTTATCTCTTTTACCTCATAGTCGAGGACGACCATGATTTCAAGAGAGAGGTAATGTCATAAAATCTAATATCTAACCAGCCCAAATGATTTTCTCATATTGAACTGATCATTTAATGTGGGATAATGAATCGGAACAAGGGTTAGAATATAGACATGTGCTTACGGATCTATCTTAACACGGGGCCAATGGTAAAGGGGTCCAAATGAGAGATGGTATGTCAAAGAGCAATGCTACCTAATGGAGCTTAAAGACCGTAGGTTTAGATTCATTAAGGAACTCCAAAAGTTAGTGTTCAAAAGTCCTTTGACCTTAGGCAAGCTAGGGCTGACCTTGAGGTGGAAATCTTACCCAAGCATGAGGTGCTTATTGGCTTGCTAAGTTTTAGTGGAAACTTTACCCAAAAGCTTAAGGTGTTTCTCAC
This sequence comes from Adiantum capillus-veneris, assembly GCF_014529385.1. Classification (NCBI taxonomy): domain Eukaryota; kingdom Viridiplantae; phylum Streptophyta; class Polypodiopsida; order Polypodiales; family Pteridaceae; genus Adiantum; species Adiantum capillus-veneris. The sequence continues at coordinate 75,500,982 of NC_140932.1, read as the reverse complement.
ATGCTTAAATGATTAAAGTTCTTGAAGTATTCCATTCAAGCAAATGACTTAATAAACATAAAAGACACATGTTCAAATGATCCTCCACATGTGGCCCTCATGGTGTGTTTGAATGCTATTGGATAGGTTTTAAAGGGGTCCAATGAGAATTTAGATACATAAAAATAAAAAATTAAGTTCTCTCTCTCAAAGAGGAAAAAAGAGGACACATGTCCAAAGGAAATAATAAAATAATACAAGCAAGAGAGAGAGAGAGAGAGAGAGAGAGAGAGAGAGAGAGAGAGAGAGAGAGAGAGAGAGAGAGAGAGAGAGGTGGACCAAGCATGAGAGGGGGGATATACTCTCCCACACACACACACACACACACATTCTCTCATTGTGTGGAGTGCAAATGCAAGAGCTCCATCTCCTTCTCCAAGGTTGTGAGAGAAGTGGAGAGCCTACACCAACACTCTTGGCTATGGAATGCAAATCCAACCAAGAGCCATGCTTCAATGCTTAAGATTTCCATCTTCTTCATCTTCATTACTATGCTATTATGATATGCTAAGCAAGAAGAGTTATGATAAGTGAGGAACTATTTCCTTCTCCTATGGAATGTTTCTTCTTCCTCTTCCCTACCCTCATTCCCCGCTAGCTCTCTCCACCTTCAAAGGTGTTTGAGGCCTTGGGACTGAGGCTTGGGATAGTTAATGATTTTTGCAAAGTTTATGTTAAGCTCGTGATGCATGAAGTTTTCCATCTTCATAGCATACCAAGGTCACAAGGAACACAAAGATTGTATTGTAACAAAGTCGCTCTTGATTGGAGAATCTATAATACAAACACCTTTTGGAGGGGGACCGGCTACAAGTAAATCCGGTTCTCATCTATTGTCATGTTCTCTAATACTCTCTCTCTCTTGCAAAAGTATTGTTCATGCCAAGTTAATTACGTATTATGTTTATGTTGCTACCATCAATTAAGTTCACCCTCCATATTCTCAAAGTAATCTCACAAAAATGCTCACTCTAATTCTCTTAATTCCGCTATTCTCAAAGTTTATAGGCCATTTCCATTACACAGTAAAAACACTGCATACAAGAGGAAATCTACACATATCTACAAAAACGATCATTTGCACGACATTCTATCTTCCAAGCACATGAAGGGAAAATGGAGAGTGAGAGCACCTCCTAGAGTGGAGCACTATGTACGCACATGAGAGAGAATATATGAGAGATAAAGCAGACTAGAGAGGAATGACGCGGGCATTGGGGCAAAGGATACTCCCCCCACATGGGTTCATTGTGTGTGTGTGTGTGTGTGTGTGTGTGTGTGTGTGTGTGTGTGTGTGTGTGTGAGAGAGAGAGAGAGAGAGAGAGAGAGAGAGAGAGAGAGAGAGAGAGCGAGAGAGAGAGAGAGCGAGAGTTTATAAATGGAGATAATAGCAAAGCCTTATCCATGAGCGTATAATATTATCCATCAAACATTAAATTATCCATATTAATTTTCCCCTATAAGCCATAAAATAAGTATAAATATCTATTAGTAACCATAAATAAATACCATTACACTTGTTCGATGGCCAACTTTTGGTGGAGATATCTTTTCCTTTGAATGATCATGATTAGAGTGTCTCCTTCTTCATCTTCTTCACTCTGATCCTTTGCTTGATCCATGGCATTCAAATTTTTAGCTTGCTCCATTGCGATAACTTCCACGATTTTGGGGATTTGATCATTGGATGGACCATCTTCTTCTTCTTTATTACTCTTTTCACATTCTAGATGCACTTTTGAATCACTTTCTTTCTCTTTTTTTGACTCTATGGCTTTAGAATGTACAAAGGATCCGGGCTAGCTCTCTTTAGTGGATGATCTAGCAGTTCTTGTTTACCTTTTAGATGTGGTAGATGATGATGCCTCCACTCCCTTGATTATCTTCACTTGACACTTTGTCACTTGTATGAATTCTAGAAGACTTCTTGATTGCAGAAGCTCTATAATCATTCCAAGCGCCTAATATTCAGTTCTTGTTAGCATTGATCCGCCAATGATGTAAGTTTGGTACCTATAATATGTATTGAGATTGAAGTTGAATGGTTTTTTTTTCCGAGAAAAAGATCCTTCTATTAGTTAATGAAATTGCCCATAGGGCTACAACCACCTCTTCGAGAGAGGGCTACAACAACCATGAAGGGGAGACTCTCCCAATGAAAACACAGCATCTGTACAATGAGGTTAAATCAAGAAATGGGAGGAGGGAAAAGCCACATAGGTGGGCGGTAGTGCCATCTGAGTACACCCTGAACCATGGTGAAAAAAGGCCCAGGATGCCACAGTCGAAGGAAGGCCTCTCTACGCTCCCGCATGCGGTTAGAGATGCCCTCGAGTCTCTCGAGTTGTCCTCTGAGAGTGTGGATCAGCTCTAGCCAAAGATCGCAAACAGTCTATGCTGGTGGTACAAGGCGAGCCTCAAAGATGCGGAAACACCAGGTCCGCCAGATGAACCAAAGTTTCAGGCCACTGATGAGCTCCCAACACTCCTCTCTCTCACTGCACCACTCCTATGGAGTAAGCTCAGTGGCAGGCTGGAGTGTAGGTTGCCACCGTGCATCACTATCATCCTGCTGGTGGAAGATAGCTCAAATTGAAGTGCCAGGCCCGTGAGAGTGGACCAAGCCGCTGCCCCCCAAGTGTACTACCGAGCCGTGGAAATAGCAGGCATCATCCGAAGAACACGAAGCCACACCTACCGTGCCAAAGGACAGTCCCAAAGACAATGACATTGACTCTCCACAAGGTGGTCACAAGCTGCACATGTGGCCGAGAGACCACTATGCACAAGCCAGCTCCCAATTGCTATAGCTCTCTGTGCGACCAGCCCCACTGAAACAAAGTGACTCGCCTCGCCTGTCTGGAGTCCCACAACCTCTCCCAACAAGCTGCTAAGAATTCAGCTGTGAGACCCTCCTTCTACCAATGAGGTGCTGCAGCAGGGCGAGCCTCTCTCTGTGCTGCCAGTATGTGACGTCCCAGTTGAACAATGTACTGAAAGAAAGGGACACCTGGCTGGTCTGCAGAAGAGAAAGGGTCCCTCCAGAGCCACTCTCCAGGGTCCCACTGTACTCGTGCCAGTGGACAGCCCTCCCAGGTCCACAGCCTCCAATGTCCAGTCTCAAGAGCTGTTGGGTTAGGATCGTGACACAAGTCCTCCCACAGATGCCCACCACTCGAATCCTCTCAGAACAGCACTCTGACACCTGTGAGGCCTCTATTGCAGCTCGATGTAAGCGTCCCCCACCCTGTAACTCAAAAAACAGGGAGGGAACAATCTCTGAGCAAGCCCGAATTGAGATGAGAACCTCCAGTCGCGTGAAGGCTCCCATCCATTTGGGTGCTGCTGGCTCGAGTGGTGTGAGCCACTCAGTTGGTACTGCCTCAGAGATGTCCTAGCACATGCTCTGCACCCCTCTCATGCTCTGACAAGCCTGAAACTGTAACCAGTCACCTAAAGAGCATGCTGGACCCGCTGCCATGGGACCCCAGGAAACATGAGGCCGGCCACCCACTACGTGGCCTCTCTGAGTGCTAACCATGGGGTTCTAAACAAGGGGCTATCATAGTCGCTCCTCCGCGCAAGTACGCTACCGCTGCTGTAGGCCTCGTTGCAAATGCTCCCAAGATCGAAGCAAACTCATAGCAAAGCGGTCCTCCAGTCTCCTGCTCAAACCCACTCTGCGCATCTCTGTGAAGATCCATCTAGTCGAAGTCGCCAGGGGCCTCCTGCCTGGGGCACTCTAGCACAAAGCCGTTGTAGCAAGAACTCCTTCCAGGGCTCCTTATCTCGAAGAAGTCCTCTGACAATGAACTTCCCAAGAAGGGATCTGCTCTGCTGTGTTGGGTCTATGATCCCAAGCCCTCCCTGTGAACAAGGAAGAGTGATGACCTGCCAAGCCACTTTGGCCCGGGCTATCTGAATGTCACTTCCATACCAAAGGAAGTTCGTGATGAGCCTCTCTACCTGGCTAATACAAGAACTCAAGAAGATCCAGCAAGAAGTGATGTACCACATAGTCGCCAACAACACCTGGTTGGCCACTACAACTCTGCCAACCAAAGAAAGTAGTGCGGAGCTCCAATGTAACAACTTCCTCCTGATAGATAGGAGGAGGGGAGCAATCTACTGCTCGGGAGACAAGTCCAGACCAGCCTGACATCCCAAGTACTAAACTACAGTCCCTGGGGGGATCCACCTGAAACCCTCACCTGGCATCCAATCGAGCATAGGAGCACTACCAACCAAGAAAGCCACTGTTTTTTTCCAGTTGATCAGTGTGCCAGATGCACAACAGAAGGTCTCTAGAGCCTGCTCACACCTGTGAAGGTTGGCCTCCTCGCCATCCAAGTACAAGGCTGAGTCATCAGCAAACTCAGCGTCCAATAGCTCATCTCCCCGAATAGGGAGTGCTAAGCCCCATAAACCAACCTGCTGCGACACCAAAAACCTGTTCATCACCTCAACATAGAATAGAAAGAGGAAAGGGGCAAGAGGGCAGCCCTGTCTGACTGAACTGTGAACATGAAACGATCACCTCTACCTCCTGACAAAAGTACCTGACTGTGTGTCCGTCTGTACAAAGCTGACACCACTCTTATCCAAGCATCTTAGAATCCCATCCTGCGTAGAGTGCCCTCTAGAAAGTTCAAGTCAACTTTGTCGTAGGCCTTCTCAAAATCGAGAAGAAGAAACACCAGATCCTCACCATGGAGCCGTGCTAGGGCAGAAGCCTCCCAAAAAGTAAAGATTTTGTCAAGGATACTGCGCTCCTTGACAAAACTTGTCTGAGTCCCACGTATAAGGCTCTCTAGAAGGGGCCGGATCCTCAAACTCAGAGCCTTGGCAAGAATTTTGTAGGCTAAGTTGAGGATGGTGATGGTACGCCACTATCAAATCTCATCCAAGGAGCCACCCTCCTTGGGAATGAGGTAGATCAGACCCTCACTCATGTTGTCAGGCATCTCTCCTATGTGCTAGATGTACTGGAAAGCACTACAGAGATCTGGGCCAAGCAAGTCCCAGTACTCCAAGAAAAAACTGGGAGTCAAGCCATCCTCACCTAGAGAGCTACAACGGAGGAGTGCACTAAGAGCCGTGTGCAACTCCTCAAGCTGAAGTGGCAGCTCAAGCCTCTGACCCATCTCCTCGGTCACAAGACAAGGCATCTGTGCCCACACCTGCTCTCTGCATACATCCTGACACTCTAATTGAGGCTCTGCACACAACAACTCACGATAAAAGAGTAGCAAATGCACGCATGTGCTCTGGCTCAGAAGCAACTAACCCGTCGGGCCTCCTCAACTGACTAACCTTGGCATGCCTATGCCGAGGTCCCACTGCCTCGAAGAAAGCACGAGTTACTCTGTCACCCACCTGTGTCCACTGAGATGCCTGTCGATGGAAAGCAAACTCATGGCGCCACTCCTCTGTGCTAACAAGCTCCTGGCGAGCCTGCTATAACTGCTTCTCTAACCAAGGAATGTCTGGATGTTGCTCTTGCATCCTCTGTAGGGAAGCAACACCCCGTCTGAGATGATGCTCTTCCTCTGTCTGCTTCCAGGCAAGCCAGAGACTCCTGGAGAAAGAAACGACTAAGCTGAGCTAGTCCTAAGGCCACTCTGTCAGCAGGAGAATCTTGCATGTCCATGCTCTCTGTCCATAGAGCCTCTACTCGCTCTCTGAGTGCAGAGTCCATCAAGACCCTCTCAGGGATGCAAAGCATCGTGTTCCCCCTCCTCTGCCTACCTGCCACAGTGAGGATCACTGGTGCATGGTCCGAGAAGGAAGTCCCTGCCAGAATGCCAACTGTACCACCCAAGTCACAGAAGTGGTCACTAGGAAGCGATTTATCTGTGATATATTCACTCCTCCTATTCTACGGTCCAAAAAAGAGAAGGCCAGGCTGCTTGGGGGCCTCACAAAGCTAGAGTGCTGCCACACATCCGAAACCCGCAGTCATACAAAACCTCTCCCAAGTTGCCAGCTCCACTCCATGCACAGTAGCATGGCTACCACCAATCTTGTCAGAAGGGTCCTCCAACATGTTGAAGTCACCCCCTATGCACCACTGGTCTTCCGGTGGTAGAGACTCAACAATCCTTGACCAGAACTCTGCTCGTGCACTCGCCACATTGGGTGCATATATGTTCAGGAAGCCCACAAGGCAACCCGAAAAGTGCAAAGTGATCCACTGAGCCCTGCCTGACACAATAATCCCTCTGTCCACAATGGCCTGCTGCAAAGAATCTGCAATGGTCATACATACCCACGCTGGATGCCTCCAGGTTTAAAAGCAGCTGACCAAAAAGTATCATATCATCCACGCAAGAGCTGACCACATCGTCTAATGCGGCTCTCAAACAGATGATGCTCCTGTAGCATAGGGAGATCAATCTCTCCTCCCACAAGGCAACGCTGAATCTCCCTACGTAGTCAGCCCCTCTGACGTTGAAACTTGGGCCCACCTAGTCCCTGCACGTTCCATGAGACGATCCTCATGGGGAGCGAGAGAGAACAGATGCTACCGCGCAACAGCTAAACGTGCTATCTTCGAAGCTGGCTTGGATGGGGAGTAATCCGCATCCGAGCGTCCTCTAGATAGGCGTGACTGCAAAGAGTGCCTGGCCCAAGCCCAAGTAGACCAAGCCGTGCGTAAAGCAACCTCCTCTGTCCAGGAGTCCTCATGAATGTGTACATAGCATGGCGGGCACTGTGTATCAACAAAGACGTGAACCACAATGTGTCTACATCCTGCTGCATTTGGAGGGGTCACAACAAACTTGGCCAATGGCTATAGAGTCTAAAGCATGTTTGTAACTCCTAGGTCTCCCATGTGGTGAGAGAACTCTAGGGCCTGTGTGTGGATCCACTCTGACACTGAGTCGAGAGTCCACTCAGTCTAGTCCCTGCTGCAAAGGGGAAAAGAGAAGCCAACCGCTGAGTCCAAGGCCTCTATCCCCCTAGCTGCAAGGAACAAAACATGAACCCTGAAGCTCAAGGTCTGCTGAGGAGTCGTCGAGAAAACGCGTGAAGTCGTAGGCAAAGAAGTCCCATTGATGCCGAACGTCGAAGCTCATCAGACCACGCGAGACTGTTGCAAAGGGAGACGTCTGTACCTGTAGAGGGGGTCGCAAAAAAGGATGTCCCTCTCTCGCCAAGCGACTCGTGGAAAAGGTGCTGCCAAGAGATCTCCTAGCAGCTGGTGATGACCCTGCCCCCTGGGTCAACTGTGGAACTCGAGCGGGAGGGGGGGTGTAGGAGCAGGGTAGGTGGGGGAGGAGTGCGGCAGGAGCAGGAGGCGGGGGGGGGGGAGCTGATGAGGAGGGGGGAACTTGGGGGAAGGGGGGGCTGTCGAGGGGGAAGCTGAGGTGGGGGCAGGAGTAGGGACCTTGTCCTGCTCAAAAGGACCGAATCGATTCCCCATGGGAACCCACTACTGCTGAGCAGGTGCCTGAGGACCACCCTGAGTGCCAGGCTGTTAGTGTGGCCCCTGCCGTTTTCGACCGCGAACCTACTGCCATACCTCCTCCGTTGGAGCCCCGGGCTTGGAGGGTGGCTCTCCCTGTGTGCTCTGTGTCTTTGCCTGTGGTGTAGGTTGGGGCTGGGCCTGTGGTGTAGTTCGGGGCCAAAAAGCTTTGTCACTATCTATAAGCATGGTCTAGGTAGACAAATTGTCAGATCCTTTTTGTACTTTGAGAGTTTCTATAACCCGCTCTTTGATAATGTCACTTGTATTGGCCCCCATCCTTGTCAATAATCTTGGTTGTTTTTTCATACTAAATAGTAAACATGAGCTCATGAGCTCGTCTAAAGTTTGTGCCCCATCGTGGTACAGCTCCAAGGTTACATGGCTAATCAGTGTAGACATGTAGTAGTGTTAGTGTGTATACGAGCTTCACCAGGGGCACTTTTCTCCCACTGGGTTTTTCCCCTTGGACATTTGGTGTGAAAGGACACCTTATCTCTTAGGGTTTCATATAAGCTTTGTAGCTCTGAGTTTGTAGATACTCTATTATTCTAATACAGAGAGACAGACTACAGAGATCTCGTACGCAAGCTCTGTGTCTTCTCCTTCTCCATCTTCTTCCTACTCTGAGTTGCTGTCTTCCTTCTATTTCCTGTTTCATCATCTTCAACAATTGGTATCAGAGCAAGGTGATTTCTAGAGCCTCTACTTGCGTTTTCGCGTCCGCGCGCGCAATCGCAGTTTTCAGGTAGTTTTCGGAAAATTTGCTCGTGGGAGCATCCTTGACGTTTCGAGAGTATTCTGAACATGTGACCTGCTGTTTTACCCCCCTTTCGAAGCCGTTCAAGCCCTCAGAATTTTGTTCTGAGCAGCGTAGCAGAAGTTACTTTTCGGAGGCGTTTAGATCAAGAGGGTGTGCTTTTTGACAGATTTTCTTCAGGTAAACAGTTCTTTTGGGAAGCAACTTGTCTTAGCTTTGTGCTGAGATTTTGTGTAGAGTTTTGCTTGCATTGGAGAGGAGATTTGTGAATCTCTTGGAGGTTATTTTTCTCTCTTGTGTGCATCCACAGTATGGCTCAATCTACGGAGAAAGAGATTTTTGGTGCGTTTACATCCGAAGACAAATTGGATGGTACCAACTATTCTCTTTGGTCTTTTATGGCCAAAAATGTTTTGGTTGGTAAAGGATTGTGGGATTATGTATCTGGAGATGAAGTTCGTCCAGTTAGCATTGCACCTGCCACGCCTGGTCGTGGTGCAGTTGTTGGTGCAGGACCCTCACAAGTCACTCCAGAGCAAAAGAGATGGGATACTAAAGATGCACAAGCTATGGCTGTGATTGCCTTAACCATAAAGAGGACAATCACACCACATATCAGATCTTGCAGAACTTCTGAGGATGCTTGGAACACTCTGCAAACTATGTTTGGAGGAAGAAACACTGCCAGAATAGAGTTTTTGAAGAAACAACTTGACAAAATACAGATGAACGAAGGTGACGATATTGTCGAGCATCTTATAAAAATCAGGGATCTTAAAGAGCAATTGCTTAGCATTGATGAAGTGATTCCAGAGAAGGACTTGGTTTCCAAAACACTCAATTCACTACCACCATCTTATCTGACTTTTCAGACTTCTTTGACTCTGTCTTTGCGAGCTAATCCTGAGCCTCTTCATTTTGAAGAGTTAGTGGCTTTGCTATTGCAGGAGGATCAATCACGTAAGAACAAGTCTTTACAGGTGGATGGTATGGATCATGCTCTTGTTGTACAGAATAAAAACAAGGGTAAAGAGAGTGCTCCTTACTCCAAGTCTAGTGCAGGACAATTTTCGGAGAAGTCTAAAGGTGATTCCGACAAGTCCAAGAAGAAAGGTAAATGTCACTACTGCAAGAAACCTGGTCACTACATTAGTGAGTGTAAAAAGCGAATTGCTAAAGAAAGAAGAAAGAGTCAAGTTTGGTTGTTTCAGCTTCTGGTGATTCTTCTACAGCTAAAGAAGAGTCTGCAAACTTTGTGCAGGATTCTTATGCTTTCGTAGTATGTTCAGATTTTTCTGCTTACAGTGTTGACAAGACACAAATGATTTGGTACTTTGATAGTGGTGCATCCAGGCATATTACTTCAAGGAAGGATTTGTTTTGTTCATTGGATGCAGCTCCAGCAGGAAAGAAGGTGACATGTGCAAATAATGCTTCTTATCCAATCAAAGGCGTTGGTAAGATTTTGATTACCATTTCAGATGGTTCAGATTTATGCTTGCCAGATGTCTTATATGTTCCAGGGATCAAGAAGAATTTGTTGTCTGTATCCTCTTTTGCAAAAAATGGTCTTCGGGTCATTTTTGAGGATGACAGATGTGTTGTACGAGATCGAGAGAATGGTTTATTGCAGAAACAAAGACTCAGGCAATGTAGGATGCTGAGTTGTGGCATGCTAGATTTGGGCATCTTAGTTATGGCAGTTTGATGACTTTACAACGTCATAATATGGTGCATGATTTGTCTTTATTGGAGATGCCACCAAGACATGTATGTGAAGGTTGCGTTCTTGGAAAGATGACCAGATTTGCATTTTCATAGGATGGTTCAGTTAAAGGGACACGAAAGTTGCAGCTTGTACACAGTGATGTATGTGGTCCTATGAGGACGCCATCTATAGGAAATAGCCTTTATTTTGTGACCTTCATTGATGACTTTTCTAGGTTTTGTTGGGTGTATCCACTCAAAGCAAAGTCAGATGTGTTTACAATTTTTCAACATTATGTCGCCATGGTTGAAAATGAAACAGGTTGCAAAGTACAGACTCTTCGTACCGATCGAGGAGGTGAATACATGTCAGGTGCATTTAAGGATTTTTTGGGAAAGAAAGGCATTAAACACCAATGCACTATGCCATACACACCACAACAGAATGGTGTTGCAGAAAGGAAGAACAGGTCTTTAATGGAGACGGCTAGATGTATGCTCAAGGCTAAGAGTTTGCCTCATAAGCTATGGATGGAGGCAGTTGCTTGTGCAGCACATGTTTTGAACAGGTGTCCTACTCGTGCCTTGAAGACCATTACTCCATATGAAGCTTGGTATGACAGAAAACCTTCAGTCAGTTATCTTCGTGTTTTTGGTTGTCTTGCTTATGCTCACATCCCTCAGCAGTTATGTGGGAAGCTTGATGATAAGGCAATCAAATGTATATTTGTGGGGTACAATAGTGGAATTAAAGGTTATAGACTTTACAATCCTGCTACAAACAAGATTTTTGAAAGTCGTGATGTAATTTTTGCAAAAACTACTGCTCAACCTATGGTTGCTTCTGATGTACCTCATATGCAGACACATGATGTATTTGAAGGTTTGCTTCCTTCTTTTGTGGAGAATCAAGAATCACAACAGGTTGATAATCTTGATCAATCTTTTGATCAGCATGTGACACCTCATGATGTAGAGGAAATTGTGCGTGAAGAGCAAGAAGTTCTCAGGGAAGAAAGAACCTTGCCTAAATGGGTGCAAAAAACTTTGCAGGATAGCAAGTTGGATGCACCGTTGCCACGAAAAACACGTGCTGCTACTACTTTTGGCAGAGGAAGTAGATTTGGCTTGCTTTAGCACTCTTTGTGATGCAGATGAGCCTGATTCATTTGAACAAGCTTTAGAGTGTGTTCAGTGGAACGATGCTATGCAGCAAGAAATTGATTCTATTCATAAGAATCATACATGGGATCTAGTGGACTTGCCTACAGGTAAAAAGCCTATTGGTACAAAGTGGGTTTTTAAGATAAAAAGGAAACAAGATGGTACTGTTGATAGGTACAAAGCAAGGCTTGTAGAAAAAGGCTATGCGCAACAGAAAGGCATAGATTATGATGAAACCTTTGCTCCTACTTCTCGTGCGTCCACAGTTAGATCACTAGTTGCAATTGCTGCTCATCATGGTTGGAAAGTGCATCAGTTGGATATCAAAACTGCTTTTTTGAATGGTGATTTGCAGGAAGAAGTTTATGTAATTCAACCAAGTGGTTTTGTTATAAAAGGTCAAGAGCAAAAGGTATGTAGATTGCGTAAAGCTTTGTATGGTCTCAAACAGGCTCCAAGAGCATGGTATGAGAAGATACATACTTATTTGATTGGCCAGGGATTTCAGAATAGTCCAACAGAAAGTACTTTGTATGTCAAAAAGAGAGATGGAGTTCTCATTATGCTAACACTTTATGTGGATGATATGCTTCTTACAGGCAATACTACAGATGAAATTGAAGCGTTTAAAGATGCTTTGAGAAAAACCTTTGAGATGTCTGATCTTGGTTTGCTACATTATTACTTGGGTATTCAGTTTGTGCAATCAGAGGATGGCATATACATGTTGCAGGCAAAATATTTGCATAAAATTTTGGACAAGTTTGGTATGAAAAATTGTAAACCAATCTCTACACCCGTAGAAACTGGATCAAAGTTGAGCATGCACGATGCTGGAGAACCTTTTGATGTACATACTTATGCAGCAGCGGTTGGTTGCTTGATATATTTGGCAGGCAACACTCGTCCAGACATTCAATTTGGGGTTTCACAAGCAAGCAGATTTATGCACAGCCTAGGTATGTATCATTGGCAGGCTGTGAAGCGCATACTTTGTTACCTTTCAGGTACCCCTAATCTTGCCATGTTCTTTCCAAGGGGGGATATGTATGGAAAGCACAGTTCTATGCAGCTTCTTGGTTACAGCGATTCAGATTGGGCTGGTGATTTTGACACACGACATTCCACAAGTGGCAATTGTTTTCTCTTGGGAAATGCATGTATATCTTGGCTAAGCAAGAAGCAACCCACAGTGGCTACATCAACTTGTGAAGCTGAGTATAGGGCAACTTTCACGGCAACAGTTGATTGTGTATGGATACGCAGGTTATTGGCAGATCTTTGTGAGTGTCAACAGGCACCCACTACCATTTTCACTGACAGTCAGAGTGCTATGGCAGTTGCAAGGAATCCAGTATTTCATGCAAGAACAAAGCACATAGAGGTTCACTACCACTATGTCAGGGAAAGGCTACATGCAGGGGAGATCACACTAACTTACTGTCCTACACAGGATAACATTGCAGATCTATTTACGAAGGCATTATCACGAGAAAAGTTTGAAGCTTTCCGAAAAGCTTTGGGCTTACTCTCATACACATGATGATCTGCTACCTTGTACGGATTCACACTATCACTACAGGGGGGATTTGTAGACATGTAGTAGTGTTAGTGTGTATACGCGCTTCACCAGGGGCACTTTTCTCCCACTGGGTTTTTCCCCTTGGACATCTGGTGTGAAAGGACACCTTATCTCTTAGGGTTTCATATAAGCTTTGTAGCTCTGAGTTTGTAGATACTCTATTATTCTAATACAGAGAGACAGACTACAGAGATCTCGTACGCAAGCTCTGTGTCTTCTCCTTCTCCATCTTCTTCCTACTCTGAGTTGCTGTCTTCCTTCTGTTTCCTGTTTCATCATCTTCAACAATCAGTTCCAAGAAGTCTAATTTGGATTTAGTGTATGTATTAAATTACAAAACCCAAATTGTCACATAGCTTGTAATGGCTATGACGAGGTCGACTGCCCTCTGGCCATAGAGCCATAGGGAAGGGGTTCAGGGGGAGACCGCTCGGTTGTAGGGCCTAAGTGGCCGTTGTGGACGACATGCCACAATTTTATATAAGGTCCAAGAATGAGGGGCAAGCCTATTTCTCTCAAGGGATGGGTGGAGAGCTCATGACCTAACCCTCTTAAGTGAAGGAGAGGAGTCGGGAGCACAATGGAAGCGAAAGATGAATACGCACACACACTCACACACACACCACCATAGCCACACACACAAGTTGGAGGGGGAGAGCTGACACACACTGTATACCCCCTTTATTTCTTCTCTATCTATGCACTAAGGCACAATACACACTGTACTTAGTGTTAGTGGCTCACACAAGTGTATAGTTGTACACTTAAGGTTAGTAGCAGTTAGTGATGGGTGGCTGGCCACATGGCCATTAAACCTAACATTCTCCCACTTGATGGCCAATGCGGGAGACCACAAGGATGGAAGAGAACCACTCTTCACCCAATGCCCATCAACTCACGATAGTGCTGAAATTGATGGCTGGAGAGACTTTTAGTGGGTGCATCCGCTATGTTCTTTGATGTAGGAATCTTCACTAAATCAAGGCTCTTGTTTGCCAAGCATTCAGGACTAAAGTGATAACGCACATCAATATGGTTTTTTTTTTTGGAATGAAACATTGGATTGTTAGCCAAGGTAATAGCACTCTGACTGTCACAATGAAGAACTGGTGTACACTGCTCCAATCCAAGATCTTTCACTAGGCGGGAAAATAGCTTCTTTGCATGCCTCACTCACTGCAAGATACTCTACCTCTATGGTAGAAATGGATGTACAGTCTTGAAGAATGGGTCTCCAAGAAATAGCAGAACCAACAAATGTGTAAATCCAACCTGTTGTTGAATTATGAATGTCAACACAACCTGCATAATGAATGGATGACTCTCCACTACCATAGCATAACTGTCTATCTGTAGTGCCACTCAAGTATTTGAGAATCGACTTGAAAACATCCCAATGCTTTTTACCAGGGTTATACATAAATCTGCTAAAAACTCCTAGTGCATGTGCAATGTCAGATCTTGTAGCCACCATGGCATACATGAGACTACCACAAGCTGAAGCATAAGGAACCTTAGCCATTGCAGATTTTTCCTCAGTAGATTTGGGATAATCGTTCTTGCCAAGTTTCAAATATGCAGGCAATGGAGTACTCAAAGCCTTCCCCTTCTCCATGTTGAAACAATCAAGAACCATGTGCACATACTCTTTTTTATTGGCTTCACCCAAATCTTTCATGTCAAATTGACTTTTTAGCTTGGTTTTCAAGTCAGCAATGTCCTTCTTGGGATGACCAGCAACAATAAGCATGTCATCTACATAAAGGATAAGCATAATAAGTTGTCCATTGGGTTGTCTTTTCACGTAAAGACATGGATTCTCATTACTGCGCTTATAGCCTAAGGAGCGCATAAATGCATCAAAATTTTGATACCATTGTTTGAATGATTACTTCAAGCCATAGAGACTTTTCAGAAGCTTACAGACCAAATTTTCCTTGCCCTTTAGCACAAACCCTTCAGGTTGTTTCATATAAATCTCTTCCTCAAGATCACCATGTAAGAAGGTTGTAAGGACATTCATTTGATCAAGCTCCATATCTTCAGTGGCAACCAAAGCAAGAAACATTCTCAGTGTGGTCATCTTGACCACTGAAGAAAAGATTTCCTAAAAATCAGCACCATATTCTTGCTTGAAACCTTTGCCACTAAACGAACTTTGCAATTGTCAATCTTCTTCTTGTAAACCCATTCAAAAGGCAATGCTTTCCTACCTTTTGGCAATGGAACAAGTTCCCACGTTTTGTTCTTTGCAATACTAGATAGCTCCCTCTTCATAGCATGTTTCCACTGAACCTTATCATTGGCTAGCATAGCCTCTTTGTAACAAGAAGGCTCACCACTATCTGTCAACAAAACAAAATCCACGCCTGGAACAAAACCTTTTGGCGGATGTGAGACTCTTTGAGATATCCGCTGCTGATCAGAACTTGTACTAGCCTGTGTAGTAAGTGGCTTGGGAGCTGTCTGGAGATAGGAGGTGATACATTGAAAAATGTCACTTTTCGGAATTCAACCTCTTTCACTGGCTGTCTATGCAGCTTAGTCTCATTAAAGATAACATCACTGCTAGGGATCACTGCTCGACTTTTTGGATCCCATAAACGATAGCCAAATCGACCATCTACACCATAGCCAATGAAGGTGCATTTCTTGGACTTAGGATCTAGCTTAGCATGCAACTCCTTGGGTACATGTGCATAAGCTTCACAGCCAAATGTGCGGAGTTTTTCATAAGAAAATTTATGTCCTGGCCATAACTCCAAAGGTACACAAAACTGTAGTGAAGCATGTGGTGATTTATTGATCAAGTACATGGTTGTGTATAAAGCTTTAGTCCAAAAATTTGCGGTAAATTAGCCTGTGATAGCATAGACATAATTCGCTCTTGGATGGTCCTATTCATTTGTTTCACAACACCATTTTGTGCAGGGGTATAAGGAGCTATAAACTCATGCTTAATTCCCCTATTTGAACAGAAGTCTGTAAACTCTTTGGAGACATATTCTCCACCATTGTTTGAGCACAAAGCTTTCAACTTATGTTCAGACTGAGTTTCAACACCAGATAAGAACTTCTTGAAGCAAGAAAAGGTCTCATCTTTAGACTTCATGGTGTAGACCCAAACATCGTCAATGAATGTAACATAATAGGACGCACCATCATGGGATTTGGAAGGCATAGGCCCACATAAATCACTGTGCAGAAGCTCTAAGGGTTTTCTTTCTTTGTCCTCAAAAGGATGTGTACGATGTGTCTGTGTTTTCTTTCCATATTGATAGTGCTCACAAAACGGGAAATCAGAAAATGCAAAGATGGTAAGTAGCCCAAACGAGAGAGTGTCGTCGTTCCCTTTTTTGACATATGTCCTAACCGGCTATGCCACAATGGTTGGTAGCTCGGTTACAGAAAGAACACTATTTTTATCAGATACATAAAGAGGATAAAGTGAACCAAATTTAGAACATGGGCTATAATAAGATTACCCTTTGCATCATGCCAAGACTGCTGATGAAAAGTGACTTTGTAACCCAAGTCATCAAGACGTCCAACCAAAATCAGATTGTGTGTCAAGGCTGGAACATGATGCACATTATGGATGATAAACTTCACCCCTTTTACCATAACCATGGCAATATCACCTACGCAAACAATGTCACAAGAGTAACTGTCACCAAGTGTAACAGAGCCAATGGTTTCCTCGTATGTAGTAAACCAATGCCTATGAGGTATGACATGCAACGAAGCACCCGAATCAAGAATCCATGTATAGGATACTTCACACTAACAAGGATTTCAACTGGCATAGAACTCTGCAAAGATAGAGTTTCATGTGCACCATAAAAGACATCATTATTTTCAGTTAACATATTAATGTCTTGCGCATTAGTGTCATCCTGAACTATGTTTAGCTCTTCAATCTTTACCCAACTCTTTGGTTTCTCCTCTTTATCATCATGATCTTTGCTTTTACCTTTGCCCTTTTCTTTGTCACGCTTTCAAGCATAAAAGTCCTTCTTTATGTGACCAAACTTATCACAATAATGGCATTGAACATTGCGGCGACCACAAGGCTTTGATCTACCCTTTGATGCATCTCTATTGCCCTCTTTCCTGGACCCACGTTGCGAAGAACAACCCTTATGTTGCTTATCATCCCTATGCACATAATGAGCTTCGCCATAATGTAAGCTAGTCATCATGGTCTTCCGATGCATCTCCTCTAACAAAAGTGCACTAGTAACATCATCGTATTTTAGTGTACCATTAGGAGCAGAGTTACTAACAGCCGTGCAAAAGATATCCCAAGAGGGTGGCAACGAACAAAGCAAAAAAATTGCTTTCATCTCATCATCAATGGTCATGCGTTGTGCATGAATCTGGGCAAAAAGAGAATCAAAATCATTGATATGGCTGGCAACACTAGCTGACTCCTTTATACGAAGGTTGAAAAGTTTTCGGATCAGGAAAACCTTATTGCTAGTCATATCCTTTTTGTAAGTGTCACATAATTTCTACCATAAAGCCTAAGCAGTCTCGCATTCTGACACTGAAAAGTACACCAGCTCACCAAGGTGCAGTCTAATCATAGACCTACATAGATCATCAAGCTCCTCCCACTAAAATTGAGTCATGTGCATATCTGCAGTTCTAGCCGCATAGGCAATAGGCAACTTTTGCTTATTTTGGACAAACACATCATGCATTTGGTTCTTCCAAAGCTGAAAATTAGTGCCATCAAACTTCTTTATGTCATAAATGTCACGGTCTTTGCTAGTAGACATGGTGACAAAACTACCAAAAGATTCTGGAAAAATTTCGGCAGAGTCTCCTTTGTATTTGGGACTATGTCAACCAAAATACGAGACAAAATGACCAAGTATGTCACTTACAAAGCATAAAAGAGGGCAATGCCGCTCAAAAGCACACAATATAAAGACCAACTGAGGTGCATAAACTATCAAACTAACCATAGACCACCAACTCGGTGTCAAAAGCACTTATACAACTCTATACATGTCCTATGGTGAGGCTTGTAAGGAATGCTCCAGCTACCTCTATCACCAAAGGTATCTCCACATTTGAGAATACCCCTGTCAATGAAAACCTCATGCTATTGACCCTCAACAACGTAGGCTATGCAACAAAATGTATGCCAAGTCTTAGAAATGGCTATCATCCGGAACAAGTCTCAAACTAGCCTGGACTATCGTACTAGCCAAAAGATGGCTCCACAAAAGCGTACAATGACAGTATCCACAGACGTACAAGTCTATCACGACGCTCAAACACACACCAAAAGCATGTGCATGCAAAGAAATATCACTGTGAGGAGTCAAATTGCTCCCCAAAGAGCTCAAACACTGTCAAAAGTGCCAACATATGCATGTACGCATGAAAATTTGCTCCCCCACTGGAACCAGAATATTGCAAGCACTAAAACTTATAGCCTGTGAGTTGATGCCGATGTCATAGACATATTCGAGATCGAGGCCAAGAAGCACAGAGAAAGCTAACCAATCCACTCTATGTACCTGTACCTGTACCTATACATGTACCTGTATCTGTATCTGTATCTGTACCTGTAGTCGAAGAAGACAATGCCGTCAAACCCCCACTCTATGTGTGTGTATGAGGCCACTCCAAAAGAGGCTACACACTCCCAAATGAGTCGTGTGCTCTGGTAGATGGAAGAGACTGCGACAATGGTACCTGTAATGGCTATGGAAGCTCTACAACACAAACTACCAAAAGAGGGCTGATAAATGCAACTCCTAAATCATAGCTTGAATGAGGTTTTTGATGGCACAAATGGATCCGAAAGGGGGGTAAAACTTCAGGACACCTACTGGAAACGCTCTTGGAATGCTGAATTTGCCGATGCCAAAGTCGGAACCCTGTTTGCACTCTTGAAAGTGCGTGCGCATGCGGAAGTGATTTTGAGAATGAAATCGCTCTGATACCAGATGAAGGAGAGGAGCCGAGAGCACAGTGGAAGCGGAAGATGAATATGCACACACACTCTCACACACACCACCATAGTCACGCACACACAGGTTGGAGGGGGAGAGCCGACACACACTATGTGCCCCCTCTCTTTCTTCTCTATCTATGCACTAAGGCACAATACACATTGTACTTAGTGTTAGTGGCTCACACAAGTGTATAGCTATACACTTAGAGTTAGTAGCTCACACAAGTGTATAGTTGTACACTTGGGCGGTCGGCCACAAGGCCATTAAACCTAACATCAGGATGGTATGCTTGTAGTGGTATTGTGGTATTCTAACATCGGTAACAGCTTTGTTGCATTCTTGGTAAGAGGACACATGAAGTGGGCCGCCATGGACATCTTATGACCATTAATTTTTGAGTGGTGAAGTGTGTGAATAATCTGTGAACGCATGGAGATAAGGCTCTATGCTAGCCATGCTACACAATAGGCAAGCTCTCTCTCTCTCTCTCTCTCTCTCTCACACACACACACACACACACACACGCACACACACACGTGCGCTCTCTCTCTCTCTCTCTCTCTCTCTCTCTCTCTCTCTCCTACTGCTCATTCTTGATTTCACACTTTCCATCACCCTCTCACTCTCTATACTAGCCCTCATGCTATTGTCGACCTGAAAGATTAACCTTATAAGAATGTCCTAAAAACACCTTTTCAAGAGTTTGATTTAGAGACATCATCTGAAACTATATTACCCTCATGATTGAACAAAGACACTCCTATTTGGCTGTGTGGAGCTTTGGAGAATGGTAGTTTACAAGATGAAGATTGCATCTTGGATCGGATGTAAACAATGTCAGGATATGCGCAGAACCCTTTAGTGAACACTTGTTCGAGCCATTTGAGTGGACTCAAATTTTGTCTACCATGGACGCTTGTGTCAATGAGTCCACATCGACCTTATTCTGTGATAAAGAAGGCTATGACATTGTTCCAATATGAATGGTAATTATTATGCCATTGGATGACCAAAAAATTTTCTTTGATCACCATTATGATGCTACGGATGAGCTTGAGGAGGAGACTTTTATCATAGAGGAATCAACTTAGAAAAAGAGCATTTTATAGAAAAACTATTGTTGCAGGGAGGAGAGGGAAATTTCTTTGCATTTTCCAATTAACATGGAAGGCTAAAACAAAGATATCAAAGAAAGCAAGAGAATAAACAAAAAAGAAACCAAGACGTGCCAAAAATCAAGGACAAGACACAATTTTTGATGATGGTTGATATTGAGGATTGCATCCAAGACAAAATCATTGGCAAATCTCCCATCTCACAAAAGGAAAAGAACATGAAACGACAAAATGAAAACCGCAAAAAGCCGACAAAACAGAAGAAGAGGAACCATCAATGACCAAAACGGAGCAAAAGGCTAAATATCGTGTATTAATAGAGAGCATTGATTGATTCAAAGGCTTCAAGTATTAAGATCAAATTAAGGAGCTCTTCACACGGACTTTTTTGGCTACAAAGAGCTTTGAACTTCAGATGAAAGACAAAGCTCTTGGCACAACATACTGCCGCAACGGTTATATTATGCATGACATGCTATTTTTTCTCTTTTTCTAATTTATTAGCATTTGTTTTTGTGAATCTCCATTATTTTGTTTTGCTTGGCATTTAATTTTCTAGGAAAAATTAGAAAAATATCTACCCATCGTAGTCATGTGGGTCCCTACCACCCTCTAGTTCTTTAGGATTTTTGAGCAATTGAGGGCTTAACCCCGATCGAATTGTTCGGCCGTAGAAGTCAGGTTCTCTCTCATTGTGGAGCGTTCTCATGGGTCGAGCTTGTGACTCGTAAATGCCCTCCACATCCATGGACCCCGTCTTTTGACCAGTGCATCTGTAGAGGTTGCCAACCCTGATGACCCTCCCTTGGCTAATGAGCCAATCATTATGGACACCCTGATAGCACCGAGGGGGACGATGAGGACATCACAACAAGGAGGGTGACTATGATGTAGTGGGACCCTGTTGGACGTCTTGACAAAGATAGAGCTCTCTTGCAAGATGGTTAAATGTTTTAGCGCAAAGTTGACCACCTTAGAGAAGGTCCAGGTTGACGTAGTCACGATGTTATAGAGCATCTCCATGTGCCTAGATACATAAACAGACACTTCGTAGGCTCTCCTCTTTCTCATAGTAGGAGGACTCTTGTGATACAAGTGAGGGTAACCTCACCCACAGTCACAGGAGACCAGGTCGATGTGCCTACGAGGCCGTCCATAGAGACGGCCTCTTCCCTACTCCAAGATTTTAAATTGCCTAGTTTTGGAGGTCAGGAAAGATAGAATAGCAAGGATTCGGTGGATATGTTCTTAGCAAAATACTCGGACATTCACACGTGCAACACGTATAGGCTAGCTTCTAGTTGACTAGGTGGATGAGTTTGACTACTCATCGTGCCACTTAGACAAAGTCCAAAATTATGTTTTGAAAGGAATTATTGTCAGGCAACAAAGAAGAGTGAAACTAGGAGTAATGGGACAAGTGGTCGATGACGGAGAACAATTCCTTAATTGAGTGCATCTCAAACTATAGAGAGATAGTAATCAAGTTGAAAGGGATCAATGTATTCCAGACATTGTGGAGCTTCAAGAGAGGCCTTATAGATGATTATCTTGAGTAGGTTGAGTGCTTCAGCTAAAAGACTTATCCAAGGAAATCAAATATGCGCAAATTTATGATATTGTGCATTGTGGTGTGCAAGTAGGGTTGGGGATAAAGAGAAAAAGGGATCAGGGTTTAAAAGAAAAGGGTTTTGTAATGATAAGCAATGGGAGACGACATACTAGGGGAGTCAAGATGGCCATTGGACTAAAAAACCGTGACCATTCAAAAAGAAAAGAGAGTCTAAAATCCAACAAAAAGGTAATTATGTGAAAGAACGAAAGGAAAATCGCTGCTTTAGTTGAAATGAGGTATGGTACATCAAAGCCAGGTGTCCAAACCTTAAAGCTAGCACTAGTGGCAATGAGCCCAAGAGAGATGATAAATCCTCTAGGCAATTGCATACAGTGGAGAGGCTTCCTCTTAGTTCCAAAGAGTTCAATGAGGTGACTGTGTTCCACTATGATGAGCACCATGCTTGTTCGGTGGTGACACCAATTATGTGGCAACCTAGCGTAGATCCTCATGATATGGTGCACATGTATGGCACCATAGGTGATCGTAGAGTCACCGTTTTCATACGATGGAACTAGCCATTACTTTTTAAACTACTCGTTAGTTAAGAAGTTAAGGTTGACAAAGACCACGAGCTTAAAATTAGATGTCCTCAACTGGCATAAACTCTGCCAGAATGGCATTGCTAATGTAATTTTTTGCCTCAAATGGACCAGAAGGAGTCATGCCCGGACCTTGCCAAAATGTCATGGCCCTCTGTTGTTGCTTGGAGGTGGCTTGGCCTACAAATCAACCAAACCAATTGAACTATGTGGTGAAGTCTGGGAAAGCACTCTCTAAGAACGTGCAAGCATCTTTTGTGAACATATCAATGGTGGAGAAACATTGCATTAAGCTGGCATCATAAATTCCACTAAGTAGATGTTAATTATACCACAAAATTAAAATATAGTATACATACACAATGTGAATGGGCTAAGCTCCACAATAGAATATACAACTCAAACATAACATAGCGCACTTGGACTAAAACACAGTGCACTTGGAGAAAAAAACATTGTTAGGTTACTCGATGATTTGGCGATCCAAAAAATGCAACATACTTAGAAAAAAACACAAGTACACTAGGAGGAAACATTGTTAGGTAACTTGATGATTTGTCATGCCGCTTTGCTTTGACAAGGGGAAAATAGCCTGAAATTCAAAAGAAGTATATCTTGAGTGGATTCCTAAAAAGAGGAGATTGAAGAGGGAAATCTTTCTTAGATTTTTCAATTAAATAATGAAATTTCCACTTTGGGGATTGGATTAAATATGCATGTTTGGAATAAAAGGGTTTGGGCCTGAACAATGGCCACCCAAATACTTTGGCCACCCTTGAAGATCCTATGCTCATAGCATACATGAAAATGGACGGAATATATGTGTAAATATCCCTTTTTAAAGAAACTAAACATGCCCCACCTTGAATCGTAGCAATCCATAATATAGTATGTGAAACAATTACGAAACATGGAAAGACGTTTGAGCATATGAGCATATATAACATCTAGGTAAAAACAATGAAACATTTTCATTGACATAAAATAGCCTTTGTTATGTGCATAAGAGGCATGCATCATTATAACCTAAAAATCTTAAACAACTATTTGTTAACATTTTTTGCATTACTTGTTACATTAATAAACCTCATTAGAATCTTGACAATTTCTAGCCACTAGAATTGTGTCCGATAGCTCATGATTTAAATGGTCGAATAAATAGATTTGACTAGCACTTAGGGACTTTGTCATGATACACAATTAAGAAAAAGGTGCCAATGTCAGTCCCAAAGACTCATGTTCTTCCCATATAGAGTATGCCTCATATGGTGATGTCAAAAAATGTGACATCTCTCAAGTACGAGAAGTACTTGTAAGTGGAGGTAGCTTGAAACACTCAGCGAGACAAGAGTGAGAGGGACCCTCATAACTCTTACTCCACTCTGGTTAAACCAAACTCCTTGAGTTCCTAGATCATGTTGTACACTGTGTGATTGACAATGTGTGCCAAGAAAGATCTCCATCATGTAGGCATGTGATCATCTTAAATGAGTTGACCACTAAACAACATATAATACCCAAGATGGGCCCTCTATTCCATCCTAAGAAAAATTAGCACATAGAAGGAAAATTATCAAAAGAGGTACATGGGACACTAACCTCTAATCTTTCGCATAATTGCTACCCTATAGTAGCTGGCCATGACCCTGTCACTTGCATACAAGAGAAGTTGTGAAACACTAGGATACCTAACTCGCATTTATTGTTCACCTTAACCTCCAAAACATGCACTAAATAGAGACATTAGTACACATAAAACCTTGAGAAAATCATACTAGTACAATTCCTCTAAAAGTACCCTTGGTCTTTTCTTGGAAATCAAAAAGCCTTTGTCAGATTTTCCCATGAACATACTCAAAGTTTAGAACACTCACCTACCTATTAGTCACCACACCAACATTTTATGATCAAGCTAAAATAATTTTGTAGAGGTTGGCTAGTAGTCCTAAGGCTAAACCTCTATCCTTCTTGTCAAGATAAATAAAATCATCTTTAGTGAAACCATGAGTTTCATCTATCCCACCAATCTGTTTCAATCTTCCTAGTCATCCCATACACACAGGTTCACTAGGCATGGACAATCACCTTGCACAAAGGATAAGCATGTGCAATCAAGGAAACATTATCTATTGGGTACGGGTCGCTCATGGTCAATAGACATGTAAGCCATTATAACTTCTCAAAATTTTCCTCAAACATTAGTTTAGCTACTAGATCCCATTCAAAGGACAGTACAAGGTAGCACATGTGACACACTTGAGAAAAGTACAGAAGATACCTCTCACCAAAAGTAAAAGTGGATGAAGTGGGCAACGCTTGCAAAATTTCCATAGAATACGATTAATGTTTTTGAATAGTGTGTATGTGTGTGTGTGTGAGAGAGAGAGAGACGACATAAAGCTTGTGTTGTTACCCTCATGGTTATGTTGCTTTTCCTCTTTTACTAGTTTTTATTTTTGATGTGATTGAGTGTATATACATTCCCTAATATAAAAAGCTACAAGGTCAAGGAAGGAAGGCTAATAGGGAAGCAAGGAATGATGGATATGAGTAAGTACTCACTCCTTCCTTAGGTAGATCATACCTTTTGAAATGATGTTGTCACCCTTTGAAACCCTTTGGTCTAGCTGCCAACAAATAATTTTGTATGACCCTAGTTGCATCATCAAGCTACAAGGGTGGTATGGTACTCTCCTATGAATGAACATGAAGTACTGTATTTGATGGTGAATTTACAATGAGTGATGTATGTTGTTTATGTTTTTAAGGGAATGTACATTGGTAGAGAGTGTACTTTGGTAGAGATGTGTGTTGTTCTATGTTTTCAAGAGAATGTACATTGGTAGAGAGTGATGTTGTAGAAGCTTTGACATCAATTGATGAACTACATGAGGAGCAGGAAACTTCAAATGACTCTCCTCTTTCTAAGCTTGATGGACAAGATTGATATTTTTTGGGTATCAAAATTATCTCGGGGTCTGGTATAGCATGATCAATAATCTCCCCCTTACCGCAATCATCAACATGTGTTGGAAATATAGAATGTAGCTTGAAATTTTTCACAAGTGACAGGGAATGACTCAGCCTAAGTTTACTGTGAAGTATCATATAGATGGGCTCCCACACTCTATGCTAGGAGCAAGGGGTCATGGCCAGTGGGTGAGTCACCTCTTAGAGATCAAAAAGGGGGTGGCAAGCATGGAGCTAGGTGTCAAGCAACTTTTGAAAAGGGCCCATGCAATTGGCAACACCCCCATGAGGCCATGAGGAAGTAGTGGTTTCTCCTGTGTGTGTGTGTGTGTGTGTGTGTGTGTGTGTGTGTGTGTGTGTGTGTGTGTGTGTATTGGGCTTGACAAGAACTAGAGCTCTCTACTTGCTATGAATCAAGACATGTCATCACCTTAGTGTTATACCTGGTGTTATACTGGTATCAAAGCTACATGTCATCCTACACCGCCTAGCTGTTTGGGAAGTCGATGGATACCTTGTCAACTTTGTGGCTTGCCTCTCCACTTTGTTGCAAATGGCTCGGGTTGCAAATAGATTCCTCAAGAGCTTGTAGTACTAGTAGGTATAGCAAGCTGCATGTAGGGAAGGTAACCTCATCTAAGACCAAAGGGTGTCTAAACCTCCAACTCGCCACCCATCCACTATCTCTATATAGGCACGCTCAAGCCATTCAAGGCTTGCCCTCTTGGCCTCGGGCCCTTGGCCTGACATTACCCCCCCCCCCGGAGAGTGTTTTTGTCCTTGAAAACAAAAAGTGGTGACATCTTAATAAGAACACTAATGTTTTCCACAATGGCATCTCTCATGGATCCAGGTGTACATTAGACCAAAACACGGTTTAGTAGGAGGCTCAATGAAATCAAGAAGAGCATCTTGATTTTCCATATTTTTGTTTCTTTGCAATTGTTTTGTGTAACCGGCCCATATCTACCAGCATAGCATATAGACTCCATTTATAACTCACTTGATTACGCTAAACGAGTTATCTAAAAGAGTACCTCTTTCTACTTTCCATGAAAGTAACTTGCTGACATAAGTCATCAGTAAAGTATAAGTCCTTGGCTTAATATCATTCTTCAATAGTAAACAACCCCACCATAACTAGTGTTCATGGGTAAGAGCTTGATTTTAACATGAAGAAGCTAAACTTAGTCTCGCAACATGCTTTGCCTCATGGTAAGCAAGGTGCAACTAGAGAGATAACCTTTCCAATTAAATTGCTTGGTGCTAGCGTACGTGCTTATCATATCCTTTAGCACAAGATTAACACTTGTAAACGGTGTATCCTCTCTGGATAACTAACAATACCGAGGTGTGTTTCCTCATCGTTTTATAGAAAATCCTCCAAAATGACTGGAAACTAGGGATCACAAGTCCTTGCATTATTGCTGATTATTTAATGATTTTAGAAAGAACCATCTTGGTTAACTGCAGTGAGATGATCTACAAGCACCCAAATTGAGCCATGAACTCTCTTGGTGATTGATAGATCTACAACTAATCTCATAGAGATATTGCACATAGAGTGCAAAATGCTTTAGAAGGTACTAATGTCATGAATGTGCATGCCGCTCCAAATCAGCCTTTGCTAAACACTAGGGCCCATAACACCTAGTGTGCATGCATTTAGCAAAATCAGATCCTAACCTGCATATCCATGACCATCCTTGACAATGATTATGGCTAACGTTATGCTCACAGCCCACCGAAAAAGAATTGAATGCTTTCCCCTACAACTACGTGAAAATTGTGGCAACTTATTCGGACCATAATAGAATGTGAGAATTAATCACATCTAGGTGCCAATAATAGAACATGTTCATGAGAAAAACATAACTTAACTACATGTATAAACAACCATCCGTTGAAGTTATTTAACAACAATTGTAAACTTAACAAGTCTTACTAAGCATCCAAAAATTTATGGCTATTGAAATTGTTCTTGATATGACATGCTCAAAATGGTCTACTAAACGGATTTGACTAGCACATAGGGACTTTGTTGCAATGCATAATTGAAATAATGGGCACTAGTGTTAGTCCTAGAGACTCATATTCTCCACATGTGGAATACGTCTCATATAAGGATGTTCCAAAAAAGAAAAACCTTCAAGTAGGAGATGCACTTGTTAGTGGAGGTAACCATAAACACTTTGCAACTTGAGTGAGAGGGAACCTCATAAACTGTGCTCGACACTGGCTAAACCGAACTCCATGAGCTCCTAGACTATGTTGCTCCTCTTGTGACAACATGTGCCAAACAAAACCCTACTTTGTAGGTCCATAACTGCATAATGCAAAAATGTGTCTAGAGCACCACGGCCCAAAATTCTTTGCTTGTAGATGACCTTGTCATGTCTCTGAAGAGCAAAGTGGATGAAAGCAATGAAGCTTATACATCCTCATTAGGAAGGGAATGGGCTCTAAGGGGGCCTCTTTATTTGCCATGGGATTAAAAAGAAGATTATGGAAGGGGCAAATGGGTGGATGCCATGTGGACTTAAATGGCGGGTATGGCAGGGCCTAAAAGTAAGTGGTCAAACTTGTACTTTTTTATAAAATATAAAGAGAAAACCTCTTATAAATTCAAAAAACTAAACTTTTCTCTAAATAAATGAGTAAAAACCAATCATTTCTCTCTCTAGTGGCTGTCAGTTTCTCCCCCCCTCTCTCCTAAAAGGGGGTCCCTCCAAAAACATGCTGATCATTTCCTCCGTCTCTCTCTACTGTACCATCTCTCACTTCTCTTCACTTCACCTTGCAAGCTGCTTCTCTTTCCTTCCTTTCAGTTTTCTTCCCAAAAGCTCTACAACAGAAGTTTGAACCACCTTTCCCTCCTCAAGCTTAATGCATTCTTGAGGGCTGCATTCTCCTCAAGCTGAAGTTCTCCATTTCTCCATAGGCCTCACTAAACACCTCTAGCTAAAGCTGAAGACTACAACATATCCTTCTGCTAGATCATCCCATTTTCTTTCCTCAACACGCTTCCTGCACCTTCTCAATTAAGCTCTCTAGAGAGGATCTATTGCCCTCTCAAGCTTTGCAACATTATCTTCCCCATTAAGCCAACAAGCAGGTGGAGCAATATAAGTGTAAGTGGCATCCTTCACCTTTGTGTACAATCAAGAATCTTGCTCTTTATACAGCTGAGAACATGGATGTGCAATGTCTAATCATAAGTGTTTGTCTGCAGATTGTACCACTATTCCCCATGGCATCATCAGGTACTCAACGACCTAGGTGTGTCATTGGCTCCCATTTCATGCAGCAATATACAAGACGACAATGGATATTGGGTGACGATGGAGTTCAAACCAATGATGTGGGTGAGAATGCAGCCCAACTCAAGAGGTGCACACAAGGTCTCAAGGAGATACATGGCTGCTCGAGCACACCATTGGAAGGGAAGAATCATGGAGTTAAAGAAAACACAAGATGGCAAGAGGCTTGCAAAGGTGCATCATGTGTATGTTGCTTCACAACTGAAGCTAGAGACAGAAGTGGCTCCATCAAGGTTTCTTGGAAATTGTAATTTTACTCCTCTTTCAAGTTTTTCGATCGTCTATTTAGTATTTTTGCCTTGTGTGTTGCTTTTGATGACTGTAAGATTTCCATTGCTTGTTCGTGTTTGCAGATGTTTTTCCATCCACTTTGTAGAGTGGGAGCCAATAGAGTTTTTCACAGGAACTTTTGAGGCCATCCACGCTGAGCTTGGCAAGTTGCTCTATGCTAGTTGTCCATCCTCTGAGCTTGCCTTACGTGACAAATTTTTTTTATAATCGCGAAATGGGTATGGTAATCTTTCTCTAATTCACTCGCCAACCTTGGAGAGTTTGGAATGGCCTAAGCCAGACAATGCCTTAATCGCAACAACCAAAAGGAGAATCAAAGTGGATGTGCAAGCAGCAATGAAGTGCACCTATGGTTCCACCAAAGCTAGGTAACATGATTTATGTCTCTTCATGTGTTTGTGTTTATATTTTGACTTTAGAGTGTTCACAAGACACCAATAATGTGGACTTGAAAAGGGGGAAGTGCGATCAACGGATTCCTTGTAGAGCTGGATGGGAAACTAAGGTGGTCAACCACCAGGGATATAGAATCAAGTGCTCTGTAGTTGCTAAAAATGTGGTGTTCAGATTCCTTGTAGTTGGATGGGAAACTAAGGTGGTCAACCACCAGGGAGATAGATCAAGTGCTCTGTAGTTGCTGAAAATGTGGTGTTTAGATACCATAATGCGAAGAAAAGCTTCTCGATGGTCTTTCCCTATAGAAGATTGAAGCTAACGATGGGAGAATGGGAGGCACTAGACTTTGATGTTGCTGCTAAAGAATCAGTTGACCTGTAAATACGCCTCCACGATGATGCAGTGCACCACATTAGAGTGAATAATGACTAGCACCTCAGTGACCTTCGCCAGTATCTTAATCTCAAATATACCTGCCCAAGCAATATCTCTTTGTAATCAATGAAAAGATTGTTTGCTCTAGAAAGAGAAGAGCTTTCTGTGTGAGAACATTCCGTTTTTGCGATGTATTTTTGTAAAAGCTTGTAACTGATAGGGATTTTGCTCCCAATAATACAAAAGATGTTTTGAATCTTGTTTCTGTGCATACTTGTTTATTCTCAACTTGTTCCAATTTTGGATTGAAATGTGCAATTTCTTTGATGTGGAGCACAAATGTTTTCAATGTTGGTGTCTTTCAATGCTTTGTCACATGATTTTGTTTAAAATTATAATTTTAGGTTATTTTGAGGTTAATTTTAAGTGCTTTTTAAATAGTGACTTTGGGTATATAAGTGACTTTTTAGGTTTTAAACTTCATATCTCACATTCACAAAACTCTAGCTCTAAGCTCCCTTCGCATCTTCTTTGCGAACGAACCCATGGTAACGTCTATTGATGCACTTCTCACACAATTAGAAAAGGTAGGACTTGCAGATCGAGCACATGAAGTACTCAGTGTGTTCAAGGGGACAATTGACATGCATGCCACTACCCACATTCACGCAGAGGCATTCAAAAGTGTTCTTGACTACATGATGCAGCACATGGAAAAATATGCCATAATCTTTGAGGGATCCAACACGGCATGGTTGCTAGTGGATTTTCTCAAGCATCTCTATGCGGCCAACAAAAAATTCTGCTTTCGCTTATTGAGGTTTATTAAAGGCCTCATGAAATGGGGACTACAGGACGAAGGATGAAGATGATCTTATATATTTGGGCATGGGGTGCATAGGCACCCAAATACATTTCTTGGGACATGGTTCTGGTCCTAATTGTGCTTGAGGGCATGGATAAGGGGAAATCAAAGGAAAAGGTCAACCAAAAATCACCTGTGACCATTGTTGAGGAATCAAATGAAGTTATCAAAGAGATTGATGAGGAGGCTGAAGCATCTATGGCACTCGTCCTCTTGCAAGATCCCAGCTCCATTGAGGAGGAAGATCTGATGATAGAGGGAGATGAGGTGATGGAGGACGTCCCAGACCTCCAAATTCTCACTTTGCATGCAGTGGTGGTGGATGATCGCCACTTTCTGTTCCTCGACGACATTGCCAAAATATTAGGACTCAAAGAAGACGAGTCGCTTGTAGTGCTTGCTATCTATGCGAGCATGAAGGATCCCAATGGAAAGGAAGAGAAAGTCAATTTTCAAATTGACTTTGAAGACCAAGGTCTCCCAGCAAGCCACTCTTTAGTCCCCAATGAAAACAAACAGAAGTTGGTGTAAACAGTAGCAAGTACACTTGTGGAAATCAAATCATGTGCCTCTTTCTACGAAAGTGTACCGAAAAGCGCTTTTCATCCACACAAACCGCTAATCATGAATGGTAGAGATGATAGATCTAGCATCGATTTTATAAAGAAAAATCTTGAAGAGAAGGATGAGGAAACTGAGGTAAGCAAATCTTAACCTGCTAGATTGTCTATTATTCCTTACTACGAGTGTTAAAGTCAATTAAAATGCTTTGTAGATGGCATACCATGTTGATAAGTTCGCAATGCGTACTGGAGGTTCATGCAACATGCCCATGGGTAGGTATAGCTCGCTTTGGCACTACCTGAGCCACCTGGGGCCATCGATTCTTAGAGTCTCTCACACAAAGTTCTCCAAGAATGGTTCTGCGGAGTTGCGAAAGTGCAAAGCATTAAGTGCCATACTCGTTGAAGATTCCCTCACCCTAAATGCTCACAAATGTATATTGGTGGATCGAGAGGCAGTATTTTATGCCTTTACAGGCAAGCACCCATGCTCGTTCATATCCACATATGTAATTTGTAGTAAAACTAATCGACCATGATGTAATATCCAAACCAATACAGAATAATTGTTTTTGTCAACGATTTTTAACAACATTTGGTACTTGTTTTCTTTTTCTGATTCATATTGTCCAATAAATTTCATTTTTGCAACACATGCACAGAATCTCAAACATGCAGTCACCTATGGGTCACATCTCGGTGATTCTTTTGATAAAAAGGGTGACCGGGGGGGGGGGGGGGGCGTACGGGGTCAACCGGACCACATATGACCACCACAACACCCGACGGGGTCAGACGGGGCATTTTTGCCCCGTCTGACCCCGTCGGGCCATGGTGGTCATATGTGGTCGGGTTGACCCCGTACGCCCCCCCCCCCCCCCGGTCACCCCATTTTGTAAAAGAATCACCGAGATGTGCCCCTCTCCGGCCAATGGGTGGCTGCATGTTCGAGGTTCTGTGCATGTCAACACTGCGGGACAAGGCGTGTGCCGTGGTGGTTAGCTTAAATTTAACATACCCAACAATTCAAATACTTATAAAAAACAATGTATAAAATCAAGTTGAACAATTGCACGGAATGGTAGAAATTCGACATTTGATATTATATGAAAAGATTACAAATCTCATCAAGGGAGAGTACATGGGATAAACTATTTTTGATGAAGGCATCCTTTATTTCGTAAATTGATTGCTAAAGCTAAGTTCGTATTTTTCACTGTTACACGCTTAGCATGCACCATGCAGGAAACACCATCCTGAAATAGCTAGACCAAAATGTCTTTGGCGGCATCCTGTAGGGCTAGTAAAGCTGCACGTTGTTTATGTGTAACAGAGTCGCTATATTCGTCCATTATCTCTCTCACCACCTGAGAGAAGGCCGCTTTGGGTATGATTGGCTTAGTGCTCTTTTGATATTTTTTAATCTCTCGCAAAGCAACTGTGTCTGGCTTCCATCTCCGATTTTTTTGTTCCGTTGGCGGTGGTGAAGGAGCCGCCTACCTGACCCATTGAGGAGGATCATCTTTATACTTTTTCCTTCTCTACTCTTGGGCCTATTGTTCTTCAGGCGTCACCTTGTCCTTTTTTTTCTTTGCACATTGCTTGGCTCTTTGAGGTATTTTTGAAGGCCTTGAGCTCCCAAACTTTGCTTGTTGGGTGGCTTGAGCGCTATCCTCTACCGCCTTTCTCTCCGCCTCTGCTCGTGCTTTTAAGTAAATGAGCTCTTTCGGCCTCGGCCATTGGTGTCACCATGCGACATATTTTTGGAGATCTCAAAGAATCAAACCATGCCAACTGCACACCTCTGCCAGATCCCCCACCAGTTTGATCTCTTGCTATCTCTGTCTTCTTTGCTCTTCTTGCACTCTTTGTGCTTCCTTCTCAGCTGCCTCTTTCTTTTCCATCTCCCTCATTCTTTTCCTCCTCTTGGCCTCTCGTGCTTCAGAAACTGGGTCGCCTGGTATTACCTTGATTACTCTTTGTTTGATTCGCAGAGGTAACTTTTGCTGTGTGGTTTTCGTGGGCGGTGGCCTGAGCACCAGTTGTTGTGACAGGAAGCGAGGGCTCCGGATTTTGAAGCGGACCTCAATATTCTTCTTGTGTTGCTCTTGTTTCTTGCATGGCTCTGTGTAGAGATGAAATTGGTGGGGGATCTGACAGAGGTGTGCGGTTGGCATGGTTTAATTCTTTGAGATCTCTAAAAATATGTCGCATGGTGGTTAAATCATTTGGACTCGATTTGGAAAGGCTCTTGGGCGTTTGGAGCGGGTTGGGACGCTGGGTTATCCACTTGTGGTTTGGAATGTGAATTTGAAGCCATAAATTCTGCACAGGGTTCTGGCTACGGATTTTTTGTGGTGTGAGTGGATGTGGTGGTATTGATGTGCATAGTGCCAATCTGCTCATGTGAATCGTCCATGTGGGGCAAGATATGAGTGTGTGCACGTTTGTGCTCGAGAGGATCTTCTAGAATGTGCAAAGAAGAAATGAACTTCAAGTTGTGATCTTTGACTTATATAGTACTAATTTTTTTTAAAAAAAACTTAAAAACTTAATAATACTAATAGAAATTTAAAAAAAACTTCAAAATTGGCAAAATTTGACCCATGGAACCACTGATTGGGGCGTTAACAAATCACGTGACATTACAATGCATGTTTACAATAGAAGTGGTCAGGTCAGAAATTTATTGGTTTTCAACCCAACACCAGTCCATTTGTAGCTTTGTCTCCAACCATCGTCGAAATAGATCTTTTGCACTAGAAGCATGATATGATTGTGATCGCCTCACACTAACCACTTTCTCTATTCTGCATTTCAAACTTCTTTGCACTCTAGTCTTCTTTCTTTCTCTCCCCACTAAAAATCTGTAGAACCAATTGAACATTTCGTGTAGGGCATTGCTCTTTTTCCTCCCACCTCCATGCCGTGTATTTTTTAAATACACTGATTTTGCTTGATAGTGTGAGCGCTCCATTCGTTGGCTACTCCAGATGCCCAATGATCCGAATGTGTCCAGAAAAAATGAGCTATGAGCAAAAAGAATATGCTAAAATAATAATAATATTTTAGTTCAAACACTGATGTTTTTTTACTATAAAGACAAAGTGCTCAAACCCGCCATGTAATGTGTTATGTGCGTCTCCCCCTAGGCATCTACCATTTGCGTTGTGAAACTATTGATTACAAACTTAAAGGTAGATATTTCAGTATAGGTTAGCTTTTCCTTTTCAAGCAAACAAAAAATATCATCTACAGACTGCCACACACAAGCACACTTAATTCCTAGGCCTGCTTCGTTACCTCTGTAGGTGGTAATGTCACACACCTTTTTCCCCAATTGAAACTCATTGGGACTTTGGGAGTCAGAATAGTCTGAAAGCATATGCCTAGCTTTACTACCACCCATACATATTTTATTATGACAATCCTGTGTACTTTCAGATGCCTTCTTGTCCTTTGATAACTCTACTACATCCCCATGTAGGCCAATACTTGATAGAATAGATTCGAGTTCTCTGATACATGATCCATATTCCAAGCATAATTAAAGTGGAGCATAAGCGACTTGTCAAGAATTTGTAGACGGGCATGAAGAGTGCACACATGCACATTTATCAAAGGAATCGGTAGAACAGGATCCCAAGCTGGATCGTCCATGTCTTGATTAGGGGTACACTCTGGTTACAATTGAGAATACCTTGAAACCATTGTTGTAGTGCTTTAACCATTGTTTGTGTAGTGGGTACACCTTTTGCAGAGTTGACTACAGCTTTGCCACCCTTACCCTTACCGCCCTTTGACTTGCTAATCTTTAAATCCTTGCCCTCAGTTCCTAATGAGACTTTTCTGTGGTAGATGCATGAAAAAAGGGTCATTGCACCTTGCTTGCCCCCCAATATACACTTGAGAGTTTTCAAGTCTCCTGCCAAATGCTACTCCACTTGGAACGTACCCAAACCTAAAACCTACAATCGTTGTCCTTCTTGTCGTTGTCGAATGACATCAATGATTGGGGTGTGATTAAAATACCATTTGAGGGACTCATGTGTCTCATGTGGGAGATGAAATGCTGCCAGCCACCAAATATTCTTCTTGGACTGAACATCTAAACAGGTGTTTTCCTTCTCGTTTGGCATTTATCTCAACATCAATGCCCACCAAGGCTCCTTTCATAAGCATAACGCTTACCCTTTCGAGCCGTTGACCTTTGACAATATGGCACTCATCAAGCTTCATCAATATAACTTTGCCATCACACTCTTCCTATTTCAACCCATAAAATTTGATCATTGACTCCTGGAGCTTCAATAAGTCAACATAGACATTATTGAACTCGTTATAATGGAAGGATTTTCTCTCTTCTAATGGCAGGGCATCCTCCACATATTGAAATCTACCCAACAAGCTTACAACATCATTATTGGTGCACCTTTTCACAACGCTGACACTATAAGGTGTTGGCAGCAACCTAAACAAACCTTTTGCTATGTGACTTAGCATGACAAGTCTATACAAAGCTTCATAGGCCTTGAAACTTATTCCTGCACTATCACACACCTCCATCATCTCCTGAGGCGACACAATGCTCTTTAGCTCCCTGAAATACTTTTGGCGCAAAACATTAGCAATGCTAGCATTGGATGAATCATCCAATAGCTCCACTGGCTCCTTTGGTTTGATGATATGTTGCAGTAGAGTATGTCCAATCGTTTGAGCATCGAAATTGATTTCCATCATCATCCGAGCCAAGTTCCTGCATATTGAAATAATATTGAAGCAACTTGCAAAAAATGTAAGAAATAAGAAGCTTGCATTTGTATTCCTACTGAGTTTGATGGATACGTTTCTTTTGAGCTCCATCACTTAAAGATAGTATAGACATCGCATGTCTCTTGCGCTTGCAAATGTGGTAGCCGAATGGAATGTGTATGAGATGATCGATTCACCGGTGCATAATATGGGCAGTGTGTTGTAACTGAACATAATTGTCTAGATGGCGCTCTTGCTCCATTTTTTGATGATCTGCTTTTTTAATAAGCTTTGACATCTCATCATTTAGCTGCTTCGTCTTCTCATTGGCTTCCTCTTTGACTTGCTAAATGTCGTTCATGTACTTCTCTTGCAACAATGATGAATAGGCAGCACAGAGATGTTTTCTTGCTTCCCTTTCATTGACAAAAGCTGAATGTAATCTCCAGCAATAGCCAAACAATCTGTCTCTCCCACCTCCAATAAAATGTAGTAGCTCAGTGACATTACGAAAGGGTGGTGATGCATTGGTCATTGGATCGCCAAGGTAAATATGGCCATCAACCCATAAGTTGATTGCCTTGCACCCAAGGTTCCGTAGTTGATCTCCAGCATTGGGATTAGATGTGCCAAGTTGCACAATAGCGTACTCCTGCTCTCAATCAGCATTTAATCGATATCATTTTAACTTGTTAGTAATGTCGTATAGTGGTAGGGGATTGAATGACATTTGTGTTAGTTAATCAAGCAAATTAGAGAGAATGTGTAATGGTGACTGCTACAAGCAGGTGAAGGTGGCTATGGAGGAAAGAAGTGGGGAGTACTCAAAGACAGGAGAAAAGGATTATGTTGTGGAGGGAATAAAGAGAGAGTGTGCAACTCAATATCCATTGAATTTGAATTGTTGATCATGCGTGTAGAGAGAGAAATGTTGCTGCACACAGAGGCAATGGAGTTTTCCATTGCTCTCAATTGGAGTTGGAGTGAGAGAAGCATGAGAGAGAGAGAGAGAGAGAGAGAGAGAGAGAGAGAGAGAGAGAGAGAGAGAGAGAGAGAGAGAGAGACAATAAAGGAAGAGAGAGTGAGAGAGGGCAGATCTGCAACCTTGAAGGATCTGCACTCTATCAGAAAGAGGCAACAAAGAATGTTCCTTAATGATTGGGAGGGAAAGTGACAAGAGACAAAAGGGGAGAAAGAAAGAGAGAGTTGACTCACATTTTAGAGAGAGAATGCAGTGAGAGAATGTGGAAAATTTGCTTTTCTGGCAAGGGCTGAAAAGTGCCTCCTTTTGATGAGGTTTAAGTGAGAGAGTGTTTTATATGTTAGAGAGAGAAGAGGGGTGGAAAAAGGACATTTTAAAAATTATTTTTCCGCCTCTCTTTTGGGTTACTAAATAGACTATTTTCAAATACAAAATATGGAAATGGATTAAAAAAAAAATCTCAGCATAGGCCTTTTTGCCCTCTCTTTTAGACTTGGTCAAACTTGGCTTAAGCTTTAAGCATTCCCTTAAACTACCAAATAGAGGCCCTCCTATACCCTATTCACTTCCTAATGACGTGAGAAATCAATCAAAGCATATTAAAAAATGAAATAAAACCAAATCACATGTGTACGTGGAGGTTGAACATAGCGTTCACTTACGCGTAGTCAAATGCACATGATAACATTTCCCACCTAAAAAGGCCTAATAACACTAAATGAAAGATTAATGAAAACCAAGCAGTATTGTACTGGTAACCTTGGATATTGCCTTTACAATCCAAACCCCTTGGTTAGAATCTAGAATGTTAAACCCCTTGGTGAGACTCTGTATGAAAATTGCTCAAGCTAGTAGCCAACAGTGACCAACAGAGTCTACCGTGTCTAATAGTATGTGGAATAAACCTAGGAAGTGGCACTTTTTCACTACCCCTTGGCAGCTTGCAAACTATTTTCCTTAAAAGTACAACTATGATGAGATCAACTTGTGACCCTCAACACCTATGGAGTGATTATATATTACTTGGCTCATACCCCTACAATTACCATTCCAAGAGACACAATTAGTGCTGCAACTAATCATAGATCGTCTCAAAGTTGGAATCTTATTCACAACTGAATTTGGAAAGAATCATATCTCTCCATGAACAGAAGAGAAAAAATGTCAACACCCCAAACAAGGTCGTCATACTAAATTTCCTTGGGTGTTCAAACAAGAGATCACCTAATTTGCGGCTCTCTTAGTCTATTCATGTCATTCCATGAATTACTTGCTTACTAGCAAGGCCATGTCTACTTACTATCCACAGAAAGCATCATGTGTATTGCCAACACCTTGTGCATAGAAATTATCCGTTGTTGTAGTCATATACAATGATCACAAGCAAATATACTAGCCTCAACTCTTTCTAAACAGAGTAACTGATGTTATAGCGGAAGCATAAACCATGCTCAATGGAATGAGTCCACAATAATGGCATGACATGCATGCATTTTTAAAAAATAGTGTGATAAGCCCTTAGCTTTAATGATGTTCTCCACAATGTGAACAGATGCCATACGTGTCTTGCACGATGTGTACTGGCATGGATACATCACAATTTGTCATTGCAAACCATAACTGTGAGCTTATATCCTCTTATTGACAAACATATCTGCTATTATCCTTGATTCTAATTCAATGTATAGTACTTGATACTGAATAGAAGACTTGCTTCATGCTAAGTATCTCAAAGCACCTTGCTTTGTACAGTAGCAAAATCATGTTCAATTGAAAATTTAAAGGCATGAAAACAGGTAGACTTGAAATTGTCTAACCTTATTGCCCCTCTGAGAATAGTTGCCTTCACTTGAAGATGGAAAACAAGTAGATATATTGCCAAGTTTCTCAAAGTTCATATGCTAATAGCATAGTCCAAACTTTGGAAACTTCTATGCAAGATGTTCAAAAGTGAAGCCTTGCTTCGCATAAGTTCATCGAAAAGATGAGATAGAGTGGAGCCCGATTGCTCTTAGCTAACAAGTGCTTGGGTTGACACACAAATGTCAAATAAAAAAAAAGTCGACATTATCGATCTTTCCTAGAGGAATGGCCTTACTAAATAATGCAAGTTATTGAAAACCATGAGATTTCCCAATAGTACAAGAGGTACCTCTTGAAACTTTGCAAGTGCAGCTCATCATGGTGGTAGCAGTTGTCAAACAACCAACGTACCAAGGAATGGAGCCATTGGCTCCCATTATTGCCTACATTTTGGAGGGCGAGTTTCCACAAGGCTTCACAAAGGCTCAAAAGAGGAGGCTCATAAAGAAGGCAAGTGTCTATCTCTTCCTAGAAGGCTCCCTCTATCAAAGAGGAAAGGATCAGGTGTGTAGAAGAGTACCAACAATGGAGGAAATTCTAACCATTCTAGAAGGTTTGCCTGAAGAAACATGTGGTGGTCATTTTGCCCAAGAGTTAACTGTGAAGAAGATTTTGCTTGCAGGGTACGTTTGGCCAACCCTACATGTGGACGTCCAAAATTGGTGTAAAAGTTGTCGATATCAAATGTTATCTAATTTCCAAACTCCGCTTAACTGAAGCAACATTTGCATGTCAAGTTGT
The DNA here is from genome assembly GCF_014529385.1 of Adiantum capillus-veneris. Taxonomy (NCBI): domain Eukaryota; kingdom Viridiplantae; phylum Streptophyta; class Polypodiopsida; order Polypodiales; family Pteridaceae; genus Adiantum; species Adiantum capillus-veneris. The sequence goes on along the minus strand of NC_140932.1, from coordinate 75,461,897 downwards.
AGAAAATCTTGCAAGATGGAGTAAGTTCAAAAATGAAACTTAAAGTTAAGATACTTACCAATTTTTGTAACCACCACACCTAGCATCAGAAGTCGGAGTATCATGTGGCATGAATGTGCTTTCAATGTACTTTGTGTACTTATTTTTCATGCACTCCGGCAAGATGTAATTGCTTTGAATTGATTATGCATCGATTGCATATACATAGATATAGAGCCGTGCTCATGGAAGCCTTGCTTTACCATAAATAATTCAAGAAATTAATGCGCTCGTAGCTATGTTTTGCGTCCACAAATTTTCATACATCATGCAATTGGTAGGAGAAATTGTACATTGTTCATGTGAGAGCAAAGTATTTCATGTCCGAAGACTGACTAGAGGCTATACCTAGAAAAACTTCTTGTTAAGCTACGATAAAAGGAATTGCATATTAAATCATTGCCTGAATTATTCCCTTTGTTGATCCCCCAAAGTGTTTTTCACATTTATTTAATTTTTGACGTGTGTGCTTATTTTGTATGCCTTGGACTTTTTGCTTCTCAAGGAAAAGCGCCCACACTGGGAGCCTCTAGGGCTCTAGTACCATAGGCAATACATAGGCAATACTTTTTGCTTCTCAAGGAAAAGCGCCCACACTGTTACCCTCCCCATGCTCATCACAATAGTAAACTCCCTTTATAATACTTAAGCTAAAGGTTAAGAGGGATTAAGCCCACTAGAATACACTAGTATATTGCACACAATGTTTCATAATATCGGATTAAGAACCTAAAGTAACCATTGACAATTAGGAAGGCATTTCCTATGGTATTAAGAGAAGATCTCTAATGTCCTTGGTCAAACTAGCTTAGTTATACTTTTTGATTCATAAACCTAGACAAAGGACCATGACATAAAATTATATTGAATCTAAATATTGTGCTACCAATCACAATTAAAGCAGATAAACATGGATGCTAAAAAAGACAAGAGGCAATGATAATGGACAAATAACACATGTTCGTGTTGATGATCGTGCTCGATTCAAAGAGTGAACTAGACAAAGATTGCATGAAGTTCAAAATTCCAAGTACTGTAATGCATTCATGTACACACTAGAAAACACAAGGAATACCTCTAGGAGGCACATAAGTGGGAAAAGGCATCAACCTTTATTGAACACAATCAAAACAACATAAAGAACCCTAACCTAATTATTTGCACCCCCCTAGAGGATCAAGGGAACATAATATTGTATAGATGGGTGGGTAGCCCGAAGTCTAAACCCCTATCCTCGTCATTTTCAAGAAAAATAAAGTCATCATCAGTGAGACCATACGTGTCATCCGTGTAATCATGTAAATCTTCCTCATTATTAGATGCACATATGTTCACTAAGAATGTCACTGGGCGTGTATAGTCATTTTTCTCAAAAGGCTAAGCTTATGCAATCGAAGAGAGGTTCTCTACTAAGTAGGGATCAATCGTGGTCAAGAGACGTATCAGCCATTCTAATTCCTCAAATTTTTCTCACACACTAGTGTATCTACCAAATCCCATTCACACGCAAGCACCGGGTAGACTATGTGAAACACTTATGAAAAGTAAAGAGGGCACCTCTCACCCAAGGTAGGAGTGGATGACTCTAGCGTACTAGCCATATCTGTACACACAAATATACTTTGGTTAGTGTGAAAATATTATAAGGGTCATATCAAAAGGTTGTGTCCTTGTGCATAATGTGTTATTATGATTTTCGGGTCATGTACTAGAATTTGTAGGTTTCAAGATTTTTGTTTAGTGGCTCTTGCTCTTTTACTTTTTTATTTTTTCCTTGAGTATAGGGCTATATATATACATTCCCTAAGATTGGGAGATTGAGAGGTCAGGGAGGAATGTTAAGAGGGGAGCAAGTGAATGATGGATGTCAGCAAACACTCCCCCCTTCCTTGGTTAGATCATACCTTTTGGAACGATGTAGTCACCTTTTGAAACCAATTGTTCTAAGTTGTAATGGGTAAAGACTTTGACCAATAGTTTCTCACCTCCCTAGGTGTTTCATATAGTTGCAAGGGTGGTAAGGTACTCTCCCATGATTTTACTTTGAACGTTGTTTTAGGTGATGAATTTACAATGGGAGGTGCTATTCTTTCCTTGTTTTTTTGTACATTTTTGGTGGTATGTGGAAGTTGTGAAGAAGTTTGATTTTTTGTAGAAGAACTACATGAAGAGCAAGAAGCTTCTTTTTTTTTTTCTATGTTTGAGCCGAGCGATACAAGTCATTCTCTCTTGGGTACCCAAACTAGCTCCGGATGAGGTGTTAATAACATTTTGTGATCTTCCCTTCCCACCACTGTCTTTATCGTTACAAAATTTGACTCACATGGGTCTATAGGTGACAGGTAAGAACACAATTTATGTTTAGACACCCAAATTTTATCATTCTCTTCATAGTAACCTTGGGCTTCCAATAGTCATCTATGAATCCAACGCAACATTTTCTTACATTTCTTGGAGCGAGCGAAGCATCTCTTACGAGGCTTCTATTTTTTAGCGTAGAAAATGGTCGCTAAAGAAGGTTTAGGGACCCATTTGTATGTTTTCTTTGTTATATTACGATGAGTCTTATGTGTCTCATGCTTTGTTTTAACTACAGAAGTTGAAGCTCTAGAGGGTTGGTCTATAGGTAGAGATGGTTCAACCCCTTGGACATGCAATGTTTTGGGTTGTATTTCCCTCAGGAGGTGATATCTCAGGGACTATTCCTTGAGTGGTATGGCTAAGAGTTGGTTTTTGTATTATGACACTCCCAGTCCCTCAATCAATATTTCATTTTGTTGCTAACATCCACTTGCGTCCTAAGTTTATAATGCCTTCCATAGTTATAGCAGGCATGCTAAAAAAGTCTTGAGCTACGACCCCATTGTCATAACTGACAGAAGTGTGCTAGGTTCCAAAAACAATAGTTTTTTTGTTATTGATACCCTTAACTTGGATGGTACTCTCAGATAGAGATGGCTTTCCTAATTGACACCACAGTCCATATGATAGCAGATTATATTTAGCATCTGTGTCCACCAGTAAGGCATTATATTGCACTTTTCCATAGGTACTACTTAACTCAATAGGTTATCGTAGAGATGTGTAAGATTCCAACCAATCATCCTCTGTTTCAACTTGAAATGCATGTATAACTCCAAGGTTGGCCTCTCGTTGGCGTCTAATACATTGTTGTCGCTCCTTAGCCTCAACTTGAACTTGTATCTTCTTTAATTTTGCTTGTGCCTTTACTGCCTTTTTTTTATGGATGGCACATAGCTCCTCTTTGCTTAAAGGATCATAGTATCTTTTTAATTTTCTCCCATTGAGGAATCCCATGGTTTCAACTCCATCAAGAGCTTCCACACGAATGATACCTTGTGGGGTGATTTCGCGTACTCTATATGGTCCTTTTCTCGCATATTTCAACTTTTTCTTCTCGTTACGCACTCCATACATAAGGACTTTATCCCGAACCTTGATATCTCTTGTTCTTTAAATGACATTGAAACCATTTCTTTCTCCTATCTTTCTTCACAAGTGCATTTTGCACGGTCAATTGTCTTTCTTCATCTAACTTCTCAAGGATATATAAACGCTCAACTAAAGGGTTACCATCCCAACCTTCTTGATCCCAACCTTCTTGTGAAGCTACCCGCAGACTAGGAATTACAAACTCCCATGGCATAACTGCTTCTTGGTCATATACCATCTTGAATGGTATATAATTAATAGCCACTTTGTAAGCAGTACGATAATCCCATAAAGCTGATGTTAGCTTCAAATCCCAATCTGTGCGATAAGCTTCCACTGTTTTGGTCAAGATAGAAATTAAAGTCTTGTTAGTGCTCTTAGCTTGGCCATTTTCTTGTGGATAATAAGGTGTAGACTTATGGTGGGCTATCATGAAGTTTTTTCTGAGTTCCTTTATCACTCCATTTATAAAATGAGGACCATTGTCACTCACAATCTCAAGGGGACAACCAAATCGTGTAATAATGTTTTCAAAGAAAAACTTAGTAGTTGACCTTTCATCAGCCTTTCATGTTGCCTTGGCTTCCACCCACTTTGTCACATAGTCAGTGGAAACAATAATATATCGAGATTGAGTGTTACGAGCTTTCAGACTAATTGGGCTGGCCTACAAATTCTAAACCCCATTTTTCAAATGGTTGAGTCACTTTAATAGGATGTAAGGGCATCTTATCCTTTCATTATGTGATCTTGTAATGTTGGTATTCATTACACCCTTTTGCAAAAAGTGATGCATCTTTGAATAAGGTAGGCCACCAATAGCCTAATTGCAACACCTTTCTAGCAGTTACTTCCCCTGAAAAATGTCCTCCGGCTTTACCCATGTGGGCTTCTTGCAGTATGTATAAATACTCATCCTCACGACGAGCACAACATCTAAGAATATCGTCCTTCTCTAACTTGTAGAGAGTTCCTGCAATTAGAGAATAAGGTTCACATTCCTTTAAAAGTTTTTGAGTTGTATCCTTACGAAGCTCTTTGGGTGAAAAACCATTAACTAAAAAGTTCACAATCTTCTCACTCCATTCAGGCATAGTCTTGACTAGGAATAGGGAAGTATTGGGCAACTCATCATCGATTCCAATAGGGGCTTCACCATTGGGTATGCGAGACAAATGATCCGTCCATGAGATGTCTTTTACCGAGTCTCACCACAACGATAAAATCAAACTCAAGAAGAATTCATAACCATCGTGTATTCTTCTCGTGGAATAAGGTTTGTTTACTGGATACAACAACGCTTGATGATCCACATAGAAAACAAACTTGTTGGTAAGAAGGTAGTATTGAAATTTCTTTACTACATAAATCATAGCTAAACCTTCCCACTTTGTAGTGGTGTAGTCCCTCTCACATCATTTAATTGACGACTTGCAAAGCTAATGGGGTAGTCCAATTTGTGTTCTCTTGGTTGAGCTAGAACACATCCAATAACAAAGTTTGATGCATCAATATGCCCATGAAAAATTACACTCCAATCATACACTCATAGGATGGGAGCACTTGTCAAGACCTTTTTTAATAACTCATAAGCATGGTTACACTCCGTGGTCTAGTGGAACTCAATAAGAAGCTTGTACATTAGGCAAGCTATCTTGAAAAAAATTAAAATAAACTGTTGGTAATAACCAACATGGCCCATGAACCTTTGAACTCCTTTATAGTTTGTAGGTGGTGGAAAATTGGAAATGGCTTTAATTTTTCTCTCATCTGTGGAAATCCCATTTTTGGACACTATGTCCTAAAATGATTCCATTTTCAATCCAAAATTGGTATTTGAGAGGGTTTAATGAGATGCGATACAATCTGCATTTTATAAATACTTTTTGTAAACATGAGAGATGTTCTTTCCAAGAAAAAAAAACACAAAGGTCATCTAAGAAAGCTTCACAAAACTCCCTTCAAATATTCCCTAAAAGCAGTGTTTATCAATATTTGGAAGGTAGCAGGGGCATTGGTTAAGCCAAAGGCCATAACGAAATGCGAACACTCCAAATTTGGTTATAAAAGCAGTTTTAGCTTGGTCCCCTAGTGCAATTGTGATTTGATTGTAGCGAGAGTACCCATTTAAAAAGCTATAAGATTTCTTCCCTGCAACTCTTTTCAAGCACATGTTCCGAATATGGCAAGGGGTAATGATCTCTCCTAGTGGCAGCATTGACCTTCTTGTGATCCATGCACACTCTGAGTTTCTTATCCTTTTTTGGCACAATAACTATTGGAGACATCCATTCTGATTGCTCAATAGGGTATACGAATCTGCATTTGACAAGCTTTTCAATCTCTTCTTAAATAATCTTTGCATACTTAGGATTCATTGGGTAGGGTTGGTGTTGGACTGGTTTAGCCATTCTATTCATGGGAATTGTGTGTTTCACCACGAAAGGTGGAACACCTTTCATATCATGATATGTCCAAGCAAATATATCCTTGAATTCCTTGAGAATCTCCTTAAGTACATATTCCTTACTCTCTGTCAGATCTTGGGCAATGAAAACAGGTTTGGACTCCTCACCTCGATCTGTTACCTCTATTTCCTTAACTATCACTGGACCATCATAGACTCCATTACTTCCATCGATAGGTATTCTCTGGGCCTTTGTATACAAAACCTTACGCTTCTTCGTGGTGTAGGATTTGAAATGCTCAGGTGAAGGATGTAAATATAATGTGGGATCTTGTTGTTTTGTGGACTGTGATTTCTCTTATGCTTCCTTTTGTTGTTGAACTAGCTCTTGATTTTGTCGTCTCCTTATAGTATGGCTCAACTTTGGCTTCTCTGTAGAGTTTAGCTCTGCGATGTCAATGGGTTGAAGGTATTCACCCCAATTATCATACCAACTTTCGATGAGCATCACATGCCCCCACATAATTAAGCCATTCTACGGTAGATTTCTTTTCATTTATCCTAGCACACACATTTGCTCGATATCGTCTCCTCTTATATATCTCTTACTTCTCTTGTTTAATTTTTTAGTACGACCTTCCTTCAGTGAAGGGTCACTAGATGAACCGCTACTCTTGTCTTCTCCTCTTCTGGGTAGATTGTCAATTATGGCACTATTGAGCTCCGTATGGTTTGTTTCCATATTTGCACCAATATTCAATTCAAATTATTTGTCCTCAAAGTAAGTTTCAACTGATGATCCAAAATTCAAATCATGTGAGCTATAGTCTTTTGAGACGCTACTAGTTTCAGTGTCAATCAAGCATTCACCTTGTAGGTCCCTACAAGTTATATGCATTGGTCCTATCATATTTAAAGGTACATGTTGTGGCATTTCGTCCCCCCTCAGGTGTTACCCAGTTGTACCCCTATTTTCCCAAGTGTCTATGGTTGCTGCTAGGTGGACCCAATCCATGTTGTCAGACTCCACCATTCCAGGTAGAACATCCATATAAGGGAAATCTTCTCCAACATCAGTGTCCTTTTCACACGTGTAACAATATTGCAGTATGGTGCATGATTGGTCTAAAAACCATGTCTACTTGCAGTTCCAAGACTCTATCATTTGAGTTGATCTTATAACTGGTCGAGCACATCCTCTAGGAAACAAATTTATAAATGATCATAGATCTGACACCACAATTCACTGAAATCTTCTCCAACATCAGTGTCCTTTTCACACGTAGAAGGGAGTACGTCCACTTCCCAATGACTTAAACTCACTTTCTTCTTGGATGACACTAGGTATGGCTAGTGGTCTATGGTCTTTGTGAGATTGATTGCACATAGGGAACACTGTGCCTGTAATGTGGATCTGCCTAGGTGTTGTCACTAGATCACTTTGGGTCTCTGCTACCAAACTCATTAATTGCTTGACTCACTTGATCTCCTCTATAGGGTTTGGGTAAGTTCTTATCTTCTTCTTGGGTTCATTTGGTCCTGGCCATTGTGGCTCATGATGATCTTCCTTGGTTGTTTCTTTCCTAGTGATCATTTTAGTCTCCATGGTCTCATTTGAACCAGAATCCTTGGTTGTTTCTTTCCTAGTGATCATTTTAGTCTCCAGGGTCTCATTTGAATCAGAATCCTCTTCAGCGTCGTTCATATACACGGGATTGTCACCTATCCCTATGTTGGTCTTTGAACTGGGATCTGACTTCGCTACTTTTTGCGATCTCTTCTTTGTGTTTTCTTCCTCTTCTGAGATTGGGAAATTGTTGTTGTGTCTCTTTCTTTAAGAATATGATTTTGGTTTTGGAGCATCGATTGTGTGAGTACATTATTGGTATTAGATGTGTACTTTGTGTTGTCTCCTCAGTAACCTCAATTAAGTTCAATGACGTGATCTTTGGTGCATTTAGATTATTAGGACATTGGGCAATCAAATGATTTATGCCACATCGATTACACATGAGTATCGGAATTGTAGTTGTGGCGTTCTTTTGTAGTCTAATAGGACACTCGGCTACACGATGTGGACCCCCACACTCGTAGCATTGAAGAGGTGGTCTCTTGACAGTGAGATTGATATTTTGGCCTCTTGTTGCAAGAGCACCTACTTGATAGACAGGTTTGACTTATCCCATTCCTCCATGTATTATTGTGGACTTTCTTCAAGTGCATCAATCCCATAGGCAATATTAGGGTCTAACTCATCCTCGAAATCCACACAAGCAATAGATGACTCACAACCCACTTGATTCACAGAAGTGATTCATGGATATGAAGGTTACGGTCCTAGCAGTGGAGGTGGTAATGGTTTTGCTTGAACAACATTTTGGCCCCTAGGGACCATGTGTTGTGACGGTGTGACGCCCCAAGAGCTGGGCGCGTCATGGAGAGGTGCGTGGTGGGCGCGTTTGCGCTCAAAGGGCTCGGCTCGGACGGGACCGGCTCGGGGCAAGGTGCTTTTGTCTTCAAGGGGCCTGGCTCGGACGGCACCGGCTCAGGAGGGCCCGGCTCGGACGGGACCGGCTCGGGTCGAGGTGCCTTCAAGGGGGCCCGGCTCGGATGGGACCGGCTCGGGCGTGGTTGCGTTCCATGGGTCGACGGCCGTTGTTGCGTTTCGCCGGTCTTGCGTTCCGGGTCCCTAGCCCCACGTAGCCTCAGGCTCCGCCGCACTCACGGAGGGTCATAGCGTGCCCTGGGGAACCTTGCGTGGAGTCCCCACGGTGCACGAGTGCGTGGAGTGAGGCTAGCGTGTCTAGGTGGGGGGTCCCCTCCCGTGGCCGTTTTCGGGAGGCTCATACCCCTTATATACACCCCCGGTTGAAGAGAGTTCGACGTTCTCGTCGAACGAAGGGAAACAAGAGCTGGCTATGCATGAGGCCAAGGGACTAAGGGGTGCATATAAGTGCAAAGTGTGAAAAATCTGTACCCGAAAATGCAAGTAGGTAGTATGCTTTGTTTTTGTCATTTTTGAAATGAGGTGTGTGTATTTTTGGGTTTTTGGCAGAAGGCTGAAAAGATATGCTTTGAATACCCAAGTAGAATTCCCCATACTTGTGTATTCCCCAAAAAGGTAACCCGATGTGCGCGGAGCCACCTGCTGCGTTGGCCCGCGCGGAGGCTTCTTGAAAGCCGAATGTGAAGGAGAGTCCGTCGCAATGCAGCACTTGCGAAGTTGGTCCCTGTGTGGACGTCATTTGGAGGGCTAGCTCGGTGCCCTGTGGTCTCTTGTAGAATTGAGTGGGTCTTCAGCTCAACATGGGCCACAAACGTGGCCGGGGCGCGACGAACTCGGTTGACTTGGTCCGTCGCGTTTTCTCTTTTTCTGTTTTTGTTATAAAGAGCCCTGTCTGGCTCGCATCTTTCCTTTTTGTTGGAGGTGTGACGGCCCGCGGGTTGGGCGCGTCATGTTGGAGGTGCTCGGCTCGGATCGGGACCGGCTCGGGTCACGGGTGACGGCCCGGGGGTTGGGCGCGTCACAGGAACGGCTCTGACTTCCTGGAGCTCTGGAACCACGTGTGACGACCCTGGAGGTTGGGCCGTCGGGAGTAACGTGCGCGTCAAGTGGGCACGGGGGTCTAAAGCTCTTTCCCTGGAGCTCTTTGATACCAAGTGTGACGACCCGCTGGTTGGGCCGTCGGGAGTAATGTGCGCGTCAAGTGGGCACGGGGGTCTGAAGCTCTTTGCCTGGGGCTCTTTTACCAAGTGTGACGACCCGGGAGGTTGGGCCGTCGGGAGTAACGTGCGCGTCACGGGCACGGGGGTCTGGAGCTCTTTTACCTGCAGCTCTGATACCAAGTGTGACGACCCGGGAGGTTGGGCCGTCGGGAGTGACGTGCGCGTCAAGTGGGCACGGGGGTCTGAAGCTCTTTGCCTGGTGCTCTAATACCAAGTGTGACGACCTGGGAGGTTGGGCCGTCGGGAGTAACGTGCGCGTCACAGGAACGGGGGTCTGGAGCTCTTTTACCTGCAGCTCTGATACCAAGTGTGACGCCCCGGGAGCTGGGCGCGTCATGGAGAGGTACGTGGTGGGCGCGTTTGCGCTCAAAGGGCCCGGCTCGGACGGGACCGGCTCGGGGCAAGGTGCTTTTGTCTTCAAGGGGCCTGGCTCGGACGGCACCGGCTCAGGAGGGCCCGGCTCGGACGGGACCGGCTCGGGTCGAGGTGCCTTCAAGGGGGCCCGGCTCGGATGGGACCGGCTCGGGCGTGGTTGCGTTCCATGGGTCGACGGCCGTTGTTGCGTTTCACGGGTCTTGTGTTCTGGGTCCCTAGCCCCACGTAGCCTCAGGCTCCGCCGCACTCACGGAGGGTCATAGCGTGCCCTGGGGAACCTTGCATGGAGTCCCCACGGTGCACGAGTGCGTGGAGTGAGGCTAGCGTGTCTAGGTGGGGGGTCCCCTCCCGTGGCCGTTTTCGGGAGGCTCATACCCCTTATAGACGGTTGTTCAAGAAGTGGGGCCGGCATCAATGTAGGCACTCTAGATGTGTCCGTCCATGCTAAGGTTGATCTATTGGCCATCACGTATTTAAATACTATGCAATCCTTGGCTTGATGACCATACCTCCTCCATGCATTGCAATTACTATTAAATTTTACCAAAGCAAATTGAGCACCATTGTTGCTCCCTTTTGGGATACGTATGATTGTTTTGTGGAGCACGATTGTCTCTAAGACTTTCTTGAATGGCCTTTGTGAGATATGCTAAAATCATCTCATATATCTTTGGCTCTTTAGCAATAGGCTATATAGTCATTTGCTCATGCCCCGATGCTTGCGAGCTAGTAGATTTAGGCTCAACAGACACTCTCTCTCCTTGAATCATTAAATAGTCCTCTAATTGGATTGCATTGGTGGTGACTGCTTCCCAAGTGGTGATACCTCTAATGACTAGGCTATCGTAGATTACTCATGTCGTAGTCCCCTAATGAATCTATCAAACAATTGGTTATTATTGAAGCGCTCATTTGGATTACAATGATAATTCAAATGCTTCAAGTGACTAATGAAGTCTCTCACGGACTCCCCTTTCTCTTGTTGGGCTTTTTGGCCCCAAAGCACTCCCTCTCATATGTACTCTTTCAAGAACAGTCTCCTTAGAGTAGGGTAGATTGTTTTCTCTTCCACCCTTATGGTCCTATACCAATCCCTAGCGTTCCCACTGAAGGTCAGGCTTAAAGCATTACTCTTATGTAGCTCATTGTATTCTCCTAGAAAATTGCATAGTTGTTCAAATACTTTGATATGATTTCTCACATCCCTCTCTCCACTAAATTTTTGTGTGAGCTTGGCTATTTGTACTGCCTTACTTTTAAGCTCTCTATCAGGCGTGTTACGCATATTTTTAGCAATAGATCGACTGATAGCTTCAGAAAATGTTGCAAGTCACCCAAGTGAGCAGGTATAGTGGGGACAAGCTCTCTCGGGACTATATGTATAATGGGGGATGGCATTGGGTTAGGCATATGGGTGATCCTTGGGTCCCAAGCTGGGTACGATGTTGTGCCATGTGGTGGCCCAAAGTTCATATGTATGGCCCTGGGCATAGCAGATGTGGGATGTGACATGCTAATGCTAGATGGTATGGTCTCATTGAGATAAGGGCTTGGATATTGTGGTCGTGGAGCATAAGTTGTTGAAATAATGGAAGGAGTAGGAGCTACATGAGCACGAGGGTCCATAGGTGCATATGATTGATACACACTTGTAGGTACTGTTGTAGGCATTGGGCCACATGTAGCGGTGCTTTACTAATAAATGAGATCCATGGCGTGTTTTTTTTCATCCCATCACTGGGGTAGGCATGGTAGCCATGGTGTCATCAAGAGAAATATGAGCTTAACTTGGAAAGATAAAGCTATCATTTGTGGGCTCAGATTGTGCTGAGACCCCTGGCAAAACAAAATATAGAGGATACATTGGGCTTACTGAGGAAGTCTCCATTTGTGATAAAGTTGGTTGCTTAGACTTTCCTGTATCCAAGAATATCATGAGACCCATTGAAGGCATGTGGCTCCCTTTGTTCTGCCTCTTCAACTCAATAGCCCTATGGATGACATCACAAACTCTTTTTTGTTTCTCCTCTACGCTAGTAGCACTCGTTGTGGATTGTAGGACATCTAACCAACCCACGTGATACGTGTGACCTGTGTATAGACCGATTAAAGTCTTCATTTGTAGTTCATATTTCCAAATTCCATTTAGAAACAGACCATCTAGGATTGAGGTGCTGGAGGTGTCCATTGAACTAGATGCAATGTGGCTCTTTTATGGTTTGACCCTTAGTGGTTGCTAATTCAGGAGCACTCCATTGCTTGACTAGCATGGATGTTGACATAGGGGCCTTTGCCTTTAGCTCTCTCCATTGCTCTACCTTGTGTAAGCTTTCAATTTCCTTTTCCCTAACTGCAAGGATATATCATTCAACCTCTTGCACTTCGGCAAGGCTTCTACCATTAGGTAATATAACCTTGGAGAGGAATAGCTATGAAAAGTCAGGAAGTGCAGGGAATGGAGTATTCATATGCACACTCTCCGGGAGCATAGGATCTACATTGTTCATGAATAGCTCTATGTTCGGAGTGAGTGGCTCTACTACAAGTCTCTTTCAAGCGGCTAAACATGCTCGGCCCAGAATGTGGGCCCATGGTATACATGTATTGGCTTGAACTATCGAGATTGGGCATCAGGTAACCTTCCATGACGTCGTAGTCAGAGGAAGAGTCACTAGATGCCATATGTGGGTCCTGAGTGGTACTACCTTGGGTTCCCGCTCAAGGACTAGAGCCTAATGTGGAGGAATAATGGGTGTCTGCATAAGCGGAGACACTTTCTATATGATCATCCTCTAGCACACAACCAGAGCAAAGGTGCATGTGACCTCAACACCCTAAAAGTGTTGGTGAGTGCCCATGAAGGCCACTCACCTAGTTTTTTGGGTGTTTTGCAACGCAAATTTACTCTCAATTTTTTTGTTTTTTTGGTCCCTTTTTTTTACCAAGCCATGGAATAGGACGTGTGATAGCTCAAAACAAGCGGCTTGGTTAGAGAGACACGACATACTTTACAGCCTCCAATTCGGTTATTTAAGGCCCTTGGAATTCTAAAAACAATCTTTTTTTATTCGAGAAGAAAGCTAAAATTAGTAAGTTCAAGGGTGTAAGTCTGAAGGGAAGGGTGGAGGACTTGAAGGACTTGTCCCACATGCCCTCCCTTCCTGATAGTCTATATATATATATTATAGTAGTGTCTATACTATATCATAAGACTGAGGATTGACATTATAGAGCTTCAACAAATCTAGCAAAACTTGCATAAAGCTGCAGATTGCAGGACTAACAGATCTAATCAAAACTCAGAAAATAAAAAAGGACAAAAATGAATGGCTTCACGAGACAGCACAGAGTGCTCCTCGATCTTAGTGCAGGGCATTCCCCAGCAACGATGCCAAAAATGTGTGCTTCTACCGCACGTATCGAAGGTTGGGGACTTGCCAAACACTGTGAGCGAGCCACAAATGGCTGCAAGCACACAAGCAAACTATCCTAGTAAGCTCAAAGGGGGCAATGGTGTGTCACTCACCGCTCTATGCTTGCTATCGTGAAGGATTTTGTGTTGCGAAGAAGTGGGAGCAGCCGTCGCCCGTGCTCAATCGTCTTGCCGTTGCCGATGCTGTTGCAAGGCTCGATCACACACATACTCTCTCTCTCTCTCTCTCTCTCTCTCTCTCTCTCTCTCTCTCAAGAATACACACACACACACATACACACAATCATGAGCACACGATGGAGAAGAAGGTAGAGGTAGAGCAAGAGCGCTTCTTTAGCATGCACCTCAAGAATGAGGATTTTAGGTCATAATGGACCTTTAATATGAATGTGACCCATTCACACATGGGCGCCCACAGTGGCCGTCATAGCAAAGCTAATGTAAAAATGGGATAAATGGTGGGCCTCTCATCGGCGATCACTTACGTACGTATAGGACCGACAAGCCTGATCCATGACGCCATAAAGTGATAAGGCATCCGTCATAGGTGATAGGGTGTCCGTAAGTGGCTAACAGAGATTCACCGAATGGATGTAGTAGTCAACCCTTCTGAAAATCAAAGCCAAAAAGCATTTGCAATTTATGGACTACATATGCTATATCTATCCATCTATTGTATTATATACAAAGAACTGAGAAGATAGATACCTATCGAATGGCATGTAAAAGATGGTTGACAACTTATTAACGGCATCCATTAAAGTCCTATGAATCCAGTGCATGGGGACAATGTTTTTTCTATGTTGTCCCATGCAATTAAAGCATAACTTGTGTAACTGAAAGTGTCCTCTTGGCCATATTGATCGAGACTTTTTTGACATTTTCCCTATGGGTAGCTATTTCCTTCTATGAGATGTAAAGGTGATCAACTCCATAAGTTTCTCCACATATGTAGCGAGAAATTGAACTCGAACTGCCAATTTTTGAAATCGATCATCAAAATTTTGGAGGCCACGTCACGTGACGTACTCCTTTTCTTTCGGTAAATTGTTAGTATCTTCCAAAATTTCCAGCACACTCTGGGCAGGAGGAGTTGATCCCCTTGAGTAAAATTCAAAATTAAAAAGATGGTTCTTAGGTAGCTCCATGTCCAAAGAATCAAACATGGGGTCCAGGATGGTTTTGTGTTGTGCTAGCAAAAGAAAAAGAGTACCTTATGAAACAGCCTTGTGAAATTGATTAGCCTTGCCAATCATGACCAATTGTGAAACTTTGCAAAGCACCGTCCAATGCTGAGCTAGCAATATATGAGCGGTCATCGGAGAAGATCGCGTCTAATCCGCAACCCTTTGTGTAGACCACTTTGCGACTTCAAAGCGATTGGAAAAATGCTTACTTGTGAAGTTCACAGAGTTTTCTTTTAAATTTTTGAAGTTTTTGAAATGAACTTTTACAGAGATGCGATATGAAACTTTGCCCAAACTTTGTTGACTACATCTTCTGAGTGGGCGATGTATGCTTTGAGGAGACGAGGGATGGTGTGCCACGACCACCTTCCCTTAGGGAATTTTTTTTTTAAAGTGTGCTTTGCCATGGGCACTCAAAGATCTTCCTTTGGGTGGACACTTGTGAAAAAGAAACTCCCCCAGTGATGGAAAACGGGCCTGAGCAGCGCAGGAAGCAAGAGTTGCTCGCAGTGTCGGCTAGTGAGCTCGAGAGAGGGAGCTACAAAGTCGAGAAAGCGTCTCCTCTCCAATACCAATGCAATCAGTTGGTTTTCTCACCGCATGGTGCAGTTTGACTCGGCTGCAAGGGGAGTGTGCTAGGGAGCTTTCCGGCGCTAGAAAAATATTGCACCCAAGCTCTCCATCACCTTCTTCTCCACGTCCCTCTTTTGCATGCATGCAAGCACAACCTAACTAGTCTTGCTTGGTGGGACTTGCTATCAAACATCTATAGAATACAGCAAGTCATATGAAAAATGACATCAAGCAACTAGCAGTAAAGGAAAGAATACCACCACAAAGATATTATTATGTTTATAAGAGGACACAAAGCTAAGTGCATCAATTAATATGGTATATATGTGTCATCTTGATGGCTCAACTAATGTTTCCAAAATCGAGAAGCTATCTTTTCTGCGCTTGACCCATCAGGTCAAAGGGTTGTAGTTGTGAATGGTGACAAATCATTGTGCTTAGAACCTCTTTAGACAATATACACAATCCTATTCTTTTGTGTGGTTTTTCAATCATGCACTTATATCTCTGTAATATGGGATTTTTCTTCTTGATATTGAAAGCTAAGACATCTGATATGGATGAGATGGATAGTTCATGAGTTGTAGAGTATAGACTAGCGTTACTTGACTAAGATATCAGTGGGTTATCTAGCAAAAGCCTCCACTCCAATAATCCTTGTGTTATTGCATGTGTAGTTTTTGTCACATTGATGGATACGTCTATAATGCTAAGCAACTGTGTATGTAGTTGTCGTGCAGACAGAATTCGTTTTATGTAGTTAGGTGCATGGATGACAACATATCTTAGATGGTAATTAGATTTTTTACAAGAAGTACAGGTCGTCCATGAGTATTTGACTTCTGCGTGTTCCAAAGCACCCAACAATAGTAGAGAAGTGAGCGTAACAAGAGTGTCTACTTCATTTATCTAACGACCTTGTTTGTCACTATATGTGAGGTATGTCGCTGCGCAAGAGGGACATATTTCTAGATTGTGAGCAAGAATGTCACATTGCATGCTCCAATCTTTATGCAGTGCAGTCCAAATACATCGTTCGCATACCACATCATTCGATCACCGCGGGACTGGCATTTTGACGGTGAGGCACAAATTAGAAGGGATTTGAGGTGGTGCAATCTTCTTCAGATTTGAAGTGGCAATGCTATCGCCATCGACGTTATTGTTGTTTGCTGCTTGTCATTGCTATCATTCTTCTCTTGTGAGCACGTTGATCTGTTGCATGCAGCCACACGTGCTTGCAATCTCAAGCGCATACTCTCACCCCGCTTACAACCTACCCCACCAAACCTTCCGCCACAACCTCCCCACATGTTGTGACACATGCTCAACCACACCGTGACCACAACCTCAAATGTGACATACCATATCTCTCTCCCTTTTGGGTTTTCTCCATGCCATACGCTTGACCCATAATTAGTTCACGATCTTACTCCCTCCTACTAAGTTGTTGTCGCCTCAGTACTTGCCGGCCTTGCGCCATCACCTTTATAAGATAGTGCTCTCTCTACACGATGATGTATGGCTGTTCACCGATCCTCACCCACCCTTGCTCTCTCACACAGGTGTTGAAATCTATTGTCAAGCCGTATGGCTGTGAAGCTTGATCCCACAATCATGCTCGATCCTTTTCATGAGCTTCTACTCCTTTGGGCTACGCAGTATGGCTTCTCGGATGATCACAACAGGCTCTACAACTCCTCTTTTTATTATGCGTGATGGCTCCCTCTGGTGCGCTTGCAACTACCTCCGCTCTCCCCTATCGCTTCTAGGTCCCCCTTTTGCATCCAGCCTTCTACTCTCCCTTCCATACCTTTTCGATCTATCCCTCTCATGCTCACATGGTCGTATTGCTTGCGCACACCCTCTGCCATGTACATGGTGCCATAGCCTCCTGATAATATGGACAGGCCCTTCCTGGCCCCCCTTCTCTTTCAACTTTCATGGGATCTCTGCTCCTACCTCGTGCCCATCTGCTTGTTTTGGGCCATGTCATCATTCTCACCCCAGCCCACGTACACTTGCCTTGGCACCTACCTGCCCCATTCTTTTAGCTGCTATGACACTCAAAGCCACTCGGATGCAAACCTGATCTCCCTACCAGCCGCCACTACATCATTAGTGTGCCATCTTCGTCATCGCTCAAGTGCAGGGAGCACTGCAGTTTTGCCTCCAAATACACACATGTGGTTAATTGTTATCTCTCTCTCTCTCTCTCTCTCTCTCTCTCTCTCTCTCTGTGTGTGTGGGCATAGACAATTTTCATGGCGGCGCTGCGTTTTTTATTAACAGCTTTTCACGGCCTTTTTCAAATGGTGATTTTTATTAAATTTAATTTGAAGTTGTGCCACGTGGGGGCTTCTGGGAAGAGATAGAGGAAAAAGAGTCCATGGCTCACCAAGTAAAGACAGCTATGATAGACCACAGAGTGTCTGAACCTCTAATTACTCCTAGTCTCCTACCTCTATATAAGGCTGGGTTCAGACTGAACCAGCGGAAGAAACAAGCCTTCCTAAATGTGCCGCCGCCTAGTGTGAACAGTGTGGAGGAGAAAAAGTGAAAAAGTGAAGGGGGCTAAGAGAGGCCATCAACTCTTCCGAGGGGGGGGGCGGGGGGGGGGGGGGTCTAAAGAAAAATGGAGGGGCCGGCGGAAGAGTACCTCAACTCCAGCCAATCAAATTTTGCCATGGAGGATCAACATCCCTTTGCCTTTTTCTTCCGCCGCCTAGTATGAATCCACCCTAAGCACCCTCGAGCCGTTCAAACAAGCCCTCCTAGCCTCTTGTCGTTGGCTTGACACCTTGCACTCCAACTCACTCCTAGCTAGAAGAGGTCGTCATTCATCAGTGCTAGTTTGAAGCAAAGCTTTTGTCTTGTTACAAGTCGGCCTACACTAAATTGAGTTTTTTTTTAAAATTCTTAGTGGTGGTTCACACCCTCCCTTTGAATGTTCCCATTACGGTTGTAACATTTAATGCACTAGTAACTTGTGTGTCGGAAAATGATGACATAGTGAGCATTTCATTAAGAAGCTTCAAAAGCTTTTGTCTTGTTACAAGTCGGCCTACAGTGAATTGAGTTTTTTTTATAAAATTCTTAGTGGTGGTTCACACCCTCCCTTTGAATGTTCCCATTACGGGTGCAACATTTAATGCACTAGTAACTTGTGTGTATCAGAAAATGATGACATAATGAGCATTTCATTAAGAACAAGTTCCTAATGAGCATAGAGAGAGTACTTAGTTGGAGAAAGCAACATAGGAATTACATTTAACTAGTTTGGCATAGACAATATTTGAAAAGAAGAAATAAAACAATTGACAACAGTTGAGGACTAGATTTACATGGAGCCGGTCCCCCTTCCAAAAAGGTTTTGTATTATAGATTCTCCCATCAAGGGAGACTTTTGTACAATACAATCTTTGTGTTCCTTGACAAAGCTAGTTGGTGCAATGAAGATCGAAGCTTCATGCACCAAATTATGCTTGAAAACACACCTAGTGGGCTTAGCCTCTCAGTCCCAAAACCTCACACACCTTCCAAGATGGTGAGAGCTAGCAAGGAATGAGGAAAGATTGAGAGGAAGAAGATGTATCTTACAAGAAAGAAGTATTCTCCTCACATAATCACTCTAATAACATAGCTTAGCTTAGTAATTAGCATGGTAGAGGAGATGAGCATGCCATTGAAGCTTGGCTCTTGGTTGGATTTTCATTCCATAGCCAAGAGCTGTTGGTGTAGGCCTCTACTTCTCAATGCTTGGAGAAAGAGATGAAATTCTTGCTCAACACGTGAATTGTGTGTGTGTGTGTGTGTGTGTAGCAAAAATTGGTTAGTCTAAAATGCCAACCTCTCTCTCTCTCTTCTTGGTCGACCCCTCTTTCCATTTGCTCTTGTTGGATTCCCATTGGCTCCTGCAGAGCTTATCCAATAATAATTAAGAAGCATACTTGATAGCCTTATGACAAGTGTCCCCCTTTTCCCTTTTGTGAGAGCTTTAGGTAATTAAAATTATCTATTTAAACTCTCATTGAACCTTTTAGTCTTCTGACCAGTAGGAATCAAGCAAGCCATTGGGTTGCTAGATGCTCATTGGACCCCTTGGTAGAGTGTCCAATAGTCTTCTACGGAGCTTAATTTTTATTGGCTCTTTTTATCAAGCATTTTTAAATTGATTAGATTAATTTTAAAAATTGATTAGACTAATTTTACTATAATCTAATTCTTATTGGTCCACCTCTATGGCCATCCAATAGGAATTAAGGGGAGATTGGGGACATATGGGCTAAGAGTCTGCCATGTGTCCATTATTCCCTTTCTATAAAGGGAGAGCTTGGGAGTGTGTGTGTGTGTGTGTGTGTTTCTCTCTCTTTCCCTACCTTTAGGCCTCGCCCCCTCCTTGCTAGGGATGTGGGAAGACTTTTTAGTCTTCCCATAGCCATCCAATTTTCCCCCTTTTGTCCATTGGACTTATTAGTTTAGATTTTGGAACCTTAGCCTATGGAAGTCTTAATGGAGCTGAACCTTAGGTCTTTTAAGCCCCATTAATGCACATTTCTCTTTTGCAGACTGTCCCACTTTAGATCCCTATTTTCCCTCCTTTGGATCCCTGCTGAGATCGGTCTGGCAGCCTTACCAATATTCTAGCTTTTACTCCCCTGGTACCTCCCCATATTAAATGATCAGTTTAACATGAGAACCATTTGGGAGAATTAGATATTAGTTTTTATGACATTACCTCTCTCTTGAAATCATAGTCGTCCTCGACTATGAGACAAAGAAGATTAAGCATAATCATTAGTCCATTTGCTAGCGGGTACAGGATCCCTATTTTACCCTACGACATCGTTCCATAATGAATGACTAGTCCATTTGGTGCTTGAGAGCCTTAGCTATGCCATAAGCATGTCTGCACATTAGCCCGTATCAATCTTCCATAGTAGAGTGACAAACTCTACTTGGTGTTCGGGAGACGTCGTCTCCCGAACATGATCCTAAGCATGCATACTTATTAACATTTGTGCACAATAAAGAAAAAGAGATACATATAAGATAAAAAATTTGTTCATTTATACATATTTACATTTGCTTACTCTAGGGAATCATTGTAAGCATTGACAACGTTTAGGTTATCCTTTAATTGTATGCCTTGCACCCATCTAGCATCTTCAAAAGGATAATTTTTAAATTTGATAAGGTATCATTGGATAGTCTTACCGCCTCTCAATACCTTGTCTTCATGTCGGAGGATGGACTCGGGCTGCAGCACACCTCTTCTTGGTCCTCGATCTTCGATGGGTCTTCAATGGTTGCTTCTTGAGGTGGCTCTCCTTTGTAAGGCTTTAGTAGGCTCACGTGGAAAGCATTGTGTATGAGCCAATGGTTGGGCAACTTGAGTTGATAGGCCATCCCATTAATCGGTCTAAGAATCTGAAAGGGACCATAGTATCTTTTTGCTAACTAACTTAGCATAGTACTTTTGGTGCCCCGTAGGATTCTTGCCCACCGTGTGCTTTAATCAAGCCTTGGAAAACTTAAGCAATACCCAATCATTTTATTTAAAGGGTAGGGATCTTCTGTGCTTATCAACAACAACCTTTTGCCTTTGCTGAGAGATGGATATAGAATCCTTAATCTTTTGGAAAGATTCTTGCAGGACTTGGCTATATTCATCTACAGCAGCGAAGATCTTCCCATGTACCTTGAGTAGCAGTTGGACTTTTTGATCTTCCCTCAATCACCTCAAAAGGTGCTTTTCCGGTAGAAGTATGCACAATGTTATTGTAAGCATACCCCACTAAAGATAAGTACTTCTCCCATTGGGACTTTTGATCTACTTCTACGACATAAGCTTTTAGTAGATCAGAATTGTTAGGTTAGCTATTTCACATTGGCCATCCGTTTGGGGGTGATAGGCCGAAGAGAAATTTGGCCTTGTACCTAAATTCTCAAAGAGACCCTTCCAGAAATTACTGGTCATTCTAGGATCTGTATCCAACACTATGGACATTGGCAAGCCGTGGTACTTGAAGATTTGTGATATAAAGAGAGTTGCCATTTGATGGGCCTTGATAACCTTTTTGATAGGTATGAAATATACTTGTTTGCTAAACCTGTCCACTATTGTCCATATTCTTGTATTCCCATGGATAGACTTGGGCAATCCAAAGATAAAATCCATGGATATGCTCTCCCATGGTGAATTAGGGATTGGCAAAGGTTGAAGCAATCTAGGTTGCTTCGCTCTATCAAACTTTGTCTTTTGGCATACCACACTTTTTGAAACATACTCTTGTATGTTTGTTTTCATGGCAGGCTGTGCGCTCCTTGCCACACTGTCGAAGCAAGGGACTTGCCGATACACCGTGTGCGAGCCACAAATGGCTCCAAGCACACAACAAGACTAATCTAGCAAGCTCAAAAGAGGGCAATGGTGTGTCACTCACCGCTCTATGCTCCTGCCGTGGAGGATTCCTCGCCGCGATGAAGAAGAAGCTGTAGTCGTGCCGCGCTCAACCCCTTCTCCGCCGTCGTGCCTTCGTAATGCTCGATCGCACACATACTCTCCCTCTCTCCCTCTCTCTCACATACACACACACACGAGGAGGTGAAGAAGAAGAAGATGGAGATGGAGATGGAGTAAGAGCACTCTTCTATTGCACAAATGAGAGAATGAGTCAATTTTAGGTTTAGTTGGCTTTTATATGAGCTCACCCCATTCACACTTGGGCGCCCATGCTTAGCCAACTAATCCCTTGAATGTCCCAGTTAGAGTGCGCCTCTCATTGGTGATCACTCTTACCCTTTTCCTATTGGTCCGACAAGCCCGGTACCTGACTCTACCAAATACATAATACACGTCCGTCGTAGGTGATGGGGTGTCCGTGAGCCGTGAGGGTTAACATGCCCCCCTTCCTGATGTAGATTCCGTCCTCGGAAGCTATTGAGTTGAAGCTGGTTCGTCGAGGTGGAAGAGCATTTGAGGTGAATGTCCTTAGCCTTCTTCAGTCACTGCAAAATCAAACAACATTGGCACAGTAATTGCATTCTCTTAAAAAGCATATGCAGTTTTAGGTAGACAAATTGATTGGTAAAAGAATTTCAAACAATTTGTTAGCAATGAACATTAAATTGCAATGTAATCAAATGCATAAACAGATGTAAAGGTAAAAAATTAAACAAGTCTGGGGTCGCTAATTTAACGGTCGAAAGGCAGTAGAGATCGAATATTAATACCATGGGTAAGCTTCTTAATTATCTGTGGTCAATTAAGTTGTTTAATTGCGAGAGCCAAGTATTCATGTTCGAGGGCTGACTAGAGGCGATATTTAAAAGACCTTGTAGTTAAGCTACCATAAAAGGAATTTTTCATGAAATCATTGCCTGACTGATTACTTTTTCTTTGACCCCCCAAAGTCTTTTCACAGTGATTCAATTTTGATGTGTGTGCTTATTTTGTATGCCTTGGGTTTTTTGCTTTTCAAGTAAAAGCGCCCATACTGGGAACCTCTAGGGCTCTAGTACCATAGGCAATACATGTGAGTGAAGTACCAAATCAAGCTGAGATTTCTCTTCCAGCTTAAGATTTTACAATGTGGCACTTTGATTTTTTGTTTGTTCATTTTCAGCATTTTAATTTTGTAACTTTGGGGGGTCATATAACACTGATACACCTCCCAGGCTCATCACACCAGTAAACTCCCTTTATAATACTTAAGCTAAAGGTCAATAGGGTCAAGTCCACTAGAAAGCCCTAGTACATTTCACACAATGCTGCCTAAATCGGATTAAGAACCTAAGTAACCATTAATTATTAGGAAGGCATTCCCCATGGTATTAAGAGAAGATTTCTAACACCTAACTTGGTCAAACTAGCTTAGTCGGACTGCTTGATTTTTAAACTTAGACAAGTGATTATGACAAAAAATTACATTGAATTAAATGTTTGATACTAAGCAAATGCGGTGAATATTAGGCTACCAATCACAATTAAAGCTGACAATCATAGATGCAAAAAAGATAAGGGGCAATGCTAATGGACAAGAAACACCTGTTTGTGTCGATGGTCGCGCTTGATTTGAAGAGTGAGTCGAGATAAAGATTCCATGAAGGTCCAAATCCTACCAATAGCAACACGCTCCTGTACACACTAGGAAACAAAAGGAATACCTCCAGGAGGCACATTAGTGGAAAAAAGTTACCAACACTTATTGAACACAACAAATAACATAAGGAACCCTAACCTAATTATTTGTACTCCCCCTAGAGAGTCAAGGGAATAGGATATTGTAGAGGTTGGGGGAAAACCCTAAGGCTAAACCCCTATCCTCGTCGTCGAGATAAACAAAGTCATCATCCATGAGACCATATGTGCCATCCGTGTAGCCCTGTAAATTTTCTTCTTCATCATATGTGCCCATGTTTACTAAGAAGGTCACTAGACGCCTATAGTCATCTTGGTCAAAAGGGTAGGCTTGTGCAATGGGAGAAACGCTCTCTACTAAGTATGGATCAGACGTGGTCAAGAGACGTATTAGCCATTCTAACTCCTCAAAATTCCTCTCACATGCTAGCGTACCTATCAAATCCCATTCACATGCAAGCACTGGAAAGACCATGTGAAATATTTGTGAAAAGTAACGAGGGTACCCCTCACCCAAGGCAGGAGTGGATGACTCTAGCATACTAGCCATATCTGTACACGCAAATAGATGATGGTTAGAGTGCAAATATTACAAGGGTCGTGTTCTTGTGCATAATTTGTTTTTATGATTTGCGTTATGGCTCTTGCTCTTTTACTTTTTTATCTTGTTTTTGTGAGTATAAGGCTTTATATATACATTCCCTAAGATCGGAGATTAAGAGGTCAGGGAGAAAGGTTGAGAGGGAAGCAAGTGAATGATGGATGTCCACAAACACTCCCCCCTTCCTTGGGTAGATCATACCGTTTGAAATGAGCTTGTCACCCTTTGAAACCAATTGTTCCAGTTGGTAATAGGTGAGGATTTTTGCCAGTAGTTTTCTATTACCCTAGGTGCTCTCCCAGGATCGAACTTGAAGTGGTTCATCAGGTGATTCTTGAACACTGGGAGGTGTGGATTCTTTTGTAGCTTCATGGAGGTCCACTACTATAGATGGAGGCTCTGTAGAAGCTTTTACCTCTATGGATGTATTACATGAGGAGCTGGAAGCTTCATAGAACTCCCCCCTTCCTGAGCTAGGTGGAATAAATTGGTGTGTAGCATTCTGGACTAGGTGTGTAGCATTCTGTGATCTTTCCCTTCCCACGGTCCGCCGTTGGCTTTAGCGTTACACTGTTTGACTTATATGGGTTTGTTGTTGATAGGGAAGGACACATTTTACATTTAGGTACCCAAATTTGCTCATTTCCATCATAGTAGCCTTGGGCTTCTAATAGTTGTTTTGGAATCCATCGTGATTTGGTCTTGACTCTCCTAGGGCGCGCTCTTGGTTTTCCCAGGAAATTTTTTCTTGGAATGGATGGGAGGGTTGAGGTAGTTGGAAGTAAGGCCTTGGGGACCCATTGATATGTACTCTTAAGTCGTGCAGGTTGAGTACTTGCAATATTACTGCTTGCTGCAACTACAAGTGTTGAAGTGCTAGATTCATGGGTAGCCGGCAAAGACGAGTTAACCACCTTGGCTTGTGAATGTTGGCTATCCTTCAACTTTGCTAGAGTTTGCAACGTAGGTGACTTTGCTTGAATGATAGGGGTAAGAGTCGGTGGTCGCGTCGTGACACTACCAGTATCCCAATCAATAGTGCATTTGGTTGCCAACATCCACGTGCGTCCCAGGTTTACGTTGCCTTCCATAGCTCCTGCGGGCATGACTAGAAACCTCTGCACTATGCTTCCATTGTCATAGACAACAGGGGTCTGAAGGACTCCAAGAATAGCAGTTTTCTTTTTATTAATGCCCTTGACTTGCATCGTACTCGGGGATAGGGTCGGTTTCCCTAATTGACACCAAACTCCATAGGATAACAAATTGTGTTTAGCTCCCGTATCTAATAAGGCATTGTATAGTACTTTCCCATAGGGGCTATTTAGCTCAATTGGGTATCGTAGGGGTGGCTCAGATTCTAATGAGTCTTCATCTGTGTCCTCGAAAAATGCTTGCGTGATTCCCAGATTAGCCTCTCGTTGGCGTCTAAGATGTTGTTGTCGTTCTCGAGCCTCAACTCTTGCTTGGATTTTTTAAAGCTCTGCTTGTTCCTTGGCAGCCTTCTTTTGATGGATGGCTTGCAACTCTTCCTGGCTTAGAGGATCATAATATCTTTTGAATTTACTCCCATTAAGGAATCCAATGGTTTCAACTCCATCTAGAGTCTCCACACGAATGGTACCTTGCGGGGTAATTTCACACACTCGATATGGTCCCTTACCAGCGTATTTCAATTTCTTCTTTTCATTACGTACCCCGTACATAAGAACTTTATCACCAACCTTGATGTCTTTATCCTTTAAATGGCTATCAAACCACTTCTTTCTCCTATCCTTCTCCACTAGAGCATTTCGCACAGCTAATTGCCTCTCTTCATCTAGCCTTTCCAGGATGTATAATCGCTCCACTAAGGGGTTACCATCCCAACCTTCTTGAGAAGCTACTCGAAGACTAGGAATGACAAACTCCCATGGCATAACTGCTTCTTGGCCATACACCATCTTAAACGGTGTGCAATTAATAGCAACTTTATACGCAGTACGATAAGCCCATAAAGCTGATGTAAGCTTTAGGTCCCAATCAGTGCGATGAGCCTCGACTGTCTTTGTCAAAATGGAGATGAGAGTTTTGTTGGTACTCTCAGCTTGGCCATTTTCTTGGGGATAATAGGGTGTAGACTTGTGGTGTGATATCATGAAGTTTGATGTGAGTTCTTTTATTACTTCATTTATAAAACGAGTTCCATTGTCACTCACAAGTTCAAAGGGGCATCCAAAATGTGTGATAATGTTCTAAAAGAGGAACTTAGCTGTTGTTTTTGCATCCGCCTTTCGTGTTGCTTTTGCTTCAGCCCATTTGGTTACATAGTCGGTAGCGACAATGATATATCGTGATTGCGTGTTACGTGCAGCCGGACTAATCGGTCCTACAAAGTCCAAGCCCCACTTTTCAAATGGTTGGGTTACCTTGATGGGATGTAGAGGCATCCTATCCCTTCTTTGTGGCTTGTTGAAGCGTTGAAATTCATCACATCCCTTTGCAAAACGTGATGCATCCTTAAACAGAGTGGGCCACCAATAGCCTGACTGTAAGATCTTTCGGGAAGTCAAGTTTCCTGAAAAGTGACCACCAGCTACGCCCATGTGTGCCTCTTGTAGAATATATAAATACTCATCCCCGCGGGCACAGCGTCTAAGAACATCATCTTTTCCTCTCTTATAGAGAGTTCCAGCCAGTAAGCAATAGGGTTCACATTCCTTGATTAATTTTTGAGCTATATCTTTTCGCAGTTCTTTGGATGGAAAACCATTAACTAAGAAGTTAACAATCTTTTCACTCCATTCAGGCATTGTCTCAACAATGAACAAAGGAGTATCAGGAAATTCATCATCAACCCCCGTAGGAGCTTCGCCATTAGGGATACGAGATAAATGATCCGCCGTGACATGTTTCCTCCCAGGTCTCACAACAACGGTGAAGTCAAACTCAAGAAGAATTAACAACCATCGTGTAATTCGACCTGTGGAACACGGCTTGTTTACCAAATATAGCAATGCTTGATGATCAACATAAAACACAAACTTGGTAGCAAGAAGGTAATAGCAAAATTTCTTTACTGCGTAAATCATAGCTAGACCTTCGCGCTCTATAGTAGTGTAGTTCATCTCGGAATCATTTAATTGGCGACTTGCAAAGCTAATAGGGTAGTCCAATTTATGTTCTCCTGGTTGAGTTAGAACACACCCAATAGCAAAATTTGATGCATCAATATGCACATGAAAAGGTACATTCCAATCAGGTGTTCGCAGGATTGGAGCACTTGTTAGGGCCTTCTTTAATAACTCATAAGATTGATGACATTCTTCCGTCCTGTGAAACTCGATAAGAAGCTTGTATAATGGACGTGCTATATCTGCAAAGTTTAAAATAAATCTTCGATAATAACCAACATGGCCCATAAATCTTTGAACTCCTTTATAGTTCGTAGGTGGTGGCAAATCGGCAATGGCTTTAATCTTACTCTCATCTGTGGATATCCCGTTCTTGGACACTATATGCCCTAGAATGACTCCATGCTTAACCCAAAATTGGCATTTGAAAGGGTTCAATGAGATGCGATAAAATCTGCACCTTTCAAATATTTTTCGTAGATATAACAAATGCTTCTCCCAAGAAGAATAAACACAAAGGTCGTTTAGGAAAGCTTCACAAAACTCCCTTAGAAATTCTTTAAACGCAGTGTTTATTAATCGTTGGAATGTAGCAGGGGCATTCGTTAAGCCAAAATCCATAACACGAAATGCAAACACTCCAAACTTTGTGATAAAAGCAGTTTTAGCTTGGTCCTCTAATGCAATTGTTATTTGATTGTAACCAGAGTACCCATCTAAAAAGCTATAAGCTTCCTTGCCCGCAACTCTTTCAAGCACATGTTCTGAATATGGCAAGGGATAATGATCTCTCCTAGTGGCTGCATTAACTTTCTTGAGGTCCACGCACACTCTTAGTTTCCCATTCTTTTTTGGCACAATGACTATTGGAGAAACCCATTCTGAGTGCTTAGTAGGGTATATGAATCCACATTGGATAAGTTTTTCAATATCCTCTTGTACAATTTTGGCGTACTTAGGATTCATTGGATAGGGTCGTTGCTGGACGAGTTTAGTAGTGTTGATCATGGGAATTGTATGTTGCACCACAGAAGGTGGAACGCCCTTCATGTCATGATATGTCCAAGCAAAGATATCCTTGTATTCCTTGAGGAGCTCCTTAAGTACAGCCTCTTCCCTTTCGGTAAGGTCTTGAGCAATAAAGACTGGTTTAGACTCCTCAACTGGTTCTGCTAATTCTATCTCTTTAACTACCGCTGGACCATCATAGACTCCACTGATTCCATTGGTAGGTATTCATTGGGCTTTGGCATACACAACCTTTCGCTCCCCCGTGGTATAAGATTTAAAATGTTCAGGAGCCGTATGTAAGTCAGCAGGCTCTTGTCCTGACGGAGACCTTTCTTTTAGTTCTGCCTCCTTGTGTTGTCGTGCTAACTCTCGGTTTTGACGTCTTCTTATAGTTCGACTCAATTTCGGCTCTGTAACCTCCAATTGAGCGAGGTCAATGGGTCGCGGGCTGCACAACATGACACTCTGGAGATGTTCGCCCCAATTGTCTACTAGCTTTCGATGAGCATCACATGCCCCTAGATAGCTAAGCCATTCTGCAGTAGATCTTTCCTTGTTTATCCTAGCTCTCACATTTGCTCAATATCGTCGTCTCTTATATGACCTTTGTTTCTTGTTAAGGTTTTGATTTTGGTAAATGTTTGAACTCGACTCGCTTGATAGGTCTTCGCTTATATTTTCTTCACTCTCATATAAATTACCACAGATGGTCGTACTAGACCTTGAGTGTTCAGTTTCTATACTTGGCTCACTCGATGTTTCCTCAGGTTCTGAATCCATTTCTTCCAGAGATTCCGTTTCCGAGGTGTATTGGCCTGAAGCCTTTGAGGAATCATCAGTTTCACTCTCAGGTAGGTGTGCCTCTTTCTTATCATCGGATGTTACATGCGCTACACCTAACATGTTTACTGGTGCAATGTGTGGTATCTCTTCCCCATCTGGTGTTACCCAGGTTGTTCCTCTAGCTCCCCATGTATCTATAGTTGCCGCTAGGTGTACCCAATCGACATTGTCTGACTCAGCCATTCCGGGTAGGATATCCATATAAGGAGAGTTCTCCCCAATATCCGTGTCTTCGTTACACGTGTAACAATACTGTAATGGAGCTGAGTGAATTGTTGTGTCTGATCAATTATCAATGATGAATTTATTTCCTAGAGGATGTGTTCGACCACTTAAAATATCAACTCGAATGACAGAGTCTTGGAACTGTAAGTAGACGTGGTTTTTGGACCAGTCATGCACCATTTTTGCTTCCCTCATGAATGGACGCCCTAAGATCATCTCAAATGACATAGGATGCTTGGAAAAATCCATAACAATGAAAGTCTGCCTTACCTTGTGTCCCAAGACCTTGATCCTGATATCCTTAAGCATTCCAATAGGCGTAACAATAGATCCATTAGCCATTTTTACCACTACGCTTGTGGCTTCAAGGTGAGGTCGCCCCATAGACTCCCAACAACTCTTTGTCACCATGCTGACTCCCGCACCACCGTCCAGGACTCCCTTTACAGTTAATCCTTTAGTAGTGATTGGCAGAGTAGCATTAGATTCATCACCTTCAAAGTATTGCCCCAACTTGTTAACGGGTACTTCAATTACAGATTCATGTCCCGCTAGGTCAGATGGTGGTGCTAAATGTTCCTCATCATTCATTACCGAGTTGTAGACATGTAGTAGTGTTAGTGTGTATACGCGCTTCACCAGGGGCACTTTTCTCCCACTGGGTTTTTCCCCCTGGACATCTGGTGTGAAAGGACACCTTATCTCTTAGGGTTTCATATAAGCTTTGTAGCTCTGAGTTTGTATATATACATTATTATTCCAATACAGAGAGAGAGACTACAGAGATCTCGTACACAAGCTCTGTGTCTTCTCCTTCTCCATCTTCTTCCTACTCTGAGTTGCTGTCTTCCTTCTGTTTCCTGTTTCATCATCTTCAACAATTGGTATCAGAGCGAGGTGATTTCCAGAGCCTCTACTTGCGTTTTCGCGTCCGCGCGCGCAATCGCAGTTTTCAGGCAGTTTTCGGAAAATTTGTTCGTGGGAGCATCCTCGACGTTCCGGGAGTATTCTGAACAGGCGACCTGGGGTTTTACCCCCCTTTCGAAGCCGTTCGAGCCCTCAGAGTTTCGTTCTGAGCAGCGTAGCAGAAGTTACTTTTCCGAGGCGTTTAGATCAAGAGGGTGTGCTTTCTGACAGATTTTCTTCAGGTAAACAGTTCTTTTGGGAAGCAGCTTGTCTTAGCTTTGTGCTGAGATTTTGTGTAGAGTTTTGCTTGGATTGGAGAGGAGATTTGTGAATCTCTTGGAGGTTCTTTTGCTCTCTTGTGTGCATCTACAGTATGGCTCAATCTACGGAGAAAGAGATTTTTGGTGCGTTTACATCCGAAGACAAATTGGATGGTACCAACTATTCTCTTTGGTCTTTTATGGCCAAAAATGTTTTGGTTGGTAAAGGATTGTGGGATTATGTATCTGGAGATGAAGTTCGTCCAGGTAGCATTGCACCTGCCACGCCTGGTCGTGGTGCAGCTGTTGGTGCAGGACCCTCACAAGTCACTCCAGAGCAAAAGAGATGGGATACTAAAGATGCACAGGCTATGGCTGTGATTGCCTTAACCATAAAGAGGACAATCACACCACATATCAGATCTTTCAGAACTTCTGAGGATGCTTGGAACACTCTGCAAGCTATGTTTGGAGGAAGAAACGCTGCCAGAATAGAGTTTTTGAAGAAACAACTTGACAAAATACAGATGGACGAAGGTGACGATATTGTCGAGCATCTTACAAAAATCAGGGATCTTAAAGAGCAATTGCTTAGCATTGATGAAGTGATTCCAGAGAAGGACTTGGTTTCCAAAACACTCAATTCACTACCACCATCTTATTTGACTTTTCAGACTTCTTTGACTCTGTCTTTGCGAGCTAATCCTGACCCTCTTCATTTTGAAGAGTTAGTGGCTTTGCTATTGCAGGAGGATCAATCACGTAAGAACAAGTCTTTACAGGTGGATGGTATGGATCATGCTCTTGTTGTACAGAACAAAAACAGGGGTAAAGAGAGTGCTCATCACTCCAAGTCTAGTGCAGGACAATCTTCAGAGAAGTCTAAAGGTGATTCCGACAAGTCCAAGAAGAAAGGTAAATGTCACTACTGCAAGAAACCTGGTCACTACATTAGTGAGTGTAAAAAGCGAATTGCTAAAGAAAAGAAGAAAGAGTCAAGTTTGGTTGTTTCAGCTTCTGGTGATTCTTCTACAGCTAAAGAAGAGTCTGCAAACTTTGTGCAGGATTCTTATGCTTTTGTAGTATGTTCAAATTTTTCTGCTTACAGTGTTGACAAGACACAAATGATTTGGTACTTTGATAGTGGTGCATCCAGGCATATTACTTCAAGGAAGGATTTGTTTTGTTCATTGGATGCAGCTCCAGCAGGAAAGAAGGTGACATGTGCAAATAATGCTTCTTATCCAATCAAAGGCGTTGGTAAGATTTTGATTACCATTTCATATGGTTCAGATTTATGCTTGCCAGATGTCTTATATGTTCCAGGGATCAAGAAGAATTTGTTGTCTGTATCCTCTCTTGCAAAAAATGGTCTTCGGGTCATTTTTGAGGATGACAGATGTGTTGTACGAGATCGAGAGAATGGTTATTCTCTTATCACTACAGGTACGCTGGAAAATGGACTATTTGTGCTAGATCGTTATGAAAAGCAGATTCAGGTATGTATTGCAGAAACAAAGACTCAGGCCATGCAGGATGCTGAGTTGTGGCATGCTAGATTTGGGCATGTTGGTTATGGCAGTTTGATGACTTTACAACGTCATAATATGGTGCATGATTTGTCTTTATTGGAGATGCCACCAAGACATGTATGTGAAGGTTGCGTTCTTGGAAAGATGCACAGATTTGCATTTTCGCAGGATGGTTCAGTTAGAGCGACACGAAAGTTGCAACTTGTACACAGTGATGTATGTGGTCCTATGAGGACGCCATCTATAGGAAACAGCCTTTATTTTGTGACCTTCATTGATGACTTTTCCAGGTTTTGTTGGGTGTATCCACTCAAAGCAAAGTCAGATGTGTTTGCAGTTTTTCAACATTATGTCGCCATGGTTGAAAATGAAACAGGTTGCAAAGTACAGACTCTTCGTACCGATCGAGGAGGTGAATACATGTCAGGTGCATTTAAGGATTTTTTGGGAAAGAAAGGCATTAAACACCAATGCACTATGCCATACACACCACAACAGAATGGTGTTGCAGAAAGGAAGAACAGGTCTTTAATGGAGACGGCTAGATGTATGCTCAAGGCTAAGAGTTTGCCTCATAAGCTATGGATGGAGGCAGTTGCTTGTGCAGCACATGTTTTGAACAGGTGTCCTACTCGTGCCTTGAAGACCATTACTGCATATGAAGCTTGGTATGACAAAAAACCTTCAGTCAGTTATCTTCGTGTTTTTGGTTGTCTTGCTTATGCTCACATCCCTCAGCAGTTACGTGGAAAGCTTGATGATAAGGCAAGCAAATGTATATTTGTGGGGTACAGTAGTGGAAGTAAAGGTTATAGACTTTACAATCCTGCTACAAACAAGATTTTTGAAAGTCGTGATGTAATTTTTGCAGAAACTACTGCTCAACCTATGGTTGCTTTTGATGTACCTCATATGCAGACACATGATGTATTTGAAGGTTTGCTTCCTTCTTTTGTGGAAAATCAAGATTCACAACAGGTTGATAATCTTGATCAATCTTTTGATCAGCATGTGACACCTCATGATGTAGAGGAAATTGTGCGTGAAGAGCAAGAAGTTCTCAGGGAAGAAAGAACCTTGCCTAAATGGGTTCAGAAAACTTTGCAGGATAGCAAGCTGGATGCACCGTTGCCACGAAAAACACGTGCTGGTACTACTTTTGGCAGAGAGCAAGTAGATTTGGCTTGCTTTAGCACTCTTTGTGATGCAGATGAGCCTGATTCATTTGAACAAGCTTTAGAGTGTGTTCAGTGGAAAGATGCTATGCAGCAAGAAATTGATTCTATTCATAAGAATCATACATGGGATCTAGTGGACTTGCCTACAGGTAAAAAGCCTATTGGTACAAAGTGGGTTTTTAAGGTAAAAAGGAAACAAGATGGTATTGTTGACAGGTACAAAGCAAGGCTTGTGGCAAAAGGCTATGCGCAACAGAAAGGCATAGATTATGATGAAACCTTTGCTCCTACTTCTCGTGCGTCCACAGTTAGATCACTAGTTGCAATTGCTGCTCATCATGGTTGGAAAGTGCATCAGTTGGATATCAAGACTGCTTTTTTGAATGGTGATTTGCAGGAAGAAGTTTATGTAAGTCAACCAAGTGGTTTTGTTGTAAAAGGTCAAGAGCAAAAGGTATGTAGATTGCGTAAAGCTTTGTATGGTCTCAAACAGGCTCCAAGAGCATGGTATGAGAAGATACATACTTATTTGATTGGCCAGGGATTTCAGAATAGTCCAACAGAAAGTACTTTGTATGTCAAAAAGAGAGATGGAGTTCTCATTATGCTAACACTTTATGTGGATGATATGCTTCTTACAGGCAATACTGCAGATGAAATTGAAGCGTTTAAAGATGCTTTGAGAAAAACCTTTGAGATGTCTGATCTTGGTTTGCTACATTATTACTTGGGTATTCAGTTTGTGCAATCAGAGGATGGCATATACATGTTGCAGGCAAAATATTTGCATAAAATTTTGGACAAGTTTGGTATGCAAAATTGTAAGCCAATCTCTACACCCGTAGAAACTGGATCAAAGTTGAGCATGCATGATGCTGGAGAAACTTTTGATGTACATACTTATGCAGCCGCGGTTGGTTGCTTGATATATTTGGCAGGCAACACTCGTCCAGACATTCAATTTGGGGTTTCACAAGCAAGCAGATTTATGCACAGCCCAGGTATGCATCATTGGCAGGCTGTGAAGCGCATACTTCGTTACCTTTCAGGTACCCCTAATCTTGCCATGTTCTTTCCAAGGGGGGATATGTATGGAAAGCACAGTTCTATGCAGCTTCTTGGTTACAGCGATTCAGATTGGGCTGGTGATTTTGACACACGACATTCCACAAGTGGCAATTGTTTTTTCTTGGGAAATGCATGTATATCTTGGCTAAGCAAGAAGCAACCCACAGTGGCTACATCAACTTGTGAAGCTGAGTACAGGGCAGCTTTCACGGCAACAGTTGATTGTGTATGGATACGCAGGTTATTGGCAGATCTTTGTGAGTGTCAACAGGCACCCACTACCATTTTCACTGACAGTCAGAGTGCTATGGCAGTTGCAAGGAATCCAGTATTTCATGCAAGAACAAAGCACATAGAGGTTCACTACCACTATGTCAGGGAAAGGCTACATGCAGGGGAGATCACACTAACTTACTGTCCTACACAGGATAACATTGCAGATCTATTTACGAAGGCGTTATCACGAGAAAAGTTTGAAGCTTTTCGAAAAGCTTTGGGCTTACTCTCATACACATGATGATCTGCTACCTTGTACGGATTCACACTATCACTACAGGGGGGATTTGTAGACATGTAGTAGTGTTAGTGTGTATACGCGCTTCACCAGGGGCACTTTTCTCCCACTGGGTTTTTCCCCCTGGACATCTGGTGTGAAAGGACACCTTATCTCTTAGGGTTTCATATAAGCTTTGTAGCTCTGAGTTTGTATATATACATTATTATTCCAATACAGAGAGAGAGACTACAGAGATCTCGTACACAAGCTCTGTGTCTTCTCCTTCTCCATCTTCTTCCTACTCTGAGTTGCTGTCTTCCTTCTGTTTCCTGTTTCATCATCTTCAACACGAGTCAGGTTTGTTCATATGTGCAAACTGTGGTAATCCGGCCTGTAATTCTCCATTGAGGAAGGCTCGAAGAGCTGAGACTAGCTCGGGGTCTTTATATAGTTTGGACATGATGGTGGTTCTAACTTTTGAAGACATGAAATCCATCAATTTGGCAACATTTAATGGCATCTTGTGGGATGTAGAACCCTGACAAGAGAATGGTGAAGATGGAATCTCCACTTCCTCAAGGGGGTCGGGCATTCCCTCACCAAACATTCTCTCTAGTAGGAAAGGTGTGTGTCCACTTTCAGATGTCCTACCCTCACTCTCTTCCCGAATGATACTGGGTATAGCTAACGGCCTGTAGTTCTTGTGAGGTTGAACTTGTGTGGAAAACGCTGTGTCCGACATCTGGATATGTTTGGGTTCAGGTTCTAATGTTCGTTGAGTTTCTTCCACCAAACCCCTCAGTTGTTGAACTCGTTCAATTTCCACTGTTGGGTTTGGATAGGTTCCAATCTTTCTCTTGCAATCCTCATTTTTTGTCTCTCGTGGCTTATCTTGGGGGTTCGCAACTGGGTAGTTTAACTTTGAATACTCTTTTGGTGTTCGTTGTAATTCCCTCTCGTGATCCTCCTCACTGGCTTTTTCCTTCGTAGTAACAGTTTTGGTCTCCGTGGTCTCTATCGAATCTGAGTCATCCTCAGGGTCATTCATATACACGGGATCCTCTCCTGTCCCTATGTTAGTCTTTGAACTAGGTTTTGAGCTAGAAGCATTAAGGGATTTCTTTCTTCGTGTTTTCTTCTTTCTCGCTCGGCCTATGGATGCAGCATCTCTCTCTTCGAGGATGTAATTTTGCTTTTGGAGCATCGACCGTGTGAGTGCATTCACTGGTGCTATGTTTATAGTTGGTGGTGTCCCATCAACAATCTCTATTATGTTCAATGGTGTGATTTTCGATGCGTTTGGATTGTTAGGACACTGTGCGATCAAATGATCTATGCCACAACGATTACAAGTGAGTATTGGCATTGCCAATGCACTCCCTTGACTTGTTTTCATTAGTGCGGCATTCTTTTGCATTCTAATGGGGCACTCAGCTACTCGATGTGGTCCACCACATTCGTAGCACTGAAGAGGTGGTCTCTTGGTAAAACTATTAATGTTTTGGCCTCTTGCTGCTAGCGCAGTAGCTTGATATATCGGTTTGATTTGTCCCCAATGGTCTTCCATATAGTACATGGGACACTCCTCAAGCATGTCGACTCCATAGGTGATACTAGAGTCTATGTCCTCTTCGCAATCTACATAAGTACTAGATGACTCGCAACCTATTTGGTTCATAGGTGTAACTCTTGGATGAGGGGGTTGCGGTCCTAGCACTGGAGGTGGCAACGGTGTGGTTTGGACCACATTTTGGGTTCTAGGGACCATGTGCTGTAATGGAAACTGTTGCTCCATGGGTGGGGTAGGCATCAATGCAGGAACTCGAGGTGAGTCTGCCCAAGCTATAGGCGGTCTATTTTCCATGATGCGTTTAAGCATTAGGCAATCCTTCGCTTGATGGCCATACCTACGACACGCGTTACAAGTCCCGTTAAAATTTACTCTGAAAGTAGGGCATTCACTCGTAGTATGTGGGCCCAAGAAAATTGAGCACCATTGTTGCTCCCTTCTTGGATACATATGAGTGTTTTGTGGAGCACGATTACCCCTAAGGCTTTCTTGGATGGCCTTGGTGAGATCTACCAAAGTCATCTCAGATATCGTTTCGTCTTTCACGATTGGCTTTATCTTCATTGGCTCATGCCCTGACGCTTGCGAGCTACTAGACTTCGGCTCGGCAGACACTCTTTCTCCTTCAATCATTAAATTATCCTCCAATTGGATTGCATTCATGGTGACTGCTTCCCAAGTAGTGATACCTCTAATGACTAGGCCATTATAGATACTTTCATGTCGTAGTCCCCTAATGAATCTATCGAGCAATTGGTTGTTGTTGAATCGCTCGTTTGGATTGCATCGAGAATTCAAATTCTTCAGGCGACTAATAAAGTCTCTCACGGATTCACCTTCTTCTCGTTGGGCTTTCTGGAGCTGAGAGGCTACACCCCAAAGTACTCCCTCTCGTATGTATTCTTTTAAGAACAATCTCCTAAGAGTAGAGTAGATCGTTTTTTCTTCTACTCTTAAGGTTCTATACCAATCTCCAGCCTTTCTGCTTAGGGTCAAACTCAAAGCCTTACACTTATGTAGCTCATTGTGCTCTTCCAAGGAATCGCACACATGTTCAAAGACTTCCATATGCTTTCTAGCATCTCCGTCTCCACTGAATTTCTGTGTGAGCTTAGCTACTTGAACTGCCTTGCTCCTAGGCTCTCTATCAGGTGCACTACGTATGTTTTCCGCAATAGAGCGACCGATAGTTTGAGCAAATGCTACCAAATCTCCTATTTGAGCAGGTATAATGGGTGTATGTGCTCCTGGAACCACATGTGAGGTGGGAGTTGGCCTTGGCCTTGGCATACGCGTGGCTCTTGGGTCCCACATTTCGTATGGTGGTGTACTAGACGGTGGTCCAAAGTTTACAGGCGTGGCCCTAGGCATAGGGGGTGCCTGATATGGCATGTTATTGTTAAATGGCATGGCTCCACTTGTATAAGAGCTTGGATAATTCCATTGTGGATTGTAAGCTCTTGGAATAATCGGAGGTGTAGGAGCTACATGAGGCTGAGGTACGACAGGTGCACATGATTGATACATACATGCAGGTATAGTTGGGGGCACTGTGCTACTAGGCATCGGCGCAGTGTTAACAAATGAACTCCATGGTGTACTTCTTGTCATGCTCACCATTGGGATATGCATGGTAGCCGTAGTGTCATTAAGAGAAAGATGAGCTAGATCTGGAAAGGTAAAGCTGCCACTTGTGGGCTCAGATTGTACTGAGGCTCCTGGTGAAACAACATATGGAGGATCAATGGGGCTCACTGAGGGAGTCTCCATTTGTGACAGGGTTGGTTGGTTGGCCTTTCCCGTATCCAAGAATCTCATTAGGCCTGTTGAAGGCATGTTGATCCCTGTGTTCTGTCTTTCTAACTCGACAATCCTATGGAGGACATCACAGACTTTCTGTTGTTTCTCATCTATGCTAGTAGCACCCGATGTGGATTGTAGAACATCTAACCAACCCACATGATAGGTGTGTCCTGTGTACCGATCAGTTAAAGCTTCTGCTTGTAGGTCATACTCCCAATTTTCGTTTAGGAATATCCCATCTAGGCTTGGCGTGCTGGAGGTTTCCCTTGAAGTGGAAGCATTATTGCTCCCCATAGCCTGCCCCTCCGTGACTGCTACCTTGGGAGCACTCGGTTGCTCGGCTGGCATGATTGTTGTCATAGGAGCCTTTGCTTTCAGGGCTCGACTTTGTTCTAGCCCTCATAGGTTCTCAATTTCCCTCTCCCTTGTTGCTTGCATATAGCGTTTGATCTCTTGCACTTTGGCAAGACTCCTACCATCGGGTAGTAAAACCTCAGAGGGAGATAGTCCTAAGGGATCAAGAGGTGCAGTGGATGGAACATTCACATGCACACTCTCAAGAAGCATAGGGTCCATTTTAGGCAGGAATGACGAATTTACTTCCCCACTCCCTTCATTTATTTCATTAACCGCATGTTCAGAGCGAGTAGCTCTACTAAGGGTCTCTTTTAAGCGGCTAAACACGCTGGACCCGGGCCGTGGGCCCATGGCATGCATGTCTTGACTTGAACTATCAGGGTTTGGTGTAGGATACCCCTCCATGACTTCGTAGTCAGAGGAAGAATCACTAGACGCGATATGAGGATCTTGGGTCGCGTTACCTTGAGTCCCGGCCGAAGGTCCAGAACCTAGGGTGGAGGAATAATGGGTGCCCGCGTAAATGGAGGCACTACCAATATGCTCGTGCTCTAACACTCGTCCAGAGCGTAGGTTCGTATGACTTGGATCCCCTAGAAGTGTCAGTGAGGGCCCGTGAAGGCTGCTCACCTAGTAATTTTGGGTGTTTTGCAACCCAGGTCTTTTCTTATTTTTTGATTTTTTGGTCCTTTTTTTCTGACCCAACTATAGAATAGAACGTATGATAGCTCAAAATGAGCGTCTCGGTCAGAGGGACGTGCCGTGCTTTACAGCCCTCCGTTTGGTCACTTTATGCCCTCGAAATCCCTAAAACCGTCAATTTCTAGTAGGGAACTAGGCCCGAATTAGAAAGTCTAAGGGTGCAAGTGGGAAGAGAAGGGAGGAGAGTGGAGGACTTGCCCCACATGCTCTCATTCCCTCTTGAGGGGGTAGGGTATATATATAAGAGTGAGTCTAGTATATATCATAAGACTGAGGACTGAGGACTTATTCATTCACTGCAAACAAGCTAACGACTACTAATTGTGCAAAGACTGTGTGCAAACAGAAAACACAACATTATGCAGAAATCACAGAAACTTGCAGACAACACAGAAATTAACAATTTACAGAAAAACAACTCATTCCTCTTCCTCTTCCTCTTCCTCTTCCTCTTCTTTCCTACTACAAACAACTCATAGGAGAAGCACAAAGTGCCTCTTGGGCTTAGTGCAGGGCGTTTCCCCGGCAGCGGCGCCAAAAATGTGCGCTCCTTGCCGCACTGTCGAAGCAAGGGACTTGCCGATACACCGTGTGCGAGCCACAAATGGCTCCAAGCACACAACAAAACTAATCTAGCAAGCTCAAAAGAGGGCAATGGTGTGTCACTCACCGCTCTATGCTCCTGCCGTGGAGGATTCCTCGCCGCGATGAAGAAGAAGCTGCAGTCGTGCCGCGCTCAACCCCTTCTCCGCCGTCGTGCCTTCGTAATGCTCGATCACACACATACTCTCCCTCTCTTCCTCTCTCTCACATACACACACACACGAGGAGGTGAAGAAGAAGAAGATGGAGATGGAGATGGAGCAAGAGCACTCTTCTATTGCACAAATGAGAGAATGAGTCAATTTTAGGTTTAGTTGGCTTTTATATGAGCTCACCCCATTCACACTTGGGCGCCCATGCTTAGCCAACTAATCCCTTGAATGTCCCAGTTAGAGTGCGCCTCTCATCGGCGATCACTCTTACCCTTTTCCTATTGGTCCAACAAGCCCGGTACCTGACTCTACCAAATACATAATACACGTCCGTCGTAGGTGATGGGGTGTCCGTGAGCCGTGAGGGTTAACACAGGCCAATAGAAGTATGTTTCTATCCCTTTTAGGGTAGACTAAATCCCTCTATGCCCCACATAAGGAGAAGCATGAGATTCATATATTACTTTCTCACGTAGTGAGGTAGTAATGCATAGTCTGTTGCCATAGAGAAGATAGCCATCTTGTAAGGTAAATGGTTCTTCCTTCTTTCCTAGTGCAAGGGCTAAAATCACATCTTTAAAATCGGGATCGATAGCGTACTCATCTATCATAGAAGATAGATCATTGTGAGTTGCTATGGATACCGCATTCACTCTCGGTCGTCTTGAGAGTGCATCGGCTACTTGATTA
The DNA here is from genome assembly GCF_014529385.1 of Adiantum capillus-veneris. Taxonomy (NCBI): domain Eukaryota; kingdom Viridiplantae; phylum Streptophyta; class Polypodiopsida; order Polypodiales; family Pteridaceae; genus Adiantum; species Adiantum capillus-veneris. Next base: position 75,421,451 of record NC_140932.1, on the reverse strand, counting down.
TGCTTGTCAGCAATGTGATATAAAAAGGGAATTGTGAAAGGAAATTTGCCCACCTCATTTGTTTGTCGGGGAGATTGGTCTGCGTCGTGAATTACTTAAAGCTTTGGTGATCCGTTCACAGAATGAAAGGAGTCCCCAAGAAATAGTGCTTCCACAGTCTAGAGCATGTAGAACTGCTAAGAGTTCCTTCTCATATATACCTAGAGCTTGCTCAACAGGGTCGAGCCTTCGACTTTCATAGGCTATGGCGTGCCCTTCTTGGAGCAAAACAGCTCCAAGGCAATCACCACAGGCGTCGCATTGGACCTCAAATGGCTTTGAGAGATTAGGTCGTGTAAGCAGAGGTTGAGGGATAAGCTTCTCTTTGAGCCTTTTGAAAGCATTGTTCTCCTTGTTGGACCATATATACGGAACATTTTCCTTTGTTAGGTCATGTAATGGTCTTGCGATTTGTGAGACTTTTTCTATGAAGAGTCTATAGTATGCACACATACCTATAAAGCTTCTTAGTTTATGTAGATTCCTTGGATTAGGCCATCCTTTTCTTACCTCTAACTTTGATGGATCCATTTGGATGCCATCTTGAGAGATAATGTGACCTAAATACTAAATCTCTTGTAAGAAAAAATCACTTTTCTTTCGATTTATATAAAGTTTATTCTCATAAAACTTGAAATATTACATGGAGATGTTGCTTGTGTTCCTCTAATGAATTAGAGTAGATAATTATATCATCAAAGAACACTCCAGTAAAGCTTCGGTGAGGCTTGAATAGCTTCTCCATCAGACGGTTGAACGTGGCTGGTGCATTGGTCAAGACAAAAGGCATGACAATGTACTCCTAAAGACCAAACGTAGTGCTAAATGTGGTCCTTACAATGTCTTGATCAACTATCCTTATTTGTTGATAGCCACTTTTTAGGTCAATCCTACTGAATTAGGTCGACTGCTGTAGCTTATCAAATAGTCTTCTACTTGTGGAATGGGAAACCTATTCTTGATAGCAATCCTATTTAGTGCTCTATAGTCGACACACATACGATATGTGGCATCTTTCTTTTGCACTAATAAAATTGGCAAACAAAATGGAGATGAGTTCGACCTACCATGCTTTTCTCAACCAACTCATGCACTTGCCACATAATCTCCTCTTGTTGAGCTTGAGAAACTCGATAAGGAGCTTTATTAGGTGGTGAGCTTCTTGGAATAAGTTCAATTGCATGGTCGTCATCCCCTCGTTTGGGAGGTAGCTCACAAGGGATGTCGTCAATAAAAACATCTTGGAATCCCTTTAGAAAATTGGATAACTCTAATTCCTTTTGATTGCCTATATCTTCTTTTGCTAAAACATTAGGTTCATTTTGAGAATCTCTAACAAAAATTATGTATACGGAAATAGAGCTCTTTATTGACTTGCTGAAAGCTTGCTTATGTACAATGGTTATGGTTCTACCCGACTCCTTAGCATCTATGTACATATCTTTTTCCCTATACCTAAGTGTGTCTTTCAGGGAATTTAACATTGGCAGCCATGCGATCAAACCATGGTGTCCCTAGGATTACATCCTTGTGCTTGAGTGGAGAGATAAAGAAATCCTCCTTGTCCACATAGTTTTGGACATGGAGCCTCAATCTCCCAATTAAGGGAGTGACTAAGGCTTCTTGTCCCTTGAAAGCACCATCAACAAGTAGGACATCTCCCATCTCATAGGCTTGGATGCCTAGCTTGGTGGCCAACTCTGTGGATATGAAATTGTGAGTAGAACCAGGGTCAAAGAGAATGAAAGCATCATGTTCTCTTACCTTTCCCCAAGCATGACATAGAGGAGATCCTTTGTGATGAGCATCCTCTTCTTGAATTTCTACTATGGAAGCTCTAGGAGGCTCATTACGTGTATTCTTGTGGGGGCAAGCACGATAAGCATGCACTTGCTCTCCGCACTTGAAACAACGGTTTTCTTTTTGATAACGCTCTAGCTCTTTAGGAGAGATTTTATTGTTGCCTTTATAAACTCCCTTCTCCTTGGCTTTGTTGTGGTTGGAGTTGCCTTTGGGAGACTTTTGGACGTTGTCCTTCCCCTTAGGCTCACTACGTTCCTTGTTTTCCATGGGCTTAAGATTTCTCTTAGCCCCTTATTGGAAGTTGATTCTTGAAGCCACCATGGTATGGTGTATGACCATAGATATGGTGCGAGGCCTTTGGGAGTTAACAACTCCGCCATATCCTCAAATAAACCCGCACAAAATTGTTGTTTTTGCTCTCCAAAATCCATCTTTTTGTATACGGTGGCTTTGAGATGTAAATCCCAAAATTTGTCTACATATTTGTGAATAGATTCATAGGGAGAGAGCTCCAAGCTTCACCATTCGGTGAGTACTTTGTCTTTGGCATCGCTAGCCAAAAACTGCTTCATGATGGAAGCTCTTAAAGCTTTCCATGTTCATGGAGCTTCACCGTTTGCTCGTAGGCTAGACCACCATTGCCTGTCAGACTTTTGAAAATGCATAGCTACATGATGTAGCTTAGAGGACTCCGTGAAGCCCTCATCTCCAAACGCCGCATCAAATTGTTGGATAAAGGCCAAGACTTTGTCCGTAGCACCAAAGGTGCCATTGTAGGTAAGGAAAGAGATGTTCTTTCCTCCCTCTTTGAACTTTTTGAGCTTGGCCGACCTTTTCCAGGCGACATAGAAGCCTCTTCTCTTGGGCAGTTCGAGAGCTGTACCATAACTTTCTTCAGAAGAGGAAGAGGATGAGGAGGATGGATGTTATAAAATTGATATTTTTATTTATTACAGCTGACAGCTGGAAAAGACTAGACCAAGCTAGGCCTATGCGAAGGAAACATATATATATATATATATATATATATAGATAGTACATTTTATTATTCAAGTGCTCTTTTATGAGCTTTGGCCATTTATGAGACCGGCCCGCCAGTTTGTATTCAATTTCACCATTCAAGAAATCTATAAATGAAATACGTGTGTTGGGGTATAGGCGTCTGTGCCTTGCCCGACTGCCCAGAGTCTGGGCGCCCACTGACTTGTATACCTTATACATAGCATAAGTGTATAGGGGGCTTCTCACTCTTGGAGTCTCCCCACCCATATCTGTGTCGTGTGTCTCCTTCTCTCTCGCTCACTCTCCGTCTATGGTGCTCCCCGATCCCCTTCAACTGGTATCAGAGCTATGGTGACCGCGGAGAGCACGACGGCTTTGAGAGCTTCGAGACGATAGCTCGCGCGATAGCTCGCTCGCTCTCGACGGTGGAGTTGAGCTTGGTGTGGTCAAGCTTGGTCGAGGAGGCGGTTGCGGCTTCCTTGGTGAGAGGAGCTTTTGAGCTCAGTGGAGTCGTTAGAGAAGTGCTCGGCGGAGGAGAGCTTGACATTCAAGTGCTTGGATGCTGTTGTGGCAGAGCTCTTGCGTTGGAGCTTGCATTGAGAGGACATTGCATCACACAGAGTGGAGCAGGAGCAAGTTCAAGACTGTGTGCAGCTCGTTTTTGCAATTTTCGGGCTCTAAAACGCAGTTTTTTGCGTAGCTCCGTCATACAGAGTCAAATCTACATGATCCAGGAGTCTAGGTCAGGGTTTTGGCACGCTCCGGACGCGATGGTGATGTCTATTTGCTGAAATTCTGCTTTGAATTACAGCAGGTACAGCAGCAGGTTTATTTGTGCACTTTCGTGTCCCAAAAACACTGTTTTTGGTATATCTCACACACACGGAGTATTTTCTGCAGCAACCAGCAAATTCATAGGTGTACACAGGTTTTTGGATATGCATTTGTCCAGAGAGCCACTCATGCGAGAGTGAGCTATGTTGCCATGGTCTTGGCGGTTTATGTATGCCATATATGGATTTGTGTATTTGTTTGTGGCTGAGATTATTTGAGATTTGGCTCAATTTATAGAAGAAACTCTGTTGGATTTTATCCAGGTTCTCGCCATAGCTTCTACGTATCCGTAGGTTGCTCTTTGACAGTTTAGTGGTTGAGTTTACTCCCACTTTGACAGGTGATTTTCAGTCATCATTTGGTTGGAGTTTGGAGTCACTTGTGTATGCCCTTGTGTGTCGTATTTCGTATTGCGCATAGCGACAGATCTTGCAAGGTTTTGTGAAATGTTGCTATAGTTATCTGGCAGACATTTGGTCATCGATTGAAAGGTATTTTGGCAGCAATCATCACTCACATGTATGTTATTTGGGAGTCGTTGAGTGGTACTCCGGCAAGAGCGGGTATGCTCATATGTATGACTTTGTGAGGTGATTCCGGTCGAGTTTATTCCCGGATTGGCCATTGTGGCATATATTATTGTCTCTTTGAGGTTTACTATTGAGATTTTGCTCCAGTTACAAAGGAGACTCTGCCAAAATTTTGTCAGATATTTATGCGGATTCGAGTCATATTGGCTTGTGATTTTGTGCAAGGTTTTGCACAGTTATTGGTGCAACTTTGCATCAGATTTTACAGCCATATTTTGCAGACTTTTGTTGATGCGATTCGAGCCAGTTTAGGGCTGATTTGGTTGACATTTCCTACTCATTGTTGGTTGCTTTTTTGCGAGCATTATGGCTGATTTTTCATTTGACTTCCAGCGTTATGGTCTGACACAGTTTGATGGTGCAGATTTTGTTGCTTGGAAGGAGCATATGCTTGTTGCATTGGCGGATTTGGGACAGGATAAACCCTTGTGTGGTTTATCGGCAAAGCCCAAGTCTATGCGTGATGATGATTGGCAGGATCTTGATGAGTTAGCCATGTCTACGATTCGTTTGCATCTGGTTGAGTCTATTGACTGGCAGGTCTCGAGGGAGACTACAACTCATGCTTTATGGCAGAGTTTACATGCTATGTACGCAACATCCATGTCTACAAGGGAGTCTAGTCCCACTTCTATGTCCATGGGAGAGATTGATCCCACACGCAAGTCTCGACGGCATAGAGACTTGACATGTTGGCATTGTGGACATAGAGGGCACATTAGGCGTCAATGTTTCAGGCGTTTGAGACAACGGAGGCGACAGATGCATGATGAAGACTTGGGCATGACAGATGCTAGTGAGATCAATACGGTGGTTACTGAGTATGCTTGTGACGGTGATGTCACATTTACATCTAGCTTGTCTTCAGACGATTTTATGTCTACGGATTACATATCGGATTGCACATTGTCTTCACATTCGTTACTAGATTCAGATGCTACTTTCCATGTCACGTCGCATCGTGAGTGGTTTAGCACGTTTTCTAGTGGGAGACTTGGTTGTGTGCACATGGCTGATGGTGTTGTGTATGACATTGAGGGTGCAGGAGACGTATGTTTGTCCTTGCCCAGTGGTATGAGATTTACCCTGCGTCATGTGCGTTATGTGCCAGATCTGAGACAAGATTTGATCTCAGTCAGACAGTTACGGGATAGTGGATGTCAGATTTCGCTACGAGAGCGAGATTTTGTGATGCATTTGGGTTCGCTAGTGATTGTGAGAGGTGCCAGGAGTGGTACAGGCTACCCATTGCATGTGGATCACGGGAGAGACGGTGTTGTCTCTGTGATCATGCAGCCAGGTAGAGAGCGAGAGAGCAGGCGAGTCTCTTTTGCTCATGGGTTGCAGGGTACTTTGCATGGAGTGCAGAGTAGTGAGCTCGTTGTGCGCACAGTTGGGGCACGACTTGAGCAATCACACAGAGAGGTGACAGAGTCAGACATGCATGCTTTGCTAGTGACTGAGCAAAGCAGAGAGTCAGTTGTGCGAGATACTTCTATGCAGGATAGACAGGTAGAGCGGTCTTGCTCTAGTGAGTCACGACAGGAGGACGTTGTGCAAGAGTCTATGCATACGGAGTTAGAGCATGAGAGCTCTAGTGAGTCACGGCAGATTGAGTGGTCATGTTTGCAGTGGATGATTGCAGAGGAGGCTGAGATGTCATCGATTATGCAGTCATTCCTTTCTATGCTCGACAGTGAGCATGGAGATATAGTTGTGCAGGATATGTCTTCCAACAGACACCTAGAGCAGCTGGTTTGCTCTGAGGTTGCACGACAGGTTGATGCGTCTTTTGCGGACAGTCAGGAGATGCATGTGGCTGACACGCCTTGTCAGTCAGAGATGCCTATTGCCAGGGATATATATGTTGATGCATGCTCCGTAGAGCTAGCAAGGCCCGCTAGCATTGCATCGGCATTCGGTGGTCTCATGTATGAGATGTTGATCTTGAGATCGGATATCGCAGCTGCAGTGGGAGCATTTGCAGTTGGGGTTGTCAGTCATTTGTTGACTGATGATGGCATAGTGCACGAGGGAGATATGCAAGTATTGCGTACATACTTGCAGTCCGTGTGTGGTACGTATGGTGGTGTATGGACTTACACGGGAGCAGGACAGCCGGATGCACACGATCACAGCCAGGCAGTGGGCATCGGTTGAGAGGAGTTTTCTCTCGCCTTTTGTAGTCTTTAGACTAGGTTCTCTTGCTTAAAGGCACATTCGCCTTTAAGTGTGAGGTTGTTGGGGTATAGGCGTCTGTGCCTTGCCCGGTCGCCCAGAGTCTGGGCGCCCACTAACTTGTATACCTTATACATAGCATAAGTGTATAGGGGGCTGCTCACTCTTGGAGTCTCCCCACCCATATCTGTGTCGTGTGTCTCCTTCTCTCTCGCTCACTCTCCGTCTATGGTGCTCCCCGATCCCCTTCAACGTGCAAGAGGGAAATGGTCACTCTTGCACGGGGGAAGATTGCACCCAGTGTCCGTCTCATTCTTCTCTCCTCTCTTCTCTTCTCTCTCAATGCGCCAGGTGTAGCACTCCGCTCTAGGAGGTGCGCCTGCACGGGCTCGCTTGCACTTTTCCGCTCTTTGCCTCTCTCACGTCAAATTTGCTATGGCGTTTACGTGTACATGATTGTGCAGGTTTGGAGATCTATGGATTTATTGTCTGTAGAGTGTTATTTTATGTATTTTGCAGGGACGTCACGCCTCCGTTTGTAGAAGTGGTATCAGAGCAAGGCTACACTCCAAGATTAAATAATTTGACGAGCACCAGCTAAGTATTTTATTTTGTCATGCTTGTAGGTGTTGTTAGTTGCTTCAGCTTGTAGTAATTGGTGTTGATTGCATGATACTGTTAGTGACCTTTGAAATTAAAGAGAATTTCTTCTTTATCGTCATGATAGAATAATTACTAGCAAAAATTATGATCGTTAAACATAGTAATTAAATAGATTAAACTTAATCTCATGATCTAAAGGCTAGGCCATGAGTCGCCCCATAGAATGGAGCATGCAGACTATTGAGGCGGTTATCGATCTTCACGAAGGTCGAAGACCATTGAATCAATGACTACGGTTTTAATTGGAAAGGGTGAGGAGCAGTCATGGATACATTGCTTGGTATGGGCTATGGCCGCGACGAGAAGCTCTGCACAAGTAGCGAAACTGGTTGGCACAAGCCTTGGCTATTTTGCAAGCTAGCAGGGAAAGCGCGCAGACCAAAATCTCTCTCTCTCTCTCTCTCTCTCTCTCTCTCTCTCTCTCTCTGGTCAACTAGCGACCAATCTCTCTCTCTCTCCTCAGCTAGTTGCCATGCAGCATGCGGCTGTGGTGCGTTAACGAGCAACAACCCTCCCTCTTTCTCATCACCTCACAGCCACACACAGGTGCAGTCGAATTCTCTCTCTCTCTCTCTCTCTCTCTCTCTCTCTCTCTCTCTCTCTCTCACTCACTCACTCTCACTCTCACTCTCTCCCTACCACCCATTACTTCTACGACAACTGAACCTTGTCTCTCTCACACTCTCTCCCTGCCTGTCCAACAGCCACCCTTTTTGCTTGGCCAACCCCCATACACACACACCCACACACCCACAAAGGCCATGCACATGGCCAATCAACTCTCTCTCTCTCTCTCTCTCTCTCTCTCTCTCTCTCTCTCTCTCTCTCCCCTTCCCCTACTCGTCTGCAATGGACGCCGTCTCTTTCTCCCTCTCCCTTTAGTTGGCAGCCACCCCTTTTGTGGTATACAACCCACCTTATATCGTTCTCAACCCCTCAAATTCACCTACCTGCCATGCAGTGTCCAACTCTCCCTTTGCACGACTGGTGGCCTCATGCTTTCACACTTAGTAGCCACATACACACTTGCACCGACCTGAGTCGCAAACTCTCCACCAACCCTTTTTTTTTGGGGGCATCTATTACCCACCGTTTCCTCTTTCTCTCAGTCGATTAACTATTTTGAGTCCCCTCTAGTAAGAATTTCGGCTCCACCACTAGCTCTATGTCATACGCCAATCGACAGCTGCAACCCACCATCTTGCAGATACCATTATCGATATACTGCATCTCGCTCTCTCTAGCTCTCCCAATAGAGAGATGAATGCTTAAGGGTGGTGGCGTGGATTTATCTCCATTGAAGAGCTGGCAAAACACAAAGGTGTTGAATATAATAGTGTGGTTGATCGTGTCTGCATCTTTCTCCCCTGAAAGGTGCAACATCTTAACTCCCCTGGCGACCTTCAGAAGAAGACATTGGCGAAGCTATTCACTGCCTGCGGCACTACTTTCTCCGCCCTCCTCGTGCATTGCCGACGACGATGATGCTTTTAATCTGCACCTAATTTTTGTTTTTCACTTTGCTTCATTTTATTTTGTACCCAAACATTGTACTCAATTCACACGGATTGTATCCGTTTAGTCTCATCGATCATTTTGGCATTGAAGCTGGGTAATATAACTTTTGATTTCTTCTCTCTCTCTCTTCGCCGTCCCACTGCGAGTGCAAGATGTCGGGCATCCTCGGGCATTCCCGACAATGCAACTGCATTTCATCTGATGATTTTACATTTTTAGTTTTAGTCTTTCATTGTAATTAGTTTTATTTTTTACACCCAAACAATGGATTAAATCCACAAACATTGTATTAGTTTGCTACTATTATTTGTAGACCATTTTGGCCTTTTAAAGACGTTAAAAATATAACATTTTATTCCATTCCATTTCGTTTCTCACGATGCTCAATCACAATGAATATCACACCAAATTGCGGGGTCCACTTTTGTATTCGAGACTCCTCCACCTCGTCTAGCCTGATTGCAAGATGATTGCTGAATTTTCCCTTCTTATCAAGAACCCGCGCCACCCAAGATTTGGAAGCGCTGACACTTGTAGACTTATCTGAACAAAACCTGTAAAATATGGAATACACTAGTTAGTCATAACTGCTTCACTTACTTAAGAATGTGTTCATTGACTTACAATCGAGGTATTTCTATAAGCACTTTGAAACCTATTGCTAACAATTCAGTGCAACTACTTCTTGCATAATCAAAACAATACCGCTCACAAAAGCAAAATATCAATTTATCAACAGTATCGGTCAATGTTTTATTTAAATTCAATGATTTTTGAAACTGGATACTATGAACTAGATAAGCAAAACCTAGGGTGTTTGTTGTTGACGCTCCTGCATTTTCCTAGGATGTCCCACTTTTCCCCTATTCTCTAAATTTACACCGTGTCTCACATGAAGGACATTATTGGTTTGTTCAAGCTAATATAAATTCTTTGTAAAATCATCCACAAATGCACCCACATTCACTACTCTATTCACTCCAAGTCCTTACAGGAACACGATACTTCATAAGAAGCTAATAATTAACATGCTATCATGTTTGCAAGACTTTTATAGATATGTATGTTAGTTGTTGTCACTCTTCCTGTTGTAATTTCTCAACCGTTGTATAAGGCTCGCAACACTAACAATTGATAGCTAGGTATTCTCATTTAGGACCTTCATTATTCGCCTGTTTGGAGTTAAACTTTTCCACTTTCAATCCTAACTTTGCATCCGTTTTACCATTATCAACTTTTACAATATTAATTTGCGGTTTAATTAATTTTGGCGCTTTGTCTTTTAGTAATACTTTTGCAGATAACATTCAACTACGTTGCTACAGTCAGAGAACCTCAAGGTATGAATTATGACTAGATCCTCTAGATAAATTCTCCCTGATAAGTAAGATCCCTTCCTATATAACTTTCAATTTGAATGCAATATTACCTAATTCCCCACCCCAGTCCTTATTCCACGTACTTTCTTATGTTGGCATCTCCAAATTTTTCCACCTTTCCCTACATCTCCTTATATGACAATCCTCCAGTATAATTTAGGTTGAACAAAACTAATACTTTTTCGAGTTAATGCCTTTTGAGGGATCACTTTTACATGTATTCTCATACCCACCCACCTTTACAACAAGTAACTTGGGTATCATCAGACAATTTTTGACAATAGAGCCCTTCACTTATTTCAATTGTGTTACAAGTTGTCAATGTAATTATATTCATTGAAACCTACACTGACATAACTGATCAGATAGCTACTTACATGAGTCTTGTTGATTTGGGATAATTGTTTCCATTTGGTACATGGTTTAACACTACATTCTACTCCAATTTGATATCAAGCAGGTAATTTATGTTGTTTTTTAAACTTGGTCTAGTCCATTGGTCACGTGCACATAGATTCGCCGATTTAGGCAGTGTGTAAATGCTCATCTTGGTGTAGATTCACCGACTAGGTAGCACAACAACAAACTACAGATTCACACTCTTTAAACAATACCAAATGCAGATTCGCCGATTTAGGCAGCATTAGTGCAAATTCGCCGGTTTAGGCATCACGTCTTATTGGTGTAGATTTGCCGATTTAGGCAACACCAATCACAAAATCATGCTGTAGTTGCTGGCCACCACTGTCACTGGTGTGATTTTGTTACCCAGGTATACAAAATGAAAGATATTTGGATTTGGCTTTGAATTTGAAATGGGCAGATATTTGGAATTGGATTTGAAGTGAGTATATGATGCTTTTTTGTTGCGACATGGACTTAAGATTGATGAGAATTGGTTATTGAATGATGAGTGTAACCAATGATATCCTGATTCATCAGGGTATGACATATACTCCTTATTCTAGTGCTATGGGACACTAGAATAGGTAGTATGTGGATGACGGCAGGCATAAGCAATGTTGTCTAATTTTATGGATTTTCCTTTTATTATTTGATCCAGATTTCTCATCATTGTTTTTGACAAGTATTGTGCAGATTTTTATCTTCGCAACTGAGGACAGTTGCTTTCCAACGGAGAGGTATGTTATAGAATTGATATTTTATTATCTATTGCAGCTGACAAGTGGAAAAGGCTAGATCGAGCTAGGCCTATGCGAATTGAAATATATATATATATATATATATATATATATATATATATATATATATATATATATATATATATATATATATATATATATTGTACATTTTATTATTCAAGTGCTCTTTTATGAGCTTTGGCCATTTATGACCGGCCGGTCAGTTCGTACTCAATTTGATCATTCAAAAAATCTATAAATGAAATACGTGCAAGAGGGAAATGGTCACTCTTGCATGGGGGGAGATTGCACCCAGTGTCCATCTCATTCTTCTCTCCTCTTTCTCTTCTCTCTCGCCGTTGCCAGGCGTAGCACTCCGCTCTGGGAGGTGCGCTTGCACGGGCTCGCTTGCACTTTCCCGCTCTCTGCCTCTCTCATGTCAGATTTGCTATGGCATTTACGCATACATGATTGTGCAGGTTTGGAGATCTATCGATTTATTGTCTATAGCATGTTATTTTATGTATTTTGCAGGGACACCGCGCCTCCGTTTGTAGCAATGGGGAAGAGGGTGATCTCTTTCTATCCTTTTTCTTCCCTTGTTCCTCCTTTTTTGCATTGTTACTTTCTTCAGAAGAGGAGGAGGATGAGGAAGATGGAGAAGAGGGTGACCTCTTTCTCGTCTTTTTCTTCTCTTGTTTTCTCTTTTCCTTCTTTGAATTATGGTGAAGAGGAGTATGCGATGGTCTTCTCCATTTAGGGGGTGTTGGAGAGTGTTTTGCCCGTCGTCTTTGTGGAGCCATCTCCGTCGAGGTCACTGGAGACTTGCTTCTTTCTCATTCTTTCGGTGGGGGCTCTATCGTTGAAACTTGGGCTCTCCTTTGAGAGGGAGATGCCTCATTGAGTAGTAAATTTTTGAGCCCTTCATATAGATCCTTCTCTTCTTCCCTTATCGGAGAGAGTCCTCTTTTGGAAGTCTCACCGGGAGCTTTCCTAGTTACTCTCTCTTCTTGGTGGGGAGTTTAGAGAATACCATGGGTGCGCAATTGTTGTAGCACTTCACCTTAGAGGGATGGATTGCCCAGGGCTTGTTGAAGCCTAGAAACAAGATAGTTTACAAGTGTAGGGGCATCATTAGTTGCTCTTTTATTAGCAAAATCAAAGCAATCAATATTCATTTCAATCTCTTTTCCCTTGTCAGCCATACTAGCAAATTTTAGATGTTAATTTCTACTTGTACTTTGGCACTTCAAGCCCTAGTTGCTCTCAAGCATCTATACCCATGGCTCAAATATTACTAATTGCAAGGAATAGAAGAGAGGGTTTCACAGAGCCGAGATAGCACCGGTTCATGTCAAGCTTCTAATAGCTCAATAATGGTTAAGCCATAGGCAAGCCCCGTAGGACTCCATTATTAAGACCATAGCTCTCAGTGGTATCCCCGTTAACTCCATAAAGCAGGCATGCTTCAAGGATGAAAAATTCCTATGCTACTTATTGTTTTGAAATTGATAACACCAAAACATTTGTAGCAAGCTTGAGGACCTCTTGTTAAGGCTACACCACGGCGGATTAGTCTTTTTGGATTTTAACTTATGTAATGGACCTTAATAGGATAATGTATCTTTTGGGATCTTAGTGAAGGGATGTGATGTTTTATGTGAAAGGGTGTTCAAGGATAGAGAGAAGAGAGATACGTTGATGCAGCAGATGTAATGGCGGATTCTATCTGTGTCAGGGAAGTGAATACAAGTTTGTCATTCACTATTTTCTTCTTCCATTTCTTGTCAACCTAGTGCTCTGAATACATAGATGAAGCAGTGATTGTCTGCAGAGTATGTCTGTGAGAGTTAACTGAAGTTTGTGACGATGGCGGATTTCTGTAAATGCATCTGAGAAGTTGTTAGGCAGTCTGTCAAGAGTGCATGGTGTTGGAAGTGTGGATGTTTAAGGTTAATAATACACTGGCGATCACGACGTTAGTGACGTGTGTTCATGGTCGTATTTACTCTCTTCGCATTTGCCCCCATTTACTATGCTGAGCGGGGCCAAAAGGTGGATTGGGGGTCATTCATATATGACAGATTGCAGTTGGCAAAGCCACGGGATAAGCGCATGTCGCCTTCAATTACAAAAGTTGTGCCCTACCTGCAAGCTATCTTTTCCCATGTGCTACAGGTACCCTTAACTCCACCACCGCCCAGTTTTGTCAAAGGTCCGGATGCGCAGAGTATTAGCGAAGATAAATGGGAGAAGTTGGATTGGGAAATGCCTATTGGGGATAAGTCTAAAGCTACAATGGGTCAAGGGATTAAATATGCAATATTCACTGATGAGAAATTGCAGTCGGTTTGGGAAGGTGCCACTTTTCCTTCAATAACAGGCGTGTCTAACATTGACACTAAGAGTCGACCATTACTTTGTTTTTGCAGAAGGCTCGGAAAAGCTCAGGGGAGCGGACTCCGGTTACACAGGCTTTAAAGGCCACTTCTTTTTCTCAAACCCCAAGAGCAAAGTCATAGGGTGTGTTTTCAGTGTAGGATGTGGTCCAAAGTTTGTCGGATTTAAATCAATTCATATGCAACCAAGAGGCCATGGTTTTGACTTTGGAGACTCAGAGGGCTGAAGGGGAAAGAATAGATAGTCTGGAACACGAAGTCAGTCATTTGCAGAGCAGAGTGGATGAAGTGTTGAAGGAGAAGACATCATTGCAAGATGAGTTGGCTCCATTGAGTGTGGACATGCGGAATAGGATTTTAGATATGGTGGGAAATGCGCAAGAATTTCAATTGTGGGCGGATGGACTTAAGGATGCTACTCAAAAACAGTTCCAGGAGGTTGAAGATAGAATTTCACATCTGATTGGCTGATAATAATTTCTTGATGAATCGATTGCCTCCATTAGTGGATCTCGAGAAAGCCACTTTGGATGGCCAAGGAGTCACTGGAGTTTTAATTGCTGATGCTGATGTGGACACTCTGAAGAGGGAAGTGTTTGACTACACCAAGGAGTTATGGCATCAGGCAGCTAGGTTTTTTCAGGAGCATATGGCAAAACCGATTGACAAATACAAATCATGGTTTGAAGCTGCTGGGGAGTACAAGGTTCGAGAAGAGAATGCGGAGCTGCGAGCTCGTAATGCTGAATTAGAGCTACAACTTGAGGCAATCCGGAAGCAATTGATATTGCAGCAGTCTGAAGTCTAGTTGGGAGCACAAGGTGCTCAGTTGCAGGAAATTCCTGAGGACGATATGGATGTAGTTGCAGAGGGTTCAGTCCTCGTTGTGCATGTTGATGCCGAACCCATTGCTGGGGAGTCACTTGTGAGAGATGCTGCAGTTGATGAAGCGGCGCAAAAGCTGGGAGTAAACGAAGAAAATAACAGTGGCTGAAGGCAGATCAAGGGATAGTGGGTCCGAGGTCAGCCTATGGCTCAAGCCACTGGGCTGTGTCAAGTGTTAAGGCTGCACCACGGCGGATTAGTCTTTTTGGGTTTTAACTTATGTAATGGACTTTAATAGGATAATGTGTCTTTTGGGATCTTAGTCAAGGGATGTGATGTTTTATGTGAAGGGTGTTCGGGGATAGCGAGAAGAGAGATAGCTGATGCAGCAGATGTCATATTTGTGTCAAGGAAGTGAATACAGTTTTGTCATACACTATTGTCATCTTTCATTTCTATATTCTTGTCAACCTGGTGCTCTGAATACATAGATGAAGCAGTGATTGCCTGCAGAGTATGTCTATGAGAGTTAACTGAAGTTTGTGATGATGGCATATTTCTATAAATGCATCTGAGAAGTTGTTAGGCAGTTTGTCATGAGTGCATGGTGTTGGAAGTGTGGATGTTTAAGGTTAATAATACAGCTCTCTTCTTGAGCAAGAAAAGAGAAACCAATAGCTCTGATACCAATGCAACATTTAATGCACTAGTAACTTGTGTGTAGTGAAACATGATGACATAGTGAGCATTTCATTAAGAACAAGTTCCTAATGAGCATATTGAGAGTACTTAGTTGGAGAAAGCAACATAGCAATTACAACTAGCTAGTTTGGCATAGACAATACTTGAAAATAGAGAGAAATAGAACAATTGACAACAGTTGAGGACCGGATTTACATGGAGCCGATCCCCCCCTCCAAAAAGGCTTTGTATTATAGCTTCTCCCATCAAGGGAGACTTTTGTACAATACAATCTTTGTGTTCCTTGACAAAGCTCGTTGGTGCAATAAAGATGGAAGCTTTATTCAACAAATTATGCTTGAAAAACACACCCAGTAGGCCTGGCCTCAGTCCCAAGACCTCACACCCCTTCAAAGATGGTGAGAGCTAGCAGGAATGAGGAAATATTGAGAGGAACAAGATGTATCTTACGAGAAAGAAGTATTCTCCTCACATAATCACTCTAATAGAATAACTTAGCTTAGTAATTAGCATGGTAGAAGAGATGAGCATGCCATTGAAGCTTGGCTCTTGGTTGGATTTGCATTCCATAGCCAAGAGTTTTTGGTGTAGGCATCTACTTCTCAATGCTTGGAGAAGGAGATGGAGTCAATGCTTGGAGAAGGAGATGGAGTTCTTGCTCAACACATGAATTGTGTGTGTGTGTGTGTGTGTGTGTGTGTGTGTGTAGCAAAAATTGGTTAGTTTGTAATGCCAACCTCTCTCTCTTCTTGGTCAACCCCTCTTCCCATTTTCTCTTGCTGGCTTCCCATTGGCTCCTGTAAAGCTTATCCAATAGTAATTAAGAAGCATAGTTGATAGCACTGTGACAAGTGCTCCCCTTTTCCCCTTTGTTAGAGCTTTAGGTAGTTAAAATAATTTATTTAAACTCTCATTGGACCTTTTAGTCTTCTGGGCCAATAAGAATCAAGCAAGCCATTGGGTTGTTGGATGCTCATTGGACCCCTTGGTAGACTGTCCAATAGTATTCTAGGGAGCTTAATTTCTATTGGTTCTTTTATCAAGCATTTTTAATTGATTGGACTGATTTTACTCTAGCCTAATTCTCATTGGTCCACCTCTATGGCCATCCAATAGGATTTGAGGGGAGATTGGGGGCATCTGGGCTAGGAGCCTGCCATGTGTCCATTATTCCCTTTGTGTGAGAGCTTGGGAGTTTGTGTGTGTGTTTCTCTCTCTTCCCCTACCTTTAGGGCTCACCCCCTCCTTCCTAGGGATGTGGGAAGATTTTTTAATCTTCCCATAACCATTCAATTTTCCCCCTTTTGGCCATTGGACTTATTAATTAAGATTTTGGAACCTTAGCCTATGGAAGTCTTATTGGAGTTGAACCTTAGGTCTTTTAAGCCCCATTGATGCACATTTCTCTTTTGCAAAACTGTCCCCCTTTGGATCCCTATTATCCCTCCTTTGGATTCCTATTGAGACCAGTCTGGCGGCTTCACCAATATTCTAGCTTTTACTCCCCTAGTACCTCCCCATACTAAATGATCAGTTTAACATGAGAAAATCATTTGGGAGAATTAGATATTAGTTTTTATGACAACGGACACGACAAAGCATAAGGTATTAAACAAAGTAGTTGTCCTTAGACAATACATCTCGGAGGGTGCTTAAGAAGGAAAAGGTAACATGCAATTGAAGTGTGGAAGAGAAGCAAAGAACATCAATGATGAGGCATCATCATTAATCTTACGATGTCGTCCTTTGGAAGAAATATCTAGAAAGCATGTACATTTTGTGCATACTAAAAGCATAGTTTTAAGTTATCTTTTTAATTTCAATGATTTGGGAATAAACCTAAAGTGTGTGTGTGTGTGTGTGTGTGTGTGTGTGTGTGTGTGTGTGTGTGTGTGTGTGTGTGTGAGTGAGTGAGAGAGAGAGAGAGAGAGAGAGAGAGAGAATAGGGTGAACCTAAAATGGAAAGGGAAAATTAGAACTTTTTTCAGAAACTATAGTAAATGGAGACAATCCCCATATGACAAAGATTGATGATGGAGATTGAAACTAGGGAAAAAAAAGAGGCATGGGATGTGGTCTCCAGTGAATAGCATGAATAATTAACTAACAAGGTGTGCACTCTTTATATGCAAATGGAAACTTTCCTTGGTGCACTAGATATTATAAAAACCAAATGAGTAGGCTTACTCAATTGATCAAAAAGGTAAAAATAATTCAAGGATTAGTAATGTTGGACACTTCGTCCACAACCAAGGATGCCAGCAAAGTGGCCAAAGAGGAAATTATCCCTTCCCAAGGTCATGCCGCTAGGGCTAGAGAAAATTATATTCTAAAATATATGAAATCACCCCAGTTTAGTGGTGAGGTAAAGGACAAAAATAAAGACTTTTTTTACACTTGCCTCCAAAAATGGCAAGACTTACATAGGCATAAAAACACCCCTCCAGAGTACCAAGTACTCCATGCGAGTCTCACCCTAGACCCCAAAGCTTATAAATGTTGGACTAGTCTTGAAGAAATGGGTAAATTTCCAAAAGACTGGGATCAATTTGAAAAGGTCTTTTTGAAAGATTTTTTACCCAAAAATGAACTAGAGAGAAACTGGGAAGAGTGGAATAAGGCTTTGCAAAGGGGTAGGCCACTACTCACTTACATAGTCGAGTATCGTGAAACCTCCTCATAGTTCAGGTTATTGACGACTTTCATAAGACCAAAGGTTTCATCACAGGGTTGGATAAAAATTCCAGAAGATGTAAAAAGGAGTGCCCCTAACACCTTAAAGGATGCCATTGGATCGGCTAAACTTTATGAAGACCACACACCTCTCGGTGGCTTTACAATCCCCAACTAATGGTGATCCCAAAGGTAAGGAGACTGGAACTTCACATTTGGAAGGGGAAAAAAACATTTCCTTTTTTAAATGACAAGAAACCAGCTTTTAAGAAAATGATGGACCTAGGCTTAGCCAAGGAGACTTTGAGAGAGCAAAGAAAGAAAACTTGTGTTTCACCTATTTGTCTCCTTACCAGCCTGCATGGAACTACCCTAAGGACAAAAAAGGGGATGAGGATAGAGACAAGAATCTTGGCAAGGGCAAATAGGATAAACAAATCCATGTCATTCAAACCCTCTCTCTATCTGGTAATGAAAAGTATAAATCAATAGAGGTTTTGCATATTGGCGGTACTCACACTTGTAATGTGTTAGCTAGCTAATATGTGGAGTTCTACTTTTGGACCACATGACCTAGATAGAATGCATGGCTTTGTTAAGGGTAAAAGGATGAGAGATATGATTGTGACAACTCATAACTTTATAAATTATGCTCTTGTTAAGAAACTAAAAATTCCCCAACAATCTAGCATGCAATACAATATGTAGTCTCTCTCATGCAAGGAGAATACAAGAATGTATACGATACCTTGGTGTCCAATTTGGAGTAGAAATTCAAGGCTTCCAAATAATGAAGATGAAATGTGTAGATTCAATTTTGGGCAAAGAGTGGTTATGTTGGATTGGACCTTCTTTGAAAAGAAGTTATCAACAAAACTCAATGGAATTTGCAAAAGAAGGTAAGACCTATGTTATTCAAGGTGAACATGATGTGCCTAGATCTAATTTGATATGTACTTTACAACTTCAAAAGCTTGTAAAAAGAGAGTGCAGTTAGTTGTCTATGATTTTGAGTCAGCCATATGTACAGTCTTCCAATGTTTCTAAATAATCTTCTAGTGTTTATTAAAAAAAAAAATCATGTTCATCTATGTTTGATGATTGTGAGTATAAGAAAAAGTTGAATGAGTTACTAGATGAGTCTAAATATGTTTTTCCTGTTGATGTACCATGTGGTTTATCCCCAACAAGCGATGAAATTGGTCATGCCATTGATTTGATAAGTGATGCTAAACCTATTTGTAAACCACCTTATAAATCAAGACAAGCACATTACTTAAAGTTAAAGGTATACATTGATAAGGCCTTCAATAAGCCAAGAAACTCACAATGGGTATCGCCAATTTTATTAGTAAAGAAAAAGGGTGGCTCTATGTGGCTATGTGTTGACTATAGACCATTAAATAATCTCACAAGCAAGAATAAATTTCCAATTCCGCATATGGAATATCTTTTTCACAATTAACATGAGCTAAATACTTCTCTAAAATTGATCTTAGGTCAAGATATCATCAAGTTAGAATCAAAGCTCAAGATGTTTATAAAATAGCATTTGAAACTAGATATGGTCATTCTGAATTTTTGGTAATGCCCTTTGGTCTTATGAATGCCCCAACGACTTTTATAAATTAACGAATGATGCCTTACAATCATATCAAGGTCAATTTGCCGTAGGTTTTTCTTGATGGTATCCTCATCTAAAGCAAGGCTAAGTTAGAGCATTTGGAACATTTAATGAAAATTTTCCAATTGCTGAGAGATAATTCTCTCTGTGGTAAAGAATCAAAATGTCAATTCTTCACATAAGAAGTCAAGTATCTTGGACATATTATCTCTTATGAGGGGATTTGAATGGATCTAGACAAGGTGAAGGATATTCTAGATTGGCCGCATCCAAAGAATTTGGAAGAACTGCAAATATTCCTAGAAATGTCTGGTTTCTATCGATGTTTCATTTGAGATTATGCCAAGTTAATAGTTCCCATGACTAACCAACTCAAAGAAAAAGGAAGAATCTTTGAGTGGGGGAAGAACAAAAAAGAAGCATGCAAATGTTAAAGGTAGATATAGCTATATCTCCCATTTTATGTATTGTGGATCCCTATAAACCATTTATGGGCAAGACAGATGCTAGTAATTTTGGTATAAGTGTGATTCTTTCTAGGAGGGTTGATCCATCACTTTTGAAAGAAAAAAGATGGACCACACACAACAAAACTATTCAATTTATGAAAGGGAGGAATATGCTATGGTACACGCTTTAAAGAAACGGAAGCAGTATTTATATGATGTTAAAGTTATGATAGTATTTGATCAAGAGAGTATTGAATGGCTCTCTAATCAAATAGATCTCCAAGGCCATAAGGCTAGATGGGCTGAAATCCTTCAAGAATTTGAATATGAGCTAAGATATCAAAAAGGGAAATACGTTATAGTGGAAGACTCCCTTGGTAGGATGCCTATGATAAATGAGTTAAGTTTTACTCATTTTGCAAGTGATTTACTCGAATCAATCAAGGAAAAATGTCAGGATGCCCTGTATATTCCAAGATATGGAAAACCATTGTTGAAAGGGATCCAAATGAAGAGGTTTCCAATGAGATTGAAGCATCAATTAATTTTTTCATATAGATGATGGTTATCTACTCTACAAAGGTAGAGTATGTGTTCCAAGGGATCAAGAAATAAGGTGCCAGATGCTCTATGAGTGTCGTAGTGTGGGACACCCAGGTAATAATAAAACTTGTAATCTTATTAAAAGACAATTTTATTGGTCAAGAATACTTAAGGACGTCCTTGACTATGCTACAAAGTGTGACAAATGCCAAATCAACAAAGCTCAAAGATTAAAGATTTGGAGGTCTTCTCCACTCATTAGATATTCCTTCAGGCAAATGGGAAAGTATCTCTATGGATTTCATCATCGGATTACCTAGAACAAAAAGGGTGCATGACTCTATGTGAGTAATATGTAATAAGGTAACCAAGATGGATAGGTTTATACCTACCACCTTAGATGTTAGGACTCAAGAATTGGCTAAATTATTTGTTGAGCATCTATATCAAATTCATGGTTTGAATGTAGACATTGTTTTTAATTGGGACAAAAAATGTAATAGCCACTTTTAGAGAGCTCCTTTTGCTAGACTTGATATATAGAGCACTCTTCCACACAATATAGCCCATTCATGTTAATGCATGGATTTCAACCAAGAGCTCCTTATGTAAGAGACTGCATAAGGAGAAAGTTTAGATAGCTAAATATTTCTTAGAAGTTATAAATGAAATGCTTAAACTTGCTCAGAACAGCATTAGGAGAGCTCAAGAAAGAGTTAGGGCCTATGCTGACCTTCATATGAGACCTCTCACCTTTGAGGAAGGAGAAGAAGTTTACCTTAAGGTGCCTAAAAAATAAAAAACTGTGCACTATGCCCAAAGTATCTCCTACGTATTGTGGACCATACACAATACTTAAGAAGATAGGAGAGAGAGAGCATACAAGCTCCAATTACCAGAGACAAGTAGAATCCACCTAATTTTTCATTTTAGTTAAGAAAACACTTGGGGATTCTAATAATTTGGCTCCAGATTATCAAATTGTGGAACTCATGGATACTCAATCTCTTACTCTCATGAGCCTGAGAAACTAATAGACAATTGATGTCATAATAATCAATATATAATTCTCCTAAATGATTTTCTCATATTAAACTGATCATTTAATGTGGGGAAGTACCAAGGGAGAAAAAGCTAGAATATTGGTTAAGCTAGCAGACCGGCCACAGTAGGGATCCAAAGGAGGGAAAATAGGGATCCAAAGGGGGGGCCATATGCAAAAGAGCCATGTGCAACAATGGGCTAAAAAGACCCTAAGGTTCAGCCCATTAAGACTTCCAAAATGCTAAGGTTCCAAAATTCTAAGGTTGTGTCTAAAGGTCAACCCTAGGGAAAATTGGATGCTTAGTGTGTGCCCTAAAAGTCTTTGCACATCCCTACATGGGAGGGGGCGAGCCCCAAAGGTAGGGGATGAGAGAGAAAGCCACACACACACACACACACACAGGCTCCCTTTACACAAAGGGAATGAGGGACACATGTCAGCTCCCTAGGCCAGATGTCCACAAGGTGTGCCCAATTCCTATTGGAAGACCCTTGAAGTGGACCAATGAGAATTAAGCTAGAATAAATGTAGTTTAATTAATTTAAAAAAATTTAATAAAAGAAACCAATGAGAATTAAGTCTCCTAGAAGACTATTGGGCAGTCTCCCAAAGGGTCCAATGAGCATTCAGAAGCCCCATGGCTTGCCTGATTTCTATTGGCCAAGAGACAAAGGGGTCCAATGAGAGTTTAGTTTAATTATTTAATTACCTAAAGCTCTCACAAAAGGGGAAAGGGGGACACATGTCAGAAGGCTATCACTTATGCTACTTAATACCTATTGGCTTGACTTGGGGAGGTCCAATGAGGCAAAAGCCAGACCAAATTAGCAGCTAGGGCTCGCCCAAGAGAGAGAGAGGGGGCTGATTTTTGCTTGGCATTAACACACACACTCACACTTGACCAGGGTGAAGGAAGAATACTCTATCTCTTCCCAAGCTTTAATGGAGAGCTCATCACCTACTCCAAGCTTGTGAGATAGAAGCTTACATCAACACACTCTTGGCATGTGGATGCAAATCCAACCAAGAGCCAAGCTTCAATGCATGCTCATCTCCTCTACCAAGCTAATTACTAAGCTAAGCTATGCTAATATGAGTGATTATGTGAGGAGATGTACATCTTTCTCGTAAGATACTCCTTCTTCCTCTCAATCTACTCTCATACCCTACTAGCTCTCACCATCTTCGAAGGTGTGTGAGGTCTTGGGTCTGAGAACGGGGATAATTCAAGTTGTGTTTGATTAAGTGTTTTGCTTAGTGTATGAAGCTTCCATCTTCATTGCACTAGCTAGTCTTGAAGGAACACAAAGAATTGTATTGTACAATGTCTCTCTGGATGGGAGAAACCATAATACAAAGCCTTTTGGAGGGGGGACCGGCTCCATGCAAATCCGGTCCTCAACTGTTGTCAATAGCTTAATTTCTCTCTCTTTTGAAAGTATTGTCGATGCTATCTAACTAGGTGTTATGCTTTTTGTTGCTCTCTCCACCCAAGCACTCTTGTAATTCTCATTAGGAATCTGTTCTAATGAAATGCCCACTATGTTCATGCTAATTTCCGCTACACATAAGTTATTAGGCCATTAAATGCTACAATTGAGAAAAGAGAACTAGACATTAAATATATAAAGAGTGCTTAGTTAGCTGGAAAGACTCTTCTATAGAGAGTTTTATGTGGGAACAAGTAAGCACTCTCAACAAAAGATTTCCCAAATTTAGGATTACTTCTTCCAATGAAATTTTTGAGGACGAAAAGTATTCTTAAAAGGGAAAGAATGTGAAGCATCCTATAGGTGGGCACACACACTCTATGCTAGGACCAAAAGGCCATGGCCTGTAGGTGAGCCACCTCTTAGAGATTAAAAAGTAGAGTTGCGATCATGACGCTAGGTGTCAACCAGCTTTTGAAAAGGGCTCATGCAATTGGAGGTGCCTCCACAAGGCCATAAGTAGGGGAGTGGTGGCTCAATGAGAAACTCTCAAGTCTCTATGACTCAAGACAAGAAGTTAAGCAAGATCTTGTCACCTTATTGTTATATTTAGGTACCCAAATTTGACAATTTCCATTATAGTAGCCTTGGGCTTTTAGCAATGGTTTAAGTATCAAAAGCAAGAAAACCTTGAGATTGCGAGTATAGGTGTGTTTTGTACGAGGCTTTTGGAACTAAATAGAAGAATATAATAATTAGTCAATAAAGCCTAATTAGTTGATAAAGCCTTGGGAACCCATTCATACTTAACATGTGTCATAGTAGGTTGAACCCTTGGGGTAACATTTGTTATGTTAATCATGGAGTTTGATGTCTTCGAGTGTTTGACAAAAATGGAGGATGCTACATCTTCTAACTATGGAGTGCCAGTCATCCGCATCACCTTAAGGGGTGTTGTCTTGGGCTTTATCTCTTCAGCAATAAGGCTAAGAGCTGTTTTTTGAATTTTGATACTCTTACTTTTCCAATCAATGGTGCACTTGGTCACAGACATCCACGTTTCTCCTCGGGTGATCTACCTTCCATAGTGCCACTAGGCATAACCAAAAAAATTTGTACAACGGTCCCATTATCATAGGTACTGGGAGTGTTCAAGATTCCCAACCCGGTGGTTTTGTTTTTATTGACACCCTTGACTTGGATAGTGTCTTTGGATAAGGATAAATTCCCTAGTTGCACCACACTCCATGTGATTATAAATTATTCTTAGTGCCTGTGTCCAGTAATGCATTGTACAACTCTTCTCCATAGGGGATGTTCAATTCCATTGGGTATTGTAGGGGTGGATGAGACTCTAAGGAATCCTCATCGGTCTCCACAAAAAGCACATTTTTTATTCCAAGGTTAACCTCCCGATGGCCTTTATACATTGTTGTTATTCTCAAGTTTCAACCCTGGATAGTATCTTTTTTAGCTTAGTTGTTCTTCTATTGCTTTCTTTTGATGGATAGCACATAATTCCTCTTGTCTTAGGGGATCATAGTACCTTTTAAAATTAATACCATTGAGGAATCCAATAGTCTTAATTGTGTTTAGAGTCTGCACATGAATGGTACCTTATGGGGTAGTCTCACATACTCTATAGGTCCTTTTCCTAGTGTATTTAAACTTCTTCTCTTTGTTACGCACTCCATACATAAGGACTTTATCCCCAACATTGATATCCTTATGTTTTAAATGGCAATCAAACCGCCTCTTTCATCTATCCTTCTCCACAAGGGCATTTTGTAGAGCCAATTTCCTTCCCTCCTCCAAGATTTCCTTTTGAATATATAAGTGCTCAACTAGGGGATTATGATCCATCCTTCTCAAGTAGTCACACGAAGACTTGGAATGACAAACTCCCAAGGCATTATCGCTTCTTGGCCATATAGTATATTAAACAATGTGCAATTAATGGTCACTTTGTAAGCAGTATGATAGGCCCAAAGAGTTGATGTAAGCTTCATGTCCCAATCAATACGATAAGCATCAACCATCTTGGTCAAAATAGGTTAGAATTTTGTTGGTAATCTAGGCTTGGCCATTTGCTTGTAGATGATAAGGTGTAAACTTGTTATGCGATATCATGAAATCAAATGTGAGTTCTCAAGGGGTCCACCTAAAATATGTAAGTGTAGCACGTGATTTCACCCAAAGGGGTATTTAATATACCAAAGAGTTATATAATTACATGTACAAGAGGGGTTTAAAAATGGAAAACTGAAAAAATTCACAAGTTTATGAAGGAAGAGGGGTCTTTTAATTCATGATGAAGAGTATGTGTAGAGGGGTTTTAAAAATACCTTTTGAACGCACGTGTTATAAGTATTTTTGAAAGGTGGACCCCTCGAGGTGAGTTCTTTTATCACTTCATTTATAAAATGGGTACCACTGTCATTCACAATCTCAAAGAGACATCTAAATTGGGTAATAATTTTCTCGAGAAGAAACTTAGATGTTGTTCTCACATCAGCTTGCATATAGCCTAGCTTCAACCCATTTCATCACATAGTCCATGGCAACAATAACATATTGAGATTGAGTGTTATGGGGTGCATGATTAATGGGACCCACTAAATCAAAGCTCCACTTTTCAAATAGTTGGGTTACCTTAATAAGATGTGGGGCATATTTTCTTTGTGGTTTAACATAGCGTTGGCATTTATCACATCCTTTTGTAAAGAGTGAGGCATCCTTAAATAAAGTGGGCCACCGATAGATTGATTATAATACCTTTCTAATAGTCAAATCTTCTCAAAAGTGACCAATGACGCCCATATGTGCTTCTTGAAAATGTACAAATACTCATCCTCACAGGCACAAGGCCAAAGAATGCCATCTTTTCCTTGCTTATAGAGAGTTTTGGCAATTAAGCAATAAGGTTCTCATTCCCTGATTAGCTTTGGATTAATTTTGGAGCAAAATCCTTAACTTCAAAGCTCTTTGGGTGGAAAACCATTAACTAAAAAGTTAACAACCTTTTCACTCCATTCAGGCATGGTCTCAACCATAAAGAGGAAAGTATCAAGCAACACATCTTCAACTCCAGTGGGAGTGTCACCATTTGGTATACAAACATATGATCACAACCATGATGTGTCTTTTGCTAGGCCTCACAACCATCGTAAAATCATATTCAAGGAGAATGAGTAACCATCTTGTAATTCTTCTCGTGGCGCATGGTTTGTTTACTAGATATAGTAATTCTTGATAATTAAGTAAAACACAAACTTAAGATAGTACCAAAACAAATTACCGCATAAATCATTGCTAACCCTTCTTTTCATCTCGGCATCATTCAATTGGTGACTTGAAAAGCTAACAGGGTAGTCCAATTTGTGTTCTCCTGCCTGAGTTAGAACACACCCAATAGCAAAGTTTGATGCATCGATAACGCACATCAAAAATTACATTCCAATCAGACACTCGTAAGATCAGGGCACTCATCAAGTCCTTCTTTTAAAACCCAAAAGCGCGGGCACATTCCTCAGTAGAGTTAAATTCAATCAGACACTCGTAAGATTGGGGCACTCATCAAGTCCTTCCTTTATAACTCATAAGCGCAGTCACATTCCTTTATATAGTTGAATTCAATGAGAAGCTTTTACAACAAACAATCTATCTTGGCAAAGTATGAAATAAACCATCGAGAATAACCAATATGGCCTATAAATTTGTGAATTCCCTTATAGTTTGTAGCGGGTAGCAAATTTAGAATGGCTTTAATTTTTCTCTCAACTATATAAATCCCGTTCTTGGACACTATATGCCCTATACTAACTCCATGTTAAACCTAGAATTGGCATTTGGAAGGGTTCAATGAGATGCGACATAATCTGTACTTTTCAAACACCTTTCTTAAATATGATAGAAGCTCTTTCCAAGAAGAATAAATGCAAAGGTCGTCTAAGAGAGCTTCACAAAATTTGCTTAAATACTCCTTGAAAGCAATGTTTATTAATAATTGAAATGTAGCAAGGGCATTCAATAAACCAAAGGCCATAATAAAAAATCCAAACACTCCAAACTCTA
This sequence comes from Adiantum capillus-veneris, assembly GCF_014529385.1. Lineage (NCBI taxonomy): Eukaryota > Viridiplantae > Streptophyta > Polypodiopsida > Polypodiales > Pteridaceae > Adiantum > Adiantum capillus-veneris. Next base: position 75,394,539 of record NC_140932.1, on the reverse strand, counting down.
TTATGAAAGAAAATTTTCCTTGGTCCTCTAGTGCAATCATGATTTGATCGTAGTCGAAGTACCTATCTAGAAATCTATATGCCTCCTTGTTGACAGCCCTCTCAAGCACGTGTTTTGAATATGGCAAGAGATGATGATCTCTCCTAGTGGCTACATTAATGTTTTTGAGATCAAGATACACTTTGAGTTTCCCATTGTTCTTTGGCACAATGACTATCAAAGAAACCTATTTTAACATGCTAAATAGGATATATGAATCCATATTTAATAAGCTTTCAAGTTCTTCTTGAACAATCTTTGGATACTTAGGATTCCTTGGGTTGAGTTGTTGTTGGATGCGTTTAGCAGTGCTAATCATGGGAATCGTATGTTGCACCACGGAAGGTGGAACGCCTTTCATATCATGATATGTATGAGCAGATATGTCCTTGAACTCTTTGAGAAGCGCTTCAAGTAAATCAACTTAAGTTTCATTAAAGTCTTGAGCAATTAAAACTAGTTTAGACTCCTCACTTGGGTCTACTATTTCCATCTCCTTTACTTATGCCGAGATGAACCATCATAGACTCCACTCCTTCCATCAGTAGGCATTCGTTGGGCTTTGGTGTGTATAACTTTTTGCTTCCCCGTGATCTAAGATTCGAAATGTTCAGGTGCAAGATGTAAGTCTATGGGCTTTTGTAGTGCTAGGGTCTTTGCTTTAATTTATGCTTTCTTTTGTTCTTGAGCTAACTCTTGGTTTTGGCATTTCCTTATAGTACGACTCAATTTTGGCTTCTCTGCGATCTCTGAATGTGCAATGTCAAGGGGTCGTGGAATGTATGACACTCTGGAGGCATTCACTCCAATTGTCTACCAAATTTTGATGAGCATCATATGCTCCAAAAAAACATTAGGAAATTTCAGAGGTCATTTGGAGGGCCATATGAAGAGAGAGAATAATAGAGCGCGTCCAATGAGCACGAAGGCTACGTTACGTAGGAAAGTACGTGGAACGACTCAAAAAATAGGAAAATAGCATAAAACTTTCACGAATCTAGGATTGTAGCATCGCAATTTCCTTCCTTTTACCGAGCTTTTAGGTGCTTGCATGTGGTCCCACTTCTGATATTCTCTTATGGTCATTAACGTACTGGAGGGTGACCATTAAGCCCGCACAAGATATTGGAATTCTAAAACACTTTCCCTCCATTAGAATGCTTTCAAAGTGAATCTCCCTCCACTAAAGCTTTTCTCTGAGAGCTATGGCGTCCACGTCTTCTCGCCCAAGAGGCTCCAGGTGTTTACTGTCTCTCACACCAACAACCAACAACTGCACTTTGCCTAGAAGGCCAAGTAGTAGCATATCCTCAATTACAATACCAGCTTCAATAAGTGCAGAGAACCAATGGGTTGGACAAAGGATAAACAAAGGTTCATGGGTCCTCATGCAACCAAGAAGACCCAAGAGGTCTAGTGGTATCAACGTTTACCACTCAGCATGGAAGGCCAGAGTGTTGGATTTGAAAGTTGAAATCGGCAAAAGATCTGTAAAGGAAGTTCTTGTTCAGCATGTGTTTACCCATCCAGAGGTGATAGCAAACGATGGAAATGTATCAGATATACATCAGCAACGTTGCAATTGTAAGTACTCTTGACATGTGAACTTACTTATACTCTCATTATAACTTGTCTTATATATTTTGCAATGTTTCTCCCGCTTGTTATGAGCAATGTCTCCATTCTTCACAGCTCAATTACATTAGATTTGTCATTTGTACTTATTGATACTCTTAGTTTAACTCTTCTTATATATATTGCAGATGTTTATCCCTCTTCTTATGAGCAATGGGAGCCTGTGGAGTGCATAATAGGCCTCTTCCATGTTGTTCATGCCCACATTGGTTCTCTACAGTATTCAGGGAGGAGCAGCAAAAGATTGGCTGATGAGGGAATCTTTTTTTATGACCACTTTTACCAACTCAACTCAGGGAATAAGAATGGCATGTTGGTGAAAGTGCCTCTACCAACCGATTGGAACAGTGTGGACTGGCCAGTTCCCGAGGAAACAATGGTGGAGGCAATGCGAAGTAAGCTCTACAAGGATATACAAAGGTCTCTACGTAGCTCTATTCCCACCAAACTGGTTAGAATTGCAAACTTCTGTCCTGTTGCACTCTTCATAGAGCTTTTTCATAGCTACAACATCCGAGTTACGAAAACTATGTTCATGTGCAAGTCATTTCAGCAGTCATCCTGTGACAAACTTCTTGACAAAGGATGGTATGCAAAGGAAGAGATTGGTTTACGGTGCGAGGTCACGCTTGATACTCTAGTTGTCAAGTACATGATTGCAAGCCAATCACTGTTACTCTCGTTTTGGTATATGCGATCACAAATGCTCAACGGTAAGTACATTCCTATGGACCAGGTTTCTGCAGGTTTGGAAGATAATCCTGCTGTGGATGTGGAAGTGATTGATAAAGAGCATGGCCTACTGTTGGTGGTTACAATAAGGGAGCTATGCAGTCTTCAGCATTTGCAGCATGACATAATTGAAGAGTCAATGGACAAGGACCTATCAGATTTTTCCTTGTTCCTAGCTGGTCGTAAGGTGATGCGGCGAAGGGAAAAAGATATTTTGTGCAAAGAGTTGGATGGTCGGGTTGAAGTAGTGTCAATGTAACAGATATTCTTGTGAACCCAAGTGTATACAAATGACTTTCAAGACATGAAGTTTATTGAGCTCATTTTTCAATTGTGCCCTGTGAAAAAGTGTGCTTGAAATACATTTCTTTACCATGTCAAATCTCTCTCTCTCTCTCTCTCTCTCTCTCTCTCTCTCTCTCAATGTTAGACAAGACAAAGACATGATAGAAGAGTCATCTTAATTCATTAGAAAGTACAAACTCATCCGTGAACAATGGACTGAGATACAATTTCTGTAAGTATGGAATCAGAATGTCTTCAAGGTAAAAATCGAAGGAATGCCCCTCGAAAGAAGGTGGTGAGACAGTTGTTCCCGGCGGATTTAGTTCTCCCTTTTCAGGAGTATCATCAATTAGTAGTGTATTAGTTGCATCAAAGGGTACACCGATTTGGCTAAACGGTTTGTACAAAAGAGGTAAGTGTGGTTTTTTAGGGTGGTAGTGGCCCTCAACGGTAACGCATTTTCTTTGATCATACAAAAAGGCAAAATCTGACGTGTGAGCATGGCATACACTGCCAACTATTGCAACTAGTGGCGACAAGTTTTGCCTTTGCATTGAAGACCATATGGCAACTCTGAAGCGCGGAAGAAGAAACTGAATAAATTCCTTGGTTCCTGGACGAACCACGACTCGACAAGTTCCCATCCAAAACGTTTGCAAATCCTCAAAGGGTCCTCTGTCACCGAGAGGCACCCGCATCAGCAGCAATCCATTGACGTCCAAGATAATCAACCTCTGTAAAAGTTGACAAGTACATATAAGTAGTTAGAAGCTGAACATATTTTTCCATACTTGAATAGACATTACCGGAACAACCGTATCTACAGGTAGCAAGGGTCCATACTAGGTCTCTGTAGTGTTCATGTCGTTGTTGCTCTCCTCTGCTTTATCTTCATAGCCATCATTCACATCTTCATCAGGGGTCTCCCCCATGGCTCTTTCTGCCTCATTCAAGGTTTCCTCCAAGGTCTTTTCCTCTCCCTCGGTTGATCGGCTTGCCTCATACATCCTTGCCTGATCCATATCATTTTGCTCATCCCTAGGCCTGCTTTCCTCATCCATATCCTTTTGCTCATCTATAGGCCTGCTTTCCTCATCTTGGGTTTCAGCCATAGGCTCTTTTGGCTCCTCCACTGGCTGACTTGGCTCTTTCATTGTCTCCTCTGGTTGTACACTAGCACCTTCCATATGCTCATTTGACCTTTCCTCATCCTCGGCTCTTTCATCTTCTGCTGATATGACCCCCTCGGCCCGTTGTGATTCCACTGTATCGGATGCAGGGGTTTGTCGTGGTGGCACGTCATGTTTTGTTAGATCAATAGTGCGGTCATCCAAGCCGCTATCTTCAAGCTCTCTAGGGCTAGACATAGTAAGCAGGTGTTGTATTAAACTTACCCGGTATCTTTGCAAATAATCATATGTGTAGTTTTTTAAAGCACTCTGCAAAATTGAAAGACCACATGGTGAGAATTCTTTTATAGACTAAACCAAAACTAACTGAATGCATTGCCAAATGGGTACCTTAGTCATGAAAGGTTTTAATGCAAAGTAGCTTTGCAGGACATATTCTGCATGGAGAAGACATCTCCAGCCGCAAGAATTTCCATCGGTTTGATTTGGGACAGGTACATCTTTGATTGGGGCCTTGTATAGTTCATACCTTCCACATAGCTTGCCATAGGCAAGCAACAACCTCTTTATACAACTGCACAAAGCAATGTCAAGATGTTAGCATGAGGCTTCAAATTTACATGGATATCTATAAGAAACACTTTCTGATACAAAACACTTACAGCCTAATTTCAGGGTGGGTTCCTTTTATTGAATTGAACACCCAGACTGCTGGTTGGTCAACATCAAGGCATATGAGACTCCAGTGATGGTTGTTCTCATATGGAAAGATGATGACAGTAACTTCCAGCATAGCACAGTGGAGAAACCAACTCTCAAAGGTCCCAGATGGACTGTTCTTTTGTCTAATAATCACTGACATTTGTGGATCAAGAAGAAACACCTCTGTGTGGGTGTGCAGTGGGAGTTGACTTTTGATCAGGCTGCAGAGACTCTACCTGAGTTAGCAAACCTATTATCTGAGTTTTCAAAGCTAGCAAGATAGTAACACTTACTTAAGACAAGCATAGATAATTGTGTCTGAAATCTGAGCATCTGGATTCTGTAATAAATTAATGTCCACTTTTTCCAGAGCTAGCTTTCTGGCTCCATCTACAAATGGTATCTCTGCAAGCAAACCATCCTTCATTGAAAGTAGATTTTCTTGATTGCTTGCCTCTATGGACAGGGTCACATTGCATTCTGTTTGCCTCTGGGACTCCACTGCTACTTTTGCTTTCTCCTTAAGCTCTGCTTCCCTCATGTCCTCTGTTTGGCGAGCAATAGTCTCTGTCCTTGCCCTTGTATTCACATCATGTGTGACATCTACAACTGTGAGTTGTGGCACTAGCTCCGGGGGGTATAACAAAATTTCCCTCATTTTCTTATCCTTGCAGACATTGGGGACCAGTAGTTTGTCATACCTCCACCTTATTCTTTTCAGTGTCTCACTATCTTTGTCCATTATAGTAACCCTGCGGGCATGGGCTGCAACAATGGTCATGTCACTGAAGTACTCCAGTAGGAAGTCCTCTGCTGCTTCCTGTAGAGCCATTAATGCCACCACCTTCCACCTTTTGGTGCCCCAGGTAGCTTCATCACATATGGACCTCACCATCCTCTGGAAGGGCAGCTTTGGTATGCATAAATCTACACATTTCTGTGCCTTTCTGATTTCTCTGAAAAGTCCCATGCAGGTTTGCAACTTCTTCATCCTTGGCCCTTTCAGAATTTTATTTGGTTTTCCAGGTCTTTTCTTTGGGGTTGCAGATCTGCTACTTGCTTTAGATGCTAATCCTGGTCCCTTGCCTGCCTTCCTTGCAGTGGCTTTTGTTCTATCCATTTCACTGTACACAAAAAGAAGAGTCTCTCTCTCTTTCTCTCTCTCTCTCTCTCTCTCTCTCTCTCTCTCTCTCTCTCTCTCTCTCTCTCTCTTCTCTCTCTCTCTCTCTCTTCTCTCTTCTCTCTCTCTCTCTCTCCTTTCTATAGCTTAGCATATTTAAATAGAGAGAGAGAGAGAGAGTGAGAGAGCCCATTACTAAAGGCGCGCGTGGAGCACGTTTTTACCTCAACAAACACATCCGCGCGCCGTTAGTATAAGGTAAAAGAAATACACACACACTCTCTCTCTCTATAACACTCAGACATACACTGGTCAATGCACAGTACTAACGGCGCGCATAGAGACATGCACACCGGTTATGCCTCTCTACGCGCGCCTTTGGTATAGAGAGAGAGAGAGAGAGAGAGAGAGAGAGAGAGAGAGAGAGAGAGAGGGTATGCGTGTATGTGTGTGTGTGTGTGTGTGTGTGTGTGCGTGCCTGTATTTGTGTGTGTGTGTAAGTTATATTTGTGTGTGTGTGTGTGTGTGTGTTTGTGATTTGTGATATGTGTGTGTGTGTGTGTGTGTATGTTTTATATGTGTGTCTGTGTGTTTGTGAGTGTGTGTGTGTGTGTGTGTGTGTGTGTGTGTGTGTGTGTGTGTGTGTGTGTGTGTGTGTGTGTGTGACTGTTTGTGTGGGTTGTTTGTTAAGACTGTGCTTGATACTGTGACAGAAACAGAGATAGAGAGATAGAGGCAAAGGCAGAGGGAGAGGCAGACCTTCGTTATGTCGATGGGTCGGCTTGCTGTCGGAGACGCAGACGACGGCTCTTGCACTCTCTCTCTCTCTCTCTTTCACTCACTCTCTTTCACGAGGTGTGGTTTTTCTCTCTCTTGACCTCTTTATATGACGTACAAAAGTATACGGTCTCAATAATGACCGCACGTGTGACAACATGCAAATATACTCTAATTTATAGTGACACGTGGGGCGCCGCCGTGTGTATCCGTTATAAGTGTGATTTTGAGAGAGAGAAAGAGAGAGAACAATAGAGAGAGAGAGAGAGTGAGAGAGCGAGAGAGAGAGAGAGAGAGAGCCATAGAAAGAGAGAGAGTGATAAAGAGAGAGAGAGAGAGAGAGAGGGATAGAGAGACAGAGAGAGAGAAAGAGAGAACAGATTGTGAGAGAGATAGAGAGAGGGAGAGACACAGATTGAGAGAGAGATAGAGAGAGGGACTCCTTACTCTCAGAGAGAGAGAGAGGGAGGGAGAGAGACAGAGTCAGTTTGACACACAAAAAGCAATGGAGGAGACACCTCCCTTGGAGTTCCTGCAAACCCCACCAACAAAAGGTGATCTCTCACTCTCTCTCTGTATTTCCAACAGTTGGTACAAATTGTGTGTGTGTGTGTGTGTGTGTGTGTGTGTGTGTGTGTGTGTGTGTGTCTAAACAAAGAAAAACCCAGACTGTTGTTCAACACACACACCTCAACACATACTTCCATAGACAGAGACACACACACACATACACACAGACACACACACAGATATATACACATTCTCTCTCTCCCTCCCATCTCTGTCCACGTTACTAACGGCGCGCAGAGCCAACCAAACACTGGCTCCAGCTCTCTCCGTGCGCCTATAGTATAGTTATGACTCTCTAAAAAGGCACGTTTATATCTTTACGCGTCTTTCCCTCAATTGCACTTAAGGCACGCGTAGAGAGTTGCAAAAAGCACGTTTTGGTCCTTGCGCGCCTTTAGTACAAATAGACACATACAAAGAGAGAGAGAGAGAGAGAGAGAGAGAGAGAGAGAGAGAGAGAGAGAGAGAGAGAGTCTATGTGTATTTTTTTAGTGTTCTTTGGAGAGAGAGAGAGAGAGAGAGAGAGAGAGAGAGAGAGAGAGAGAGAGAGAGAGAGAGAGAGACTATGTGTGTTTTTGTTTGTGCTTTGGTGAGAGACAGAGATATATTTATTTATTTATTTATTTATTTATTTATATCTATCTGGAGAGAGAGAGAGAGAGAGAGAGAGACTTGTCATGTTTCCTGATGAATAGGAATAAGGTCCAGTAGGCAGAAGAGGCTGAAACCTGATCCAGAGCTTGTACCAGGATTTCAACCCTTGCAGGCTAAGTTGCTTAATGTATCTGCCAAAAGAACTGTTGACTTTTGTCAGGACATATCTGAAGAAAAGTCAATTGGTGAAGATCAATCAGAGAGGTCACCAGGGCAAGAGGATCCCTCACCCTACAAGGCTGTGGAGCCCTGTACAGTACTTCTGAAGAAAAATACAAGAAAGAGGAATATAGACTTCTCAGATGATGCAGATGTGCTAGAAAGTAGTCCCTGTGCAACTAAATGTAAAGACAAAGAGGATGTGTCTTCTCTGGAAGACCCAGCTGCAACTGATGAGAGGCTGTTTGATTTTGCAGCATCTTGTGGAGCTGGGGACAAGTTTGATCTAGTTCATTCTATGTTTAATCCAAAGTTTGACATTGAAGACCTGTTAGCTCAGCACAGTAATTTCTTGCAGTCCTACAGAGATAAGTTTGAAGTGATGGTGCAGGTAGGGAGGGTTGTTCTGCCTACTATGACTCTTGTGCATTTAAATGACTGTGGTGGAAAGGGACAGGGACTGAAGAAGTATAGGGAATTACCACCTTCTTGCCGACATTCAGCCTGCCCTTTGCATCAAAAAGAATGCAAACTCATTCAGGAAGCCTTTGGCTTTATGATTTACCTGAACAGCCTGTTTGGATTCCTCATGCAGAATCCTGATGAGGTGTTAGAGGAGCAGGATGCAGCACCAGATGAAGAATGCGAGGAGACAACTCATATACAAGAAGTCGGGGAGGTTGAAGACATAGTCGACCTTGAGGTTGAGGCAATTGAAGTACAAAGAAGTAAGATGCTCTCTGTGAAAACCACAGAAATCAAACTTCCATTGGATGTCAGTAACTTCACTGAGAAGCATGCTCAGATGATGTTGCTTGCTGTGCCTGACTTCAGGATTGGAGACAGGACCTATATCTTCTTACATGATGTGCAAAGTGTCTTTTATTTAAGGGAGGATTTCTCCCTGGCTATTATTTCCAGAGTCCAAGAGGAGAGGAGTGGATTTGTTTCAGAGGCTAGTAGTGATGATGAGGCAATGGAAACATCCAGCAATCCAATGGAATGCCTTCGAAGATGCTTTGAGAAAGCTGAAAAATACAAGGAGACACTACCTAATGAAGCCACCTTCCAAGCAATAAGACAAAGCCTAAGACCATCAACAAGTAACAAAGAAGTGGAGGATTGGTTTAACCATTCAGGTCAGGGTTCAACTACATCTGTAGACCTGTGGCAAGAAAACCTCTTTCTACAGGATGAGAGCTTCATGGTAACTCTCTCTCTCTCTCTCTCTCTCTCTCTCTCTCTCTCTCTCTCTCTCTCTCTCTCTCTCTCTCTCTCTCTCTCTCTCTCTCTCTCTCTTTTTGTGTCACTTCTGACATGGTATGTGCAATCTTGGATTGCTGACAAGGATGACTTCCTTCGGCGCCGGACAAGAGAGTATCGAGGAAGGGATGCGGCCCTAGCGTAGTACCTTTCAAAGCTTTGCGAGTCGCCGATAGTAGTTTTTCACAATTCCATGTCACAAGAGGGTTCAATAGCAACTTACACATTCAAGACACTATCACGCTTCTTGGGTGGACCGGTGCTGCCCAAAAGTGCAGATAAAGTCATTCTTGTGGACAAAGTGTTTGCTAGAGATTGTTTTGGTTACTGCCCGGGCTATACAGGTGGCCGGGCAGCGTATTACTACACCTACACAGCAATGGCACTAGCTCTTGGTAGACAAAACCCAGATGAACTTTTAGAGTATGGCAAACATCTCATGATTCGTTACAAGGGTGACGTGCCAAAAAACAAAATTGAACCTTCAAAATCTTGATACACTTCAAGTAGCAATTGTATAAGATCATGTATTACATAAATTTTGTACAATGTCATCCACTCAGAGTATCTTTCTCCACTTGTGATTCACATACACCATTGTCTCTCTCCACCTTCGTTGACTTTCACGAGCTCCGGAGTTGTTGTATGCCATTGATCTTTTAACTTTTTGTTGTTGTAAATGTCTGATGGCTTGTGCTGTTGCTGAATTTGCCAAGACTTCTTTTGCCTGCATTCGATGAATGATTCTACGATAGAACCATTCAAATAGTTCTCTCAAACTGTTAGCCTTGATTCGAGAGCCACCATGTCGTGTGTTCCTGAAATAAGCATTTCTCACCATGTAATGAGACTTTTCCATCCCTTGGGTATTCCATATTGCCGGGTTCCCATACTTTTGTATAAAATATGGTAAATGATTGAAGATGATGTGCTGGATATGAAAACAGATTAGTTAGAATGTTTTACAGTCACATATTTGCACATAAGAGAGAAAGAAATACATGATAATACCATGTAGTGAGTAATCTGGGTGTCTGTCCATGCTGTCTTGAATGATTTTTTCAGAAGGTTGAGATTTTCCTTGAACTTGTTCATATCACCTTGTGACCAGTCATCTTTGTCGCACATCAAAAATAGGATGTCTATTGATCGCCAAACCTCAGCCTTCGCGTTACGAGTAGTTGGTTCGTGGTCTTTGACTGCAATATGTAGCTTTTTCCTGCTCTGATACTCTACCTTGCTAACATAAGATGTGTTATATATTTTTCCATGTTTTGTTAGCTTTGGATCTCTTGTACCTTGGGGCTTAGATAAAAACATCCGTGCCTTCACCCCACCGATGGATGGTTTGCATGGGACATCCTTCTCAGCAGTTGATCTCTTTTCATCCCGCTGGATTTTCACATTGCCACCATGAAGCCCCATATCCGACAGTACCATTTTTAAGCACTGCAGGGCTACTTGTCGTTCTGCGGAGTTCTTAATCTTCCAAGCAAACCCGATGTATAAGTAGACCAATTTCTCCACAATTCTACAAAGGGCATGCATTGTACAAATGTGGACATTCACAAGTGGTATTTTCAAAATCGGTCGAAAAGCAGGATCCTCAATGTGACGTGTTGGAGCTTTTCTCCACCACTTTGGGTCCATGACCTTTGCAGGCTCCATGCAGAACAAACACGGTGACTTTGCCATTGCACCCATTCCACAATTATACATGCACTTTAATGTTTTGAGGTCACCTGCAAGATGCCACTGAACTTGAAAGTCTCCCCTTCCATCTAGACGTAGTACCTCTCCCTGGTTAGTCTGTCGATCAATCACCTCCGGAATATTAGTTCGATGGAACACCCAATATAGAATCTCATGATCTTCTTTCTTTACCTGCAACACAAAATAAATGAGACTTAAGTAGATATGAACATTTGAGCTTACCTGAGAATCTCGCTTACCTCAAATGCACCAAGCCACCATATGTTAGATTCTGATTGAACACTAAAATATAAAGGATCATCACTGGGACACTTTGAGAGGGCTCTATTCATTAAAGTAATAGTAACACGCTCTAGCTTTTTCTCTTTAACAAGCTCACACTCATCCAGTTTTAACACAAAATGTAATACCCCACGTGACTCTTCAAATGTGATGTTGTAAAACTCCACCATTCTCTTCTGTAATATCCGCAAGTCCATAAAAATATTGTTGAACTCATCATATGCCATGTTTGCTCCATGGCCACTGTAAGTTGCTTTAATATGAAAGGGTTGTCCAAGATAGTCTCCCTGTGCCTCGTTAAGTTGAAGCCTCTCTTTCCAAACACTTGAGGCTGATGGTAGAAGTTTGGATTTTATACCCTTCCTAACAAAGATGGATGAGACAGACTTTTGGATAGCCGAATATCCTCTTTTGCTTACACCAAGTGAATCAAGTGTGCCTTGTATCTCTTTTGCAGGCACTGAGTTCTCTGAAATAAAGCGGTCCACTACATTTCGTTGTAGGACCTTAAACTTCTTGTCATGTACTATATCTGCTGCCAGGCTTCTACTTATAAGTGGCTTCAATCTCTTTCCTATATTGGCTTTGGGGTCAATGTTTTCCTTGTCAGGATAGATTGAATCTCTACATGAAGACAATGCATAAGTAAATAACAGAAAATTTGCTTCACTAACACTATTTAGGCACATGAAAACAATGCATAACAAGAAAAAACAAAAAGATTACTTAACTAAGACAATGTAGCCAACCAAGAAGCATCACCTTAATGCTCGGATTCTTTTCTTGAGACCTCCTGATGCAACCTGCAATGTTTCAAGATTGCGCAATTTCTTCTTTCGGATACGACCACCCAATATGGTGTCCTTCATTTGACAACTTCGCACCTTTCCTTTCAGTTCTTGTACCTCTGTTTTATGTTGCAAAATGGTAACCTGATCTGTAGAATGTAAATGTGAAAGGCGAACAATCTCACATTGTTGAGCTTGGAGAATGCTCTTGTAAGTTTCAGCTTCTCTTGTAAGAGATTTACAATAACCCAGAAGGCCCTTTTCTCCATCACCAGCAAAGGTCAATAAGGTTGTAGGATTGACAAACGGTGGAGACGCATTAGTCATTGGATTCTTAGGGTAGAGAGAGCCTCTCGTCCAGATATCTATGTGTTTAGCTCCCTGAGCTCTGAGCGTGTCTATGGAAGCGGGAGGTATATGTGTGTTTGTTTTACTGCGCTTAATCAATGGTTGGTACTCATTGTCCAAATCAATGTGAAGGTGATATTTGGCTCGTTTCTGGGTAACATTTGTGCCATTTGAGGAGTGCGCCATTAGCCAAATGTGCAGGTTTAATGGAAAGTGAATAGCAGCTGCGCCTTCGTCCCTCCATGTTAGCCTCATTCCCTCCATATTGACGAGGTTCATTCAATGCAACTGAAAAGAGGATTATCTCTCAATCACTACGAACGAATGTTCAGAAGAGTAAGGAATCTACTTAAAGTACACTTTTTGAACTTTTACTATGAAAGACCCAACTCTTTTATTTGCCATTTTTTTCTAGAGAGAGAGTGCAAAAAATACATTTTCTTAGAAGGCCCTCCAAATGACCTCCGAAATTTCCTAATGCGAGCACAAAACTGATCCATTTTGTGGTTGATCTCTTTTCTTTCATCCTGGCATCTACATTCGCTCAATATCATTGCCTCTTATATCTCTTACTTTTCTTGTCGAATTTTTTTTATTTTGGGCTACTTTTGGTGCAGACTCAATAGATTTGTCTTCATTCGTGTCCTCCTCACTCCAGGGTAGATTTTCATAGGTTGTTGTACTAGTAGGCCCCAACTATTTTGTTTACAAACTTGAGCTAATATGCTATTCAAATTCCCTATGAAGTTTAGAGTCATTTTTTATTGGTGATGCAGTCCTGATTCATGTTGGTCACAATATTTAGAGGCACTACTAGTTTTGATGTCAATCAGGTCTTCACTCTTTATGTCATCACAAGACATATATATTACACCTAACACGTTTATTGGAGAAAATTGAAGCACTTCCTCCCCCTCAAGTGTTATCCAATTTATTCCTCTATTCGCCCAAGTGTCTGTGGTTGTTGTTAGGTGTATGCAATTGATGTTGTTCAACTCAGCCATCCCTGACAAGACGTCCATGTACAAAGAGTCTTTCCCAATGTCCATCTCTTTTTTATAGGTATAACAATATTGTAGCGGGGCTGAGTGAATCGTGGTGTCAGATTGGGTGTCTATGATGGGTCTATCTTTAAGGGGATGTACTTGTCCAGTCATAAAATCCACTCTAATGATGGAGTCTTGGAACTGCAAATAGACATGGTTTTTAGACCAGTCATGCACCATGTGTGCTTCCCTCATCAAAAGTCATTCTAACATCGTCTTATATGACATAGGATGTAGCTTAGAGAAATTCATAAGAATGAAGGTATGCCTTACCTTATATCCAAGAGCCTTGGCCTTAAGGTCTTTTAGCAATCCAATAAGTTTAGCAATAGTTCCACTTGCCATTTTTATGACAATATTTGTGACTCCAAGGTGAGGCCTTCCCATGGATTCCCAACAATTTTTAGTGACAATGCTGACTCTTGCCCTTCATTAAGGATTCCCTTTATATAGTCAATCCATTGGTAGTTATAGGTAGGGTTGCATTAGATTCATCACCTTCAAAGTACTACCCCAACTTTTTGTTGATGGATATCTCAATAATGGACTTGTGTCCATCTAGATTGGGTTTTGGTTCTGCGTGTTCCTCTACACTTGAAAGCAAATTAGCTTATTCATATACGCAGATTGTGGTAATCCAATGCTTAGTCTCCATTGAGGAATTCTCAAAGAGCTAAGAATAGCTCAAGATCTCTGTAAAACTTAGACATGATTGCACGGTTCTAACTTCAAAATACATGAAATCCATCAATTTGGAAATGTTCAATGGAAATAGAGATTCTTGAGATTCTAGTTGGTGAAGCTGGGATCTCCATTTCTTTGATGGGGTCAAGTGATTCCTCACTAAACATCCTCTCGAACAAATAATGAGTATGTATAGTTTGTGATGCCTTGCACTCGCTTTCTTCCCTACAATACTAAGTATGGCTAACGGTTTGTGGTATTGGGGAGGTTGAGTTTGTGTGGGAAACATTGTGTTAGTTGCTCAGCTAACAAAGCCAAAAAAAAAAGAGCATCAAAGGGACACCACTCTCATTTTTTATCCTAATTAATTGTATTAAAACCCTTTGTATCAATGAGAAATCCCACAAAGTCCAAATCCATTGTAATATTATTGATTGCCAATGAGTGTAAAGTGGCCAAGGGCTTCCAAATTTGTAACTTTATGCAGTTCTCAAGCCTTCTCATTGAGCCCAATTAGTTAGGAATCCAATCTTAAAGCATGGCTAAGGTATAAAAGCCAATTTTGTAACTATTGACCTAAGTTTTTGGATAATGAAAGTGAGCACACGCTGTAGAAGCTTACGGTGAGTCTATTGTTTTCTTCAACCCTTTGTGTGTCTCTCATACATTGTTGCATTGCTATTCCGAGCATACCAACGCATTCGTAGGTGAAAGCTCTTCCATTTAACGTAAGTTTATCGCGATGAAAATGTGTATTTAGTCGTGCACATCTACAAGCTGTATTTGCTCCCTATGCACAATACATGCACCAAAACCGGTTTTTGACCTTAGGAATAGATAGAGCATGTCTAGAGGAACCCATAGAGTGCTTCGGGCGGTGAAATCGATTGATCTAAAATAAGTTGTTTATCTTATGCGCAATTTTGTCTGAGTATCAGAAATGACATTTGAGCACATGAGAGTGTTAAGGATACTCTGCTCATGCTAGGCATTAAGTTTTGTTGCATTCGGAGTCTCATAGCCACACTAATTTGTTCAGATAAGCTTGTGGTAAGAAAAATAGCTTTTGATGTCTGACACACATTTGAGACCGAGTTAGGTAGAAACTACTTAGATTTGGTTTTTTCAAGAGATTAGCTATCTCTTGTAGCCTCCATGCACTAGTCGAGTCAGCTACATGGGATGGCATTTTTATGTCTATGGTTCTTGCTTTGCTAGCATCGATGTGGTGAGGCTTGGCATCCGCCTGTCATTTTGGCGTCCTTGCCGTGGACGAGGCAACCTAGACTAGAGAAAAGCAAAGCATTTGCTTAAATTTCCATTACTTCCTCTAGTTTTGACTAGAGTAAAACACTTTTATACTTTATCATGGCTGAGAGGTGATTGACAGTAGGGATACTCGGTAAGGACCTCGGGAGATTTAGTTAGTAGGATGGACTAGGTAGAGGGTCCCTGAGACGAGTTAGTGGTTGGTAAGGGCATCACCTAAGTTGTAGATAGTAGGGATTTCAGACTGAAGGTGGAACTTTTCACTTTTTGTACTGCTTTTCCATGTTTAATAGGAGTAGGGTAAGTAGAAAACTACCAGGATTGCATCTGATTTGAGGTGCACTGAGAAAACCAAAAAAATTGCCAAGTCTATCTTAGGCACACCAAAGATAGAGAGGGGGTTTATGAGACTGATCCTGACAAACTCGACTTGCAAGGTGGTAGACCCACTTGAGTAGACTACTCCCTTTCATTTTGAGAACATTTGGATCACTAAAACACCTGGTCAAGCCCTTCAGAGAAAATTAACAAGGAAAAGTCAAATCTGGCTAAAATTTGAAACCCAAGGTGTGGATAAATCCTAAAACTTGTGGGAAATCAATCTATGAAGTAAAAATTGAAAAATGTTAAAATATGGTAGAGATTTATCTTAAGCGCATCGAAGATATAAGTCTCTCCAAAGAGGGTATTTTGCCAAATTTTCAACTTATAGGGTATATTTAGACTATAATACAACTCCTAAGTAACTTTCATAAAATTTGGAGCTATGCAAGGGTAAAAACACCAAGAAAACTGGAAACCTGACTACAAGATTAAAAAGGTTGACAAAACATTGGTAAATTGTCCAAAATTTGTGAAACTCGTTAGACAAGCTTGAAATCACAAGTAGAAACCAGCCCAACACATTGGCAAAAAATATGCTAAAATAGGGAAGATTTATTTTAGGTGCCTCGAAGATAAATCTCTCACCTGGAAGATAACTCGTTATACAAGCTTGAAATCACCTCCACAACTAGGTGCAACCATCTTAGGCACGTCTCAGATAGCCATAGAAAAATTTCATAGTTGGGGCATATTGGGTGTGTCCATTGCTTGGAAAAAGGGATTTTTAAATATTTTGTGACTTTAGATTGACAATTGTGAAACCACATATGGTTTGAAGTGTTGGTGTGTAGGGAATTACGACTTTGTAGAAAAGGGCAAGACAAGGAGTGAAAGCACTGTGTCTGAAACCAAGGACAACTTTCCAGGTTTGAAGTATCTGTTAAATTGAGTTACGTGAGCCCATATATGAACTTAAGATTTGGTAGAGTTTTGGGAAACTTGGGTACCTTTGGGGAGAATAGGAGTAGAGCGTCCACGGAAGAAAGTGTAAACCAAGGGAGAACTTTAGAAACTATCGTGGAAGAAGTGCTCAACACTTATACTAACTCAAGCTCCAAGATGTCTTCCTTTTCAACTCAATCAGGAGGTGGGACCTCTCTCAAGTTCAAGCATATCTTGACCTTCTTCAAAACCATGAGGCCCAAATTTATTTGGATCCTAACAAGGAGTTTGTAGTGAAGATAGATGACCATACCGTCATAATTTAAGAAGAGGTTAGGGCAAACAAACAAGAAAACGTCTATATGGACCAAAACGGGATGCAATACCTCAAGATACAGGATCCATATTCAATAGACAAATGGGGATTGGAGGCTGATACCCTAATTCCTAATAAGGCTATGAAAGAAGGACCTCTTGAGCTCAAATTAGAAGGATATGACTTGATAGATACCAAACCTATGGAATGTATACCCACAAGCAATCCTACGCTTGGAGTCTACTGTTGGGAAGCCAACAATGTCATACATGTGATTTGGAAAATTGACACCCTTGAAAATTGTGTATGTTTTCAAGATCAAGGAGAAGGGCTTAGCAGAGCTACCTGTCCATCTCTTTAGGGATTCTCATAATAACAATTTTGTTATGATGACTCCTGAGGAGATTGAGCAAACTAAATACCAGGGACATTCGATCCAAGAAGTGATTTTGGGAATAGTACATGAAACTGAAAAGAATTTAGGCCCAAATTATAGAGCCTATGATAGCATGGCCAATCATAGATGAAGAAAGCTAGGGGCAGTCACCTCAATGATGGAACCAGGGGTAGAAATGTAGAAACCACCTACAACAAGGAAATAATGGGTGACACTAGGACAAGGAGAAGTCCACGTGAGTCACATCTACCAAACAATTGGTTTGAGGGTTTAATGGGAGAAACACCGGCTAGAAGAGAGAGAACTGGTGTTGAGCATAACCGTAGAGTCAGACCAGTAGACTTTCAAAAATGCGTCAAAAAAATACAGTGGGTCGGGGGATCGTTTGACCACTTAGCAAGCTTCAGACAAGTTTTGAGAGATGAACGCATAACCGACGTCCATACACAGTTTGAGGGGTTTGGAATGACCTTAGAGAGTAAAGCTTTAACTTGGTTCTAGACCATACCTCCTGGATCAATAACCGATTTACCAACTTTGGCAATGATATTTGTTGATGCTTGCTTGAAAAAGGGAATAAAGCATAGTACGGTGGCACAAGTCTAGAGTTTCAAACAAAAACAAGGAGAAACTATCAAAGATAGTGTGAGTCAAATGAGACAATATATAGACAGATGTTTGAAGTTGGAAATTCCAACCGAGGAAAGATTTGTCTCATTGTTTTTAGAGAGACTATTAAACAAAGATTTGTATAGCAAGAAACACATGACATGGGAAGCATGCAGCTTGGACGCAATCCACTTGGGTGATATTTGCAAGATCTTCAACAAGGAGAGCATGGCTAAAGACACAGAGTGAGCAAACTACATCCATTGTGCCAGCACAAGTAGGACCAATTGTTGCAGCTCCTGCCAATGCTATAGAGGACATGCTTAAATGCATAAACGATATGATGATCAACATGCAAAGGATGCCTATGAGAGTATTGAGACAGGGACCAAATCGAGGACAACCTATGGGACAACAAAGACAATTGAAATGGTGCACCATTGAAGGAAAATGGACAAATCATGAGATAAATGATTGTTACTACAAGCCCAAATATGATGGAAATGTCCAGTATGTGCCAATGAGGCCACAAGGACAACCCATGTATAGATACCCACCAAATGTGGCACCAATGCAAAGATCGCCTATGCATATGGAGAGACCACAACCACTGTTAGGCCAACAACCACCACTCCTAGGGAATAATACTATACCAGTCAAGTATATGTTGCTTGAAGGACAGGTGGATGAACAGGCTCTAGTACTCGTTACTCCATACCCTAAAACGAGTTTAGTAACAATTGGGATAGAAGAAGAGTGGTATAATCAATTGACTCCAATCCCTATAGAGACAATGTATCAAGCACGTGCGGATACGAAACCTGTTTACCTCATTGCAAACCAGGGAGCTAGACCACCTATGATCAAGTCAATGCCCAAACGAAAACTAAAAATTGCCATAATTGTGGAACAAATGACCATTGGAAGAACGATTGTCTTAAACCAGATAAGAATGCAAGACCTATAGATGCATATTGTGGAGTGTGTGGTTGCAAGCGTGGACACTTTCCTAAAGACTGCCCTAGGAATCCAACGAACAAAGGGAAGACTGCCATCAATGTAGTTCAATTTCTGCCAAGTAGTTCATCACAAGGGCATCCTACAATTCTAGTTCTAGTAGTGACTAGAGCACAAGCCAAGGGGAACAAGTAGAAAAATGAAAGTGGATCTGACGAATCCAACAATTCCTCCAAAAACTCCAAAAGAGAAAGACGTAAATGATACAAACTCGAGAGACAAAAACTACGAAAGGAGATTGAAGGAAAGATACGAAAGGAGGTAAGAGAAAAGATGCATATTCTATCATTAGACTTTAAAGAACCTGAACCAAAATCAGATGGATCAATACTAGTCGATAAGATTTATGAACCAATTGACGTAGCCTTGGAAGCTTTCCAAACTAGATTAATATCCAGTCAAACATTGGAAATCAAATGGAAAAACTATCCATCACCTGATATGGAAGCAGCTTTAAGCATATAAAAACCTGGTGCAAATCACGCAAACCATGCTGGAAAAATAGAAACCTCAGTTAGAAATCATAGGGAAACTAGCAAAACTACCTTCTTACCTAGGCAAGAATGAAGAGAAATTGATGGTTTGCAAAAAGAAAAAACTAAATAGGCCAAAGCCAACCTTGGATGTGGCTAATTTGCAATCCATCATGTCAATACCAATTCAGGGCACAATCACTTTGGGTGAGCTACTGAAGTTAAGACCACACCTATGGGCAGATTTGCAAACCACCATGGAAAATATTGGATTAAAGGGAGTATGAACCTGGAAATTTTGCAAAACAAAGGGGCATGAACTAAACTTGTCAATTTAGTGTCCATGAACAAAATAGGGGACTACTGTGAAGGGAATAAGAGAAACAGTACCCTTCTAGTTTTGTACAATGACATAATAACCATGGCTATTTTAAACAGTGGAGCAGGCATTTCCATAGCGAACAAAGTTATCTGGGAAGCCAGGGGAAAGCTAGCAGAAAGCCAACAATCAGGCAAACAAGGTTGAAATTGCAATTGACAGATGGACACATAGAGAAACCGATGGGATTACTAGAGAATGTTATAGTCAACTCCTATGGGTTCAACTACCAACACACTTTTTCCATTGTATATTTTGGAAAGAAACTCAACTATGAAATCATCTTGGGAAGACCTTTCATGAGACAGATACAATTAATCCAAGATTGGGGCACTGATTATTTCTACCTGAAACAAGTAGGGGCGATTACTCGAGTGAAGTTGAAAGACCATTCTTACTAGGATGTTTTGAGGACACCTATATAGGAATTGGACTCTAAAACCTCATTAGAGACTAAATTGTCGTCATGGATACATAAAGACACTCCGATTTGGATGTGTGGGGCTTTTGAATCGGGTAGTTTATGAAGGGAAGAGTGCATTTTGGACAACAAAGTGAATGATGTGGATTACATACCTGAACCATTCCTTGAACATTTGTTTGAACCTTTTGAGTGGACCCAAATTTTGGCCACAAGGGATGTGTGCATTAATGAATCTACACCTACACACTTTTGTGACAAAGAGGGCTATGATATAGTCTTGATCCAGATGGTATTTATTGAAATGATCAAGGAGCAACATGTCTTCTCTAATCGCTAATATGATGCCACGGATGAGTTCGAAGAAGAAATGATTACAATGAAAGAATCATACTAGGAAAAAGAGCACGTAAGAGCAAAACTTCTACTCAAGGGAGGAGAAGAAAAAAAAAATAGTTTCCAAACCAACATCAAAGATGCCAACAAAGATGTTGCAAGAAACAAAACAATAACTTAAGAAAGAGAATTGCAAAACCTCCACTAGAAAATAAAACTCAATTCTTGATGAAAGTAGATGCAATAGACTGCATAAAAGACAAGATAACAATAAGATATCCAGACACGAAGCATTCAAAGCAACAAAACCAAAGTCATGCAAGCCTGATAAGACCAAAGGGAAAGAAACTCTAATGACAAAAACAAAACGCAAAGCAAAATACAAAGAGCTAAAATGGGCTTTTAAAGAAGGGTAGACCACGGAGATGGAATCGGACGGTGACAAACCAAGAGAAATCAATGTTCCATCTCATTATAAAAAATACACATTACAAGATCGTTGGATCATTGTAGAGGCACCCTTGCAACAACCGAGAGAACCAAGGAAATCCTATGAGGGGCCCGAGAATCCTAAGTGAATTGACCTTGTTCAGCATGGGGAAGAGTCAAGAACCGCATACATAGCCACGGATCTGGGGCAAGAGGAAGAAGAAATTCTCATAAGAACGTTAAAGGAATATAGGATGTCTTTGCATGGTCTTACAAATATCTCAAGGGGGTGGATCCTACCATCTGCCAGCACACTATCCCTATGAGAGATGATGATAAGCTGAGCAGAAAAAAACCATATACCTATAATGAGATAATTACCAAAAAGATCAAAGAAGATATGGATAAACTCAAGGAGGCCGAGTTCGCCTATGAAATAGAACACACTGATTGGTTATCACCAATTGTTGTGGCGCCTAAAAAGAATGGCAAAACCAAAGTGTGTGTGAATCTCAAGAAGGTGAACGCCGCCACTATACGTTGGAACGAGTAGCTGGCAAAGAGGATTATAGCCTTTTGGATGGCTTCTCTGGTTATAACCGATTGACTATAGATCCCAAAGATCAACATAAAACGGTCTTCTCCACGGAATGGGCATTTTTGCTTATCGAGTCATGCCTTTTGGTTTGACTAATGCACCAACAACATTCCAAAGGCTAATGAGCCATGCTTTTAAGGAATTTCATGGAAGCATACATGGATGATCTTTGTGTGCACTCCACAAAACGAGAGAGTCACTTTGAGAATTTACAATGTGTCTTTGAGAAATGCTATCTATATAGGATTTGCTTGAATCCTAAAAAATACGTTTTTATTAGACAAAGCAAAATTCTTGGACATATTCTGTCAAAAAATGGTATAGCCACAGACATGGAGAAAGTGGCAGTGATTGCCAAAATGGCTAGACCATCATCAATCACAGAATTTCAGGAATTTATGGGACATTGTGATTATTATCGTAGATTTATCTACATGTATGCAGTAATCTCTAAACCCGTTTATAGCCTTATCACTCATTCTGAATGGACCAACGAATGTGAGGAATCATTCCAAAATCTTAAGCAAGCTTTGATCACGGACCAATATTGAAAGCTCTAGATTGGAACAAAGTGTTCCATGTGCATGTCGATGCTTTGAGTCTTGCTATTGGATGCATCTTAGCCCAGCCAGATGGACTTTCCTATCTCCTGTGTCAGTGGACAACTAAACCTAGTAGAAAAGAACTACACAACCACTGAAAGAGAAGGCCTTGGTATGGTGTATTCAATCAAGAAATTTTGACACTATTTGTTAGCTAACAAGTTTGTCTTTTCATCTACCGTCAAGCCTTACCCTATTTGGTGAAGAAACCATTCCAATATAGGAAGGATAGTGAGATGGTTCATCATCTTACTTGAATGTGACTTCACAGTGACTGTCAAAAAAGGCACCACACACCAAAGAGTAGATCATGTGTTAAGACTCATCATAGGGAAAGCACCCAAAGGGGTAGACAATGATTCACCAAATGTATATCTGTTCTCTATGGAAATGGTTCCAAGATGGTCGAAAGATCTTGTATCCTTAATGACCATAGCACAAGAAGATTCCTAAATACCAATCCCTAGTACACCACGATTGATTGAGCAATCCGCCCTATATCAATTGATGGTTAGAAGGTTGTATTGCAAAAACAAGGATGGAATCTTGCTTTTGTGCATTAATCCTAAGGAGCAAGAAACCTAATTGAATCAAGCTCATACCACAGTAGTAGGCCTGTATTTTTTGCAAGATCAAACCTTACGATGGTTGACTTGGTTGGGAATTTACTGGCCTACCATGAAGAGAGATGTTTATCATTACGTAAATGATTGCTCTCAATGTAAAGAAAGAAAGAACCACAAGAACACATCCCACATTATTTCAAATTTCAATGACATCACAGTGGAGTAGATACCTGGTAGAATATCTGACTAAGAGAATATTCCAAGAAGACATGAGTAAACGAAGACGAAGGGCAATAGAGACTGAAGCAACCAACTATACAATGATTGGG
Organism: Adiantum capillus-veneris; assembly: GCF_014529385.1. Classification (NCBI taxonomy): domain Eukaryota; kingdom Viridiplantae; phylum Streptophyta; class Polypodiopsida; order Polypodiales; family Pteridaceae; genus Adiantum; species Adiantum capillus-veneris. Next base: position 75,371,605 of record NC_140932.1, on the reverse strand, counting down.
AATTAGCTCTATCGACGAGGGAAAAAGACCAACAACTTAGACTTTGTGCCAACGAAGAGGAGTATCTTCTTATCTTGGATCAAGCACATGTTGGTCTAGGAGGAGGCCATTTCTCTCATGGAACCACGACCAAATCTATATTGATGGCAGCCATTTGGTGGCCAACATTGTTTGCCAATGCAAAAGAATTTGTTCGTTGATGTGATTCATGTCAATGAGCAATGATATTGACACAAATTGATAGTATGCCACTACGACCTATGATGGGAGCACGCACATTTTCCAAGTGGGAAATTGATTTTGTGTGGGGAATTGTCTTTGTGGGTCTAATACAACCACCAACATACAAAAGTCAGGTGCAATACATTATTGTGGCCACATATTATTTGACCAAATGGACTGAGGCACGAGCCACTAGGAAGAGTGATGCTAGAACAATTGGTGCATTCCTATACAAATACATATTCACTAGATATTGACTTCCTATTGAGCTTGTAAGTGATCGGGGATTTCATTTTCTCAATGAGATAATAGAACACCTACTAGACAAATTCATGGTAATCCATAACAAATCCACACCCTATCCTCCTCAAGCAAATGGTCAAGCAAAACATACAAATAAGATCTTAACTTTCGTGCTGAAAAAGATCGTAAGCTCAGGGAGAACGGACTAGGAAATGCATCTTCATTCTGCCTTGTGGGCTTATCGAGTTTCATTCAAAATTGCTATGAACACAACTCCTTTTAATTTGGTCTATGGATTGGATGCAATACTACCAATGGAGTTCTTATTACCCACTCTCAGAGTTGCACGCAAACTGGTTTGGAAAGAACACGAGATGTCAAAATGACTCGAGGACTTAGAACACCTAGATAAATAGTTACTAGCATCCATTGCCCATATATATGCATAGAAACAAAAACAAAAACAATTTTTTGACTCACATTTGCTAAGTAAAGTTTTCAAACTAGGAGATTTGGTTCTTTACTCCTTGAAACAATTTATATCCAAGTTCAAGGAAAAAGGACATAATCCTTTTGTCATTGAAAATGTTTCACCGAGTGGTGCAGTCAGATAACCACCCTTAGATGGGGAAATCATGGAAAATTGGATTAGTAGATGTTGACTCCGCAAATACAACCTTTCCTTGACTAATGATCTTTTGCAAAGAATGCATGCAGCAAAGGCAAGAAAGCTTAAACGATAGCAAGTAATTGATAAAGCCCAAGAGGAAGCGCGCATTCGTGTTCTGAAGAGTAAAGCTGCAAGACAACCAATTCCTCAAGCTATACCACTCAACTCTCGAAATTCAACCCTTAGAAGAGGACGAGGTCGAGACTGATGACGAGTGGGTGGATGGTCTTGATGTGCGAATCACCATGAATCTGAAAGAGGATTACAAAGTCAAAGCTTTAGCAGATACAGGAGCCCGAGTCAATGCAATTAGCTATTCTACTTATCGCAAAGCAACTACTCAACCACTCGAGTATTTCAAACAACTTTCAAGGGCTACAACAAAAAAGTCACTCCAACTCTTGAGAAAATCAAGTTGAATGTTATGGTTCATGGATTCTCTTGCCCGCATACTTTCATATGCATAGTGGATGAACATATGAACGAAGACCTCATACTTGGAGTTCCTTGGATGCGAACCTACAAAGCAATCCAAGATTGGGATGCCAAAACTTTGGAACTTACACTTAAAGGAGGACAACTAAAGGTACCTTTTCATATAGCTAAGAAGAGTGGAAAGAAGCTCTCGTGATTTCCAATCAAAGAAGCGTGAGTCATCAATCACACCTGCAACTGCCGCTTCTCTAAAGACTTCTTCTCACCATCCTATCATGCAAGGAACCAGGCAAATATGGATGCCTAAAAGTCAGCTTATCAATCAACCTCAACGGATCTAGGTGCCTAAAAGCTGTTACACACTACCAACAAGCCTAAGGTGAACCCATTGTACCTACATCATCAACAAAAACCACAATTACCAAAGATGAAGTGGGTATGGCAACCAAAGCAAGAATATACAGCTAAGATCAAAATGCCAACTGTCTGATGTAGACAAGTTAGAGAACAACCAAGAAAAATTACATATCTCCACTGAAACTAAATTCAATCTCAGTGAGTACAAATGGATACCAAAGAGTAGATCATTTGCCACAAAGGTGACCATAGATTCCAGTACTCCTGCGACAACAACTACATATCGCACAATCGATGAACGCGCTCAACTGCTACAGGATTTACTCTTCAAGAGAGTTTAATTCAAGATACCTTTCCATCAAAAACCCTTGAGTGCAATACTCAAGACCCACCTCTTGCACAACATAGTGTGTTTATATCCATTGACATCAATACCATAATAGGGCCAATCAAGGCCATGCATAGACACGACTTTATAACCCATGCACTGCATAACCCGGATGATACTTTGTCATCCTGGAGGACATGAGCAAGGAATGTGGACCCAAGCGTATGAATTTGGAAGAGAAAAGGGCAATGTTTTGAAGTAATTGTGTGTTAATGCACGAATTTTTTTTGAAAATTAGATGATATGCCCTAATAACAAGATGAATGGGGAACATAATATGATAACCCTTAGGTGTGCATATATATCTTACATACATGTCAAAAAGTCAAAAAATAGTGCAATTTTTACTTGTATTGTGTATTTTCAGGCCAAAATCATGATCAAAATGGAGCAATCCACAAAAATATGCCCAAATAATGACATTAGGAGTGTTTTAGTATTTTTTAGTGTAAAATGGATTTTTTGGAGTAATTTGTTTAATTTTCTTTAACTTTTGCTAATAAAAGATTATAAAAGTCAAAATAAATAAAGTAAATAAGCAAAAATATCATAATTGTATTTTGACTTCAAACTCCAAGTCTCAAAGCTCAATGGAAAGGCCATAAAAATTTTGGGGCAAATTTGATCAATAAACTCGACGGCCACTCCGTCTCATTAACCACCTGGGACAAATTGCGACAGAATGGTCCATGAACATCAGTTTTTAGAAATTTTTGATACGGAACTACATTGTGAAGCCTGCTGGGCACAATGAGTAGGTATAGGATGGGGCATGTGGACAAGTCCTAGTATGTATAGTCCCTTACGCCGCTTTCCCTCTCATTTATATTCTAGTCCTTTGAGAAAGAGCTCTAGCTAGCGGATTTCGGTGACCTTCCTCGTGCTTCTACGCACCATCTCTCAGCTCTTACTCACTCCAGCCATGAGGGATAAGTTCCTAGCTATACCAAGAAGCATTTTGATTATCACTTTGTCGACCACAAGGGTTGTAGGGGGCACGGCAACACAGGGAAATCTGGGAACTTTCGAGAACAAAGACGAATACACCGGCCACACTATACATCCAAATTGCACCAAACTTGAACCATGGGCTCATCACTAGTGGGGGAACACATTTGTAAGCTCCAAAGTGCAAAAAATGCCAGAAAAGTTGACCTAGTATCTTCGGCGTGCCGAAGATAAAGGGGCGAGATTTGGACCAAATTTGACCTATGTGTTGAGGCCATCATGTTGGGGAACTGTGGAGAATTAGGGGTGCATTGGACTCCCAATCATCAGCATAGGCCAGAATGACCATATCTTCACCGCAAAGCGACATTTTGCACCACAATGCAAAATATTGATCCGTTTGACCTCAAACTCAAGAGGGGCACTCTAAACATTACATTTGACCTTTGCTAACCTTCAGTGGGCACAAAACTACTGGCTAGTGACTTGAAGTCAATCTCGGCTCAAAAGAGGACATCAACTTCATCGGGGGTAACACCAAGTACAAGAAATACAACCAAGGTCATCACCCAACATAACTAACATAGTAGAAGCTAGATAGTGCAAGATTAGAGCCTAAGCGACAATAAAATGTAAATTTCATCTCAGGCGTGCCGAAGGTGATCTCTTTGTTGAAAGTACTTTTTGCACATATTTTCACATGAGCATGATCCCCTTACCCATCACAGAGCCTACATCACACTGGTACACTTTTTTCATGCATAGATTAACCTAAGGTACTCTTTACCGCACCAAAGAGATTAAAAGTGGTCATAATTGACTTTTAGCTTGATAAGTGAGCCCAAGCTTCATCAAGCACCAAGACCCAACCCTACAAAGCCAATCAAGTTCACAAGAGCTCGAAATGACCCAAAATTAGTCAAATCTATCTTAGGCGCGCCTAAGATAGAAATGTAACCAAGATGACCTGACTTGTCATTTTTGGACACAAAAATGTTCATAGGGCTCAAATGAAGTACCTTGCCAAGTTTTATCAAGTTTGGCACATCATAACTCCCATCATTCACCAAAAGCTCTAAAAGCGGACACAAAAGTGTCCATAACTCTCACCACAAGTGTCCAAAAGCCATCAAACTTCTTGCACATCACCTGCACACATACATATCCTATGCATTCAATCTAGCACCAATTTGCATGCATTTACACACATCTGTATCTTAGACATGCCTAAGATAAAGTTTGTCAAAATTGTACTTTTTGGTGCTCTTTTTTGCTTTATTAGCTTTTCTACTTGTTGGGAATTGTTGGAAGTGGTCTGACAACCATATTTGATGACATTTTGTCAGGTTCAATCTCATCCACGTGAGGAGCTCCAAAGAAGAAGACCATGAAAGAAAAATTGGCAGCGCTTCCTCCATATCAGATAGAGGAAGAATCACTAAAAGAAGCAAATGTCACATGGCTTGCCAAGGAACAGCTAGAGAGTCGACTTGTCAGGCCAACCTTCAAAGGAAGTGCTCCATGGATTTTATGCTCAGGTGATGTTTCTGCCATCAAATTACATGCAAAAATTTGATGCAAACCTTTGAAGAGGCATTCTATACGGGCTTCTTCACTTACAGATCCAAAATCTTTGGTCCCGTCATCACCAATTTAAGAACCACGTTTTTTAGCTACTCAACAGTTGAGCAAAGGAACATAATATCCATTCGGTTCATGTCAGCAAAGGACAAAGAAATTTGTCTCGAGTACCAACAAGGTCTCGAGCAGCATGCCAGGAGGACTAAAGCGAGAAATCCCCGACCAGTATAAAAGCCAATTTTTGTAACTATTGACCTAATTTTTGGGATAATGAAAGTGAGCGTACACAGGAGAAGCTGATAGTGACTCTACTTTTTTCTTCAACCCTTCGTGTCCCTCTTGTACGGTGTTGCATTGCTATTCCGAGCAAATCAATGTGTTCACGGGTAAAAGCTCTTCCATTTGATGTAAATTTCTCGTTATGAAAATGTGTTATTAGTCGTGTCCGTTTATGAGCTGTATTTGCTTCCTATGCACAATACAGGCATCAAAACTAATTTTCAACCTTAGAGATATACAGAGCATGTCTAGAGGAAGCCATAGAGTGCTTCGGACATTGAAATTGACTAACCTAAAATAGGCTATTTATCTTATGTGCAATTTCGTTCAAGTGTCAGAAATGAAATTTGAGCACATGAGAGTGTTAAGGATACTCTGCTCATGCTAGGCATTAAGTTTCATAGCATCCGAAGTCTCATAGCTACAAAAATTTTCCCGGATAAGCTTGCGGTAAAGAAAGTAGCTTTTGATGTCTAACACACATTTGAGACCGAGTTAGGTAGAAACCACTTAGACTTCGATTTTCTGAGAAATTAGCTATCTGTTGTAGCCTCCATGCACTAGTCGCATCAGCTACGTCCTACAGATTGATATGTTTATGTATGTGGTTCTCGCTTTGCTCAATGTGGTGAGGCTTGGCAACCATCCGACACATTGTGTCTGTAATCTTGATCTCCCTAGGTTTTGGCTTTAACTCCCTTTGGGTCTCCTCTACTAAACTTCTTAAATGCTTAACTCAATCAATCTCCTCTACAGGGTTTGGGTAAGTCCCAATCTTCTCCTTAAGTTTCTTGGGGCCTCTCCTAGGGGTTCTCGGCCTATATGGTTAGCCATGAGGACACTCGTTGATTTGTTGGTAGTGTGGGAGTGGTTTCTTATGACTTCTGCTAATCATGTCTTTGATTGATTTTCTCTCAATGTGCTCCCCATTGGGTTTCTTCCTCATGGTGACAATTTTAGTTTCTATGGTTTCTATTGTATCTAAATAATCTTCAGGATCATTCATATACACAGGTTCATCACTCATCCTTTTGTTAGTCTTTGAACTAGGATTTGAATTCACAGCTTTGTTGTCATAAAATCTAATATCTAACCAACCCAAATGATTTTCTCATATTAAATTGATCACTTAATGTGGGAGAATAAACGGGAACAAGTGTTAAGATATAGATATGTGCTTATAGATCTATCTCAACACGGGGCCAATGGTAAAGGGGCCCAAAAGGGAGATGGTCTATCAAAGAGCAAGGCTAACCAATGGAGCATAAGACCTTAGGGTTAGCTTCATTGAAGACCTCCAATAAATGTGTGTAAAAGTCCTTTGACCTTAGGTAAGCTAGGGCTGAGCTTGAGGTGGGAACCCGGCCCAAGCTCGAGGTGCTTGTCCTGCTTGAGGTGCTTGTCGTGCTTGAGGTGTTTGTCATGCTTGAGGTGCTTGATTAAGATGCTTGAGGTGCTTGACTGGCTCCATGCTTGAGGTGCTTGACTTGCTGCATGATTAAGGTACTTGAGGTGCCTTGAGAAGCTTGCCTGAGATGCTTGTGGGAACACCCCCTAGTTCAAGTGCTTTGTCATGCTTGGTGAGTAAGGTGCTTGATCACCTAAAGTCAAAAGCATTCCTACAAGAGGGGGGGCGAGCCCTTTTCCTAGGGGCTAGAGAGAGAACACCCACTCACACACACAAGGGAAGCCCCATCTTGAAGAGGCAGCAAGGACACATGTCAGGCCCCTACCCATGTTACCTTCATGTGTTGCTTGAAGCCTATTGGCTAGGCTTCAAAGGGGTCCAATGATAAATTACATGAATTATCTAATTGTTTTAGCATTTATCAAGTCCTCTCTCTCAAAGGGGAAAGGGGGACACTTGTCCCAAGGCTACCCATGTTGCTTGTAATGGCTCCTGCTTGTGATTGGCTAGGCCAGGAGGGGTCCAATGAGCTTCAAGCATGAGCTACAAGGGGGGGTCGACCCAAGCAAGCTAGGGGGGTGCTTAGGGGGTATACTCACCCACACACACTCACAAGCACTCTCATTGTGTACTATGCAAAGTGCAAGAGCTCCCTCTCCTTCTCCAAGCAAGTAGAGGTTGAGAGCCTACACCAACACTCTTGGCTATGGACTGCAAATCCAACCAAGAGCCATGCTTCAATGCTTAAGCTTGACATCTCCTTCTTCTTCATTACTATGCTATTATGTATGCTAGCAACAAGAGTATGATAAGTGAGGAACTAGTTCTTTCTCCTATGAAATGTTTCTTCTTCCTCTTCCCTACCCTCATTCCCTGCTAGCTCTCTCCACCTTCGAAGGTGTTTGAGGTCTTGGGACTGAGGCTTGGGACAATTAAAGCTTTCTTCAAGTTCATGTTATGCTATGATTGTGATGCATGAAGCTTTCCATCTTCATTGCATCACCTAGGTCACAAGGAACAAAGAATGTATTGTAACAAGTCTCTCTCTTAATGGGAGAAATCATAATACAAATGCCTATTGGAGGGGAGACCGGCTCCACATAAATCCGGTCCTCAACTGTTGTCATGTTCTCTAAATTCTCTCTCTTGCAAAAGTATTGTTCATGCCAAGTTAACTAATTGCTATGATTATGTTGCTATCTTCAATTATGTCTACCCGCTATGCTCACAAAGTTATTTCTCGAAATTATTCTCATTAATTTCCACTATTCTCAAGTTGAATAGGCTAATTCCATTACATTTGTGATCTCTTGGAGCGAAAATGGACCATCAACATTGAGAATAGCAAAAATTTAGAGAACCGAAGTGAGCATTTTTTATGAGAATACTTTGATAAAATAGAGAAAGAACTTGATTAGAGGTAGCAACATAACCATTATACTTAATTAACTTGGCATGAACAATACTTTGAAAGAGAATTAGAGAACTTGACAATAGTTGAGGATGGATTTATGTGGAGCCGGTCCCCCCTCTAGAAGGCTTTTGTATTATAGCTTCTCCCATAAAGAAAGACTTGGTACAATACAAGATTTGTGTTCCTTGAGACCTTGATGGTGCAATGAAGATAGAGAGCTTCATGCACCACAATTATGCATGTAACTTAGCTAAATGAAAGCATTAACTTGTCCCTGGCCTTAGTCCTGAGACCTCAAACACCTTCAAAGGTGGAGAGAGCTAGCAGGGAATCAGGGTCGGGAAGATTAAGAAAAAGTATTCTTACGAGAAAGAAGTAGTGTCCTCTCATATCATTACTCATAGAGCTTAGCATATCATAGTAGCATAGTAATGGAGATGAAGAAGATAGCAAGCATAGTATTGAAGCATGGCTCTTGGTTGGATTTGCATTCCATAGCCAAGAGTGTTGGTGTAGGCTCTAAACTTCTCAAGCTTGGAGAAGGAGATGGAGTTCTTGCACTTTCACCAAGTGAGATTGAGAGCATGTGAGTGTGTGTGAGAGAGAGTATACCCCCAAGCACACCTCCAGCTTGCCTTGGTCGACCCCTCCTTGTAGCTCATGATTGAAGCTCATTGGACCCCTCTAGGCTTAGCCAATCACATGCACAATGCATTTCAAGCAACATGGGTAGTCTTTGGACAAGTGTCCTCCTTACCCCTTTGAGAGAGAGGGCTTGATAATACCTAGATAATTTTTTAATGAAACTAAATGCTCATTGGACCTCTCTCAAGACCATACAATAGGCTTTAGGCACATTATGGGGGCAACCTAGCTAGGAGCTTGACATGTGTCCCATATGTCTCTTTGAGCAAGGGGTGTCCCTTGAGTGAGGGGAAGGTCATTCTATCTCATCCCCTACTTGCATGGCTTACCCCCCTCATTGTAGGCCTTGGTTTGACTTCAAGATTCTCAAGAACCTTGTCCCATAAGCATGACAAGCACCTCAAGCACCTTAGTCAGCAAGCATGACAAGCACCTCAAGCACATGCTTAACTTGTCTAAGGTCTAACATACTCTGAGGTCTTGGGTCTAAGGACTTTTAACACTAGCCTTTGGATTTCTTTAATGAAGCTAACCCTAAGGTCTTTTAAGCTCCATTAGCTGGCATTTCTCTTTGCTAGACCATCTCCCATTTGGACCTATTGCCTTTGGTCCCGTGCTGAGATAAATCTAAAAGCACATGTATATATTCTAACTCTTGTTCTCGTTTATTCTCCCACATTAAATGATTAGTTCAATATGAGAAGATCATTTGGGTTAGTTAGATATTAGATTTTATGACATCTCTTCCTTGCTTGGATGATTGATGTGGTATCTCTCTCTTTGAGGATATAATTTTGATTTTGGAGCATCGAATGTGTGAGTGCATTCATTGGTATAACATGTGTAATTTCTAGTGTCCCATTGGTAACCTCAATCAAGTTTAATAATGTAACCTTTGGTGCATTTGGATTATGGGGACATTGAGCAATCAAATGATCTATGCCACAATGATTACAAGTGAGTATTGGCATTGTAGATGTGCTCCCTTCATTTGTTTGCACTCTTGTAGCATTCTTTTATATTCTATTAGAACACCCAATTACATGTTGTGGTCCACCACAATTGTAGCATTGAAGAGGTGGTCTCTTGTTAGTGGTGTTGATATTTTGGCCGTTTATTGCAAGAGCACCCACTTGATACAAGCTTGATTTGTCCCAAATTATCTTCCATGTACTATTGGGGACACAGTTCAAGTGTATTGACTCCATATGAAATCGCAACGTCTATGTCATCCTTGTAATCTAAACACCGCTAGATGGTTCACATCCCATTTGGTTCATAGGAATAGCTTCTGGATGTAGAGGTTGTGGTCCTAGCAATGGAGGTGACAAGGGTATAGATAGGACAGGATTTTGGTTCCTAGGGACTAAGTGTTGTGATGGTTTCTCCACAGATGCAGTAGGCATTAATGTAGGAGCTAGAGGCAGGTTCATCCAGGGTAATGGTTTCTTGTTTTCCATCATATGTATTGCCATTCCCATTAGTTTTTTCTCTAAAGGTAGGGCATTCACTCGTGCTATGTTGACCTAAGCAAATTGAAAACCATTGTTGATTCCTTCTTGGGTACATAAGAGTACTTTGAGGTTTACGATTATCCTTAAGGTATTCTTGGATGGACTTAGTAAAATCCGCCAATGATATCTCATATATTTTTGGCTCCTTAGCAATAGTTTTACGATCATTGGTTCATGCTTAACCACTTGCGGGCTAGTGGAGTTTGTCTCATTAGACACCCTTTTCCATCCAATTATCAAGTTTTCTTCTAGTTGGATTGTGTTGGCATTGACATATTCCCTAGTAGTAATACCTCCACTAACCACTTGCGGGCTAGTGGAGTTTGTCTCATTAGACACCCTTTTCCGTCCAATTATCAAGTTTTCTTCTAGTTGGATTGTGTTGGCATTGACATATTCCCAAGTAGTAATACCTCTAATGACTAAGCCATTAAATATCTATTCTTATGTTCCAATCCTCGCATGAATTTATCGAGTAGTGAATTGTTGTAAAAAGCACTCATTTTGAGGAATTCAGATGCTTCAAATGACTAATGAGGTCTCTCACTTATTCTCCTTTCTCACATTTGTCTTTTTGAATTTGAGATGTCACTTCCCAAAGCATGCCTTCTCGTACATACTCCTTGTGAAGATTGTATTGCCTGCATTCTTTAGCTCCTAGTGTCCTATATCAATCTTCGACCTTCCCACTCAGCGTTAAGCTTAATTATTTGCACTTATGCAACTCCTTGTGCTCTTCTAGGGAGTCACATACATGTTCAAACACCTTAATATGCTTCCTAGAATCCTCGTCTCCACTAAAATTTTGCATGAGCTTTGCCACTTGGATTGCTTTGCTTCTAGGCTCCTTCTCATGTGTATTACACATATCTTTTGAATAGATTGACCAATGATTTGAGAAAATGTTGCCAAGTCACCTACATGAGCAGGTATAGCCGATGTAGGAGCTCGTAGATCTACGTGAGGTATGGGGTTTCGTATTGGTCTTGGCACAAGCACACTCCTTGGGGGCAAGTCTGAATTCAGCTTGGGGGTTGCCTATATATTGGCAAGAGGTTGGGAGGAGAGTATAAGTTCAGTACCCATTGTCTCATATTCATGCAACAGTTGGCCTGGGCAACCTCGGGTTACTGCGACCCCCGTGGGGAGAACACCTGGTCTGGTAGAGCAAGGCTCCAATCTGGAAGGGTTGCACCTTCTCTCCCAAAAAGAAGTGGATGACTTGCTGAAAAATATCAAGCCACCAATTTTTAGGGGAGAGGAGAGGAAACACAACAAAGATATAGTGATTATGTTCCTAAGCAAATGGGATGGGATTCACGATCTTAGACGCACTCTAGATGCAGTCAAGGCACTACAAACGAGTCTGACACTAGAAGGCAAGGCCTACAAATGGTGGATGTCTCTCAAGGAGAAGGGCCTCATATCGTAGTCATGGTCAGCAGCCTTCCAGAATGTGTTCAGAGAAGAATTTCTACCCACCAATGAAATGGCAGAAATTAGTTTGCATGGGACAAGTGCTCTATGCTTTTGCATAAGACACTATTGGAGTACATCTTTCACTATCATGATGTCAAATTGAAAGGTCGTGGTGACTTCCAACAAGTGTGTGGGTTTATCTGTGTGGGGGGTTAACACCAGAGCTTAAGAAGCATGTCAAAACCCAAGATCCCAAGACACTTGACAAGGCTATAGTGCAAGCACATATACATGATAATCTCGATGAGAAAGCATTACATAACTCTCACGTGCTTGAAATTGCACATGGAAATGCAGGCACATATCATGGGCACAATAAATTAAATTTTGTAGCAGTCGCATCTTAGGCATCAAAGAAACCCAAGGGGTCTAGGGGCCCTCTGTCTAGTGAAGAGTTTGAGAAGGCTAAAATAGAAAAATTATTGTTTACACGTTTAGGGAGTGGACATGGAAAAATTTATTGTCCCAAGGAGAAATCTGCTACCCAAGGTAAGGAGAAAGCAGTGCACATGGTGTGACTATTACCTCTTGAGTCCTCTTGTTGTTTCTCCAATGTGGAGGTAACACACACCGAGCGAAGCAGTGCATGAGTGATGTATAATAGCCTCAATGTGGCAGCCGACCTTTGTTCCACTTAAGTTGGTGTGTATGCATGGGTCTATCCAAGGGCACAAGGTACAAATATTGGTGGATGATGGTACTTCGCACAATTTCATTAACTATAAGTTAGTGAAATGACTCAAGTTGCCCCAGACTTTGAGTTCCCACCGTTACAAGGTAGCGATGATGAACGGCCATGATGTCGAGGTGTCGGATACTCAAGTTAAAGATGTACTGCTAGAAATTCAAGGATATCACCCATCCTTGAACTTTCAAGTCATGAATATGGAGTGGGCATAAGTGGTCCTTAGTTGGGAGTGGCTACATAGTTTAGGATCATCCCTCAAACATAGCTATGAGCACCATAGTTTGATGCTCGAATCCAATGGCGTGCACGTGCTGCTATTGGGAGAGAAGGATTGGTCTTCTTCTCAAGATGAAATAGAAGAACTCTTTTTGTGTTACTCCATGTGTCATTCTGTCAAATGTTGATAACGTTTTGAATGAAAATTCATAACACCTCATGCTTCTCTCTCTTCTCTTCCACCTACGGCTACTACTCTCTCTCTCTCTCTCTTGAACAAGCAAATGTTGCCAATAAGTTAAAATATTTATTGATGGAATATGAAGATGTTTTCCCAAATGATTTTCCACCATGATTACGACTAACATGGATTATGCAACATGGCATAGACGTGGTTGCAGGCAATAAATCGTAAGTAAACCACCCTACAAAATGAGACATTCTAAGGCTACTAAGGTGGAAAGTCTGCTTGTTGACTATCCCACTAGAGGTTTTATACAACCTAGTTCTTCACCATGGTCCTCTACCATCTTATTGGTGAAGAAAAAAGACGATAGTATACACATGTACATAGACTATCACGGATTGAATGTGGTTACTATTAAGAACAAGTACCCATTGCCGAGAGTGGATGAGTTATTTGATAAGCTCACCCATTCTCAAATATTTATGAAGATTGACTTACGATCACGCTATCATCAAGTACGCATCATACTTGCAGTGTCATGCCAAGGGCAACCCTCGAGGTCAAGGACCGGCGGCTAGTGGAAGGGATGCTAGGCCAGGTGGCTATAAATTGAGGTTAGGGGGAGGATTCAAGGCATGGCAGTCCCAAGGTGTTACATTGGTATCAGAGCTATTTTGGGAGACTGCGGGTTGTGGACCTCTCATGCATATTTTTAAATGCTCATGAAACAAGGGTGTGGAGAAGGTCTCTTGGCAAACGGGTAGGGCTTGGCCGATTGGAGAAAAACGTGTGTAGGGCTGCTTGCGGCGAGGGGAAAGAGAAGGGCGACCACCACCAAATGCCAGGAGGGTGGGCTTGAAACGAGCACAAGGTCGAGGGGAGTAAGACTCATCACAGTGGCATCGGTCAGGAAGCAACATAGGGGCCATAGGTCTTATTTCTCTCTCTCTTGCGGTGCTCTCTAGATGCCATAGGTTGCTACAGAGCTTGTGTTCATATATAAACGCCCTAAGGCCTTTGGCCTTGGGCAATTTAAGTTGAGCAAGGAAAGGTGCCCATGGGCCAACCTTCCCCTTGTCCCATCAGCATCTCGAAAAACACACATCTCAAATTTTTTTTGGCACAGTGGCATCTTGACAAACTACCAAAATGCAACAATTAGGGATGAAGCAGTATTGCATAGATTTGGTAACAACTAAATTTCAGAAGTTTGGAGATTTTAAAGCAAGTGTATATTCAGGCAAGGCATGAAGATTACGCCTGTCTATGAAGTTTCAAAGCGAAAGATTATGCCTCAAGCGGTGCATTTGTGCGATTGGGCTTGCGGATTGACAAAGTTACAAACATGACGATAGCAGGTTGCATTTTGTCTTTTTTTAAACCAACTTCCCCTTTGCAACTTGTTAAAAGGCCTAGCGACCTGCTGGACAAGTAGCATGCTCTACAAAAAATGAAAATTTTCTACTTCTTTAGAGCTCTTGCAGCATGATCACGAAGTCTTGTAACTGTTATAGATGCTCAGTGGAACCCCCTTTTTAGAAATGGTGCAACGAAGACTTAGAACCCCTACATCCACTAGGCGGGACGGGGCTCTAAACAGTGTTGAGTATCTAGCATTGGGACATCCACTAAATTTCAAGGGTGTAGAGTACATTTATGAAGACAAAGTTGGACGTACGCATTTTTGAAACTAGGGTATATGCACTGGTAGGCTGGGTTGGAATACCAACTTCACCAGCTTGGCTCCCCACTTATATGCTCATCAAGCCAGAAAAAACTTTCATAAAATGAACATGAGGTGTATTAGTGTATTACTTTGGGCTGCTTGTCGGATATGGGAGTTCTACAAAGAGGTGGATGTATAATATGTAACCTATAAAGCTACTGTAAATCAGATGTTGGTGTTAACCCTCATGCACATTCCTATCACCTACAACGGGCGCTGTACTATTTAATTGGTAGAGTCAGGTACCGGGCTTGTCGGTCCAATCAAAAAAGGGTAAGAGTGGTCGCCGATGAGAGGTGCACTCTAACTGGAACATTCAAGGGATTAGTTGGCTAAGCATGGGCACCCAAGTGTGAATGGGGCAAGCTCGTATAAAAGTCAACTAAACCTAAAATTCACTCATTCTCTCATTTGTGCAATTGAAGAATGCTCTTGCTCCATCTCCATCTTCTTCTTCTTCATCTCCTTGTGTGTGTATGCGTGAGAGAGAGAGAGAGAGAGAGAGAGAGAGCGATCGACATTGCGACGATGGCATGGCAGCGGCGAAGCGGTTGAGCGCGACGCAGCGGCGGCTCCTTTTTCTTCGCGGTGAGGAATCCTCCATGACAGCAAGCGTAGAGCGGTGAGTGACACACCATCACCATCTTTGAGCTTACTAATTTAGGCTAGTTGCATGTTTGGAGCCATTTGTGGCTCGCACACAGTGTATCGGCAAGTTCCTTGCATTGACACATGCGACAAACGTGCACATTTTTGGCGCCGTTGCCAGGGAAATTCCATACACTAAGCTTGAGTGGCACTCTGTGCTTCTTTGTGGTGCAATTTCAATTGTAGGAAAGGTAGGGAAGAAAGGTGTGTGTGTTGAGAAGAAGGATTTTGTTTTTCTACTGTGTATTTCTTTGTTAATGAGGTTTTGAAAGGTACTGTGTTTTCTCTGTGATAAGGTGTTAGTATTAAGGTTGTTAGTTCTGTGTAATGTAAAGTACAGTAAGTAGGAAGTAGATCTGTTAGAGCTAATGAAGTGTGTTAGTGTGTAACAGTAGGTGTATTAGTTGTAAGTAGGTAGATAGAGTGTGTGTGTGTGCTCGCGCGCAGGCCGCGGCGACCTTATCCCCAAAAAAAAAAAAAAGGTAGGACCGGGATCGGGAATATTTTCCAAACCCAAGCCCAGACCCAAGTCCAAGCTCACGCTCAGGCTCAGGCCTCAGTCACCCTTTAAAATTATGTATTTTAGCTTCACACGTAGCTAAAAATCGACTTTTTTGAGGACCAACGGAGCTTCAGGTGACCGAACGTTGTGCTGTAAAGCACACCGCGATCCTCTGAGTGATACGCTCGTTTCAAGTCATCACACACTTTAATAAAAAAACCGATCATTAAAAAACATAAAAAAAACAAGTGAAAACGGACGCCTAAAAAAGTAAGCGGTTAATCTTCGAGGTTATTCATCGACGCTTGTAGGGTGCCAAAGGTACATGCATCTACGCTCTGGTCGTGTGCTAGAGACGGAGTAACTAGAGAGAATTTTGACTTACGCGAATTCTCAATATCCACTTACCTTAGGTTTCGGGCCCTCGGCGGGGACCCAAGGTAGTACAAACCAAGACCCGAACATAGCGGCTAGTGACTCTTCCTCTAACTACAACATCATGGAGGGTTTCCTAATGCCTAATCCTGATAGCTCGAGCCAAGACATGCATGCCATGGGCCCGCGGTCCGGGCTGAGCGTGCTTAGCCGCTTGAAGGAGGAATCCTTTATTAGAGCCACTCGCTCCAAACATGGAGCTAATGATGTAAATGAGGGGGGTGGGGAAGTAAATTCGCCATTCATGACCAACGTAGACCCTATGCCCTTAGAGAGTGTGTACGTGAATACTCCATTCACTGCACCCCGTGACTCTTCAGAGCTATTCCCCTCCGAGGTTATATTACCTGATGGTAGAAGCCGAAAACCCCTATGTCAATATCCTTGCTAGGAGAGCAATCGAGTGCTTCTAACTTAGCAACCGCTAAAGGCCAACCCCTAGAAAGCAACATTACATCTAGTTCAAAGGACACCCCTAGCACCTCAAGCTTAGATGGAGCGTTCCTAAATGAGAACTGGGAGTACGAACTACAAACAGAAACCCTAACTAACCTATACACAGGTCACACCTATCACATGGGTTGTCTAGATGTCCTACAATTCACAATGGGTGCTACTAGTGTGGAGGATCAACAGCAAAGAGTTTGTGAGGTCATCCATAGGGTCATTGAGTTAGAGAGAATGTTTTCAGCAGGTCTCATGACATTCTTGGATACAGGAAATGCTAAACAACCGACCTTATCGCAAATGGAGACTCCCTCAGTAAGTCCGATGGATCCTCCATATGCTGTTTCGCCAAAGGTCTCAGTGCAATTTGAGCCCACAAGTGATAGCTTTACCTTTCCAAGTCTAGCTCATCTTTCCCTTGATGACACCACGCCTACCATGCCTACCCCAATGATGGGCATGCCGAGAAACACGCCATGGACCTCATTTGTTAGTAAAGCACCACTACATGGTAGCTCAATGCCTGCAACAGTACCTACAAGTGTGTACCAATCGTATACACCCATGGGTCCTCGTACTCATGTAGTTCCTACCCCTCTCATTGTTTCAACAACCTATACTCCACAACCACAACACCCAAGTTCTTATTTCCATGGGACCATACCGGCTAGCATTAGCATGTCACATCAGACGTCTGCTATGCCTAGGGCCACACATATGAACTTTGGGCTGCCATATGGCACAACACCGTACCAAACGTGGAACCCAAGGGCTTCCTATGCGTCAAGCCCAATGCCAATACCTACTCCACACGTAGTCTCTGGAGCGCCTTCACCCACGGTGCCTGCTAACTTAGGTGACTTGGCAATGTTTGCTCAAGCTATCAGTCGATCTATTACTGAGAATATGTGTAACACGCCTGATAGAGAGCCTAGAAGTAAGGCAGTACAAATAGCCAAGCTCACACAAACATTTAGTGGAGAGGGGGATGTGAGAAAGCATATCAAAGCGTTTGAACAAAGATGCGATTCTCTAGGAGAACACAATGACCTGCATAAGAGTAATTCTTTAAGCCTAACCTTAAGTGGGAAGGCAGGGGATTGGTATAGAACCCTGAGGGTAGAAGAAAAAACTATTTACCCTACTCTTAGGAGACTGTTCTTGAAAGAATACATACGAGAGAGAGTGCTTTGAGGTGTAACCTCTCAGCTCCAGAAAGCCCAACGAGAGGAAGGAGAGTCGGTGAGAGACTTTATTAGTCGCTTGAAGCATTTAAATTCTCATTGTAATCCAAATGAGTGCTTCAACAATAATCAATTGCTTGATAGATTCATTAGGGGATTACTACATGAGGATATCTACAATGGCCTAGTCATTAGAGGTATCACCACTTGGGAAGCAGTCACCACCAATGCGATCCAATTGGAGTATAATTTAATGATTCAAGGAGAAAGAGAGTCTGTTGAGCCTAAATCTATTAGCTCGCAAGCATCGGGGCATCAGCCAATTACCCTAAAGCCTATTGCTAAGGAGCCAAGGATATCTGAGATGACTTTAGCATATCTCACCAAGGCTATTCAAGAGAGTCTTAGAGACAATTGTGCTCTGCAAAACAATCATATGTATCCAAGAAGGGAGCAACAATGGTGCTCAGTATGCTATGGACCGCATAGCACCAGTGAATGCCCTACTTTTAGAGTAAAGTTCAATTGGAACTGCAATGCCTGTGGGAGGTATGGTCATCAAGCTAAGGATTGCATAGTATTTAAGTGTGCGATGGACAATAGACCAACCTTAGCATGGACAGACACACCTAGAGTGCCTGCATTGATGTCGGCCCCACCTCTTGAACAAACAACACAACACATGGTCCCTAGGGCCCAAAATGTTGTTCAAACAACACCCTTACCACCTCCAGTGCTAGGACCGTAACCATCACATCCGAGAATCACTTCTGTGAATCAAGTGCGTTGTGAGTCATCTATTGCTTGTTTGGAAGGTTGTGAGGAAGATATAGACCCTAATATTGCCTATGGAATGGATGTGCTTGAAGAAAGTCCACAATACTACATGGAGGACTATTGGGACAAGTCAAACATGTATATCAAGTAGCTGCTCTTACGGCAAGAGGCCAAAATATCAATTACACTGCTAAGAGACCACCTCTTCAATGCTATGAGTGTGGAGGTCCACATCGTGCAGTCGAGTTCCCTATTAGGCTAAAAAAGAACGCCACACTAATGCAAATCAATCAAGCGAGCATGTCTACAATGCCAATACTCATGTGTAATCGATGTGGCATAGATCATTTGATTGCCCAATGTCCAAATAATCCAAATGCACTGAAGATCACGCCATTAAACTTGATTGAGGTTATCGAGGAGCCATCACAAAGTACACCGGTGGTACCAGTAAACGTACTCACACGATCGATGCTCCAAAAACAAAATTATATTCTTGAGGAAAGAGACACGACATCAATTGCCCAACCTCAAAAAAAGAAGAAAACACGAAGGAAGAGATCGCAAAAACCAACGAAGTCATACCCCAGTTTAAAGACCAACATAGGGACTAGTGACGACCCCATATATATGAACGACGCTGAAGAGGATTCTGATTCAGGTGAAATGTCATAAAATCTAATATCTAACTAACCCAAATGATTTTCTCATATTAAATTGATCACTTAATGTGGGAGAATAAACGGGAACAAGTGTTAAGATATAGGTATGTGCTTTTAGATCTATCTCAACACGGGGCCAATGTAAAGGGGCCCAAAAGGGAGATGGTCTATCAAAGAGCAAGGCTAACCAATGGAGCATAAGACCTTAGGGTTAGCTTCATTGAAGACCTCCAATAAATGTGTGTAAAAGTCCTTTTGACCTTAAGTAAGCTAGGGCTGAGCTTGAGGTGGGAACCCGGCCCAAGCTCGAGGTGCTTGTCCTGCTTGAGGTGCTTGTCATGCTTGAGGTGTTTTTCATGCTTGAGGTGCTTGATTAAGATGCTTGAGGTGCTTGACTGGCTCCATGCTTGAGGTGCTTGACTTGCTGCATGATTAAGGTACTTGAGGTGCCTTGAGAAGCTTGCCTGAGATGCTTGTGGGAACACCCCCTAGTTCAAGTGCTTTGTCATGCTTGGTGAGTAAGGTGCTTGATCACCTAAAAGTCAAAAAGCATTCCTACAAGAGGGGGGGCGAGCCCTTTTCCTAGGGCCTAGAGAGAGAACACCCACTCACACACACAAGGGAAGCCCATCTTGAAGAGGCAGCAAGGACACATGTCAGGCCCCTACCCATGTTACCTTCATGTGTTGCTTGAATCCTATTGGGTAGGCTTCAAAGGGGTCCAATGATAAATTACATGAATTATCTAATTGTTTTAGCATTTATCAAGTCCTCTCTCTCAAAGGGGAAAGGGGGACACTTGTCCCAAGGCTACCCATGTTGCTTGTAATGGCTCCTGCTTGTGATTGGCTAGGCCTGGAGGGGTCCAATGAGCTTCAGGCATGAGCTACAAGGGGGGGTCGACCCAAGCAAGCTAGGGGGGTGCCTAGGGGGTATACTCACCCACACACACTCACAAGCACTCTCATTGTGTGATATGCAAAGTGCAAGAGCTCCCTCTCCAAGCAAGTAGAGGTTGAGAGCCTACACCAACACTCTTGGCTATGGAGTGCAAATCCAACCAAGAGCCATGCTTCAATGCTTAAGCTTGCCATCTCCTTCTTCTTCATTACTATGCTATTATGTATGCTAGCAACAAGAGTATGATAAGTGAGGAACTAATTCTTTCTCCTACGAAATGTTTCTTCTTCCTCTTCCCTACCCTCATTCCCTGCCAGCTCTCTCCACCTTCGAAGGTGTTTGAGGTCTTGGGACTGAGGCTTGGGATAGTTAAAGCTTTCTTCAAGTTTATGTTATGTTTGTGGTGCATGAAGCCTTCCATCTTCATGGCATCACCTAGGTCACAAGGAACACAAAGACTGTATTGTAACAAGTCTCTGTTTATGGGAGAAATCATAATACAAATGCCTATTGGAGGGGGGACCGGCTCCACATAAATCCGGTCCTCAATTGTTGTCATGTTCTCTAAACTCTCTCTCTTGCAAAAGTATTGTCTATGCCAAGTTAACTAATTGCTATGATTATGTTGCTATCTTCAATTATGTATACCCGCTATGCTCACAAAATCATGTCTTGAAAGTACTCTCATTAAATTCCGCTATTCTCAAATTGAATAGGCAAATTCCATTACATGAGTATCAGAGCATTTGGTTTCTCTTTTCTTGCTTAAGAAGAGAGGTCCTTAAGTAGCCTATAAATGGTTGATGTTGTTAATTATAATAGAGTAAGTGGAACTGGGATCTAATACCGGTTTTGTTAAGCCCACTATGTGGGGGATGGTGCACACCTCAGGAGCTTTGGACTTAATAATGGAGTCTTTTTAGACTTGCCTACGGCTTTACCATTATTGAGCCATAAGAAGTCCGAAAGGAGCTAGCCCTTGGCAACTCTGCTATGTTAGACCTACTCCTCTACTCTCTATAATTAACCACTTTGAGCCGTGGGTGTAGATACTTAAGAGCCGATTTTCAAAGGCTAAGAGGAGTGGCAACTAAGGTTTTGAATTGCCAAAGCATACACTAAGTACATACATAAAATTTTGTTAACATGGCTGACAATAATCAAGAGAGTAGAATGAACATTGATAGCTTTGATTTTGCACATGAAGGTGCTAATGATGATGCTCCCATGTTTGTGAATTATCTTGTGACTAGGTTGCAACAAGCTATGGGCAACCCTACCTTGCAAGCCGAAGTTACTCAACAACTTCGTGCCTATGGAATTTCCCTTCCTCTCCAAGAGGAGAGAGAGCTTAGGAGGCCTCTTGAAGAGACCCCCAAAAGAAGACTCTCTCCCATTCGAGAGGAGGAATCCAAAGAGAAAGAAAGCAATGAAAGACTAAGTTCTTCTGAAGATGTGGCTCCACGAAGAAGGCGGTCTAGACGATCGCCTACTCCTCCCAAGAGGAAAAGAGCAACCCATAGTCCTTCTCCTCATCACTCTCAAAGGCAAGAGAGGAAACAAAGGAAGAAAAGGGCTAGGAAGAGGTCACCCTCTTCTCCTTCTTCTTCACCTTCCTTCTCTTCCGATGAAAGTTATGGCTATTCTCCTAGAGAATACAAGAGGGGAGGGCATCGCAAATCATTTCCTGCATGGCGAAGGTCACAAAAGCTAAAGAAGTTCAAGGAGGGAGGAAAGAGTATCTCTTTTCTCACCTACGATGGCACCTTTGGTGCTACCGACAAAGTGTTGGCCTTCATCCAGCAATTTGATGCGGCCTTTGGGGACGAGGGCTTCACAGAGTCCTCCAAGCTACGCCATGTAGCTATGCACTTCCAAAAATCAGCTCGTCAATGGTGGGCTAGCCTTCGTGGCAATGGAGAAGCCCCAAAGACATGGAAAACTCTACGAGTTTCCATCATGAAGCAATTTCTTCCAAGCGATACTAAAGATAAAGTTCTTACCGAATGGCGCGGCTTGAAGCTCCTCTCTCATGAGTCTATCAACAAGTATGTAGATAAGTTTTGGGATTTACATCTCAAAGCTATTGTCTTTCAAAAGATAGACTTTGCCGAGCAAAGACAACAATTCTGTGCGGGATTACCTGAAGAGATGGCCGAATATATCAACTCTCAACGGCCCGGTACTATTACCGAAGTAATCCACCACACCATGGTTGCTTCACGCATCAATTTCCATCAAGGGGCTAGACGTAATGTCAAGCCCATGGAAAACAAAGATAAAAATGATGCAAAGGGGAAATCCAATGCTCAAAATAATTCCCAAGGCACTTCCAACAACAACAACAACAATCGGTCCAAGGAGAAGGGAGTTTACAAAGGTAAAAACAAACTCTCTCCTGAAGAGCTTGAAGCTTTTCGCAAGGACCATAAGTGTTTCAAGTGTGGGGAGCAAGGACATGGCTATCGTTCTTGCCCCAAGAAGAATACTCGCAATGAGACTCCTAGGGCTTCCACCATCGAAGCTCCAAAAGAGGATGCTCATTGCAAAGGATCATCACTCTCCTATGCTTGGGGAAAGGTAAGAGAGCATGATGCCTTCATCTTGTTTGACCCTGGCTCTACTATCAACTTCATATCAATAGAGTTGGCCACGAAGTTGGGCATTCAAGCTTTTGAGATGGGAGATATAGTAACAGCTGAGGCAGCTTTCAAGGGACAACAAGCCTCCGTTACTCCCTTGATTGGGAAGTTGAGGCTTCATGTCCAAAGCTATGTC
Source organism: Adiantum capillus-veneris (assembly GCF_014529385.1). Taxonomy (NCBI): domain Eukaryota; kingdom Viridiplantae; phylum Streptophyta; class Polypodiopsida; order Polypodiales; family Pteridaceae; genus Adiantum; species Adiantum capillus-veneris. Next base: position 75,348,872 of record NC_140932.1, on the reverse strand, counting down.
GACAAAGAAGACTTCTTCATCTCTCCCCTCCAACATCAGGATGTTATCCTAGGGGCACCATGGTTTGATCGCATGGCTGCCAACATGAAGTTCCCTGAAAGGAGAATTTACTTCACCTACAGGGGAAAGAACATGTATATAGATGCTAGTGAGCGTGGTCGCACTATTCCACTTGTAAATCCTCTTTCTTTTCATAAATCAATGAAGAGCTCAGTTTCTGCGTACATGATTTATGTCAAAGAGTCTCTAAAAGCTAATAATGTTTCATCAAATGAAAATGATAGGAATCAAGAAGAGTTAGACTTGTCTACTTTTCTAAAAGGATTCCAAGATGTGTTCATCGATGATATCCCTATGGACCTACCTCCAAAACGAGGGGATGATGACCATCGTATTGAGCTCCTTCCAGGAAGCTCACCGCCTAACAAACCTCCTTATCGAGTCTCACAAGCTCAACAAGAGGAGATCATGAGGCAAGTACAAGAGCTGGTAGACAAAGGAATGGTGAGGCCTAGTTCCTCTCCCTTTTGTTCTCCAGTCCTTTTAGTGCAAAAGAAAGATGGTACATACCGTATGTGTGTGGACTATCGAGCACTAAACCATATCACTATCAAAAATAGATTTCCCGTACCTCGGGTAGAAGATCTGTTTGATAAGCTACAAGGCTCTACCTACTTCAGTAGGATTGACCTTAAGAGTGGCTATCATCAAATAAGGATAGTGGATGAGGATATCTTAAAGACCGCGTTTCGCACAACATTTGGTCTTTATGAATATCTAGTCATGCCTTTTGGCTTGACTAATGCACCAGCTACGTTCAATCGTTTGATGGAGAAAATTTTTACACCATATCGAAAATTCACTGGAGTGTTCTTCGATGATATCATCATCTACTCCAAGTCTTTGGAGGAACATAAGCAACATCTCCAAGTGATTTTTCAAGCCTTGAGGGAGAACAAAATTTTTCTCAACCAAAAGAAAAGTGAATTCTTCCTTCAAGAGATTCAATATCTAGGCCATATTATCTCTCACGATGGTATTCGTATGGATCCTTCAAAGTTAGAGGTAATAAAATCATGGCCTAACCCAAGGAATCTACATGAGCTAAGAAGCTTTATTGGTATGTGTGCATACTATAGAGGCTTCATAGCAAAATTCTCTCAAGTAGCAGGACCACTACACGACTTAACCAAGAAGAACGTTAAGTTTGTATGGACTGCTAAAGAGCAAAATGCTTTTGAAAAACTCAAAGAGAAGCTTACTTCCCAACCAGTCCTCGTGCTTCCGGATCTCTCAAAGCCATTTGAGGTCCAATGTGATGCTTGTGGTGATTGCCTTGGAGCGGTTTTGCTTCAAGAAGGGCATGCCATAGCATATGAGAGCCGAAGGCTCAATGGTGATGAACGAGTCTTGGGCATTTATGAGAAAGAGCTTTTAGCTGTTCTACATGCCCTAGACACATGGAAGCACTACCTATTGGGGACTCCATTTATCCTACGAACCGACCACCAAAGTCTCAAGTATTTCATGACGCAAACCAAGCTTTCCGACAAACAAATGAGGTGGGCAAATTTTCTTTCGCAATTTAATTTCCATATTGCTCACATAGCTGGTAAGCACAATCAAGTTGCCGATGCACTTTCACGACGACCAAAAGTTAATGCGGTGTCTATAGCTACTCACAATGATCTATCCTCTATGATAGATGAGTATGCTACTGACCCTGACTTTAGAGACATAATGTCAGCCCTTGCTTTGGGGAAGAAAGAGGAACCATTCACCTTGCAGGATGGTTATCTTCTCCACGGCAATAGGCTATGTGTTACCCATTCCCTTCGTGAGAAGGTTATGTATGAATCCCATGCTCCTCCATATGCAGGGCATAGAGGTATTCAACCTACTCTCCGAGGAGTAGAGACGTATTTCTATTGGCCTACCATGAAAGTGGACATACAAGAGTATGTTTCAAAATGTGTAGTATGCCAAAAGACCAAGTATGATAGAGGGAAGCAACCTGGATTACTCCAGCCATTGCCTATTCCAAATTCACCATGGGAGAGTATATCCATGGATTTCATCTTTGGATTACCCAAGTCTATCCATGGGAATACAGGAATATGGACAATAGTCGACAGGTTTAGCAAGCAAGCACATTTTATTCCTGTCAAAAAGACTATTAAGGCACATCAAATGGCAACTCTCTTCATATCTCAGATTTTCAAACACCATGGATTACCCACATCCATCGTGTCAGATAGAGATCCTAGAATGACCAGTAATTTCTGGAAAGGTCTCTTTGAAAATCTAGGAACAAGATTGAATTTCTCTTCGGCCTATCACCCACAAACGGATGGCCAAAGTGAGATAGCCAATCTTACGATACTCGATCTACTCAAGACTTATGTTACCGAAGTAGATCAACGCTCACAATGGGAAAAGTATTTACCGCTAGTAGAGTATGCCTACAATAATACTGTACATACTTCTACGGGCAAAGCACCTTTCGAGATCATAGAAGGAAGACCTAAAAGTCCCTTGCTACTGAAAGTACATGGGAAGATCTTCGCCGCCGATGAGTATAGCCGTGACCTACAAGAATATTTTCAAAAGATTAGGGAGGCTATAGCCATCTCTCAACAAAGGCAAAAAGCTGCTGCTGATAAGCACAGAAGAGCCTTAATGTTCAAAGAAAATGATTGGGTCTTACTCAAGTTTCCTAAGGCTCGATTAAGGCAAACGACGGGCAAAAATCCTACGGGCCATCAAAAGTATTATGCTAAACTAGCAAAAAGATACTATGGTCCTTTCCAAATCTTGAAGCCTATCAATGAGACGGCTTATCAACTCAAGTTGCCCAACCATTGGCTTATACACAATGCCTTTCATGTAAGCTTACTTAAGCCCTACAAAGGAGAGCCACCAATTGAACCAATTATTGAAGACCCTCCCGAAGTTGAAGACCAAGAAGAGGTGCTACAACCCGAAGCTATCCTTCGGCATGAAGACAAGGTACTACGACATGGTAAGATTATCCGACGGTATCTTATTAAGTTCAAAAATTATCCTTTTGAAGATGCTAAATGGATGCAAGGAGTACAACTTAAGGATAGTATGAACCTTGTCAATGCTTACAATGCTACATTAGAGTAAGCAAATGTACAAATTTCTTTTAAATAACTCATGTTTTTGTCTTATATGACTAGTCCTCTTTTTAATTGTGCACAAATTTAACTAGTATGCATGCTTAGAATCATGTTTGTGATGACGACGTCTCTCAAACACCAAGTAGAATTTGTCACTCTACTTTGGGAGAATGAAATGGACTAAAGAGCAGACATGCTTGCGGCAGCTATGTCTCCCAAGCACCAAATGGATTAGTCATCCATCTTGGAAAGATGTCGTAGGGTAAAAAGGGATCCTTTACCCGCTAAGTACGATTGACTAATGACTAAGACTTTATCTCTTCTACCTCATAGTCGAGGACGACTATGATTTCAAGAGAGAGGTAATGTCATAAAATCTAATATCTAACTAACCCAAATGATTTTCTCATATTAAATTGATCACTTAATGTGGGAGAATAAACGGGAACAAGTGTTAAGATATAGGTATGTGCTTTTAGATCTATCTCAACACGGGGCCAATGTAAAGGGGCCCAAAAGGGAGATGGTCTATCAAAGAGCAAGGCTAACCAATGGAGCATAAGACCTTAGGGTTAGCTTCATTGAAGACCTCCAATAAATGTGTGTAAAAGTCCTTTTGACCTTAAGTAAGCTAGGGCTGAGCTTGAGGTGGGAACCCGGCCCAAGCTCGAGGTGCTTGTCCTGCTTGAGGTGCTTGTCATGCTTGAGGTGTTTTTCATGCTTGAGGTGCTTGATTAAGATGCTTGAGGTGCTTGACTGGCTCCATGCTTGAGGTGCTTGACTTGCTGCATGATTAAAGTACTTGAGGTGCCTTGAGAAGCTTGCCTGAGATGCTTGTGGGAACCCCCCCTAGTTCAAGTGCTTTGTCATGCTTGGTGAGTAAGGTGCTTGATCACCTAAAAGTCAAAAGCATTCCTACAAGAGGGGGGGCGAGCCCTTTTCCTAGGGCCTAGAGAGAGAACACCCACTCACACACACAAGGGAAGCCCATCTTGAAGAGGCAGCAAGGACACATGTCAGGCCCCTACCCATGTTACCTTCATGTGTTGCTTGAATCCTATTGGCTAGGCTTCAAAGGGGTCCAATGATAAATTACATGAATTATCTAATTGTTTTAGCATTTATCAAGTCCTCTCTCTCAAAGGGGAAAGGGGGACACTTGTCCCAAGGCTACCCATGTTGCTTGTAATGGCTCCTGCTTGTGATTGGCTAGGCCTGGAGGGGTCCAATGAGCTTCAGGCATGAGCTACAAGGGGGGGTCGACCCAAGCAAGCTAGGGGGGTGCCTAGGGGGTATACTCACCCACACGCACTCACAAGCACTCTCATTGTGTGATATGCAAAGTGCAAGAGCTCCCTCTCCAAGCAAGTAGAGGTTGAGAGCCTACACCAACACTCTTGGCTATGGAGTGCAAATCCAACCAAGAGCCATGCTTCAATGCTTAAGCTTGCCATCTCCTTCTTCTTCATTACTATGCTATTATGTATGCTAGCAACAAGAGTATGATAAGTGAGGAACTAATTCTTTCTCCTACGAAATGTTTCTTCTTCCTCTTCCCTACCCTCATGCCCTGCCAGCTCTCTCCACCTTCGAAGGTGTTTGAGGTCTTGGGACTGAGGCTTGGGATAGTTAAAGCTTTCTTCAAGTTTATGTTATGTTTGTGGTGCATGAAGCCTTCCATCTTCATGGCATCACCTAGGTCACAAGGAACACAAAGACTGTATTGTAACAAGTCTCTCTTTATGGGAGAAATCATAATACAAATGCCTATTGGAGGGGGGACCGGCTCCACATAAATCCGGTCCTCAATTGTTGTCATGTTCTCTAAACTCTCTCTCTTGCAAAAGTATTGTCTATGCCAAGTTAACTAATTGCTATGATTATGTTGCTATCTTCAATTATGTATACCCGCTATGCTCACAAAATCATGTCTTGAAAGTACTCTCATTAAATTTCGCTATTCTCAAATTGAATAGGCAAATTCCATTACATGAAACCATGGAGGCCAAAACGACCACTAAGATAGAAACCAACAAGGAAGATCTTCATGAGCCACAATGGCCAGGATCCAAGAAGAAGATAAGAACTTATCCAAACGTTACAGAGGAGATTGAGCGAGTCAAGCAATTAAGGAGTTTGGTAGAAGATACCCAAAGGGATCTAGAACTAGCACCTAGGCAGATCCAGATTACAGACACCGTGTTCCCTACGCAACAACAACCTCACCAAGTCCATAGACCCTTAGCCATACCTAGTGTCATCCAAGAAGAAAGTGACTTAAAGTCATGGGAAAGTGGGCGTACTCACTTCTTGATGGAAAGAATGTTTACAGAGGGACTACCTGATCCTATTGAAGAAATTGAGATCCCATCTTCCCCACGTCAAGGGACTGAAGTCCAAAAGGTGCCGTTAAACATTGCCAAATTGATGGATTTCATGTCTTCAGAAGTTAGAACCACCATCATGTCCAAACTATATAAAGACCCTGAGTTAGTCTCAGCTCTTCGAGCCTTCCTCAATGGAGAACTGAAGTTTGGGCTACCACAATTTGCACAGATGGATGGAGCTGGGGAGATGCCAATAGAGGAGGAACACTTAGATCCACAACCCAACCTAGATGAGAACCTTGTTATAGAAATACCTGTTCACAAGTTGGGACAATACTTTGAGGGTGATGAATCCAATGCGACCATACCAATCACTACTAAGGGATTAACTATGAAGGGAATCCTTGATGGTGGTACTGGGGTTAGCATTGTTACTAAAAATTGCTGGGAAACTATGGGAAGACCTCACCTTGCAACCACAACCATAGTAGTGAAGATGGCCAATGAGTCTATTGTTAAACCTATTGGGATGCTAGAAGATCTCAAGATCAAGGTCTTTGGACATAAAGTAAGGATTACCTTCATTGTTATGGATTTCTCCAAACACACTATGGCATCAGATATGATCTTAGGACGTCCTTTCATGAGGGAAGCAAAAATGGTGCATGACTGGTCTAAAAACCATGTCTACTTACAGTTCCAAGATTCTGTCATTCGAGTGGATCTTGTGACTGATTGAGCACATCCTCTAGGAAACAGGTTCATAATTGATCATAGATTTGACACCACACTTCACTCGGCCCCATTGCAGTATTGTTACACGTGTAAAGCAGACACTGATGTTGGGAAAGATTCTCCTTATATGGATGTACTACCTGGGATAACTGAGTCAAACAAGGCGGATTGGGTCCACCTAGCAGCAACCATAGACACTTGGGGAAATAGGGGGACGACCTGGGTAACACCTGAGGGGGATGAAATGCCACCACTCCTACCCTTAAATATGCTAGAAGCGATGCATATAGCTTCTGATGACCCATAAGATGAAAGTGTGACTGGCATTGGAACCAGTAGCGCCTCACAAGACTATAGCCCACACGATTTGGGGTCAGAATCATCAATTGAAATTGACTCTGAGGACAAAAAATCTGAGTTAAATCTTAGTGCAAATGTGGGGACAAACCATTCAGGGCCCAGTGGTACTCCAGATGACAATCTATCCAAGGGAGCAGAAGACACAACAAGCGATTCATCTAGTGACTCTTCACTAGAGATCGGCCGTAATCGAAAATTAGACAAGAAGAGTAAGAGATGTAAGAGGCGACAATATTGAGAAAATGTGAGTGCTAGAATAAATGAAAAGAAATCTACCGCAGAATGGCTTAATTATATAGGGGCATGTGATGCTCATCGGAAGTTGGTAGATAACTGGGGTGAATACCTTCAAAGCGTTATGTGGTGTAGTTTACAACCAATTGACATCGCACAATTAGAGGCTACAGAGAAGCCAAAGTTGAGCCGTACCGTAAAAAGACGACAAAATCGAGTATTAGCTCAACAACAAAAGGAATCGAAGTGAAATCACAGTCCACAGAACAACATGACCCCACAGACTTACACCCTGCACCTGAACATTTCAAATCCTACACCACAGGGGAACGTAAGATTGTGTATACAAAGACTCAAAGAAAACCTATCGATGGAAGCAATGGAGTCTATGATGGTCCATCGATAGTTAAGGAAATAGAGTTAGCAGACCCAGGAGAAGAGTCTAAACCTGTTTTCATTGCCCAAGATCTGACAGAGACTGAGGAGTGTGACTTAAAGAACTTCTCAAGGAATTTAGGGATATATTTGCATGGACATATCATGATATGAAAGGTGTTCCACCTTCCGTGGTGCAACACACAATCCCCATGAATAGCATGGCTAAACCAGTTCAGCAACAACCCTACCCAATGAATCCTAAATATGCAAAAATCGTTCAAGAAGAGATTGAAAAGCTTGTGGAATGTGGATTCATATACCCTATTGATCACTCAGAATGGGTGTCTCCAATAGTGATTGTGCCAAAAAAGAATGGGGAACTCAGAGTGTGTGTATATCTCAAGAAGGTCAATGCCGCCACTAGGAGAGATCATTACCCCTTGCCATATTCAGAACATGTGCTTGAAAGAGTTGCAGGGAAGGAAGCTTATAGCTCTTTAGATGGGTACTCTGGCTACAATCAAATCACAATTACGCTCGAGGACCAAGCTAAAACAGCCTTTATAACCGAATTTGGAGTGTTCGCATTTCGTGTTATGGCTTTTGGCTTAACCAATGCCCCTGATACCTTTCAAAGATTAATAAACACTGCTTTTAGAGCATATTTGAGGGAGTTTTGTGAATCTTTCTTAGATGACCTTTTTGTTTATTCCTCTTGGAAAGAACATCTATCATGCTTAAAAAAGTGTTTGAGAAGTGTAGATTGTATTGCATCTCCTTAAACCCTTTCAAATGCCAATTTTGGGTTAAACTTGGAGTCATTTTAGGGCGTATAGTGTCCAAAAATGGGATTTCCACAGATAAGAGCAAAATTAAAGCCATTGTTGTATTGCCACCACCTACAAACTATAAAGGAGTTCAAAGGTTCATGGGCCATGTTAGTTATTACCGATGGTTGATTTTAAACTTTGCCGAGATAGCTCATCCTTTGTATAAGCTTTTTATTGAGTTCCAATGGACTGCGGAACCATGCTTATGAGTCATTGAAAAAGACCTTGACTAGCGCTCCTATCCTACGAGTGCCCGATTGGAATGTAATTTTCCATGTGCATATTGATACATCAAACTTTGCTATTGGGTGTGTTCTAACTCAACCAGGAGAACATAAACTGGACTACCCCATTAGCTTTGCAAGTCGTCAATTGAATGATGCCGAGAGAAACTACACCACTACAGAGCGAGAAGGTTTAGGTATGATTTATGCAGTGAAGATATTTTGCTACTACCTTCTGGCCAACAAGTTTGTGTTCTATGTTGATCATCAAGCCTTGTTGTATCTAGTAAATAAACATTGTTCCACAGGAAGAATTACACGATGGTTGTTAATTCTCCTTGAGTTTGATTTTACCGTTGTGGTGAGACCTGGTAAAAGACATGTCATGGCCGTTCATTTGTCTCGCATACCCAATGGTGAAGCCCCTACTGGAGTCGATGATGAGTTGCCCGATACTTCTCTATTCCTAGTCGAAACCATACATGAATGGAGTGAGAAGATTGTAAACTTTCTAATTAATGGTTTTCCACCCAAAGAGCTTCGTAAAGACATATCTCAAAAACTGTTAAAAGAATGTGAACCTTACTCTCTCATTGCAGAAACTCTCTACAGGCTAGGGAAGGATGATATTCTTAGACGTTGTGCCCGTGAGGATGAGTATTTATACATACTGCAAGAAGCCCACATGGGTATAGCCGGAGGACATTTCTCAGGGGAACTAACAGCTAGAAAGGTGTTGCAATCAGGCTATTGGTGGCCTACCTTATTCAAGGATGCATCACTTTTTGCAAAAGGATGTGATGAATGCCAATGTTACAAGATCACACAATGAAAGGATAGGATGCCCTTACATCCTGTTAAAGTGACTCAACCATTTGAAAAATGGGGTTTGGACTTTGTAGGCCCAATTAATCGGGCAGCTCGTAGCACTCAATCTCGATATATTATTGTTGCCACTGACTATGTGACAAATTGGGCGAAAGCCAGGGTGACACGTAAGGCCGATGCGAAATCAACTGCCAAGTTTCTCTTTGAGATCATTATTACAAGATTTGGTTGTCCCTTTGAGATTGTGAGTAATAATGGTACTCATTTTATAAATGGAGTAATAAAAGAACTCACTACCAACTTTATGATAACTCACCATAAGTCCACACCTTATTATCCACAAGCAAATGGCCAAGCTGAGAGCACCAACAAGACCATAATCTCTATCTTGACCAAAACGGTGGAAGCTCATCACACAGATTGGGATTTAAAGCTTACATCAGCTCTATGGGCTTATCGTACTGCGTACAAAGTTTCCATTAACTGCACACCATTTAAGATGGTGTATGGCCGTTCCTAGTCTTCGAGTAGCTTCTCAAGAAGGTTGGGATGGTAACCCCTTAGCTGAGCGATTATATATCCTTGAAAGGCTAGATGAAGAGAGGCAATTAGCTATGCAAAATGCACTTGTAGAGAAAGATAGGAGGAAGAAATGGTTTGACCGTCATCTAAAGAAACAAAGATATCAATGTTGGTGATAAAGTCCTTATGTATGGAGTGCGTAACAAAAAGAAAAAGTTGAAATATGCAGGAAAAGGACCATATAGAGTATGTGAGATCACCCCACAAGGAACCATTCGTGTGGAGACTCTTGATGGAGTTGAACCATTGGATTCCTCAATGGGAGCAAATTTAAAAGATACTATGATCCTTTAAGCCAAGAGGAGTTACGTGCCATCCATACAAAAAAGGCAACCAAGGCACAAATAGAATTGAAGAAGATACAAGCTCAAGTTGAGGCTAAGGAGCGACAACAACACATAAGACGAAAACGAGAGGCTGACCTTGGAGTCACACATGCATTCCACGTTGAAACCGACGAGGATTGGTTGGACTGTGACACACCTCTACAATACCCTATTAAGCTAAACAACACCTATGGAAAAGTGCTATATAACGCCTTATTGGACACGGGTGCTAAATATAATCTGCTATCATATGGGGTGTGGTGTCAGTTAGGGAAGTCACCTCTATCTGAGAGTATTATCCAAGTCAAGGGTGTCAACAAGAAAAAAACTGCGGTTTTTGAAATCTGGCACACTTCTGTCAGTTATGACAATGGGGTTGTAGCTCAAGACTTTTTGGTCATGCTTGTTGGAACTATGGAGGGTAATATAAACCTAGGATGCACGTGGATGATAGCCAGCAAATGCACTATTGATTGGGGGACAGGGGGTGTCACAACACAGAAACCAACTCTTAGCCCTACCACTCAAGCCATAGTCCCTGAGATATTGCCTCTTAAGGAAATAAAACCCAAAACATTGCATGTCCAAGAGGTTGAACCATATGTCCCCATAGCCCAACTCCCTAGAGCTTCAACTGATATAGTTGAAATAAAGCTTGAGACACACAAGACCCATCCCAATATAACAAAAAAAACATAAAAGTGGGTCCCTAAAGCTCCTTTAGCGACCATAGCCAATGCTAAAAGACAGGAGCCTGGTAAGAGACGTCCCATCCGCCCCAAGAAATGTAAAGAAACGTTGCGCTGGATTCCTAAAAAACTATTGGAAGTCCAAGGCTACTATAAAGGAAATGATCAAATCTGGGTGCCAAAACGTAAATTGTGCTCTTACTTGTCACCAGGCCCATGTGAGCTCAATCCTGCGGCTCCAAAACAAATTGAAGATCGCGGAAAAGGAAAAAATCATGGAATGCTACACACCTGCTCCAGAGCTAGTTTGGGTACCAAAGAAAGAACGATTTGTTCCACCTAGCTCAGGAACAACGAATCAAATGAAGCTTCTTGCTCTTCGTGTAGTTCCTATACGGAAATAGAAGCTTCAACACAACCTCCACCTACCATTGTACATATCCATACAAGCAAGAAAGAGTTTGCACCTCCCGTTGTAAGTTCACCACCTACAACAATGTTGCAAATAAAATCGTGGGAGAGTACCTTACCACCCTTGCAACTAGATGAAACACATAGGGCGGTCGAAAACTATTGGTTAAAGCCTTCACCCATAACAACTTGGAACAATTGGTTTCAAAAGGTGACGGCATCATTCCAAAAGGTATGATCTACCCAAGAAGGGGGCAGTGTTTGCTGACATCCATCATTCACTTGCTTCCCTCTCAACCTTCCTCCCTGACCTCTCAATCTCCCAATCTTAGGGAATGTATATATAAAGCCTTATACTCACAAAAAACAAAAATAATAAAGAGCAAGTGCGATTAGCAAACAAGTATGCACATTAAAAGTCAAAACATTGACCCAGACCTACACATTCACATCCGGTACACTGAAACAGAAACCTATGTCATCAAACACCTTTGATCCTCATCACTCAAGTGATGGAGGGTAGATAAGATTAGTACGATAGGAGTGTTTCTGTTTTAGAGTTTAGTGATTAGCAAAGTTCTTTCTTCCCACTGATGTGCCTCCTAGAGGTATTCTTTGTGTTTCCTTGTGTGTATAGGAACGTGTTGCTGTGGTTAGGATTTGGACCTTCATGGAATCTTTCTCTCATCCACTTTTCAAATCAAGCGCGATCAACAACACAAACAGGTGTTTCTTGTCCATTAGCATTGCCCCTTATCTTTTTTGCATCCATGTTTGTCTGCTTTAATTGTGATTGGTAGCATAATATTCAACGCATTTGATTAGTATCAAACATTAAATTCAATGTAATTTTTGTCATAATCACTTGTCTAGGTTTAAAAGTCAAGCAGCATGACTAAGCTAGTTTGACCAAGCTAGGTGTTAGAGATCTTCTCTTAATACCATGGGGAATGCCTTCCTAATAATCAATGGTTACTTAGGTTCTTAATCCGATTTAGGAAGCAATGTGTGAAATGTACTAGGGCTTTCTAATGGGCTTAGTCCCTATTGACCTTTAGCTTAAGTATTATAAAGGGAGTTTACTAATGTGATGAGCCTGGGGAGGGTAACAGTGTTATATGACCCCCCAAAGTTACAAAATTAAAGTGCTGAAAACGAAAAAACAAAAAATCAAAGTGCCACAATGTAAAATCTTAAGCTGGAAGAGAAACCACAGCTTGATTTGGTACTCCACTCACATGTATCACCTATGGTACTAGAGCCCTAGAGGTTCCCAGTGTGGGCGCTTTTCCTTGAAAAGCAAAAAACCCAAGGCATACAAAATAAGCACACACATCAAAATTGAATCACTGTGAAAAGACTTTGGGGGGTCAAAGAAAAGATAATCAGTCAGGCGATGATTTCATGAGCAATTCCTTTTATCGTAGCTTAACTACAAGGTCTTCTAGGAAAAGCCTCTAGTCAGCCCTCGGACATGAAATACTTGGCTCTCACGATTAAACAACTTAATTGACCAGAGAAAATTGAGAAGCTTACCCATGGTATTAATAGTCGATCTTTAGTGCCTTTCGACCGTTAAATTAGCGACCCCGAACTTGTTTAGTTTTTTACCTTTCCAACTGTTTATGCGTTTGATTATATTGCAATTTAATGTTTATTGCTGACAAATGGTTTAGAATTCTGCTACCAATCAATTTGTCTGCCTAAAATTGCATATGCTTTTTAATTGTATATGAGAATGCAATTACTGTGCCAATAGTTGTTTGATTTTGCAGTGACTGAAGAAGGCTAAGGACATTCATCTCAAATGCTCTTCCACCTCAACGAACGAGCTTTAAGTCAATAGCTTCCGAGGACGGAATCTACAACAGGAAGGGGGGCATGTTAACCCTCATGCACATTCCTATCACTTACAACGGGCACTGCATTATTTAATTGGTAGAGTCAGGTACCGGGCTTGTCGGTCCAATAGGAAAAAGCGATCGAGCATTGCGACGACAGCACGGCGGCGAAGCGGTTGAGCGCGGCGCAGCGGCGGCTCCTTCTTCTTCGTGGCGAGGAATCCTCCATGACAGCAAGCATAGAGCGGTGAGTGACACACCATCGCCATCTTTGAGCTTACTAGTTTAGGCTAGTTGCGTGCTTGGAGCCATTTGTGGCTCGCACACAGTGTATTGGCAAGTTCCTTGCATTGACACGTGCGACAGACGCGCACAGTTGGGAACCCTTTACATTTAAAATTTTGTTAAAGCACTGCGTGGAAAATGGCCAAGATTTCTTGTATTATGTTTTATTAAGAAATGTCTATTGTTAATGCATTTATTGCATGGTCATCAAGCTGTGAGAGAGAGAGAGAGAGAGAGAGAGAGAGAGAGAGAGAGAGAGAGAGAGAGAGAGAATATAAATGTTGTCTTTACTCCACGGATGCTCCCTATGGGAGTTTTGAACTCTGAAATCTTCTTTTTGGCCTATCACACCTTTGCTTTGCACATCATCCATGGTGACCTCGGAAGTAGAACTTTACCGCTTGTCTTTGTTTTGAGCCACATCTCTGGCATGCAACCTTATTATTACAAGTAGTCCCTTTGCCCCATGCTCTCCTTTTTGCTAAGCATGCTCTTCCACAAAAAAAATTGCTACATTGTTTAAAAAATGCATAGGGTCAAGCAAGAGATTTGTAAGGCCTTTATTGGAAGGTCACCCTAGTATGGTAGCTCAAGGAATATGGAGTGTCTTTTCATGCCTAGTGGTGAAACATCCCCCACTTTCCATCGAGGCGTTGTTCCAATTGCTCGCCGTTAATGGTTGTTGTGTGTAACGACCTAATCGTCAAGTGTGAAGCTCATGTCTATCTGGATGGTACCTGTGATGCCCTTCATAGCAAACAGTCTCCTGAAGCGCATGTGAGTAACGTGCATCAAGGCCTAGACCACACAACATACACACATGGTAGCTAGATATGGATATAACTTGAAGTGGACAAAGTGAAAAATAAATGTGGAGTATCACTTGAAAACCCAAAATCATGTAAAAATTGCTTCAAACTTGGTATCAGGATGCTTTTTTGAGAATTCCCCATAGTCTTGCCAATTGTGCATGGTCCACATGAGAACTCCTTGCACTTGACAAACTCTTCTACCTCGAGGCTACAACATGTCTGTCATTTAAATTTCGTGCAAGGGATCTTCAACTCCTCCACAAGTGCAACCAAATACACATCCATGTTTTTAACTTTACACAGCTAGAGACAAAAGCACGTTTCACTCTTAAAAGCTAGCCATGATGGTAGGTTGCAAGCAAATTGGCCACGTGCTTCAAGATGAACTCCAAAGCCCAAACGGATTGATTTCATCCATTGCCAAGCCTAGTCATATGCTTCACGACTCCTCCTTGGAAGAGGTCCACTTGGCTTCAATGTGTTATGATGTCAAGTCAACTGACACTGTAAAACATTGTCAATAAACCTATTGCTAGCCAACCATGTCATTAGCTCCGCAACAATTGGCTCGCTCTTGAACATATAGTATTCTAGGAATAATGGGGAAGTGCTAGATGACCTTTTCAAACTCCATCTCGCCTAGAACAACCTCCCATTTTGTTGGCACCTCTACGCGTACTCTTTACATATGAGAGTGCAATCATTCTGATATGTGAGGATGCTATTGTAATCCATGCCCATTGATGTGAGAAGCTTCTTGGCGTCTCCACTAGTGGGCGGCATTTAATTGTCACCTGAAATAATCTACTCGTGCAGCAACCTGGAAATGCCAAATGTCAAGAAACACCATCATGATTAAATAATGAAAATATTACACATTAACTTAATGATCATGATGAGATAAATTTCTCCTAAACAATTCTTTGACACTTGCGTCTGACCAAACTAAAGATTAAGCATTGCAACAGACACTTGAAATACCAAAACTGTGGCTCCGAGTAGAGTGGGAGACATGCAAGCTTACAACACACCGTTCTCATCTTGATCAACAATGCTATGTTATTGATCAATGCTATGTTAGGACTATCTTTTAAATCCTGAAATGTCTTGACTTTCCTTGCATTCTATTGTTTTAGAATGTTGAAGTGAAACTTCACTTGCATAATTCTAGTAAATCCTATGGATACACATACACACACACATATTAATGAGTTTTTTTTATTTCACATTTCATTTCATAGCTTCACATGGCTTGACTTTTTTACATTCTATAACTTAATTTAAATCAATATTAAGAAAAGTCTCTTTCATTAAGCTGTCATCGGCTGAGTTTCCTTCCCACGAAGAAACAAACCAAAAATGCTAGCATAAATTTAAAATTTGCAGGATTTTTGACCTATTTTCTTACATATTTCACCAGTTTTTCTTCCCTTTACCATGGTTTGCAACTAGCTAGTCTCAATTTTCAACCGGCTCAAGGCTAAGCTGAGGCAATCATTTCTCGAACACTGATTCTACTTAAACTCAACCTAATGATTATAACACATTCTAATTATTTTAGAAAGCCACGGTGATTCTTTCACTTGTTTCAAAGGCAACGCAACTACAATGGAGGGGTGTGATTATGTGCCCTCGGACCCTTGATGGATTGACAACGTACAGCAACTTACCAGCAGTGTTCGGGAAAAGTGTGCCTCAGCTTAGCCTTGAGCCGGTTGCAATCACCCATTTGTAGTTTGGAAGCCATGCCAAAAAGGGAAGGTGGTGGAGGCTACATTTTTTGCCAAAAGGAAATTGGAGGTTTTGAAACAAGTATGTAAGGAATTTAGGAAGTCTAAAATAGTTACAAAAAGGAACTAAGCCGCCTCTTGCAAACATGAGAGGGAATTGTGTGTGTGTGTGTGTGTGTGTGTGTGTGTATATATATATATAAACTCATTAAAATGTTTGAAAAATTGGAACTTTGGGTATTTAATGTTGGACGCTATAACAAAAAGACATGGAGATTATTTATCATGGAGGCTGGACGCTAGAGTTTTAACTTTGGCCACTCAAAGTGTTGAGAGAACTTACATACTATAACATAGGCTGAGTTATAGGCTGTAGATTATAAGGCCTCAATTGATATTTTACTCTATCTCCTCAACCTTGTATCTATCACACATTTAATTTGAAGCTTGGAGTGTCCAATGTCCATACACGATACAGGCTACAACTACTCTTGAGCTTGGCTGGCAACTACTAATGTCTAAACTTCTGGACTATGGAGAGTGGAATCTAGACTCTAATTCTAAAGCAGGAGGAGGTACTGGTCTCTACACTCGAGGCCTAATTTTCAAGGTTGCCTTAAATGTTACCCAATTTCCAAAGTTTCATGGCCTTATTTAAATCTCCCTTGCCTACAGGTTGAACTTTGAAGTTGCACTTCACTGTGAAAATTTAATCAGGGGAAGTTTAGGCTTGCGTGATTCTCCTGAGTCCTGTTGTGCTACCTACATATACATCTTGTTGCAGCGATGCTTCTCATTGCTTGCACAATGTACTACCGTTTGCTAATTAAGCCTTGCGCCCGTGAATGAGCCGTGACCCAGCTTTCACCTGCTTTGAACTTCGAAGTTTCGACTTCCTGGCACTTGCACACTGGTTCCAATTAGCTGCACGCAACACTCCATCCAAGCTGCACGCAGCACGCCATCATCCATGGCACTTGCTGTATCGTGTATGGACATTGGAGACTCTCACTGCTCGGTCCTGACTCCTCAAGCCTCAGCGAGCTAATTACTTGTTGCAAGTTGGGAGTCTAGACGTCGGATGGTGGTAGTCTGTCCATACTACGTCGTAGACGTCGTAGACGTCGTAGACGGTAGCCTGAAATCTGCACACTGCATACAGCCCACCGGCCCAAATAACCTAATTTGCATGCATGTCTACAGCGCTCTGTATTTCTCGCGTGGCCAGCTTGACGTTACCCAGATTCTGCCCAGTTCTCACTGTCGGTTGCTTCATGTATTCGCCCACTGCCCAACCACCTGCATGCTTATTGCCCTCTTGGTAATAACGACCGCTCGACGTAGCTGATTGAAGTCCGTGTTGAGCCAGCAGAGGATCACAACCACATTTTTTTGCTCACACCCATCATTTTGTAACCATTGATTGTAATAAATGTCTTTCCGACATTAATTTTGATTTGAGCCATTCATTAAGTAACGGGACTCAATTGAGTTTCCAGCCTGTAATCCCGACGTAATTTCACCTGCTGATGTAAATAATTAGAGATGTTCTCACCTCCAAGGCTGAGGTATATAAGCCAAAGTTTTGTAACCTAAAGGGGGATTCAATTATTAATCAAAGTGAGTTTTGAGCGCCGTGACTGTGTCTGAGAGAGAGAGAGAGAGAGAGAGTCTTATCTTCCTGCTACGCGAGCTACGGGGCCGCCATTGGAGAAGCGACACCGCCATTGTGTTAGCAACGGTGAGAGCTACGCACAGATACCAAGAGTGCGCGCTATCGGCTTCTACGTGTGGTAAGTTCCTACGAGCTTCGGTGTGAGTTTTCTTCCAACTCGTGTGTCGGAATAGAGTGTGCAGCATATCTATAGAACCACAACGAGTAGAGCTACACATTCGTACCATCGGGGTCAAGTTTCGGTCACCTATATTTTTCGGCCTGTCTTCATACGCGTTTACCACACGGAGTGGTTATAGGTTGATTTTGCAGTTCAAGTCTTTAGGGTGTTGTTCTTACCTAGTGTATAGACTTCCCCTTGAGTTTGAGATCGATTCGATGATTCTAGATCTTGTTTCGTATAGCATTCGTTCGTAGTACGGATTTCAGTCACTTGCGTATTTTAGAACTTAGATTTGATTTCCTTAGTAGTGATTGTCATTAGAAGGTCGAGTAGGTGATTTGACACCCACCTAGTTGTTTCCATGCGCCTGCGGGTCAAGCTTCGTCCTCGTCTGACAAATTCTGTTGTTGGTTGAGTTCTCGCTATTTAGCTTCCGCTAGCGGCGTAACCACCTTAACATTTGGCGCCGCTGCCGGGGACGAGAGCCCTAAGTAGGTGACCTTAGACTAATCCTACGAGGTGAGTCATATAAACTACTTTGTATACTTTAGTTAGAAAAGATCTAGGAGTGGTGGACTCCGAAGGTCTCGAGAGATACTAGGAAGTGGGGTATTCCTGGGTCTTCCGTGTTGACAGTATTTTTAGTTTAGCTTAGATTAGATTGTTTTTGATGGTGTTTAAGTGGTTGTTGACATAAAAAGCATTTGCTACTCCTTGTGTGGTAGTAAATCTCTTTATATTTTCAATTGCAAAAAATCCATTTTATGATTAGAAGTAGCTTAGGTAGGGCCTGATTTGATCCTGATCTAGAGCTATCAATTGGTGTTCTATTTGCTTGATGTGTTTGATTGCATGTTAGATCACTGAAAAAGTCTCTTTGGTAGTGAAATATGCAATAAACAAAGTTCAGAAAAATTTTCTGTGTAACTGATTGTTGCTGAGCACTTAAAAGAGCTATTGGAAGAGTTCTGTGCTGAAAAACTGGAAATCTGCAACTTTAGACATCATACGCGTATGATGTCTTAGAACCTAAACAGAGACTAAAATTGAAAATTTGACATTGCCAGAGTGTTTAGAAAGGGGGTTTTACCCTAAGATCAACTTAAAACAAGGGCATTAACACTCAAAGAAACCCAAAAAAGACAAGTCGGAGTCCAAGAAACGCAAAGAATAGGAAATTTTGGATTCAGATCTTGTTTTTACATTCAAACCTGACAAAAACACTTGAAACTCAATTATAAACATTGGAGAAGGCTTAAAACCAAAAATAGTCAAAATCTGGGAAAAAAGACATCATACGCGTATAATGTCTTTTGGCACATCCACTACTTATTTTTGAAATCTGACCTGACAAGATTGTTACAAACACTGTTGGAAGCATAAATATCAAGTTTGGACCCAAATTGATGAAAAAGACATCATACGCGTATGATGTCTTTGACCTAATTTTGGACATATTTTGATACTTTGCTAACACAGATCCATTGTAATAGCTGTCTAGAGGTTATATTTCAAGTTTCATCCCAATTGGATCACAATTGACCCAAAGAACAAGTCAAAAGCAGAAAATTGCCAAGAAAAGCCTGAACTAGCCATAACTTGCTCAAACAGAGTGCAAACTGAATTTTGTGAGTGAACAGAGCATAAAGGGGCCACTGAGAGTGAGCATAACCAAAATAGTCAAAATCTGTGAAAAAAAGACATCATACGCGTATAATGTCTTTTTCAGCATAACAATAACAAAATTCTCACTTGATGAAACAGAAGTTGTCCAACTGACAAGATTAAACAGTTGACCAAGTATCAATCAGTTTGGATCAATTCTGACCACAAAAACCTGGGAAAACAAATTGCCAAGACGGAAAAGTTACAATCCTTTAGGGGAATTGATGAATTTGAGATCGGGCAGGAATCTCCGGAATAATCAACCAAAACAAGGGGAACCAGCAAGTGTCATATCAACCGAGGGGAGTGTAAACCAAAGTTGGGTGCAACCATTAGAGCCGATCTTTGAAGGAAGTGTCTCTGATACTTCTTCGGAGAGATCTTACGAGATTTTCACCGAAAACTTGGAACACTTGAACCTGAACAACAGAGAAAATATGGCAGCAGGATCATCAAACCCTTCCGCCACCATGAAGCTATTGTTCATAAAATACCAGTACGACAATGAGCAAGGTGCCAAGATCTACAAAGATGGAATGGACCGCTATTGTGTAAAGATAGAAGATAGACCTAGTGAGTTCAAGGACTTAGTGCCTGTGAGCTATAGCGGAGATAGATATCTAGATGACGAGGGTACCATGTACTTGGTAGTCCTAAACCCTAACATTGTGGACAAGTGGGGATTGATGGGCACCAAAGCCAAAATAGATGAAGAACTCGAGGAGAAAGCACCAATAATGAACTTCCCTAATGCGAGATTAAGAAGAGAGAATGAAACTACAAGGATCAACACTGATAACATCTATGTGGGGCTGTACAAATATAATAATGGGGAGCAAGATCTCTATTATAGATGTGAAGAACCCTACACCAGAGAGTTGACAGACCAAAAAAGACTCTATGTCTTTACCTACACAGAGGGATCGGAAGTGAAAATTGCCGCTTACGATAAGTATGGCAGGCAATACTCAACAATGGGCAAGAAAGAATTAGAAGGATATACATACTTTGGGGGACCACTACATCAGTATTATGTTACTTCTAGCTCACATAGACCTGCACCAACAAATGGAGTGCAAAACTCAATGACAACAGGAGGACAAAGAACTCAGGTTGCTGACTCTTTCAGTCAACCTTGGGACTCGAAGCTCGGACCAATGGGATCATTACATTCCAGAGAGTCAATGGAGACGAATCGAGGTAGTGCTGTTCCAATCCCCACCTATACCACTCCAGGTCCAAGGTTTGAAGCGGAACCATCACATTTACCTCCCAGTAGTAGATTCAGGGCAGAGGAACCGACAAGGGTAACCCATGAAGTCCATGTGCTAGAGAAAGCTTTAGCCGAGACACAGGAGCAATGAGATTGGTAGCAGATCATAGACGTATGAGACCATCTCAAGTAGCCAAGTGTATGCCAAGAAGTATGGTGGTTCAGGAGATCCGTATGCACATGTGTCACTCTTTAAGCAAGTTTTAAGAGCTGAGCAGATAACAGATTTCCATACACAATACGAGGGATTTGGTCTTACTCTAGAAGGTACCGCATTGACATGGTTTCAACCAATGAACATTGGGGGATTCCATGACATTGACCATTTGCTAAGAGAGTTTGCTGAGGAATTCTCAAAACGAGGGATTAAACACAATACGGTCTCACAAATATATGCTTTTAAACAGAGAGAACATGAAAAAGTGAAGGAAGCGTCACTTCGCTTCAAACAATACATTGAGAGATGTCCAGTACGTGAACGACCACAAGATGACAGATTATCTGTTCTCTTTATTGAGGGACTGAGGAACGACACTCTCAAGAAGGACTTGCACTTGAAAGCTTGTACAAGTTTCGAGCAAGTAACGAGAGAGGCATTGTACTTAGTGGATAACTGTACGGTTTATGGAGAGGTGTCAGCGGATACAGATTTTGCATCCAGTAGCTCCTCCTCCGTAGCGAGCGAGACTACCACTAAAAAGAATGTTCAAACAACAACCATGCCAAATGTAGAGCAAATGATAGAAGATGCTCTAAAAAGGATGGCACCATACCAAAAACCATTGCCAAAAACACTGAAATGGTGTGCTATTGAACAAAAATGGACAAATCATCCAACAGAGGAGTGCTATTACAACAAAGGGTATGTAAGGGAGCGCCAGTATGCACCTCCTGCTCAATTAGCACCACCTCAGATACATCCAGTACCTCGATACCCAACGGGAAATGTACCTGGACCTATGGGGATAGAAAGACCGCAACCGGTATTGGGGCAACAACCACCTTTACCAGGAGCAAGACCAGTGGGCATTAGATATGCACCAACCTTAGAGAATCAGGAAGAACAAGCCTTAGTGCCTGTTCAAGCCTATTACGAAGAATCGGGTGCACACATGTCTCCGACAGTTTATTACCCACCAGAAGAACCAAAACAACCAGAACCATGGGGCATGATGGGGAATGTTGGAATACCCACAGTTACAGTGCTTCTGATGAAGAGAGATACAATATGGACGCAAGAACCTTGATGTTCATAGCTCATGGAGGGTTAACAGGACAAAGACCATCCTACCCACAAAGGACGAATCAAGCGGGACCAAGACCAGCACTAGGACCCTGTTACAAGTGTGGAGGTGACCATCTGATGAATGTTTGCCCACATACGGAAATCATTCGAATTAACGCTTATTGCACTGAGTGTGGGGTTACTCACTTCATTGAGGATTGTTCAAAGAATCCAAACAAAGTGCAAAAGACGACATTGAATATGCTAGAAACTATTCCTACCAGCAGTGGGTCTGAAAATGAAACTCTGATACCAACGCAAGTTGTTACTAGAGCTCAAGCTAAGAAAACCACTAGAGAACCTGAGAATGGAAAGTTAGCGACTGAAGTGGTTAGTCAAGGACCGCGGAGTCAGAAAAACACATGGAAAGCTAGAAAAGCACGCATGAAGTTGAGAAAAGAACGTGAAGACGCTATTCTAGCTGAGGAACTAAAGCAAACTAAAGCTAGATTAGAAAAACTTGAGAGTCAAAACGGGAAACGAGAGATGAGCCCGGAAAGAATGAAACAAAAGAGTATCAAAGAAACAACGAGCTTAAGCTCAGGAGGATCAGTGCTAGTCGACAAAGTACACGAACCATTGGACGCACTGATGAGAGCTTACGAAGCTAGGTTAAAGAACAACCAAACACAAGAACAGAGGTGGATGACATACCCAAACGCAGAATTGGAAAAGCAGAGACTTGAAATGTGCCAGAGAATGATCGAGACTGCACAAGCCTTATTAGAACCACCAAAAGAAACAATGAATTGTGGAAAGGAAAACCCAATTCAGCAAAAGACTATCGTTTCACGGGTAGCTGAAAAGACTCCCAGTGCACAAAAGCCTGAAAATACACAAAAGGATGACCGCATAGTATTGAACACAACCGATCACGAGATAGAGAGTTTTCATCCAGTCATACAGAGGATTTACGGAAAAGATGAGGATTACAATGAATTTTGGAAACAAGTGAGAGAGGCAAACTTTGCAAACGAGCTAAGTTGCCAAGCTAATCAGACAAATTGGGAAAAGGACATCAGGAATCCTCCCATAGTGGAATTTGAGGCAGGATCTCAAGTGGACTTGGATCTGCAATCTTACTGGGGAGATGGGGGCTCTGTTAGAACAATGGAGAGCAAACCTCATTCACTGAAAACCTTACCTTCATACTTAGGAGAGTATGAAGCAAAATCCGAGATTAGAGCACTTCCCTCACAAAAAATCTCATCAGAAAAAGTCATGGACTCGCAAGGATTGATAGAGATTTTGTCAACACCAGTGACATGCACTATCACTCTAGCTGAGCTTTTGAGGCTAAGACCACATATGTGGACCACTGTAGGAAAATGCTTGGAGAAATTCGGGATAAAAGATCCAACATCGAGATTGCAAGAGAGCATTGAGGAGCTGAGCAAGCCACAAAAGAACGCTAAGCCTGTACCCTTAAACAAGGTCGGAGAGTATTGCGAAGGTGAAGAGGGGAATACAACCTTACCAGTTGAATTCCAAGGAGTGAAGACGATGGCAATACTAGACAGCGGAGCTGGGGTAGCCATTGCTACAAAAGAAATCTGGAAAAAATGGGGGAAACCAGCAATAAGAAAGACTAGGTTGAAACTCCAATTAGCAGATGGACACATGGAGAAACCTATGGGGTTATTAGAGAAAGTTGTAGTGACTTCTTGCGGCATTGAATACGAACATACTTTTGCTATTGTCGATTTTGCCAAGGAGAATAACTATGATATCATATTGGGAAGACCATTCATGAGACAGTTGAAAATGGTCCAAGATTGGGGCTACGATCACATATACTTGAGAAATATGGAAACCACTACACGTGTGAACCTGAAAGACCATAGCTACAAAGATGTAAACCGAACACCGGTAGAGGATTTGATTCAGCTACTTTGGCGGGATCCGAATTTCCAGCTTGGTTAGGTAAACCCAAGGAGTTATGGATGTGTGGAGCTTCGAAATGTGGAAGTCTGAAACGAGAAGAATGTGTTTTAGAAAGGGCTATCGAAGACGAAACTTATATAGGAGAACCCTTTCCAGAGGACACGTTTGAACCATTAGAATGGACACACATTCTAGCAACCCTAGATGTTTGTGCAATTCCGGAGGGTCCCACAACGAAATTTTGCGACAAGGACGGGTACGACGTGGTTCCGTATTTCATGTTGAGAACTGTACTCAAAAAAGAAACTGAAAAGAACGATACACTGGAAAATGAAGATGAAGAAGAGGTGTTTCACGACATTCCCAATCATCCGGAGTGGGGAAATGAAGCAGACAACGAGTCAACGGACAATTCAAGCGGAAACGAAGAAACTATAATGGATGTCCGATTTTATGATTTTCCGAACCAAACTAAACAACGCCAGAAACTCTATAGAGCAAAGAGAAAAACAAAGGGGGTTAGAACCAATCCGATGCCTAGAATAAGAGGAAAAAATCAATTCCTAATGCTAGTAAAGGCTGAAGATTGTGTTAAGGATAAGATTTCTGGAAGAATGAGAGGCAGTGATCAAAAGAGCTCACGAAAAGACAAAAGAGGCTCAAGAAATCAAGTTCAAAAGAATGGAACGAAAACTGAAACAGAAAAATCAGAAAAGAACGAGCGCAACAGAGAATACACGGAGTCCAAGTTAGAACGTAGAAACAAGTACAGAGAGCTCAAGAAAACTCTGAAAGAAGTTTGGACTACAGAAATTGAAAGTGGAGAGGACAAAAACGCCAAAATCAAGGAAAACATGGATGTTCCCTCTCACTATAGGAAATTCACAATAGAGGATAGGAAGGTGATATTAACCCCACCTATTCGAGAGAGGAAGGAGAACAAATCTTATGACGGACCGGAGAATGCGAAAAAAGTTGATTTAGCAGCTCCAGGTGAGCCACCTAGACCGGTATACATAGCCACAGATTTGTCCCCAAGCGAGGAAGAGAGACTTTTGAGTCTTCTCAGAGAGTATAGGGATGTGTTTGCATGGTCTTATAAGGACTTAAGGGGAGTTGACCCATCGATATGCCAACACTCAATCCCACTGAAACAAAACGCAAAGCCTAGCAGACAGAGACCATACACATATAATGATACTTTTGCTAAGCGAATCAAGGAGGAGATAGATAAGCTAATGGAAGCTGAATTCATATACGAGATTGAACACACTGATTGGGTATCTCCGATTGTGGTAGTACCTAAGAAGAACGGAAAACTCCGAGTGTGTGTCAACTTAAAGAAAGTGAATGCTGCAACAATCAGGGACAATTATCCCCTGCCGATAACTGATCATGTTCTAGAGCGTGTATCAGGGAAAACAGCATACTCCTTTCTTGATGGTTTTTCAGGATATAACCAGCTAGCCATAGCACTGGAAGATCAACATAAAACAGCTTTTGCAACGGAGTGGGGAATTTATGCTTATCGGGTTATGCCTTTTGGTCTAACCAATGCTCCCGCAACCTTCCAGAGGCTGATGACGCATGCTTTCAAAGAATACTTAAGGCTGTTTCTCAAAATATACATGGATGACTTATGTGTACATTCTCTACTGAGAGATGAGCATCTAGAACACCTAAGAAAAGTATTTGAGAAATGTAGGACATATCGCATTTGTCTCAATCCTGAGAAATGTGTGTTTATGGTCCGACAAGGCAGAATTCTGGGACATATTGTCTCACAAAACGGAATATCCACGGATTTAGAGAAGATAAAAGTTATAGTGGATATGCCTAGACCAACCAATGCGAAACAAGTACAAGCTTTATGGGACATTGCGGATATTATAGACGATTCATTTACATGTACGCTATAATAGGCCAACCACTTTACAGGCTAATAGTGAACTTTGAATGGACAGAGGAATGTGAGGAATCATTCAAGAAATTGAAAGAGGCACTCATTACTGCTCCAGTTTTGAAATCACCAGATTGGGAGAAGATATTCCATGTGCACATAGATGCTTCTGCATATGCAATAGGATGCATTCTGGCTCAGCCAGAAGAAGGAAACATGGATTTTCCTATCTGTTACGCCAGTCGACAGCTCAACCATGCAGAGAAGAATTACACCACAACAGAGCGAGAGGGATTAGGAATGATATATGCTGTGAAGAAATTTCGGCATTATCTTCTAGCCAACAAGTTTGTGTTTTTTACGGATCACCAAGCTTGCTCTACCTAGTGAATAAACCATGCAATACCGGGAGAATAGTGAGATGGTTCATTATCTTACTGGAATTCGACTTCACGGTAGTAGTAAAGAAAGGAAAAACACATCTTAGAGCTGATCATCTTTCGCGATTAACGAATGGAGAAGACCCTATAGGAGTAGATGACGACATGCCAGACGCGTACTTGTTCAACATAGAAATGATACCTAAGTGGTCTCAAAATGTCGTTGACCTATTAACCTATGGAGGAGAGTTTGATAGAAGAGAATACAACCTGAAACATATTGCTATTCAGCAATCCAAGAATCTTCAATTGATTGCAGGAAGGTTGTATCAATTGGGAAATGATCATGTTTTACGACTATGCATCAATCCTGAGGAATATAATATATATCTGTGCGAAGCACATGTTCAGGAATGTGCATTTCATTGTTCAAGAAGGAACACATATAGGAATTTGTTACAATTGGGAGTCTATTGGCCAGGAATGAAAGAAAGCGTACATGAATATGTCACAGTATGTATTGTATGTTCATCAAAACCGCCAGCCGAGTATTCAACATTATATCAGATAATGATCGCTCCAGAATGGAGTCAGTATATTGTTGAATATCTCACAAATAGAACTTTCCCAGAAGGAACGTCAAAAGCTCGTCAGAAATCTGTAGAGACAGAAGCTAGAGATTACGCTTTAATAGGAGATCAACTCTATAAGAGAGGTAAAGACAACCAGCTTAGGATTTGCGCATCAGAGTCTGAGTATGTGATAATCCTAGAGCAAGCTCATGGAGGAGTAGGTGGAGGCCATTTCTCAGGTGATAAGACAGCAAAACTTGTCTTAGCCGCAGGAATATGGTGGCCAACATTACATATGGACGCTGAGGAATACGTTAAACGGTGTGATGACTGTCAGCAGACCAAAGTACCACTTAAAAGAGATGATATGCCTCTTAGACCAATGATGGGAGCAAGGGCTTTTGCAAAATGGGGGATTGATTATGTTGGACCCATTTCGCCTCCTGCATATAAGACTCATGCACAATACATCATTGTGGCTACAGACTATCTAACAAAGTGGGTCGAAGCAAAGGCAACTCAAAAAGCAGATGCCAGGACCACGGCACAATTTCTGTATGAATACGTCTTTGTACGATATGGATTGCCAATAGAAATTGTGAGTGATCGAGGCACACATTTCATAAATGAAGTGATAGAGATCCTTCTAGATGAATTCATGGTAATCCATAGGAAATCAGCCCCGTATCATCCACAAGCAAACGGACAAGCTGAAGCAACAAACAAAACCATATGTACGGTCCTCACGAAGATTGTATCTGAGTCGAGGACTGACTGGGACCAAAAGTTACATTCAACATTATGGGCATATAGGGTGGCGTATAAAACATCCATAGGAATGACCCCTTATAACATGGTTTTTGGGCTAAATGCTATCTTGCCAATAGAATTCTTGATTTCAACCTTAAGGGTGGCTAAGGATCTAGAGTGGACAGGGCACGAGCTCTCTGATAGAATAGATGACCTGGAAAAGCTAGATGAGCTTCGCCTAAAAGCAGTAGCTTCCATCTATGCTCAAAAAAGGCGACAAAAGGAATTTTTTGATAAGCATGTGCGGACTAAAGAGTTTAAGGTTGGGGACTATGTCCTAGTTTACACTCTGAAACAGCATGCTAAAAAGCTTAAAAAGCGAGGGATGGGACCTCTGGTGATTAAAGATCTATCACCAAGTGGAGCCGTCAAGCTTGCTACATTAGACGGAGAGGAAATGCCCAATTGGATTAGTGGATGCAGAGTGAAAAAGTATCTTTTGCCGCTAACTCAAGACATGCTTCTCAAAATACATCAAGAAAAGCTGCGTGTCCAAAAAAAGAAAAAGATTGTAGAGGAAGCGCAAGCTGAGGCGAAGGAAAGAATGGAGAAAAGAAGGCTACTGCGTCAGAAACAGCGCAATGAAGGAGCAATACGAATAAACGCAGTCAGTATAACAGAAATGGGGAATGACAAAGAAGAACCCATCATTGAATGCAAAGTAAGGACCAACCAAATCAAAGCCAGAGCACTATTGGATTCAGGAGCTCAAGCTAACCTACTTTCACTCAGTTTGTATAGACAATTGACAAATGACACTAAACTACAAACTGCCAAGCAAGAGTTAAAGAGTTACTCTGAGAATGCAATCAAAACTGTCGGATGCACAGTTTTACATATACAGATTAACCAATATGTGTATCCTCATATGTTTTACGTGGTTGAAGACCAAGCTACACAACATCCATTATTGCTAGGACAACCATGGCAGAAGCAATACAATGCAATGATTGACTGGAGTTCTAAATCAGTGCTTATCAAATACGAAGGTGAAAGTCAATCAATTAAGTTCACCAAAGGAGCAGAGCCAACTCCAAAGGAAGAATCCACGGACAAGGGCAAACAACAAACAGAGAAAAAGACGAAGCAATGGCAACCAAAAGTGTCTATACAACCGGATTACTCTTCGACGAGGAATTCTCAACATTGGGTAAGGAAGACAAGCAATATTATAACAGCTCAACCTTGGAAAAGAACGGAGTCAAAGTTGGTATGGAGACCAAAAAAGGCTGTGCCAGAGAACAAAAAGGTGGAAAACAGAGTCTTCAATACCAGACAACAAAGTGATCCCAGACAATCAAGGACAGTGATACAGATCTGGATTCCAAAGAAGTTCATGACGGCACAAAGCTACAGCCAGCAAATTTGGATCCCAAAGATTTGTAAAAAGGAACTCACTTCAATACAATCAACGGAAACTCCTAGGTATTTCAAGGCGAGGGAATCAACACACAGAACAAAGCAGGTTTGGGTCGCAAAGAGTTTGTGGCAAGCACAAGCAGAGCGGAAGCAGATT
The DNA here is from genome assembly GCF_014529385.1 of Adiantum capillus-veneris. Lineage (NCBI taxonomy): Eukaryota > Viridiplantae > Streptophyta > Polypodiopsida > Polypodiales > Pteridaceae > Adiantum > Adiantum capillus-veneris. Next base: position 75,320,014 of record NC_140932.1, on the reverse strand, counting down.
TGGATAGTAAAAAAAGACAACAAGGTAACGAAGAATCCATCTACTGATTCTACTACCGAAGTGCCAAAACCAACCCAAAACCCGACCACCAATCCTTCAATCAAACAAAGAGCAGCTTTATTGGAAAGACTGTTGTATCATCGCTCTACAATTACATTGGGAACTTATGACCAAAACAACTACAATGCTTCACCCACAGACACTTCATAGTCGTCCGGGAGGACTCAGACTAGGAGGGGGGGAGGTATACAGGAGCTACAAAGCAGATACAAGCGGAAAAAACAAAGAAAAACAAAAATTATATTACAAGGGCAGTGTCTTACATGATTTTGCAATTTTTTGTGTTTGATTGCGGATATTGATAATATTTATGCCCTTATATACCTTGTTTTGCAACAAGAAGAGATCAAATGATGAATTTGGGTCTCTAGATGTGTAAATATCACTAAATAAGAGTGTTTTTGGAGCTAAAAAGTGGAAAAAAGTGGTAATCCAAGTCCAAAAATCACAAAGAAGTGTATATTCATATACACAGGGTTACCAGCTATTTATCGTGTATGTTTGTAATTTTTTGGCTTCAATTTGCTATTTTCCTTTATTTTTTATGATTTTCTTAATAAAAATAAAAGAAAAATAAAAAAGCAGGTGAAATGAGATCGGAAAAAAGAAAAGAATAGATGGTGATGGTCCTAATGACAAGGGCAACCCATGGTAAAAATGGGATACAATTTTGAAAAAGTTGCGGAAAGCCCGAAATGACAGAATTTTGGCAAAGTGGACAGATTTCTCAGAAACAGGTCAAACGGAGTCCAAATTGAGAAATTTCAAATCCTAAAGTGCATTTCACGACGAGATAGGAGCACATGTCAAATTTGGTAACAAGTGATCCGGGAAGCCCGGAGTTAAGTATTTTTCACTTCACTATCAAGCTCATTTCCACTATTACCTTCTTGGAGAGAGCAAAGAGCACACAGGAGCATCCGGCCTTCTACCGCCTTCTACGACTGCTACGAGAGCTCAGAGGACACCAGACATGAGAGGTAGACTCGTTGCCATAAGCTTTTGATGCTTATCGTTAACTTTTGTCGCGAAAACTCACCAAAACCAAGAAACAAGAGCAGACGGGGAATGGGGAAGAACGCTAGGTAGGGGCACAACCGCCTAACCAAACTTTGCAAGAACTTAGAGGTGGGTTACCCTAGTATAGGAGATGAGTTTCTAGCACTCAAAGCTCAAGAAAGAACGACTGGAAAAACCCTAGGTCAACAGAGCCTGCAAGAGGCAAACAGAAAAAAGTTGTCGGAACGACACAAAACTTCTCAGGAAGCTTAACAACATCGAGGGAAATGCAACCATGGAGTATCTCCAGGTTTGGACCACCAAAAGTAGGTCGGAACAACCGATTCGGCTGTGCACACACAAAGCGTCATTTTGGCATAACGGCTAAAATTGACGACCAAATGACATGAAACTTCACAAGCAGTTTCAATTATACATGGATGACTTATGTTTGCAAGCAAAACCCAAAAGAAAGCTGATTCACTTACCGATGGTGAAAAAGACGCTTTCGAGCAACCAAATGGATAAAGATGGAGAACGGGGAGCCAAAGTCAAGTCCAACCAACTGGATGGCTTCGCAACATATCCAATGAGCTGGAAATGCAACTCTCAAGAAGAAAAGTTGAAGAAATTCAACTCCAAGGCAAAAAGACGACTTCGGAGACTGAAATGCCTATAAGGGGGCTTTTTAGCTAAACTGATGACTTTTTAAGTTGAAAACTAGTTAGCAGGGCTTAGGGCACTAGCACAAAGCATTCTTTGCACAAAAAGACCAACATTTCAAGAAAAGACATCATACGCGTATGATGTCTCACAGCATGATTTTCACATCCATTTCAACATTTGAGTGCATAGCCTCATTCCACATGTTAATCACATCCTATGAACCAAGTATCATGAGAATTGGAGTTAGAAAACCCAAGGAAAACCAAAAAGACGCAAAGTAGGCCATAAAATTGATTTTTGGTCCTAATTTTGTAAAAATAACTCCAAACTCATTGAAACTTTGTAGGATTGTTGATTAACACATCTACAAGCTATCTGGAACCAAAAAGCACCATTTTGATGAAAAAGACATCATACGCGTATAATGTCTATTTGCACTTACAGAGCCAAAAATGCTCATTTGTCATCATACATCCATTATATATATCTAATACATGCTACATATGAAGTTTGGAACCATTTGGTCAAGTGGATCACCCCATTAGCCCAATTAAGAGAAAATCCTTCATACAAAGCCTATTTTTGTCCCAAATCCAACATATTCAAGTCCAAACCAAGATTTGAGTATAAACAGTCCTTCACTAGCACATGGAGAGTCCACAGAACCAATCCCATGAAAAATTGATGAAAAAGACATCATACGCGTATGATGTCTCCAGAGCCATTTTTAGCCCAAAATCTATCCAAACTTCATAAATCCACTGAATAAGCCTATCTAAAGCCAAATCCAAGCTTATAGAGAAAATTGGTCCAAAAATGCACCAAAAGACATCATACGCGTATGATGTCTCACTATGTGATTTTGGCATCTAAGGGCTTCAACCACCAAACAGAAGTGTTCTACATGCCATTTGAAAGTAATCCACCAAGTTTTACCCAATTTGGATCATAAAATCCATTTCCCTTTCAAAATTTTGCCAAGAGCCTGAACTGGACTAAACTGGCCAAAACTTGACCAAATGGGATCCAAACTCAAATCCAAGCATATGATACTCATGTATACACTATCAGCTACAAGCACAACCAATATGAAGTCATTCTGACACAAAAGACATCATACGCGTATGATGTCTCAAGCATGTTTTTGAGCCCTGTTTGCATATTTTTTCACTTACATTGCATCCTTAGGCCCTGAATAGCTCATGTTTCAATTTTCAAGTCATTTGAATAGTTAAAAGCTTCATTTCGGCTTTCATTACTAAAAAGACGCTAACTTCTGAAATTGGAGTTACAGGATCCATGGATTCCGCTAAGTCATCGGCAACTAAGAGAAAAAGACCAACCATCAAGGATGCTCTTGCAGAAGCAGAACCTTTTGATATTCCAACAGAAACCCTCAAGCCAACCAAGACTTGGGTGGAGGAAGCAGTACTAGAAAAAGAGGGAATAAAGATCTACCAGGGGACTTTCAGAGATCCTCAAGGGCAATCGGTCGATGTACCTATGATCCCACGAGAATTAGTGGATTATAGCAGATCAGAGAACATCAGCAGATACCTGGAAAAGGCTGACTTACACAGGTTCTTCACCTCGAGACCATCAGGTGTAGACACAAGAAGAGTGTATGAGTTGGCAACATCCATTCAGAAGGATGGGAAAGCCACGTTGACAGCCATGGATGGAGAAACAGTTGAAGTACAGATCACTCCACAGCTCATTGCAGATGCACTGAAGCTGCACAACAAAGGGAGTTCTGTCAGAGAAAGAAGAGAGGCCATAGAGGTCTATGGATCAAAGAAACAAAATACAACCTACGGAGATATGGCAGATCAACGAGCGGCAACCCTTTGCCGGTTATACAACCAGTTTTTCCATGTGTGCAGTAAAAGACCGCAGAAGTATACTACACCACCCCATGCCATTGCGACAACCATCACATGGGCACTGAAGAGCAACATGCCAAAAGAGGTGAATTATGCTCAATACATCCACGAGCAAGTAATCGCCATGCACAACCAGAAGCCAAGGTACATAGGAGGAGGAGAAATCCTAACAAGAATAGCTTATGAAGCTATTGGAGCTAGGGATCAAGGGCCACAGATTCCCTCCCAGAATGAGTGGCTTAGAGAAGCCGATGAGGAGGAAGAACAGCAAGAAGTATCCAAGAGGGCGTCCACAAGAGCACGCCGAAAACTAGAAATAGTTTCAGAACCTGAAGAGGCTGTGGACGAGCCGCTCAAGAAGAAAGTGAAGAAGAAGGCCGATCCCAAGCAAACCAAAAGTCAAAAATACGCAAGAATGGAAAGGCTGGTGGAGCAGTTTAGAGCGGAAAGAGCTCTAAAGGGGGACTTCGAAGAAATGTGGGTGCCAGACCCCAGTAAAGTCGGAACCAGCTCAGCCAGGCCACATGTTGATCAATATGATCAATATATTAGAGCTTATGAGGAGTCGGAGGCCATACTGTAGCAGCAACCTGTAGAGCCTTATACTGAAGAGGAAGTACAGCTTTTAAAAGCTGAGCTGCAAAAGGATGACAAGGGGAAGAAGAAAGTAGATGAGTCTACTGAACCTGAAGAGAAAGACGGGCAAGCAAACAAAGGGAAAGCCAAGATGACTGAGGACAATCAGCCCTCTTTTACTGTTGTACCAAGCCCGAAGAAGATGGAAATTATTGTGGAGGAGACCACAATAGGAATAGAAACAGAAGTTATGGAAAAGCCGGAGGCCGGGACCAAGGAAAAGGAGATAGATCCAGTTCAGCAAAAGAAAGATGATTATGAGGATCTGGTAGCGATCGGATACAGTGAAGAAGAGGCCCTGGAGGCAGTTTATGGGATATCCCTACGGAAACAAGATGATCGGAAAGGGACGAAAGAAAAGACAAAGGGTACAATGGAGAGTGAAGAAAAAATGGACGAGCCGAAGCCATTGGAGGTGGTGGCAGAAAGAGCTGTCAAGTTGACAGATGAAGATGAAAAAGACATGCACATGGTGCATGAACTGCTCAGCAAGATTAAAGAAAGATCCAGAGCAAAGGAAGTAGCACTTGAGACAGCAAAACAAAAGGAAGCAGAGTTGCAGAAGAAGTTAGAGAATGCTATGACTGAATCTGAAAGTCATAAAGCATTACTCTACGACGCAGAAAACGAGAGGGACGGCTTGATACTCCAACTAGCCGAAGCTTCAAGAGAGGTAACAAGCTCACAGGAAGCAAAGGAGCGAATAGAAGATGAGTTGGAGGCAGCCAAGGATGAGCTCATTGAGCTAAGGGAAAGAGTCGAACTTCAAGAAAGATCAATCATGAGACTCAGGACCACCCCTAGAGCTAGCAGAGCAGGAACAGAACAAGAGGGAGCCCTCGTACCAGCTCTGGAAGATCAGGTAAGAAGTCTGCAAAGAGAGCTGAGGTTAGAGCAAGTGCAAAGATTGCACATGGCGGAGGGATCATTGGCTGCAGAGGAGAGGCTCACATCAGAAAACCAAACACTAAGGACAGAAAATGAGGCCCTCCGCAAACAGCTCCAAGACCTCCAAGAGCAACAAAGAAGAGAAACAGAGACACCACAAGAAGAAGCAGGGGGAGTAGCCATAGAGCTACCAGAAACTGGAGAGGCAACCACAATTGAAGATCCAGCCCCAGTTCAAGAAGTGGCCTCAACTTCAGGAATCTCTGAAGAAGAAGAACAAAGGCTCCAGGACCAAATAGAAAAGTCAACAGAGGAAAGTGCCAAGGCGGAAATGGAATGGGAAAGGAGACTCCTCATCTCCATTAGACTTCAAGGTTTAGACACAAAAGTGCTCCATGAAGAGTGGATGCAACCAAGCCTGCCTTTCCCTCTGATGAAATTTGAAGTGATAAAGACGAAAAAGAGAATAGAGGAGGAGCAGTATGTCGCTCTTTACGAAGGCGACATCACAAAGGATGAACAATCAAAGAGGATTGTAGACTCTCAACCTAGATGGAGGAAAGGTTGGCTGAACAAATACCCAGCCTACCTCATCTACTTGGTAGAGGCTCCAAAGGAGATTCGGGAGGATGCAACCTTCTGCCCGGTGCCAAGAGTCAGAAGCTGGAAAGAGCATGGCAGGATTGCAGAAAAGAAGCCAAATTGGCTTAATTACCCAAGGATGCCAGGACCAAAGGCAGGAGAGAGAATAGGTAAAGCCTATATGGTGAAAACCCTAACGGGCACCATCAAACTCTTTACTGGCTCTCCTGACCTTTCGTGTCAGATGCTAAAGAAAATCTGCAGGACTCTCTTAGCATGCATTGAAGTGTTCGCGCCAGATAAAGCCACGACCTCGAGTCTACTATCGACGGCCGACACAGTGACGGATATGATGTATGATCTTTCATTGCAACCATCACCAAAGGTGTTACATCTCTTATACCAAAGAATTATGTTTTTGCCTAGCTTCCACATGCAAACATTCGAAGAAGCTTTCTACACCGGCTTTTTCACTCACGAAAGCAAAATATTCGGCCCAACCTTGACCATCGGCAACCTACGCTACGAATCACATTTGCAGGTGCTCAAGACGACAGGACTCTATTGATCAAGTCTCAAAGTCATGTCAGGGACGACATGAACGCGGAGGGGGGGGAGTGTTGAGCCAGCAGAGGATCACAACCACATTTTTTTGCTCACACCCATCATTTTGTAACCATTGATTGTAATAAATGTCTTTCCGACATTAATTTTGATTTGAGCCATTCATTAAGTAACGGGACTCAATTGAGTTTCCAGCCTGTAATCCCGACGTAATTTCACCTGCTGATGTAAATAATTAGAGATGTTCTCACCTCCAAGGCTGAGGTATATAAGCCAAAGTTTTGTAACCTAAAGGGGGATTCAATTATTAATCAAAGTGAGTTTTGAGCGCCGTGACTGTGTCTGAGAGAGAGAGAGAGAGAGAGAGAGTCTTATCTTCCTGCTACGCGAGCTACGGGGCCGCCATTGGAGAAGCGACACCGCCATTGTGTTAGCAACGGTGAGAGCTACGCACAGATACCAAGAGTGCGCGCTATCGGCTTCTACGTGTGGTAAGTTCCTACGAGCTTCGGTGTGAGTTTTCTTCCAACTCGTGTGTCGGAATAGAGTGTGCAGCATATCTATAGAACCACAACGAGTAGAGCTACACATTCGTACCATCGGGGTCAAGTTTCGGTCACCTGTATTTTTCGGCCTGTCTTCATACGCGTTTACCGCACGGAGTGGTTATAGGTTGATTTTGCAGTTCAAGTCTTTAGGGTGTTGTTCTTACCTAGTGTATAGACTTCCCCTTGAGTTTGAGATCGATTCGATGATTCTAGATCTTGTTTCGTATAGCATTCGTTCGTAGTACGGATTTCAGTCACTTGCGTATTTTAGAACTTAGATTTGATTTCCTTAGTAGTGATTGTCATTAGAAGGTCGAGTAGGTGATTTGACACCCACCTAGTTGTTTCCATGCGCCTGCGGGTCAAGCTTCGTCCTCGTCTGACAAATTCTGTTGTTGGTTGAGTTCTCGCTATTTAGCTTCCGCTAGCGGCGTAACCGCCTTAACAGTCCGTGACCTGCCTTCCTTGCACCAGATACTCTGCATACACAACTGTGCAAGAAGTAAGGCCGCACCTCATATTATCGCTGCTCCAATATTGCAGGTAACCCAAAATTATTCATGACTACTAACATAATTGTCCCATTACCTTATTGATGATAGTTTAGGTCTGCAGGTTGTAGCTCACCTAAGTATTATTTACCCAGTGGCCAGAAAAAGAATGTTGGGTCTCATGCTACTTGTGTAATGTTTTAACTTATGTTGTTTTTTTGTTAGGTCATTATGAGAGATGTGAAGCAAAGTACACTTCTCAAATTTGAGAGTGTCACACGAACACTAAAACGGCAACGTGCTACTGAGGGTACACAAGACATGGCATGTGAGGACAATAGGACTGATGAAGAGTTGGAAGAAAATGAAGAGCCCAATTCTTCATCTAAAAAAATTGAAAGAAGGGTACTTTGGCAAGATGAATGGTTGCATAAGTTCAAGTGGCTCATATAGGACAATGAGAAGGTGAGACTCTATTGTAGTTTTTGCTTGGATTACCCACATTCTAAGAGTGCTTATGCCAAGCAAGGATCCAAAAACTTTAAAACTAGCAATCTCAAATCACATGCTTGTACGCAATGCCATCGTGATGCACGTGATGCAAAGCTCTTTGGTAAGAGGGAATTGAAAGAAGGTTTGAAAAAGATGCATGTTACACAAGAAGATGCTTTGCTAAATTTGTTTAAAGTGGCCTTTTTCATTGGAAATAACAATTTGTCTTTTTCCTTGTACCCATCCTTGCTTGAGCTAATGAGAGACATGGGGGTGCAATCCATGACCTCTCTTTACAATGATGATAAGGCATGCTCCGAAATCATTTATTGTATAGCACATGCCATAAAGGAGGAGACTTTAGCAAAAGTGAGAACAAGTCCTTGGTTTGGCTTGTTAGTAGATGAATCTACTAACATTTCTTTGCATCACCACATGATTGTATACTTTTCCTATTTAGACCAAGGATGTGTGCCTTGTACTTCCTTTTATGGAATGGTGCGTACACATGATATCACTGCTAAAGACATTTATGATGTTCTTATGCATGAGATAACAAATGCCAAAATAGACACTAGTAGGTTAATTGCCTTTGGTTCGGATGGGTGTTCAACCATGGTAGGCCGCAAGAAAGGTGTAGCAACCCTCTTGAAGATATTTAACCCTAGGTTGACTGCTATTCATTGTGTTGCGCACCGCACAAACCTAGCTACTTCAGATACTTCAAAGAAAATCCTTTATGCTAAGCAAATTGACCAATTAATAAATGGAATTGCCAATCACTTTGCAAGTAGTTCCAATAGAATGGAGAATTTGAAAGAAATTCAAGAGGAGCTTGACTGTGAGGTAGTGAAGATGCAACGGATTTTTGAGATCCGATGGTTAAGTAGACATGCTTGTGTAGCCAAGATATGTAGATCTTTGGATGCTTTGCTCGTCATCCTATCACAGGAAAGGCAAGATTTGTATGGCATGCTAAGTAACTTTGAATGTATATATGCTTTGCATTTTATTGCTGACATTCTAGGAAAGATTAGTGACTTGAGTAGACGTTTCCAAAAGGACTATGTTGATGTCACTGCAATACATGGGATTGTCCAAAGCACTATATTATGCATTAGAGATGAATATTTAGAGGAACGAAATGTTGACCTCAATGCATCTCAAAGAGGTGTGGGAGACTATCCTATCATGCCAGACTATGGATCAAAAAATGGATTTTTGCATGCCTTGAGTTCTTCATTACGAGGTGATATGTTTTTCAGTCAAAAAATTGTCCGTGATGTTGAGGGAGGTGATTTGGTGGGTGCATTGGAATTTCAATCCAAATATGCGCAAAAGTTGTGTGAATGCTTAGAGAAAAGATTTGTGGATAATTCTATCATGAGATGTATAAAAAATTTGGTTCCTTCACAACATCCAATGCATGAGAAGTTGCTAAAGGATTTTGGAATTATGGAATGCTCTGAAATTGCATCTTTCTATGGGGAAGAGAAGATTGTAAAGGGGAAGAGGTTTACTCCTCTTATTGATGGAAATGCGTTTAAAGATGAATTTACAAAATTTAAACGTCAAGCTACAATTGATTTTGCCAAAACGGGCCTTTGTGATGTTGCTTCTTTGCTCGCGAACAATGACAGTTGGAAAGATATGTACCCAAATGTGTTGAAGATTGCTCAAATTGCCTTGGTTCAATGTTGTAGTACTGCTGTATGTGAGCGTGGCTTTAGTAGTAGAACAAAGATCAAGAGCAAGTGGCGCAACAGAATGGAAATAGAGAGTTTGGATGCACTATTAACCATTTCTATTGAAGGTGATGATGTGACAGATTTCTCTCATGCAATGGAGTTGTGGAAAAATCTTGCAATTCGCCATCTTTTTGCTCCTCATGGAATTGAAAAAATTGATGTATGAACTTGTGGACGGAGTTATAAGCCAATGCTTCCTTTTGCTTCTACCTTGCGACTAATTATCTACCCTCTTGCTCCACGATTCTCAGTATGACTCTATTGCTTTGAGGCAATTTTGTGCACATCGCCATCGTTTTGCTCCCCATAGAATGGAAAAATTTGATGTATGAACTTGCGGATAGAGCTAGCTAATGCTCTCTTTTGCTTCTACCTTTCCACTAGCACATTGTAGCCTTGACACATGAATCCATGTTTCTTAGTATGACTTTGAGGCGGTTTTTTGGCTTCAATGTTTTGTTGGGGCTCTTTTTGTTGCCAGATGTTTTACTTCACTTGAATGAAAATATCTTTTTTCTATCATCTCTTGTGTGGATCTTACATACCCACCTCTAATGGATGATCTATATCTTGATCTCATTGTATTTAGAGTGTTGGAGCCTTTAAATTTTGTCAATAATTTGTTCAAACAATTTCTAGATGTAAAGTCAAGTGACTCGATAGTGAATGGCCTTAGGATTGTAATACTCTTATGCTAAAAACAATCTTGCTGCATTGTTGAAGGGAAATATACCGGGTCAAAAAGCATTCAAAGGGAAAAATTCTACTTTTAACCAAGGTAAAAGGGTAGTAGCAGGTTGAAATTCCTACATGCCGCTTGGAAACTTTAGTAATAGGAAAATGAGCCTTTCCCAATTGAGAAATTTCCCGAACACTGCTTACCAAGGTGAACTTGGAAGCCATTGCAAGTTTCCCGAACACTGCTTACCAAGGTGAACTTGGAAGCCATTGCAAATTTCCCGAACACTGCTTACCAAGGTGAACTTGGAAGCCATTGCAAGGTCACACACATGCACATGTGGGATATTTGTGTTGCAACTTGCAAGAGTGGCAAGCAAGCGAAGGAAGGAAGTTGCAAGAAAATTCGAAACGTGTCCCTTGAAGAGAAGCGGGCCACGTGGGAGACAACGTGGGGCGAGGAAGCTTCCTCAGCCCACGTGGCCGGAGGCGGTTTGCAGCGTGTCTCGACGTGGCCGGCTTCCAACACACCCCCGCCGGCCTCGCGAAGCGCTGACGTGGCTTGCGGGTGCCGTCGACAAACCCACTGCTCCTTTCTGCTGAAAACCCTAGATCGCCTCTTCTTCCCTCCTACAGCTGTTGACCACTGTAGATTCCGTGCATCCCCCCTCCTCACTACGGGCGCGCGCGCACGACGTACGCCACACACACACACATACACTATTACACACACACACACACACACACACACACACACACACACACAGAAGAGCCCGTTTTAACACGAAATTGAGCTCCAGCCGCCCGCAGAGTGATAGATCGACCCCCATCCTTTCTTTTCAAACTCGAACTTTGATCCTTTCTTTTCAATCTTGAACCTTGGAGGCTTCCAAGGTGACTCGCCTCAGATTGCGCCATTTCCGCAGCAGAGAGCCTACCTGCTGCAGCTGCAGAGACCAGGTAACGAACTGGGCGGCCTTCTTCAGTCTGTCTGTTGTTTGATTAGATCTGTACATAAATATCTTCCAAGGGGGACGTTTCTATGGGACAGAACATCTGACAGGAAAGGCTAGGTTCATTTGTCAGGATTCTGTATGATTTGCCAAGCTGCGGGTGCAGTTCTAGTGAAGAGGAACATTTGGCTCGTCAAATAGCACGCACAGTTTGAGCTTATCGAGCTCATTGTGATCGCCATATACGCACATTCGGCTGTGCGAACATTACCCATTGGTTTATTCCCCAGCTGCATTCAAAACTATCGAAGCCAATGTTCCTGGCAACTGCAGCGTCGCTGTACTCCAGCTCTCCTCCTACCATCCCAACCACCAATGCTACCTCTCATTGTGCCCCATGTTCATCTTCGCCCATTGACATAGAATTCCATGCTCGAACACATCCGCACCACCATCACCATGCCTCCAGACCGGTAATTGGTGGCCTCTCCTCTCTCTTCTCAAGCCCTTCTGTCAGATTTTCGCCATGTTCAATTTCCGATGCCTTGGGTATTGATGGAAGTCCTCTCTCAAGGCGCTCTTCCCACACAGATCTGTGTGCACTGCTGGAATCTGGTGAAAGTCGGCCTGAATCTTCTGCACCTGCAAAGATGAGAGAAAGGAGTCCTGTGACATCTTTTCAAGGTCCACCTTCTTTTGGCAGTCCTCAGCTTTCAAGCAACAAGTTCTGCAGTGAGGGTAGAGGTGTGACGAGTTCTTCAATGCGGGTGATTACTTCTCCATTTGAGCAGGAAGAAGTTTTAACTCTAGATGATACCTTGGATCTGGATTATGCTCAATATGGGTCGCCTCCTTCCTTTATGAGTGAGATGGACATATCTGGACTAGAAGTGAGGCCAGACACACCTCGCTTCACGAAGGTGGCTTGTTTATCCCTTTCTGAGTTCTTCTGCAAACCTCTCTTTGCGGAGGCTTTCCGCACATCACAGGACATCCTGAGAATCGCACAACGCCAACATGAGATCTTTTCGGATCCTTTCGTGATCAAGGCGTTTGAAGAAGCAGAGCGTGCTCACTACGGCCAAGTATGTGACAGTATTTTGAGGTGTTAATGGTTGCTATTTTTGTGTGTGTGTGTGTTTTGTCGAGTCATTTCGAAGTGTTTGACAGATTCCTATTTTTTGCAGTTTCGTGCGAATGGTGATCTCTACCTGGTGCATTGTGTGGAGACTGCCATGATATTGGCTGCGATTGGAGCTAACAAAACAGTCGTGGCGGCAGGTTTACTGCATGACACCATGGATGATACTTCCCTTCATTTTACTCAGCTACAAGAATTGTTTGGATTTGAAGTTGCCAATCTTGTAGGAGGGGTGTGTATTTTTACTTTTGCTGCTTCCACGTTTTGACACAAATTTACTGGGTTTGTCAGCTATTTCATTGTTGAGGCAATAGTGGCTCACTCTTATACTGTGTGGCAGGTTGGTAAACTAAGCGAATTCAGCAAACTGGCACGTGACAACAATACTGCCTACAAATCTGTCGAGGCAGATCGCTTGCATACCATGATGCTAGCCATGGCAGACATTCGAGTAGTCTTAATCAAGTTAGCTGACAGATTGCATAACATGAGGACCTTGGGAGCTCTTGCCAAGGAGAAACAATCCCGTATTGCAAAGGAAACTCTAGAAGTGTTTGCTCCATTGGCTGGCAGGCTTGGGATATGGAGTTGGAAAGCTGAATTGGAGGACTTGTGCTTTAAGCATCTGAAGCATCATGATTACCAAGAGTTGTTCACCAAACTTTCAGAAGGTTTTAGAGAAAGAACCATCATGTCAGCAATTCGGACGCTTGATGAGTGTTTATCATCAAAAGGTGTGCAGTACCTGGACTTATGTGGGCGTCCAAAGAATCTTTACAGTATTCACAAGAAGATGTTATTGTAAGTGAGATATTTTGATCAGTGACATGCTAGCGACTCTTTTGAGACATTTATCTAAGCGTGCCTCTTACATTATGTTGAATTTATTTTTGACAGGAAAGGACGAAAGGCTGATGATATTTATGATGTCCACGGTCTGCGGCTCATTGTGTCCAATGTGGAGGATTGCTATTCTGCGTTGGAAGAAGTGCATAGCACGTGGCAGTGTGTGCCAGGCAAATTGAAGGACTATATTAGTCAACCTAAAATGAATGGGTGAGTACAAGGTTGTTCATTTTATTCGGTCTGTGTCTGAGCCGTGGTTTTGTATTGTATGCACTATTTATGCTTGTCTTACCATAATCCTTCTGACCCTGAGGTATTAACTTGTTTGCAGTTATCAGTCACTGCATACTGTTGTTTGGGGTGAAGATGGTCTTCCCCTGGAAATTCAAATAAGAACTATGGAAATGCACTATCAGGCAGAGTTTGGGGTGGCTGCTCACTGGAGGTACAAAGAGGGCAATGCTCCCCACTCTTCTTTTGTTCTCCAGATGGTGGAGTGGGCAAGATGGGTTTTGACTTGGCAGAATGAGATCTTAGACACAAAGTTACGGCTATCTCGTATGGAAGATGTGAAACCTATCTGCCCCTTTCCCTTTCACAGAGAAGGTTGCCCGTACTCTGACCTCTCCATGGGGCCACCTCTGCATGAAGATGCTCCACTTTTCGTGATCGTTCTGGAAGATGACAAAGTATGTATACGTTCTTGACCTTATCAAAGCTGCTAGTATTTTTGCTTTATATGCTTTCATGTTGCAAAGTACTTTATATTCCTTTGATGTGGCTATTGTCAAAAGCGTTTAAGCAATAGTCATAAAATCCTGCAATTCTCTCTCATGTGGCTATTTTCTGACAGATGATGGTACAAGAGCTTCCCGGAAGCTCCACGGTTGCAGATCTTCTTGAAAGGACAACTAAAGAAGATGCCTTAGTAGCGACTGTGGGTGGTTTTTGGGAGGAAGCAAGGCCAAAAGTCAATCACAAGAACGTTGAGGATATTCAGCAAGAGCTAAAGATGGGCGATCTCGTTGAGTTGCAACCATCTGTACCAGGAAAATCTTTGAATGAGTATAGGGAGAAGTTGAGGCGGATGTTTGAAGACTGCTCCATGGAAGGTCTCAAGAGGGAACCCAAACTGTCTCGTGTAAGACTTTCCGAGACAGTTGTGTTCTAGTTCATCTGCATTTGTAGTGGAGAATCCCTGTCAATTAGTGTACATACACGATTCTTTCTCGCGAGGAATTCTTGACAAATTTCAAGAACTAACATTTCTGCAAGGGGGCCCAATGTGGGTGACTTCCCACATCTCACGTTATTGTCACGGAAACCCCAAACTGTGGGTAGCTATGTTGTAAATAGATTACTTTTTGACTCTTACTACATTCTGGAAGCATTGTTACTGTCTTTCTCATTTCATTGTGTACTCTTGTGGATCAAGCATATAAAGATGTTGTCGGTCCTGCACATGTTTACGTTTCTAGAGGGTTGTAGCTTCAGATACATGAGTAGAGGAGGGAGTTTTTAATGGAATCGCTCTCTAAATTGCTTCTTCCCCTGCCATCAATGACATCAGCCTTTCTTAAAAAGTCGCCACCTTCCACCATGTGAAGCCTTTCAGAATATACGATGAATGCAAGGATGTAGTCGCTCAGGTGAAATGTATGTGGAGCTTGGGAAAAAAGTTGTGCACAAAAATATGTACGGTTTATGTATATGTATGTTTAGGGTTATGTACATTACCAATAAAGACGATATCATAACCCGGTGGTCTTGATCTCCGTGCACCATCCGGGGATCAGGCATGGCTAAAGAATTTGAGGTAGTTTACACTAGATAGCTAGGGCATGGCTTGAGATGAATAAGAGTCAAAGGGGTTTTTCATGCCACATGGATTTTCATGTAGATGTGGGTGTGAAGTTTTGTTGCACCCACAGATATAGGAATTGATCAATAAAGGCGAAATTAAAATGTCTTGATTTTCGTGCACCTCTAGATCAAGGTGTGCAGGGATTGAGCATGGCTAAAGAGTGTGAAGTAGTTTATAGTGTGATTTATGGTGGATTGCTATGAGAGAGAGAGAGAGAGAGAGTTAATTTATGTTTAATTTAAGGTTCAAGGTATTCACAGTCATTATGAGTACAAGCCTTCCTTCCAGAGGGCCAAGATGAAGGTGGTTGGGTCATTTGCTTGCAGTATTCTTGTTTCCTGCTGCTTCTTCCGCGACGACTTTCAATGATGCCCACAGGTTCTCCACCCATCTTGCTGAACACAAGCGAAGATGCCTTGTGCAAAGGCACTGCCTCCTGGTTCAGGTTCATGGATAGAGTACCACGATCTCGTTCGCTTTTGACTGGATTATCCATGAAAGAGGCTATCCTTATCCTTGCTCTTGGAGGGTGGTCGGAGCATCGTCCATGGAAGCTGCAAGAGTGTTGCAGGTTGCCGATACAGGAGATCGGCTAGTGGCTGCAAGATTACATCGTAATTTTCGTGTACAATTATTTCAGTTGTAATTGTAAGACCTGTACGAAACAGGCCTTCCAAAAATTCTCCGAGGTCCCCTTGACGAGGGCCGCGGAGGGGGGTTGGAAATAGTTTTCAACCAGCAATTGACGCGTCTCGGGAAATCCTCACAAACTGCGTCATTGCCCCAAGCGCAAAGACAACACAGAAGCGTTCCACGAAAGTTTATATACCAAATTTTTGTTACTCCTCTCTATGTGGGATTATTTTGCTTATTGTGGAAGATTAGTAGCCACTATCGCTAATGGCACCTAGCTAATTTATCCATTATAGAATCAGGCTCCACAGGAAATTTCTTTCGCATTTTAGCAAAATTCTGATGGGGCAGACTTGCCATTGGTGATCTCGTTCCACATCTACAATTTTTTGTGTGTGGTTCAGAACCATTAGTATTAGTAACCATTAATTAGTATTAGTATTCATAATGATAAGGCCCTATTAATACTAATTAGTATCCACTAATTCGTATTAGTATCCATAATGATAAGGCCCTGCTATTCCCATAAAAAAGCCAAGGAAGATGATAACACTCTTTCCATGTGTGTGTGTGTGTGTGTGTGAGAGAGAGAGAGAGAGAGAGAGAGAGATTCCTTATTGCTAGCCTCCCTTAAAAGAGCATGGATGAACCTTATAGTGTGGCCTTCCTTATTTTCCATTGTTCGGTTTCCCTCGTGAGGCCTGTTTGTTTGAAAATGGGTTATGCGAAAGGGCAACAATTACAACAATCCTACTTCCCTTTCAATCACATGCCCATCTTAGTGTATGTAGCTGGTTTCTCCCTTTGTGCCTTGGATGGATAATAAAAAAATAAAAGTAGTGGCTTGTGCTTATCAACCATGGTATATTTCATATAGTACCATTTCTCTTCCTAGCTAAGCATGTTGTAAACATCTAACAAAAGAAGCAAGGCCCAACAAGAAGCAAGCTCGTCTTCCTTCTATCATCTCAAAACCCCAAGTTACCATGTTAATCAGAAGTCTTGTTTGCCATATTGAAGGACAATTGTAAAACTCCTAGTAGAGAACTCTTCAATTTTTGTGAATAAAATAATCAAGATTCCTCCTCTACTCGCCTTTTCTAACGATCTACAATTGAATGGTGAGAACTATGCCATTTGGAGGGTGACTATGGTTGCCTTTGATTCATAAGAGGTTGGAGGTTTGTTAGTAGCAATTTCCAAACGTTGAAGGATCTAGTGGATGCAAAGCTATAGGAGCATGTGAATGCTCGGAGTTGATCATTCATTATCCTCAACACTCACTTCCAATTGATAAAAAGGATGGAAGATGATTTGGGATTGACTTGCCTAGGATATAGATGAAGATGACTCCGATGAATATTTTTCACAAACTCTAATAGATGTTGCACAAAAATGGTACTATCATTATCCAATCTATAAGCTGAGGACATACAACAAGATGAAGAAAGGATTCTTGCTAGAATACAATGAGAATTGAGGGGATGAGGACATCCTCTATGAGCTGGATAAAATTAGATGAGGTAAGCGCCAACCAAACTGGTATGTTATCTTTCATGTGCATGTTGATGATTTTGGCATGGCAATAGGTGCTACTTTATCACAATTAGATGGCCAAACTAATTATCCAGTATATTTTGCAAGTCAAAGATTCAATAAAGCATAAAAAGGACATTCAACCATTGAAAGGGAGCCACTAAGAATCATTTTTGTAACATTTAATGGCCTAGTAACTTGTGTGTAGCGGAAAATAGCATGAACATAGTGAGCATTTCATTAGAATAGATTCCTAATGAGAATAACTAGAGTGCTTGGGTGGAGAGAGCAACCAAAAGTATAACACCTAGTTAGATAGCATGAACAATACTTCAAAAGAGAGAGAAATTAAGCTATTGACAACAGTTGAGGACCAGATTTACATGGAGCCAGTCCCCCCTCCAAAAGGCTTTGTATTATGGTTTCTCCCATCAAGAGAGACAGTTTACAATACAATTCTTTTGTGTTGCTTCAATACTAGCTAGTGCAATGAAGATGGAAGCTTCAAGCACTAAGCAAAACACTTATCAAACACAACATCAATTCCCTCACAGTCTCAGATCCAAGGCCTCACACACCTTCGAAGATGGTGAGAGCTAGCGGGGTATGAGAGTAGATTGAGAAGAAGAAGGAGTAGTCTTACGAGAGAGATGTACATCTCCTCACATAATCACTCATATTAGCATAGCTTAGCTTAGTAATTAGCATGGTAGAGGATATGAGTATGCATTGAAGCTTGGCTCTTGGTTGGATTTGCATCACAAAGCCAAGAGTTGTTGGTGTAGCCCTTCCTTCTCACAAGCTTGGAGTAGATGATAAGCTTTCCATTAAAGCTTGAGAAGGAGAGAGAGAGTCTTCTTACTCCACCCATGGACTAGTGTGAGTGTGTATGCAATAATGCCTTTGAAAAATCAGTCCCCTCTCTTGCTTGGTCGACTCTTGCTATTTGCTCATGCTCACACCCTATTGGCCCATGCCAAGCTTAGCCAATGAAATTTAAGCAGCATAAGTGATAGCCTTCTGACATGCGTCCCCCTTTCCCCCTTTTTTTTTGTGAGAGCTTTAGGTAATTAATTAATACAACTAAACTGTGATTGGACCCCTTTGTCTCCTGGCCAATAGTAAAATGTTCCCCTTTCCCCTTTTGTGAGAGCTTTAGGTAATTAATTAATGCAACTAAACTCTGATTGGACCCCTTTGTCTCCTGGCCAATAGGAATCAGGCAAGCCATTGGGCTGCTAAATGCTCATTGGACCCCTTGGGAGACTGTCCAATAGTCTTCTAGAGAGATTAATTCTTATTGGTTCTTTTATTAAGTGTTTTTAAATTAATCAAACGAGATTTATTCTAGCCTAATTCTCATTGGTCCACCTCCATGGCCATCCAATAGGATTTGAGTACACCTTGTGGGCATCTGGGCTAGGGAGCTGACATGTGTCTCTCTTTTTCTTTGTGTAAAGGAGCTTGTGAGTGTGTGTCTTTTCTCTTTCATCTCCTACTTCTAGGGCTCGCCCCCTCATATGTAGGAATACATGAAGACTTTTTGAGCACACACAAAGCATCCAATTTTCCTAGGCTTTTGACCTTTGGACACAACCTTTGAATTTTGGAACCTTAGCATTTTGGAAGTCTTAATGGGCTGAACCTTAGGGTCTTTTAAGCCGATTGTTGCACTTTGCTCTTTTGCAGACGGTTCCCTCCTTTGGATCCCTACTGTGGCCGGTCTGCCAGCTTAACCAATATTCTAGCTTTTTCTCCCCTGGCACTTCCCCATATTAAATGATCAGTTTAACATGAGAAAATCATTTAGGAGAATTAGATATTAGTTATTATTACATTACCTCTCTCTTGAAATCATAGTCATCCTCGATTATGGGGTAGAGAAGATAAAGCATATTCATTACTCCTTTTTCTAGGAGGTAGAGGATCCCTATGTTACCCTACAACATCGTTCCAGAATGGATGACTAATCCATTTGGCGCTTGAGAGCCTAAGCTACCGCAAGCACGTCTGCACATTAGTCCTATCAATCTTCCATAGTAGAGTGACAATCTCTACTTGGTGTTTGGGAGACGTCGTCTCCGCAAATTTGATCTAAGCATGCATACTCCTTCGCATTTGTGCACAATAAAGAAAAAGAGAGTCTTATAAGACAAAACGTTGTTCATTTTAAACATTTGTACATTTGCTTACTCTAGGGAAGCATTGTAAGCATTGACAAGGTTTAGGTTATCCCTTAGTTGTATGCCTTGCATCCATCTAGCATCTTCAAAAGAATAATTCTTAAACTTAATAAGATATCGTCGATAGTCTACCGCCTCTTAGTACCTTGTCTTCATGTCGGAGAATGGACTCGGGCTACAACACCTCTTCTTGGTCCTCAATCTCCGGTGGGTCTTCAATAGTTGGTTCTTGAGGTGGTTCTCCTTTGTAAGGATTTAGTAGGCTCACATGGAAAGCATTGTGTATGAGCCAATGACTGAGCAACTTGAGTTGATAGGCCATCTCATTGATTGGCCTAAGAATCTGGAAGGGACCATAGTATCTTTTTGCTAATTTAGCACAGTACTTTTGGTGTCCCGTAGGATTCTTGCCCATCATGTGCCTTAATCGAGCCTTGGGAAATTTGAGTAAGACCCAATCATTTTCTTTAAAGGCTTGGGCTCTTCTGTGCTTGTCAGCATCAGCCTTTTGCCTTTGCTATGAGATAGAGATTGCATCCTTAATCTTTTGGAAAGATTCTTGTAGGTCTCGGCTATACTCATCTGCAACGAAGATCTTCCCGTGTACCTTAAGTAGCAGGGGACTTTTCAATATTCCCTCAATTACCTCAAAAGGTGCTTTTCCCGTGGAAGTATGTACATTGTTATTGTAGGCATACTCCACTAAGGGTAAGTACAGATCTTTGATCTAGTTCCGTTACATAGGCTTTTAGTAGATCAAGGATTGTTATGTTAGCTATTTCACTTTGGCCATCCGTTTGCGGGTGATAGGCCGAAGAGAAGTTTAGCCTTGTCCCTAAATTCTCAAAGAGACCCTTCCAAAAATTACTGGTCATTCTAGGATCTCTATCCGACACTATGGACATTGGCAAGCCATGGTACTTGAAGATTTGGGAAATGAAGAGGGTTGACATTTGATGGGCTTTGATAGTCTTTTTGATAGGTATAACATGAGCTTGTGTACTAAACCTGTCTCTTACTATCATCCATATTCCCGTATTCCCATGGATAGACTTAGGGATCCAATGATAAAATCCATGGTATGCTCTCCCATGGTCAATTAGGGATTGGAAAAGGTTGAAGCAATCCAGGTTGCTTCCCTCTATTAAACTTGGTCTTTTGGCATACCACACATTTAGAAATATACTCTTGTATGTTTGCTTTCATGGTAGGCCAATAGAAATATGTTTCAATCCCCTTTAGGGTAGACTGAATCCCTCTATGCCCCGCATAAGGAGGAGCATGAGATTCATACATTACTTTCTCACAGAGTGAGTTAGTAACACATAGTCTATTGCCATAGAGAAGATAACCATCTTGTAAAGTAAATGGTTCCTCTTTCTTCCCTAGTGAGAGAGCTGAAATCACATCTCTAAAATCGAGATCAATAACATACTCATCTATCATAGAAGATAGATCATTGTAAGTTGCTATGGAAACCGCATCCACTCTCGGCCATCTTGAGAGTGCATCGGCTACTTGATTATGCTTGCCAGCAATGTGAGCAATATGAAAATGAAATAGCGAAAGGAAATTTGCCCACCTCATTTGTTTGTTGGAGAGCTTGGCCTGCGTCATGAAGTACTTAAGACTTTGGTGATCCGTTTGCACAATGAAAGGAGTCCCCAATAAATAGTGCTTCCATGAGTCTAAGGCATGTAAATTTGCAAGGAGTTCCTTTTCATATATGCATAGAGCTTGCTCAACAGGGTCGAGCCTTCGACTTTCATAGGCTATGGCGTGCCCTTCTTGGAGCAAAACAACTCCAAGGCAATCACCACAAGCATCACATTGGACCTCAAATGGCTTTGAGAGATCCGGTAGTGTAAGCACAGGTTGAGAGATAAGCTTGTCTTTCAGCTTTTCGAGCATTGTTCTCCGTGGCAGACCATTTATACCTAATGTTTTTCTTTGTTAGGTCATGTAATGGTCCTGGAATTTGTGAGAACCTTTCTATGAAGCGTCTACAGTATGCACACATACCTATAAAGCTTCTTAGTTCATGAAGATTCCTTGGTTTAGGCCATCCTTTTATTACCTCTAATTTTGATGGATCCATTTGGATGCCATCTTGAGAGATAATGTGACCTAAATACTGAATCTCTTGTAAGAAAAAAACACTTTTCTTTTGATTAACATAAAGTTTATTCTCTCTTAGAACTTGAAATATTACATGGAGGTGTTGCTTGTGTTCATCTAGTGAATTAGAGTAGATGATAATATCATCAAAGAACACTCCAGCAAAGGTTCGGTGAGGCCTGAATAGCTTCTCCATCAAGCGGTTTAATGTGGCTGGTGCATTGGTCAAGCCAAAAGGCATGACAATGTATTCGTAAAGACCGAACGTAGTGCGAAATGCGGTCTTTTAATGTCTTGATCAACTATCCTTATTTGATGGTAGCCAGTTTTTAGGTCAATCCCACTGAAGTAAGTTGATCCTTGTAGCTTATCAAATAGGTCTTCTACTCGTGGAACGGGAAACCTATTCTTGATAGTGATCCTATTTAGTGCTCTATAGTCCACACACATTCGATATGTGTCGTCTTTCTTTTGCACTAGTAACACGGGTGAGAAAAATGGAGATGAGCTAGGCCTAACCATGCCTTTCTCAACTAACTCATGCACTTGCTGCATAATCTCCTCTTGTTGAGCTTGAGAAACTCTATAAGGAGGTTTATTAGGCGGTGAACTTCTTGGAAGAAGTTTAATTGCATGGTCATCATTGCCTCGTTTAGGAGGTCGTTCACAAGGGATGTCATCAATAAAGACATCTTGAAACCCTTGAGAAAATTGGATAACTCTAATTCCTTGTGAGTGTGTATATTTTCTTTCGCTAAAACATTAGGTTCATTTTGAGAATCTTTAACAAAAATCATGTACACAGAAATAGAGCTCTTTATTGACTTATTGAAAGCTTGCATATGTACAATGGGTATGGTGTTACCCATTTGCTTAGCATCTATGTACATACCTTTTTTCGTGAACCTAAAGTAGATTTTCCTTTTAGGGAATTTAACATTGGCAGCCATGCGGTCAAACCATGGTGCCCCTAGGATTACATCCTCATGCTTGAGAGGAGAGATAAAGAAGTCCTCTTTGTCCAGATAGCTTTGGACATGGAGCCTCAATTTCCCGATTAAGGGAGTGACTGAAGCTTCTTGCCCCTTGAAAGCACCGTCTAGGGGTAGGACATCTCCCATCTCGTAGGCTTTTATGCCTAGCTTGGTGGCCAACTCTGTGGATATGAAATGGTGAGTAGAACCAGGGTCAAAGAGAATAAAAGCATCACACCATGTTCTCTTACCTTTCCCCAAGCATGGCATAGAGGAGATCCTTTGTGGTGAGTTTCCTCCTCTTGGATTTCGACCAAGGTAGCTCTAGGAGGTTCATGGCGGGTGTTCTTTTGGGGACAAGCGCGATACGCATGCCCTTGCTCACCGCACTTGAAACAACGGTTATCCTTGTGATAACGTTCAAGCTCTTCAGGAGAGAGTTTGTTTTTGCCTTTGTAAACTCCCTTCTCCTTAGCTTTGTTGGAGTTTCCCTTAGGAGACTTTTGGACATTGTCCTTCCCCTTAGGCTCATTGGAACCCTTGTTTCTCGTGGGATTAAAATTTCTTTTAGTCCTTGTAATGAAATTGGCCTATTTAACTTGAGAGTAGCGGAAATTAATGAGAGTACTTTTGAGAAATAACTTTGTGAGCATAACGGGTGAACATATTTGAAGATAGCAACATAATCATAGCAATTAGTTAACTTGGTATGAACAATACTTTTGCAAGAGAGAGAATTTAGAGAACATGACAACAGTTGAGGACCGGATTTATGTGGAGCCGGTACCCCCTCCAATAGGCATTTGTATTACAATACAGTCTTTGTGTTCCTTGTGACCTAGGTGATGTAATGAAGATGGAAAGCTTCATGCATCACAAACATAGCATAAAATTGAAGAAAGCTTTAACTATCCCAAGCCTCAGTCCCAAGACCTCAAACACCTTCGAAGGTGGAGAGAGCTAGCAGGGAATGAGGGTAGGGAAGAGGAAGAAGAAACATTTCGTAGGAGAAAGAATTAGTTCCTCACTTATCATACTCTTGTTGCTAGCATACATAATAGCATAGTACTGAAGAAGAAGGAGATGGCAAGCTTAAGCATTGAAGCATGGATCTTGGTTAGATTTGCACTCCATAGCCAAGAGTGTTGGTGTAGGCTCTCAACCTCTACTTGCTTGGAGAAGGAGAGGGAGCTCTTGCACTTTGCATAGCACACAATGAGAGTTTTTGTGAGTGTGTGTGGGTGAGTATACCCCCTAAGCAACCCCCTAGCTAGATTGGGTCGACCCCCCCTTGTAGCTCATGCTTGAAGCTCATTGGACCCCTCCAGGCCTAGCCAATCATAAGCAGGAGGCATTACAAGCAGTAGGGGTAGCCTTGAGACAAGTGTCCCCCTTTCCCTTTTGAGAGAGAGGGCTAGATAAATGCTATTAATTAAATCTCCTAAATTACTATTGGACCCCTTGGGTGGCCAACCAATAGGCTTCAGGCATCTCATGAAGGTAACATAGGTAGGGGCCTGACATGTGTCCTTGCTGCCTCTTCAAGCTTGGGCCTTCCTTGTGTGTGTGAGTGTGTGTTCTCTCTCTAGCCCCTAGGAAAAGGGCTCGCCCCCCCTCTTGTAGGGGTCTTTTGAATTTTGGTGCTCAAGCACCTTAGTCATCAAGCATGACTAAGCACTTGGACTAGGGTGTATTCCCACAAGCATCTCAGGCAAGCATGTCAAAGCACCTCGAGCACCTTAATCAAGTAGCAAGTCAAGCACCTCAAGCATGTAGCAGGTCAAGCACCTCAAGCATGACAAGCACCTCAAGCACGACAAGCACCTCGAGCACGACAAGCACGTCGAGCTTGGGCCGGGTTCCCGCCTCAAGCTCCACCCTAGCTTACCTAAGGTCAAAGGAATTTTACACACATTATTGGAGGTCTTCAATGAAGCTAACCCTAAGGTCTTATGCTCCATTGGTTAGCCTTGCTCTTTGATAGACCATCTCTAATTTGGGCCCCTTTACCATTGGCCCCGTGTTGAGATAGATCTATAAGCACATATCTATATCTTAACACTTGTTCCCGTTTATTCTCCCACATTAAGTGATCAATTTAATATGAGAAAATCATTTGGGTTGGTTAGATATTAGATTTTATGATATTACCTCTCTCTTGAAATCATAGTCGTCCTCGACTATGAGGTAGAAAAGATAAAGCCTTAGTCATTAGTCAATCTTACTTAGCGGGTAGAGGATCCCTTTTTACCCTACGACATCTTTCCAAGATGGATGACTAATCCATTTGGTGCTTGGGAGTCATGGCTGCCGCAAGCATGTCTACTCTTTAGTCCATTTCATTCTCCCAAAGTAGATTGACAAATTCTATTTGGTGTTTGAGAGACGTCGTCATCACAAACATGATTCTAAGCATGCATAGTAGTTAAATTTGTGCACAATTAAAAAGAGGACTAATCTTATAAGACAAAAGCATGAGTCATTTAAAAGAAATTTGTACATTTGCTTACTCTAATGTAGCATTGTAAGCATTGACAAGGTTCATACTATCCTTAAGCTGTACTCCTTGCATCCATCTAGCATCTTCAAAAGGATAATTTTTGAACTTAATAAGATACCGTCGGATAATCTTACCATGTCGTAATACCTTGTCTTCATGCCAAAGGACAGCTTCGGGTTGTAGCACCTCTTCTTGGTCTTCAACTTCGGGAGGGTCTTCAGTAATTGATTCAGTTGGTGGCTCTCCTTTGTAGGGCTTAAGTAGGCTTACATGGAAGGCATTGTGTATGAGCCAATGGTTGGGCAACTTGAGTTGATAAGCCGTCTCATTGATGGGCTTCAAGATTTGGAACGGACCATAGTATCTTTTTGCTAGTTTAGCATAATACTTTTGATGGCCCGTAGGATTTTTGCCCGTCGTTTGCCTCAATCGAGCCTTAGGAAACTTGAGTAAGACCCAATCATTTTCTTTAAACATTAAGGCTCTTCTGTGCTCATCAGCAGCAGCTTTTTGCCTTTGTTGAGAGATGGATATAGCCTCCCTAATCTTTTGAAAAGATTCTTGTAGGTCACGGCTATACTCATCGGCGGCGAAGATCTTCCCATGTACTTTGAGTAGCAAGGGACTTTTAGGTCTTCCCTCAATGATCTTGAAAGGTGCTTTTCCCGTAGATGTATGTACAGTATTATTGTAGGCATACTCTACAAGAGGTAAATACTTTTCCCATTGTGAGCGTTGATCTACTTCGATAACATAAGTCTTGAGTAGATCGAGTATCGTAAGATTGGCTATCTCACTTTGGCCATCTGTTTGTGGGTGATAGGCCGAAGAGAAATTCAATCTTGTTCCTAGATTTTCAAAGAGACCTTTCCAGAAATGACTGGTCATTCTAGAATCTCTATCTGACACGATGGATGTGGGTAATCCATGGTGCTTGAAAATCTGAGATATGAAGAGAGTTGCCATTTGATGTGCCTTAATAGTCTTTTTGATAGGAATAAAATGTGCTTGCTTGCTAAACCTGTCGACTATTGTCCATATTCCTGTATTCCCATGGATAGACTTGGGTAATCCAAAGATGAAATCCATGGATATACTCTCCCATGGTGAATTTGGAATAGGCAATGGCTGGAGTAATCCAGGTTGCTTCCCTCTATCATACTTGGTCTTTTGGCATACTACACATTTTGAAACATACACTTGTACGTCCATTTTCATGGTAGGCCAATAGAAGTACGTCTCTACTCCTCGGAGAGTAGGTTGAATACCTCTATGCCCCGCATATGGAGGAGCATGGGATTCATACATAACTTTCTCACGAAGGGAATGGGTAACACATAGCCTATTGCCGTGGAGAAGATAACCATCCTGCAAGGTGAATGGTTCCTCTTTCTTCCCCAAAGCAAGGGCTGACATTATGTCTCTAAAGTCAGGGTCAGTAGCGTACTCATCTATCATAGAGGATAGATCATTGTGAGTAGCTATAGACACCGCATTGACTTTTGGTCGTCGTGAAAGTGCATCGGCAACTTGATTGTGCTTACCAGCTATGTGAGCAATATGGAAATTAAATTGCGAAAGAAAATTTGCCCACCTCATTTGTTTGTCGGAAAGCTTGGTTTGCGTCATGAAATACTTGAGACTTTGGTGGTCGGTTCGTAGGATAAATGGAGTCCCCAATAGGTAGTGCTTCCATGTATCTAGGGCATGTAGAACATCTAAAAGCTCTTTCTCATAAATGCCCAAGACTCGTTCATCACTATTGAGCCTTCGGCTCTCATATGCTATGGCATGCCCTTCTTGCAGCAAAACCACTCCAAGGCAATCACCACAAGCATCACATTGGACCTCAAATGGCTTTGAGAGATCCGGAAGCACGAGGACTGGTTGGGAAGTAAGTTTCTCTTTGAGCTTTTCAAAAGAATTTGGCTCCTTAGCAGTCCATACAAACTTAACGTTCTTCTTAGTTAAGTCGTGTAGTGGTCCTGCTACTTGAGAGAATTTTGCTATGAAGCGTCTATAGTATGCGCACATACCAACAAAGCTTCTTAGCTCATGTAGATTCCTTGGGTTAGGCCATGCTTTTATTACCTCTAACTTTGATGGATCCATTTGGATACCATCTTTAGAGATAATATGACCTAGGTATTGAATCTGTTGAAGGAAGAATTCACTTTTCTTTTGGTTGAGATAAAGCTTGTTCTCCCTCAATGCTTGAAAAATCACTTGGAGATGTTGCTTATGTTCCTCCAAAGACTTGGAGTAGATGATGATATCATCAAAGAACACTCCGGTGAATTTGCGATATGGTCTAAAAATTTTCTCCATCAAACGATTGAACGTAGCTCGTGCATTAGTCACGCCAAAAGGCATGACTAGATATTCATACAGACCAAACATTGTGCGAAACACGGTCTTTAAGATATCTTCATCCACTATCCTTATTTGATGATATCCACTCTTAAGGTCAATCCTACTGAAGTAGGTAGAGCCTTGTAGCTTATCAAACAGATCTTCTACCCGAGGTACGGGAAATCTGTTTTTGATAGTGATATGGTTTAGTGCTCGATAGTCCACACACATACGGTATGTACCATCTTTCTTTTGCACTAAAAGGACTGGAGAACAAAAGGGAGAGGAACTAGGCCTCACCATCCCTTTGTCTACCAGCTCTTGTACTTGCCTCATGATCTCCTCTTGTTGAGCTTGTGAGACTCGATAAGGAGGCTTGTTAGGTGGTGAGCTTCTAGGAAGGAGCTCAATACGATGGTCATCATTCCCTCGTTTTGGAGGTAAGTCCATAGGGATATCATCGATTAACACATCTTGGAATCCTTTTAGAAAATTGGACAAGTCTAACTCTTCTTGATTCCCATTGTTTACATTTGATGAAACATTAGTATCTTTTAGAGACTCTTTGACAAAAATCATGTACACAGAAACTGAGCTCTTCATTGACTTATCAAAAGCAAGAGGATTTACAAGTGGAATAGTGCGACCACGCTCACTAGCATCTATATACATGTTCTTTCCCCTGTAGGTGAAGTAGATTTTCCTTTCAGGGAACTTCATGTTGGCAGCCATGCGATCAAACCATGGTGCCCCTAGGATAACATCCTGATGTTGGAGAGGAGAGATGAAGAAGTTTTCTTTGTCGACATAGCTTTGGACATGAAGCCTCAACTTCCCAATCAAGGGAGTAACGGAGGCTTGCTGTCCCTTGAAAGCTGCGTCAGCTATTACCATATCTCCCATCTCAAAAGCTTGAATGCCCAACTTGGTGGCCAACTCTATTGATATGAAGTTGAGAGTAGAGCCAGGGTCAAATAGGATGAAGGCATCATGCTCTCTTACCTTTCCCCAAGCATAGGAGAGTGATGATCCTTTGCAATGAGCATCCTCTTTTGGAGCTTCGATGGTGGAAGCCCTAGGAGTTTCATTGCGAGTATTCTTCTTGGGGCAAGAACGAAAGCCATGTCCTTGCTCCCCACACTCGAAACACTTATGGTCCTTGCGAAAAGCTTCAAGCTCTTCAGGAGAGAGTTTGTTTTTACCTTTGTAAACTCCCTTCTCCTTGGGCCGATTGTTGTTGTTTTTCTTGTTGTTGGAAGTGACTTGGGAATTATTTTGAGCATTGTTTTTCCCCTTTGCATCATTTTTGTCTTTGTTTTCCATGGGCTTGACATTACGTCTAGCCCCTTGATGGAAATTGATGCATGAAGCAACCATGGTGTGATGGATTACTTCGCTACTCGTAGCAGGCCGTTGAGAGTTGATGTATTCGGCCATCTCTTCAGGTAATCCCGCATAGAATTGCTGCCTTTGCTCGGCAAAGTCTATCTTTTGAAAGACAGTAGCCTTGAGATGTAAATCCCAAAACTTGTCTACATATTTGTGGATAGACTCATGGGAGAGGAACTTTAAGCTGCACCATTCGGTAAGCACTTTGTCCTTTGCATCGCTTGAAAGGAATTGCTTCATGATGGAAACTCGTAGAGTTTTCCATGTCTTTGGGGCTTCACCATTTCCATGAAGGCTAGCCCACCATTGACGAGATGATTTTTGGAAGTGCATAGCTACATGGTGTAGCTTAGAGGACTCTGTGAAGCCCTCATCTCCAAAGGCCGCATCAAATTGATGGATGAAGGCCAACACTTTGTCAGTAGCACCGAAGGTGCCATCATAGGTGAGAAAAGAGATACTCTTTCCTCCCTCCTTGAACTTCTTTATCTTTTGTGACCTTCACCATGCAGGAAATGATTTGCGATGTCCTCCCCTCTTGTATTCTCTAGGAGAATAGCCATAACTTTCGTCCGAAGAGGAGGAAGGTGAAGAAGAAGGAGAAGAGGGTGACCTCTTCCTAGCCCTTTTCTTCCTTTGTTTCCTCTCTTGCCTTTCAGAGTGATGAGGAGAAGGACTATGAGTTGATCTTTTCCTCTTGGGAGGAGTAGGCGATCGTCTAGACCACCGTCTTCGTGGAGCCACATCTTCAGAGGAACTTATACTTTCATTACTTTCTTGCTCTTTGGATTCCTCCTCTCGAATGGGAGAGAGTCTTCTTTTGGGGGTCTCTTCAAGAGGCCGCCTAAGCTCTCTCTCCTCTTGGAGAGGAAGGGAAATTCCATAAGCACGAAGTTGTTGAGTAACTTCGGCTTGCAAAGCAGGGTTGCCCATAGCTTGCTGCAACCTAGTGACGAGATAATTCACAAACATGGGAGCATCATCATTAGCACCTTCATGTGCAAAATCAAAGCTGTCAATGTTCATTCTACTCTCTTGATTATTGTCAGCCATGTTAACAAAATTTATGTATGTACTTAGTGTATGCTTTGGCAATTCAAAACCTTAGTTGCCACTCCTCTTAGCCTTTGAAAATCGGCTCTTAAGTATCTACACCCACGGCTCGAAGTGGTTAATTATAGAGACTAGAGGAGTAGGTCTATCATAGCAGAGTTGCCAAGGGCTAGCTCCTTTCGGACTTCTTGTCGCTCAATAATGGTAAAGCCGTAGGCAAGTCTAAAAAGACTCCATTATTAAGTCCAAAGCTCCCGAGGTGTGCACCATCCCCCACATAGTGGGCTCAAAAAAACCGATAATAGATCCAGTTCCACTTACCCTAATATAATTAACAACATCAACCATTTATAGGCTACTTAAGGAACTCTCTTCTTAAGCAAGAAAACAGAAACCAAATGTTCTGATACCAATGTAATGAAATTGGCCTATGTAACTTGAGAGTAGCGGAAATTAATGAGAGTACTTTTGAGAAATAACTTTGTGAGCATAACGGGTGAACATATTTGAAGATAGCAACATAATCATAGCAATTAGTTAACTTGGCATGAACAATACTTTTGCAAGAGAGAGAATTTAGAGAACATGACAACAGTTGAGGACCGAATTTATGTGGAGCCGGTACCCCCTCCAATAGGCATTTGTATTATGATTTCTCCCATTAAGAGAGACTTGTTACAATACAATCTTTGTGTTCCTTGTGACCTAGGTGATGCAATGAAGATGGAAAGCTTCATGCATCACAAACATAGCATAAACTTGAAGAAAGCTTTAACTATCCCAAGCCTCAGTCCCAAGACCTCAAACACCTTCGAAGGTGGAGAGAGCTAGTAGGGAATGAGGGTAGGGAAGAGGAAGAAGAAACATTTCTTAGGAGAAAGAATTAGTTCCTCACTTATCATACTCTTGTTGCTAGCATACATAATAGCATAATAATGAAGAAGAAGGAGATGGCAAGCTTAAGCATTGAAGCATGGCTCTTGGTTGGATTTGTACTCCATAGCCAAGAGTGTTGGTGTAGGCTCTCAACCTCTACTTGCTTGGAGAAGGAGAGGGAGCTCTTGCACTTTGCATAGCACACAATGAGAGTGTTTGTGAGTGTGTGTGGATGAGTATACCCCTTAAGCAACCCCCTAGCTAGCTTGGGTCGACCCCCCCTTGTAGCTCATGCTTGAAGCTCATTGGACCCCTCCAGGCCTAGCCAATCATAAGCAGGAGGCATTACAAGCAGTAGGGGTAGCCTTGAGACAAGTGTCCCCCTTTCCCTTTTGAGAGAGAGGGCTAGATAAATGCTATTAATTAAATCTCCTAAATTACTATTGGACCCCTTGGGTGGCCAACCAATAGGCTTCAGGCATCTCATGAAGGTAACATAGGTAGAGGCCTGACATGTGTCCTTGCTGCCTCCTCAAGCTTGGGCCTTCCTTGTGTGTGTGAGTGTGTGTTCTCTCTCTAGCCCCTAGGAAAAGGGCTCGCCCCCCCTCTTGTAGGGGTCTTTTGAATTTTGGTGCTCAAGCACCTTAGTCATCAAGCATGACTAAGCACTTGGACTAGGGTGTATTCCCACAAGCATCTCAGGCAAGCATGTCAAAGCACCTCGAGCACCTTAATCAAGTAGCAAGTCAAGCACCTCAAGCATGTAGCAGGTCAAGCACCTCAAACATGACAAGCACCTCAAGCATGAAGGAGTACGAGCAGAAGTGCGACGCGAGAGAGAGAGTGCGAGAAGAAGAGCGCGACGATATGGTGAACTCGCTCTACTGTAATGTGTAGAGCATAGTGAGTTCTTATTAGGTTTTAACAAAAGAATATGTGTACATACCTGGCGGCCTGCCCACTTACCTGGGCGACCACATTGGGCTTTATACCCCAAAAACCTCCCACTTAAAGTCCAATGTGGTACTTTAAGTGTGAGAGAAGCTACTATACAAGCTAATATACAAGAGATGTAGAGAAGTGATGTACTACCCTACACCTAACTGCTTGCGAAAATGCGCAAAGCTCTCTGAGGGAAGTCCTTTTGTAAGTAGATCAGCAGGATTTTCTCTGGTGTGAACTTTGACAAGTTGAAGTTGCTTATCCTCGAGAATTTCCCTGATGAAATGATACTTCACATCCACATGCTTTGTCTTTGAGTGATAAACTGGATTGCGAGCCAATTGTATAGCACTTTGACTATCACAATATAACATAGGCATCTCTTCTTTGATTCCCAAACCTGTTACTAGTCGATTAAGCCAAATTGATTCTTTGCATGCCTCTGATGCTGCAACATATTCAGCCTCTATAGTAGACTGAGTAACACAATCTTGTAATCTAGAACGCCATGATACTGCTCCACCAGCCAATGTAAAGACATACCCTGACGTAGACCTTCGGTTGTCTAAGTCACCTGCATAATCTGAGTCTGTAAAACCCTTTACACTTAGCTGCTGACTCCCATAGCATATACACATACTCTTTGTAGCTTTTAGGTATCTTAATATTCCTTTCACTACCTCCCAATGTTTCTTGCCTGGGTTTGACATGTATCGACTTACTACTCCCACTGCAAATGCAATGTCTGGGCGAGTAGCAATCATTGCATACATCAAGCTACCTAGTGCAGACGCATATGGAATCTTATCCATTTCAGCCTGTTCTTCCTCAGACACAGGACAATCTTGTTTGCTAAGTTTCACATATGGTGGCAATGGAACACTCAGTGCCTTTCCCTTCTCCATATTGAAACGTTGCAAAACCTTGTCAATATACTCTGTTTGAGATAACCAAATCAACTTCTTTGATTTGTTTCTCTCAATGCGCATACCAAGTATATGACTTGCCTCACCCATGTCTTTCATGTCAAACCATTTTGCCATCTTTGACTTCAAAGCTGAAATTTCTTCTAAGTGCTTGCCAGCAATCAACATGTCATCCACATACAAAATAAGGATCAGCCAACTGCCATCCTTAGCTTTCTTTGTATATAGACAGTGATCGAACTGACTACGTTTGTAGCCTTGAGAAAGCATAAACTTGTGGAATTTATGGTACCATGCCCTCGGTGATTGTTTTAAGCCATAAAGACTCTTTAACAACTGGCATACCCAATCTTCCTTGCCTTTCTCAACAAACCCTTCTGGCTGCTGCATGTAAATTTCCACATCTAAATCACCATGCAAGAACGTTGTCTTGACATCCATTTGGTACAACACCAAATCTAATATGGCAACCAATGCAAGAAAGCATCTCAATGTAGTCATCTTGACCACTGGAGAGAAGACTTCATCAAAGTCAATGCCTTGTTCTTGCTTAAAGCCCTTGGTACCAAGCCTTGCTTTGTACTTTGACTGACTATCATGAGCGGTGATCTTATACCTGTAAACCCATTTACAGGGTAGAGCCTTTTTGCCCCGTGGTAATTTAACTAGCTTCCATGTCTGGTGTTTATGCAGAGCTGTCATCTCTTACTGCATGGCCAATTGCCAATTCCCGGAGTCCTTCATTTGCACTACTTCCTTGTAACATGAAGGCTCATTGCAATCAGTGAACATGACATAGTTCATAGATGGAACAAACCTATCAGGAGGTCGCGTGACATGTCCAGATCTACGCACAATAGGTGGCTCAGGCTCAGCCACAACTTGTGGTTCCACTCTATCGTGTCCTTGCTCCTCTTGTGCCCTGACATTTTGTCTTGCACGTGCAGGTCCATCTTCTTGGAAGAAAACTCTTCTAATCTCCTCAACCCTCTCAGGTTTAGAATGATATTTGGATTCATTAAAGTGAACATCATTGCTGCGGACAACCTTTCTGGATTTAGAATCCCAAAGTCTGTACCCCATCGCACCAGAATTACCATAGCCTAGAAAGATGCACTTTCTACTCTTTGGCTCAAGTTTGTTCCTAAATTCTTTTGGAACGTGAGTAAATGCCTCACAGCCAAAGACTCTGAGATGCTTGTATGAGGGAATTTTGCCTGACCATACCATCTCTGGCACTGAATCCTTCTGCAAAACCTTGCTAGGAGATCTATTTACAAGATGAATAGTTGTTGATACAGCTTCAGCCCAAAACCCATTTGGCAGCTGTGCATTAGACAACATACTTCTGACCTTCTCTTGTATGGTCCTATTCATCCTCTCAGCAACACCATTTTGAGGAGGATTGTAAGGAGCAGTAAGTTCACGTTTTATACCTTTTGACTCACAAAAGTCCTGAAAGGCCTTTGAAACATACTCTCCACCATTGTCAGTGCGTAAGCATTTAAGCTTCTTGCCACTCTGATTCTCCACAAGTGTCACAAACGTTTTGAAAACACTAAACGCTTCATCCTTGTGCTTGAGAAAGTAAACCCATACTTTCCTCGAGTAATCATCTATAAATGTCATAAAGTAAGAAGCTCCCCCTAGAGATAGGTTAGGCATAGGTCCACACAAATCACTATGAACAAGTGCCAACTGTGTATCTCTTCTACTGCTTCTATGCTTATGTGGCTGCTGTGTTTGCTTACCATACAGACAATGCTCACAGAATTCAAAATCATTAAATGAAAAGACAGGCAAATAACCAGAACGAGACAAGATTTCCATTCCCTTCTTGGACATATGTCCTAACCGGATATGCCACAAAGAAACGTTCGGCTGCTCGGTTACATTGATTACATTTTTAGAGACATTTGATACATAAATCATGTAAAGTCCTACAGACTTTACTCCATGTGCTATTGTCATAGAACCCTTGGATATCTTCGACATGTTCTGTCCAAAAATGGTGACGTAGCCAGCATCATCAAGTAAACCTGTGCTGATCAAGCTCTTTGTAATTGCGAAAACATGTCTCACATTCTTCAGCATGAAAAAAGAGCCATTCTGAAACTTCAATTGAACATCTCCAACACCTAAGATCTCACATGTCTGCCCATTGCCTAGCCGAACATGATCTTTAGTGGTCACATAAGAAGTAAACCACTCCTTGTTTGGAGACACATGAAGTGATGCCCCTGAGTCTATAATCCAGTCACTCAGTGCATTTCCATCAGATGCTGTAAGAAGAGCTGAGTCCATTGTATTCTTCAAGAAGTAGATGTCTCCTGACACTAGACTGTCATCCTCTGCAACAGTGTTTGTCACATTTATTTCTTGAATCTTCACTGAGGAATTGTTCTTCTCACCATGGTCTTCAGATTTCTCTTTGCCTTTTTCTGCTTTCCATTCTCTGCAGTCTCTTTTCATGTGACCCTTCTTGCCACAATGTCAGCATTCTACGTCACTCTTGCCTTTAGCACTGCGGGACTTGCTACGAGACCGATTCCTCTTTCCACCTTCGTACTTTTCTTTGGTCCTTCCCCTGACAACTAAGGCTGTTCCTTTGCCTTTGTCCATTGTCTTTCTATTGGTTTCTTCAGTAAGCAGACTTCCTTCTACACCTTCTATGTTCAAACCATATGGAGGTGCAGAATTACTCAAAGCTGTGCGAAAAGTGTCCCAACTTTCCGGCAATGTGATCAACAGGAACATAGCTCTAACAGGTTCATCAAACTTGACACCTTGAGCTGACAACTGACTATAGATTGTGTTGAATTCATTCAGATGATTGGACATAGGTGTCCCTTCTTTCATCTTCAAGTCAACAAGCTTCTTAAGCTAGTATACCTGTGAAGCTGCACTCTCCTTCTAATGAAGATCACTCAGCTTTAACCATGCTTGATAAGCCGACATCTCGTCTGCTACATTGAAGTAAACGCTTTGTGCCAAAGTCAGCATAATGGTAGAAAGTGCCAATTCATCCATTTCGCTCCATTCATCTTCGTCCATATCTTCTGGTTTTATCCCCTTGAGCTTTATAGGTTTTATCTGCTCCTTTTGTACCAACACGTGCCGAATCTGCTTCTTCCACAATGGGAAATTGGTTCCATCCAGCTTCTTGATATTGTAAAGAGCAGTGTCCTGTGATCCAGCCATAGCTACGCGTCACAGTAGTTTACTTTCCTGGGAAAAATTCGACAGAGTTTCCCCTGTAAACTGGCCTCTGAACCAATATCAACCTGTCAAACGAACCAAGAAAGCTTCAGATTCTGCATAAATTTTGGCAGAGTCTCCTTTGTAAAATGGCTCTGGTGTACTAAAAACAGACCAAAAAACAGCTCAAAAACATTGTCTCTCTGACACTGTAAGCTGTGGGTAAACCTGTCCTGCACCTGTACTGTCTCTCACTGTCCTGTCACTGTCCTATAAGCATAGACTGCGACAATGCCTCAACGGCAGTAAAGCAAAGATGCAATCCCAACTGTCTAACTCACAGTCAATACATCCTAGCTGCCTATCTAAGGGTGCTCGAGGGATCGCTCCAAGACCTGTATCACCGAAAGGATCTCAACATTCGAGAATCCCCCAGCTCAATAAAACCTCACTCGACCCTCAACAAAGGCTGCAGTAAATCTGACAGTACATAGACTTCCCACAAAGTCATACATCCACAAATTTCCCACTGTATGCTGTAACCGCTGCGGCGGTTGTTTGCTGCGTGACTCACAGCCAGCAAACCCTCAACAGACATACATCATCTCTGACAATACATCCCATGTGGAAGTACCTGCAATGTCAGGATGAAATCTGGAATATCAAGCAGCAAACACAAGCTACCTGATGAACTAGTGGATGTCGCCTACAGTCTATGTGTAGATGCGCCCGTGTCGTATGTGACAGGCCTCCAAGAACTGTGAGCCGTCCTTCGATGTGTAGACAGCCACAAATCAACACTCTGGGAGTGTCGATATCCTCAGCACCTGCAGTCGTAGGCTGAAAACCCCAAATTTGCAGAGTCGGATCTGCACCCGCTCAGACCACGTAGTCGAAAATGGCCTGCGCAGACCTTTGTCGAAACCGAACGGTGGCCGAGATGACCTCAGAATGAATTTCTGACAACACCAAGCCCATCGGGCTTATCTACGAGATTTGGGGCCGTGTCTTTGCTTGTCGAATTTCACTCCAATCTGAGCTGGTGACTCTAGCCTCCTGTAGTGCTGCCCCGAGCCTCGATCGGAGCTCTGATACCAGTTGAAGGAGTACGAGCGGAAGTGCGACGCGAGAGAGAGTGCGAGAAGAAGAGCATGACGATATGGTGAACTCGCTCTACTGTAATGTGTAGAGCATAGTGAGTTCTTATTAGGTTTTTACAAAAGAATATGTGTACATACCTGGCGGCCCGCCCACTTACTTGGGCGACCACATTGGGCTTTATACCCCAACAAAGCACGACAAGCACCTCGAGCTTGGGCCGGGTTCCCACCTCAAGCTCAGCCCTAGCTTACCTAAGGTCAAAGGACTTTTACACACATTATTGGAGGTCTTCAATGAAGCTAACCCTAAGGTCTTATGCTCCATTGGTTAGCCTTGCTCTTTGATAGACCATCTCTCATTTGGGCCCCTTTACCATTGGCCCCGTGTTGAGATAGATCTATAAGCACATATCTATATCTTAACACTTGTTCCCGTTTATTCTCCCACATTAAGTGATCAATTTAATATGAGAAAATCATTTGGGTTGGTTAGATATTAGATTTTATGACAGTCCTTGTTTGGAAATTGATTTGAGAAGCCACCATAGTATGGTGTATAACCGCCGATATGGTGTGTGGCCTTTGGGAGTTGTTATACTCCGCCATTTTTCAGTTAAGCCCGCACAAAATTGTTGCTTTTGCTCTCCAAAATCCAAAATTTTGAAGATAGTGGCTTTGAGTTGTAGGTCCCAAAACTTGTTTAAATATTTGTGAATGGATTCATAGGGAGAGAGCTTCAAGATTCGCCATTCGGTGAGTACTTTGTCTTTGCCATCGATTGCCAAAAACTGCTTCATAATGGAAGCTCTTAAAGCTTTCCATGTTCGTGGAGCTTCACCGTTGGCCCGTAGGCTAGACCACCATTGTCTGGCGGACTTTTGAAAGTGCATAGCTACATGGCATAGCTTAGAGGACTTCGTGAAGCCCTCATCTCCAAACGCCGCATCGAACTGTTGGATAAAGGCCAAGACTTTGCTCATAGCACCAAAGGTGCCATCATAGGTAAGGAAAGAGATGCTCTTCCCTCCCTCTTTGAACTTTTTGAGCTTGGACACCTCTTCCACGTGGCATAGGATTTCCTATGGCCTCTTCTTTTTGATGGTTCAAAAATTGCATCATCACTTTCTTCAGAAGATGAAGAATTTGAGGAAGATGGAGAAGAGGGTGACCTCTTTCTCGCCTTTTTCTTACCTTGATCTTCTTTGTCTGCACCATCACTTTCATAAGAGGAAAAGGATGAAGAAGATGGAGAAGAGGGTGTCCTCTTTCTTTCCTTTTTCTTCTCTTGCTTTTTGTCATCCCTCTTTGAAGTATGGTGTGGAGAAGTGTGCCATGGTCTTCTCCATTTTGGAGGTGATGGAGAGCGTTTAGCCCGCCGTCTTCATGGAGTCATCTTTGCCGAGGTGGCAGGAGACTCACTTATTTCTCGTTCCTTCGATGGAGGCTCTTGAGATCTCCTTTGAGAAGGAGATGCGTCATCAAGAAGAAAATTTCTGAGCCCTTCGTATGGATCCTCTTCTTCTTCCCGAATCGGAGAGAGGGCTCTTTTGGAAGTCTCACAAGGAGGCTTCCTAGGTGCTCTCTTGGCATGGTGGGGAGCTTGGAGAATCCCATGAGCAAGAAGCTGCCATTGCACTTCACTTTGAAGGGATGGGTTGCCCATGGCTTGTTGAAGCCTAGAAACAAGAAAGTTAACAAGCATAGGGGCATCATTAGTAGCATGCTCATTAGCAAAATCAAAGTTATTGACATTAATTTCACTCTCTTTACTATTGTCAATCATCCTAACAACTTTTAGGTGTAGTTTGGCACTTCAAGCCCTAGTTGCTACTCCTCTTTACCCCTTTAAAAAAAGCACTCAAGCTACTGTACCCATGGCTCGAATACCATCGATTACAAGGAATAGAAGAGAGGGTCGTTCAACACCAAAATAGTACCAACTCCTGTCAAGCTTCTAATAGCTCATTAGTGGTTAAGCCTTAGGCAAGCCCCATAGGACTCCACTATTAAGACCATAGCTCTCGATGGTGATGCCCCATTATCTACACGAAGGCAGGCGCACTGCAAGGCTAAAAAATCCCTATTTCTACTTACTCACATGCAATTAATAATACCAACCATTTATAGCTAGCTTGAGGACCTCCCTTCTTGAGCAAGAAAAGAGAAACCTTCTTCTCTGATACCAATGCAACATTTAATGGCCTAGTAACTTGTCTGTAGCGGAAAATACCATGAACATAGTGAGCATTTCATTAGAATAGATTCCTAATGAGAATAACAAGAGTGCTTGGGTGGAGAGAGCAACAAAAAGTATAACACCTAGTTAGATAGCATGAATAATACTTCAAAAGAGAGAGAAATTAAGCTATTGACAACATTTGAGGACCGGATTTACATGGAACCATTCCCCCCTCCAAAAGGCTTTGTATTATGGTTTCTCCCATCAAGAGAGACATTTTACAATACAATTCTTTGTGTTCCTTCAATACTAGCTAGTGCAATGAAGATGGAAGCTTCAAGCACTAAGCAAAAAACTTATCAAACATAACATCAATTCCCTCACGGTCTCAGACCCAAGACCTCACACACCTTCGAAGATGGTGAGAGCTAGCGGGGTATGAGAGTAGATTGAGAAGAAGAAGTAGTAGTCTTACGAGAAAGATGTACATCTCCTCACATAATCACTCATATTACCATAGCTTAGCTTAGTAATTAGCATGGTAGAGGATATGAGCATGCATTGAAGCTTGGATCTTGGTTGGATTTGCATCAAAGCGAAGAGTTGTTGGTGTAGGCCTCCCTTCTCACAAGCTTGGAGTAGGTGATAAGCTTTCCATTAAAGCTTGAGAAGGAGAAAGAGAGTCTTCTTACTCCACACATGGACTAGTGTGAGTGTGTATGCAATAATTCCTTTGAAAAATAAGCCCCCCCTCTCTCTCTTGGTCGACCTCTCTTACTATTTGCTCATGCTCACACCCTATTGGCCCATGCCAGGCTTAGCCAATGAAATTTAAGCAGCATAAGTGATAGCCTTCTGACATGTGTCCCCCTTTCCCTTTTTGTGAGAGCTTTAGGTAATAAATTAATGCAACTAAAATTCTGATAGGACCCCTTTGGCTCCTGGCCAATAGGAATCAGGCAAGCCATTCGGCTATTGAATGCTCATTGGACCCCTTGGGAGACTGTCCAATAGTCTTCTAGAGAGCTTAATTCTTATTGGTTCTTTTATTAAATGTTTTTAAATTAGTCAAACTAGATTTACTCTAGTCTAATTCTCATTGGTCCACCTCCATGGCCATCCAATAGGATTTGAGTACACCTTGTGGGCATCTGGCCTAGGGAGCTGACATGTGTCCCTCTTTCCCTTTGTGTAAAGGAGCTTGTGAGTGTGCCTGTGTGTTTCTCTCTCATATCCTACTTCTAGGGCTCACCCCCTCCTATGTAGGGATGCATGAAGACCTTTTGAGCACACACAAAGCATCCAATTTTCCTAGGCTTTTGACCTTTGGACACAACCTTTGAATTTTGGAACCTTAGCATTTTGGAAGT
Organism: Adiantum capillus-veneris; assembly: GCF_014529385.1. Lineage (NCBI taxonomy): Eukaryota > Viridiplantae > Streptophyta > Polypodiopsida > Polypodiales > Pteridaceae > Adiantum > Adiantum capillus-veneris. The sequence continues at coordinate 75,279,646 of NC_140932.1, read as the reverse complement.
CTTAATGGGCTGAACCTTAGGGTCTTTTAAGCCCATTGTTGCACCTTGCTCTTTTGCAGATGGCCCCCCCTTTGGATCTCTATTTTCCCTGCTTTGGAACCCTACTGTGGCCGGGGTCTTCTAGCTTAACCAATATTCTAGCTTTTTCTCCCCTGACACTTCCCCATATTAAATGATCAGTTTAACATGAGAAAATCATTTAAGGATTAGATATTAGTTATTATGACAGTTTTCAATGCTACAAAGTTCAAAATTTATTTGCCGAGGAAGCTCTTTCACTTCTACGTTGATCATCAGGCTTTACTTTATCTGCTTAATAAGGTTGTCATCCAAGGAAGATTAGTAAGATGGACGATGTTCCTTTTGGAATTTGATTTTAAGATATTTCATAAGCCTGGCAAGAATCACCATGGTGAAGATTTCCTAACTAGAAGCATAGAAGGTATCGCATTGACGTCCTTAAGAGATTCACCAATGGATCCTGAATTGTTTCGAAATAAGACTTTGGAGAAGACACATCCAAAGTGGCAAGATATGTATGATTTCCTACAATATGGCGGAATACCGATGAGACTGGTCACTCTGGTATTGATGGAGTATTAAGGAGGTGTGTTCCTATAAAGGTTGGATGCAGACTATTATTAAAGTTCACATCGGGAGCTCAAAAAGGCACTTTCCTACTAACACCACTTAGAATAAAAAATTTCAAGCTAGTTTATGGTGGCAAAATATGATATTAGATGTTCGAGCCTTTTGCAATACATATGATATTTTCGAAAAAATGGGCAAACCTACAATAATAGATATGACTCTTGTGACCACTATTCAACCCTTGGGAATATTTATCAAGTGGCGTTTGGATTTTATGTGGCCTTTTTACCCAGAAAGAATAAGTATATAGTCACCCTAGTTCATATATGAGCATATCATATGTTGGTATGGTTGTCCTCTGAAGATAGTTTCACATTAGGGAACTCATTTCATAAATGATACTATTCACATCTTGATTGAAATGCTTGCCATTTAGCATCATAAGTCAATGCCTTATTATCTTAGATGCAATGGACATGCTAAGAGTAGAAGGGTGTATGAATGGTGAGGTGGTACACTAGCTATCCATTTTTTGGCTGGTAGCTAATGGTTGGAGCAACTTGGGTTTGTCGGTGGTGGCACCCCAAGTAAAGCATTAGTATTGTAGGAGAGTAATTTTTTTGAAATTGGAGAGTATCTGGGGGGTCCAATAATTTAATCAACATTAGTAGTTGGGTGTCCAACAATATACTAAGGGTAGGTAGTGCATTAAAGTCGATAGCACAAAAATGAGGGGGGGGGGGATGAAGGGAGAGAAGAGAAGTGAAAAAGCACTGTGCTACAGTAAGTAAAAGGAACAAACCTCTACAAATTATCTCCCCCCATGCGAGCAACATGGAAATCCAAGCCCATGTAGAGCAAAAATAGAAGGAACAAAGGGGAGAGCATGTGAAGGAATAAAGGGAAGATCAAGGTGCACAAATATCTCCTACAAGAGTTTCTTCTAGGAGGAAGAGGAAGGCATCTACCTAGGTTGCATAATAAAAACCTACCTCCAAGAAAATTCCCTCTTAGGTACCTATAGCAACCCTCTCGTAACGTCCCATTGGCAATCTCCGCATGTTGATTTTGAAAGGAAGTCCATCTTTTACATGAGCAGGATGGAGGTTGCTAACGTTTACAATCTCAACGATAGTGGCTAGGACCCAAGGTTGCTTTTGGAGGAGAATTTCTTAGATGAAGACTGGTTGCAAGTGTTTCTTGAGGTGCCTAGGGGGGAAGCAAAGTCAAGTGTAAGACGATGAAGAGGGAGTATTGGAAGAAAATTTTCACCCTATTCACCAAGAGCTTTGAATAATTATGGCATAGAGGCCACAAAGGCCTTCGCATGTGGTTTTCTGTATGAACATCTAAAGGTAATGGTGAAATGGGCTGCCTTTGCTGAGAGGATTGTCACAAATATGAAAGTTTCAAAGCTTCAAATTAAAAAAACAGAGATGGGCATCTTTCCATTCTTTGCTACACTAGGTAGCTCACATCAGATGAACTCTTGCACTGATCTAGATGATCTGGGTGGTGATGCTCACAAGTCCTTTGGAATGTCTATAGGTTCCAAAAGGAGGTAGCTTGGGAATCTATCCCTGCATGCATTAGATGATGTGGTCAACATGGTTGGAGAGAAGCGCCGAGAGTCAATGCTTGAACACGGTCAGTTGGCACACAAACTAGAGGAACTGAAGGCATGCTTGCATTGCAACGAGGGACACATGTGAGTCATTTGAAGTGTCAAAAGATAGCTTGATGCTACTAGAGCTCGACTACAAGTCCTACAATGTAAAAATGCAAAAGGCCCAAACATGGATAAAGAAAAAACAAAGATTAAAAAACTTAAGTTGACCACTGGTTGTGCTAGAGAAAGAGGTTGATAGGAAGGAAGAATATACATAGGCTTTAAGCACAAACCTATCATTTGTCACGTCTATGTAATTGAAGAAAAGTTTTGTCTTTCTACAAGTGCCACCAAATATGGCTCCTATAGCGAATGTAGGGGCATACATAGTGTTTGAGACTTGCATAGCATGTGGATTGTTCATGTGCAACATTGAAACATTGGGCATGTTTATGCTTCCTTGCAAGCATGTGGACCATATCTACTACTTTGCACATGTTTCTCTTGATGAAATTTGTTGCATCACTGTAGGATGTACCCAAGTCATCTCTCACAAAATCAAGGAGTTATATTGGCAATACATCGCATGCTTGCACCAAGATTGGTAAGTGTATTGCATTTGTATTATGTTTTATTGTTGCATTGTTGTAGGATTTACCCAGACCATCTCACACAAAATCAAGGAGTTAATGTGTGGGGATTTTGGCAATACATCTCATGCTTACATTGAAATAGGTAAGTTTATTGTGTTTATTATTAATTTTTTTAATTCAAGATTATGTAGTGTTATTGCCATGTTAGCTAGAGCATTTGTAATGATGACTATGGCAGATGTAGTATTTTTAGTGATGTTCATGCATTTTGTCATGGTTGTAGCTACCTAGCCTGTTGGTGACCTAGTGCCTACCTATTGGCTACCTACTAGCTACCGACTACCAAACTACTGGTCACCTAGTAGCTACCTATTGGCGACCTAGTGCCTACCTATTGGCTACCTACTACCAAACTATTGGTCACCTAGGAGCTACCTACAAGCTACCTAATGATACCTACTAGCTACCTACCGATTATCTTCTTGCTATCTATCAACTACCTACTAGCTACCTACCAACTACCTTATGGCTACTACCTTTAGGTAGCTACTAGCTACCTACCAATTAAATACTAGCTACTACCTTTAGGTACCTACTAGATACCTACAAATTAAGTACTAGCTACTAGTAGCTATTTGCTAGCTACCGACTGGGTACCTTACCAGTTATCTACTAGCTACTTGCTAGTTACCTACTACCTACAAGCTAGCTATCACTAGCTACCTACTAACTATCTTGCTAGCTACCTACTAGATAATTTTTAGCTACCTACTAGCTACCTAAGAGCTACTAGCAGGTATCTACTTGGTAACTACCAACACAGTGGGGTTAGTGACAAGTGTTGCTTTGGTGGTAGTTACCAACACAACAATGGGGCTGGCCAACATTGTTATTGTGATGGTAGTTACTAGTAAAGGGTAGGGTATGAAGACTCCAAAAAGAGAAAAAAAGATATTCTTTGATATTCTTGCAATGCCTTATATCATGAATGAAGGGGCATTGGTAGGTGATGGGCAGCAAGAGCCCCATTTGGTGAAGCATCCATAAGTCAAGTGCACTACACTCCCCTCAAGCTGAGGTGACGCATGGTGATGTGCAACTAGAGCCCACATAGTCCCATTCTACTGGATTGAAGCAAGGAGAATCCCCACAAGAGTCTCACATTCATGAGGAAAATGTAGATGCAACTTCCTCAAAGGTAGAGCAACTAGACTTGAAAGATGATATCAATGACTTAAGTCACTCGGTGGACCGATGTGCTGATGCCTATGCCACTAATGTATATCTTACCAAAAGTCTTGGTGTTAGACATGAATGGGCTTCTTTTAAGAAGATACACCTCATCAGAGTATCCTCCATATGGCAAAGGGTGTACGGTGGCAGTGGAACTTGGGGCACCATCTTGATCAGGCCAGATGTACATGACTTTGTTGGGGAATGTGACAACATGTTTCATCTTTGCCTATGGTAGGCTTCCTACATTATGAGAAACATTGACATGGTCATGGAAGAATGTTTTTGTGGGCTGCATGCTCAAATCTAGAGAGAAATACTATCACAGGAAGAGTGCACTTCAAAGCCATTCAAACTCAAAGACGTCAGATAGTTTTGCAACAGAAGTACCAACCAATATTTGCACAGGGGCTTGATCAACTTCTCTTACAAAAGCCACAATCTCTTATTGTGGATGATATATATGTTATAAGAGTATGCTAAATCATGACATGGCCATGATATGTCCACCTACATTTGACATAAAGGACAAATCACAAGTTCCCTACTATCTCACTATAACTATATTTTCATGGCTGAAGTGGTGGAATGTGCCCGAGGATCCTGATGAGTATGTGCCACGAATCGTGATCCATGTTTGGCAGTCTTTTGGGGTGAAACTTGGTAGGCATGTCCCTATAGCCTATCCTAGTACACTAGTGAAATCTTTTTAAATTTGGATAAGTTTTTCCCAACTTTACCCAATTTCCCAGTTTATGGCCCAATATGGTATGACTTTGCCATATTGGATTTTTGGATGCTAGCTTTGAGATATCCTTGTGGCTAGACTATTTGAGATTTTGAAGATCTAATGATTTGAAGTTGAAATCCACTCCCAAATCTAGCTGTCTATCAAATTTCATAGTATTTGGGATTTGTTTGACCATCCTAACCTTGTTGGCAAGTTTGGCCCATTTGCCAAGATTTTTTGCACTATCTTGGGATACACTTGAGCATACCAACTTTTCAACTCACTAGCTTTACCAAACACTTGACTTTAGTATCTGCACTTTGAAACTGCTTAATCATTGCACGATAGACCATTTTGTGCACCAAAAATTTTGAAAAATTGCTATATGCTTCCATATTTGACATGTGTAATAACTTTTCACTCAATTCTTGACAATTTTGCTCTTGAGGTACATGCATTGCAATCCATGTTTTGGGACCAAATATGACAAATATTGTGGGATGGGTCCTCACATGTTTCCTAAGCTATTGGTCATCATAATTTTGAATTTGGATCATCATCATAAGCTAGATTTTTTGTGTCGTGTGAACCATTCACAATTGATCTTGCTAGGTTGAGGTTCATACCTGTGAAATTTGGTGGGGTAAGAGGCCTCTGAGTGTTCGTAGCCGGCGAAAACTATTAGGAAGCTCTAGGTCACCAAAGCTCTCTCTCACTCTCTTTGAATGTAACAAAATGCAAATGTGGTCTATCTTGCCCAATTTTGCCTATATGTGCCCGACCTACACGGTGTGCTGAGTGTATACTTACCTCGTTTGCTCACATTTTTCATAACATACCACCTGCGGTTCAAAAGGCTCATCATTTGGATGCCTGATCATTAATTGCCCTCAATTTTGCAATTTTGGTCTGTTGACATGCCAATTTTTGGTCCGTTGCAAGAAGGCCCAAATTTTGACTCGTGCCAAATCCTTCCAAACTTGACATGCTCAAAGCTCTTCCTTTGTAGATTTGACGTTTACTTTTAGAAATTGATTTAGACCTTTTTGACTCTGATTTTTTAATTTTTTATCCTGTTTAAATCAAAAAGGAAAGAAAATTATTGAAAATTGTTGTTATTTGGTCAAAAATTTGGCCAAAATTATGCCATACACTCATACATATACACTCTCACTTTAGGCATCAAGTCTGTCAAAATTTGTCATTGTGACTCATGGTTATGCTTGATAAGGGTTAATTCCTACTAAAAAGCAATGAAAAAGCAAAAATTAAAGCAAAAAAACACACATTGTATACTATATACATGATTTCTGAACATCTTGCAGCTTTAGATCTTGCAACAAGCTGCTCAAGCTACTGTTACTCCCCTCTTCTCATTGTGAGTCGTGTGGGACAAAGGTTTGTGCAATGTGCCTGGGCGCAAACAACGTGCCTATGCAAGGTCGTGGAATCTGGCCCTATTGTGTGTATGCAAGAGATGCATTGGGTAACAATATGCTAAGCAACGTGTGGGTACTGAACTAAGTGTTTCGTGGTTTTTATTGGCGAGGTTCCATCTAAAGTGCGTTGTCAGAATACAAGTTTTTAGAGATGGCATGCCTGATGGTTGGTGTTTTGAGTGCTTTTGGTGGGCTGATCATTTGGGTTGGTGTGGATTTTTGTACCGACTTGTATGCTGGTTGTGGAGACTGTGAAGGTTGTTATTATTTTGGTCGCTTGGGTCTCCATTTCTAAATTGGTTTGCTGGAGGTTGGTGGCTTCAATTATTGGGATTGTGGAATCCATTTATACTTGGGTTTATTTGATGGAGAGTTGGACCGCGTTGTGGATTTCTTCTTCCAAGTATAACTACTTTGATTGTTTATAGTTCTGCCTATTTGTTGCTGGATTAAATTGGAAGGCAGATTGGTGTTTTGTGGCTTGGGTACCCATATCTGCTTCGATTTGATTGCCAATATGGATTTCTTTATCCAAACTTACTTGATTGGTTCCACATGGGTTTCTATAGATTGTGTAGGCTGCATTGCAGACTGTGATTTTAGTTGCAATGGCTATACATTCTAAAGATGATCTGCTGGTGCCAAGGGAGTGACATGCAAGGTGACTTTAGGGTTGAATTGTAGGGTGTCATTTTAACAATGTAGAAGTGCGCTGTACATTTGTATCCATGAGACTCCCAAGATAATTGCTTCATTAAGATCTGTATCTGCCATTATGTGAAATTGATGGGACAGTGATTGCCATCAATGTTGAATGTTACGTTGGCCTATCCCAAGATGACTATTGTGGCTTTGTTGGTTGCTATTAGCTCGATCTTCATTGGCATCAATATACCATCTGACAGTGTTAGGTATGTTGAATACTTCATGGCATTGACCCGTGCACCCGTATCTACAAGTGCTCTTTCTGTTGATCCATCTGTTGCCAATTGGATATTGATTCATACATCCATACCTCCAAGCCAACTAAGCTCTCTTTGAATTGCAATGATAGGAGGAGATGGGGTTTTCACTTGTCAAACTAGAGTTGTGTTTTTTGGGGGGGTCCACATTCCGAGCGAACAAAACCCAGCGACACATTTTTGGAGCAAATCTTGTTGAAAACTTGATACAAAATGCATACTTGCTTAAGTTATCTATGCACAAAATCAATTGACTTGTTACTAGTAACTGGGGTTGAAATAGTAACAAAATCAATTCCGTGGCTGTCTTCTTCAAGAGTTTCCTTTGGGTTAATAAATATTGGTCGTCTTTGTAATGGAATTGGCCTATTAACTTGAGAGTAGTAGAAATTAGAGAGAGTACTTACTTTGTGAGCATAGCGGGTGAACATAATTAAAGTTAGCAACATAAACATAGCATTTAGTTAACTTGGCATGAACAATACTTTTGCAAGAGAGAGAATTTAGAGAACATGACAACAGTTGTGGATTGGATTTATGTGGAGCCGGTCCCCCCTCCAATAGGCATTTGTATTATGATTTCTCCCATCAAGAGAGACATGTTACAATACAATCTTTGTGTTCCTTGTGACCTAGGTGATGCAATGAAGATGGAAAGCTTCATGCATCACGAGCATAACATAAAATTTGTGGAAAGCATTAACTAGCCCAAGCCTCAGTCCCAAGACCTCAAACACCTTCGAAGGTGGAGAGAGCTAGGAGGGAATGAGGGTAGGGAAGAGGAAGAAGAAACATATCATAGGAGAAAGAACTAGTTCCTCACTTATCATCACTCTTCTTGCTAGTATACATAATAGCATAGTAATAAAGATGGCAAGCTTAAGCATTGAAGCATGGCTCTTGGTTGGATTTGCACTCCATAGCCAAGAGTGTTGGTGTAGGCTCTCAACCTCTCTACTTGCTTGGAGAAGGAGAGGGAGCTCTTGCACTTTGCACAATATACCATGAGTGAGTGTGTGTGTGTGTGTGTGTGTGGGAGAGTATACCCCCTAAGCAGGACCCTACTTGCTTTGGTCGACCCCCCCTTGTAGCTCATGCTTGAAGCTCATTGGACCCCTCCAGGCCTAGCCAATCACAAGCAAGAGTCATACCAAGCAACAAGGGTAGCCTTGGACAAGTGTCCCCCTTTCCCCTTTGAGAGCGAGGGCTTAATAAATGCTTAAACAATTAAATAAAACCAATAAATGATCATTGGACCTCTTGGAAGGCCAGCCAATAGGCTTTAAGCACACCATGAGGGTAACCTAGCTACGGGCTTGACATGTGTCCTACTTGCCTCTTGGGCGAGGGGTGCCCTTTGGGAGAGAGAGTGGTCAAGAACCAACCCCCCCTTCTTGCATGGCTCGCCCCCTCCTTGTAGGGATTCACTTTGACTTTTGTGCCACATCAAGCCCCTCAACCTTGGGCCTAGTTCTCACCACAAGCTTGGCCCTTAAGCCCCTCAAGCTTGGACTGGGTTCTCACCTCAAGTATAGCCCTAGCATCTCAAGCATGACAAGCACCTCAAGCATCTCAATCATCAAGCACCTCAAGCATCTTAAGCACTTTAGTCATCAAGCATGACAAGCATCTCAAGCTTGGGCCTGGTTCCCACCTCAAGCACAACCCTAGCTTACCTAAGGTCAAAGGAATTTTACACTAACTATTAGAGGTCTTCAATGAAGCTAACCCTAAGGTCTTTATGCTCCATTGGTTAGCCTTGCTTTTTGATAGTCCATCTCTCATTTGGGCCCCTTTAACATTGGCCCCATGTTGAGATAGATGTATAAGCACATGTCTATATCCTAACCCTTGTTCCCGTTTATTGTCCCACATTAAATGATCATTTTAATATGAGAAAATAATTTGGATTGGTTAGCTATTAGATTTTATAACATTACCTCTCTCTTGAAATGATAGTGATCCTCGACTATGAGGTAGAAGAGATAAAGCCTTAGTCATTAGTCAATCTTACTTAGCGGGTAGAGGATCTCTTTTTACCCTACGACATCTTTCCAAGATGGATGACTAATCCATTTGGTGCTTGGGAGACATAGCTGCCGCAAGCATGTTTGCTCTTTAGTCCATTTCATTCTCCAAAGTAGAGTGACAAATTCTATTTGGTGTTTGAGAGACTTTGTCATCACAAACACGATTCTAAGCATGCATACTATTGCAATTTGTGCACAATAAAAAAGAGCACTAGTGTTATAAGACAAAAACATTGGTCATTTAAGAAAAATATATTTGTACATGTGCTTACTCTAATGTAGCATTCTAAGCATTGACAAGGTTCATACTATCCTTAAGCTGTATTCCTTGCATCCATCTAGCATCTTCAAAAGGATACTTTTTGAACTTAATAAGATACCATTGGATAATCTTACCATGTCGTAGTACCTTGTCTTCAGGCCGAAGAATAGCTCCGAGTTGTAGCACCTCTTCTTGGTCTTCAACTTCTAGAGGGTCTTCAATAATTGGTTCACTTGGAGGCTCTCCTTTGTAGGGCTTCAGTAGGCTCACATGAAAAGCATTGTGTATGAGCCAATGGTTGGGCAACTTGAGTTGATAAGCCGCGTCATTGATAGGCTTCAAGATTTTGGAAAGGACCATAGTTTCTTTTTGCTATCTTAGCATAATACTTTTGATGGCCCATAGGATTTTTACCCGTAGTTTGCCTCAATCGAGCCTTAGGAAACTTAAGTAAGACCCAATGATTTTCTTTGAATGTTAAGGCTCTTCTATGCTTGTCATGAGCAACAACTTTTTTCCTTTGTTGAGAGATGGATATAGCCTCCTTAATCTTTCAAAAAGATTCTTGTAGGTCACTTTCTCACGAAGGGAATGGGGAACACATAGCCGATTGTCGTGGAGAAGATAACCATCCTGCAAGGTGAATGATTCCTCTTTCTTTTTCAAAGCAAGGGTTGGGATTATGTCTTTAAAGTCAGGGTCAGTAGCATACTCATCTATCATAGAAGATAGATCATTGTGAGTAGCTATAGACATCACATTAACTTTTGGTCATTGTGAAAGTGCATCAGCCACTTGATTGTACTTACCAGCAATATGGAGATTAAATTGTGAAAGAAAATTTTCCCAACTCATTTGTTTGTTGAAAATCTTGGTTTGCGTCATGAAATACTTGAGACTTTGGTGGTCTGTTTAGAGAATGAATGGGGGTCCCTAATAAGTAGTGCTTCCATGTGTCTAGGGCATGTAGAATAGCTAAAAGCCTTCGGCTCTCATATGCTATGGCATGCCCTTCTTGAAGCAAAACTACTCGAAGGCATCACCAGAAGCATCACATTGGACTCAAATGGTTTTGAGAGATCTAGAAGAATGAGGAGTGGTTGGGAGGTAAGCTTGTCTTTTTGAGCTTGTCAAAAGCATTTTGCTCTTTAGCAGTCCATAAATACTTAATGTTCTTCTTTGTTAAGTCATGTAGTGGTCCTACTACTTGAGAGAATTTTGCTATGAAGTGTCTATAGTATACACACATATCAATAAAGCTTCTTAGCTCATGTAGATTCCTTGGATACCATCTTGAGAGATAATATGACCTAAATATTGAATCTCTTGAAGGAAAAATTCTCTTTTCTTTTGGCTGAGAAAAAGCTTGTTCTCCCTCAATACTTGAAAAATCACTTAGAGATGTTGCTTATGTTCTTCCAAATACTTGGAATAGATGATGATATCATCAAAGAACACTCCAGTGAAAAACGTTGTGCGAAACGCGGTCTTTAGGATATCTTCATCCACTATCCTTATTTGATGATAGCCACTTTTAAGGTCAATCCTACTAAAGTAGGTAGAGGCTTGTAGCTTATCAAACAAATCTTCTACCCGAGGCACATGAAATTTGTTTTTGATAGTGATATGGTTTAGTGCTCAATAGTCCACACACATACGGTACGTTCCATCTTTCTTTTGCACTAAAAGGAGTGGAGAACAAAAGGGAGAGGAGCTATGCCTCACTATCCCTTTGTCTACCAATTCTTGTACTTGCATCATGATCTCCTCTTGTTGTGCTTCAGAGACTCGATATGGAGGCTTGTTAGGCGGTGAGCTTCTTGGAAGGAGCTCAATTCGATGGTCATCATCACCTCGTTTTTGAGGTAAGTCCATAGGGGTATCATCGATTAACACATCTTGGAATCCTTTTAGAAAATTAGACAAGTCTAACTCTTCTTGATTCCTACCAGAGGCTCTTTCACAAAAATCATGTACGTAGAAACGAAGCTCTTCATTGATTTATCAAAAGCAAGAGGATTTACAAGTGGAATAGTGCAACCACGCTCACTAGCATCTATATACATGTTCTTTCCCCCATTGGTGAAGTAGATTCTCCTTTCAGGGAACTTCATATTGGCAACCATGCAATCAAACCATGGCACCCCTAGGATAGCATCCTCATGTTGGAGAGAAGAGATGAAAAAGTCTTCTTTGTCGACATAGCTTTGGATATGAAGCCTCAACTTCCCAATCAAGGGAGTAATGGAGGCTTGCTGTCTCTTGAAAGCTGTGTCAGCTGCCATTACAATATCTCCCACCTTGAAAGCTTGAATGCCCAACTTGGTGGCCAACTCTGTTGATATGGAGTTGTGAGTAGAGCCAGGGTCAAACAAAATGAAAGCATCATGCTCTCTTACCTTTCCCCAAGCATAGGAAAGTGATGATACTTTGCAATGAGCATCCTCTTTTGGAGATTCGATGGTTGAAGCCCTAGGAGTCTTATTGTGAGTATTCTTCTTCGGGAAAGAACGATAGCCATGCCCTTGATCCCCACACTTGAAACACTTATGGTCCTTGCGAAAAGCTTCAAGATCTTCAGAAGAGAGTTTGTTTTTGCCTTTGTAAACTCCCTTCTCCTTGGACCGTGTTGGAAGTGCCTTGGGAAGAATTTTGAGCATTGGTTTTCCCCTTGGCATGATGGTTAATCAACCATGGTGTGATGGATTACTTTGGTGATAGAACCAGACCGTTGAGAGTTTCGGCCATCTCTTCAGGTAATCCCGCGCAAAATTGTTGCTTTTGCTTGGTGAGGTCTATCTTTTGGAAGACAATAGCCTTGAGATGTAAATCCCAAAACTTGTCTACATACTTGTGGATATACTCATGAGAGTGAACCTTCAAGCTGCGCCATTTGGTGAGCACTTTGTCCTTTGCATTGCTTGCAAGGAATTGCTTCATGATGGAAACTCGAAGAGTTTTCCATGTCTTTGGGGCTTCGCCGTTGCCACGAAGGGTAGCCCCCGATTTTTGGAAGTGCATAGCTACATGGCATCTTGGAGAACTTTGTAAAGCCCTTGTCTCCAAAGGCTGCATCAAATTGTTGGATGAAGGCCAACACATTGTCAGTAGCACAAAGGTGCCATCATAGGTGAGAAAAGAGATACTCTTTCCTCCCTCTTTGAACTTCTTTAGCTTTTGTCACCTTTGCAATGCAGGGTATGGTTTGCGATGTCCTCCCCTCCTATATTCTCTAGGAGCATAGCCATATCTTTCATCGGAAGGGGAGGAAGGTGAGGAAGAAGGAGAAGAGGGTGACCTCTTTCTTGCCCTTTTCTTCCTTTGTTTGCTCTCTTCCCTTTCAGGGTGACGAGGAAAAGGACTGTGTGTTGATCTTCTCCTCTTGGGAGGAGTTGGCGATCGTCTAGACCACCGTCTTCATGAAGCCACATCTTCAGAGGAACTTAAGGTTTAATTTCTTTCTTGGTCTTTGGATTCCTCCTCTTGTATAGGAGAGAGTCTTCTTTTGGGCGTCTCTTCAAGAGGCCTTCTAAGCTCTCTCTCCTCTTGGAGAGGAAGGGAAATTCCATAAGTGCAAAGTTGTTGATAACTTTGGCTTGCAAAGTAGGGTTGCCCATAGCTTGCTACAACCTAGTAACGAGATAATTAACAAACATGGGAGAATCTTCATTAGAACCTTCATGTGCAAAATCAAAGCTATCAATGTTCATTCTACTCTCTTGGTTATTGTCAATGTTAACAAAATTTGTGTACGTACTTAGTGCATGCGTTGGCAAGTCAAAACCTTAGTTGCCACTCCTCTTAGCCTTTGAAAATTGACTTTGAAGTATCTACACCCACGGCTCAAAGTGGTTAATTATAGAGAGTAGTGGAGTAAGTCTAACATAGCAGAATTGTTGAGGGCTAGCTCCTTTTGGATTTCTTATGGCTCAATAATGGTAAAGCCATAGGCAAGTCTAAAAAGACTCCATTTTTAAGTCCAAATCTCCTGAGGTGTGCTCCATATCCCATATAGTGGGATCAACAAAACCGATAATAGATCTCAGTTTCACTTACCCTAATATAATTAACAAAATCAACCATTTATAGGCTACTTAAGGACCTCTTTTCTTAAGCAAGATCTGATACCGATGTAATGGAATTGGTCTATTAACTTGAGAGTAGCAGAAATTAGAGAGAGTATTTTTAAGAAACTACTTTGTGAGCATAGCGGGTGAACGTAATTGATGTTAGCAACATAATAATAGCATTTAGCTAACTTGGCATGAACAATACTTTTGCAAGAGAGAGAATTTAGAGAACATGACAACAAATGAGGACTGGATTTATGTGGAGCCGGTTACCCCTCCAATAGGCATTTGCATTATGATTTCTTCCATCAAGAGAGGCTTGTTACAATACAATCTTTGTGTTCCTTGTGACCTAGGTGATGCAATGAAGATGGAAAGCTTCATGCATCATGAGCATAACATAAACTTTTTGGAAAGCATTAACTATCCCAAGCCTCAGTCCCAAGACCTCAAACACCTTCAAAGGTGGAGAGAGCTAGAGGGAATGAGGTTAGGGAAGAAGAAGAAGAAACATATCATAGGAGAAAGAACTAGTTCCTCACTTATCATCACTCTTCTTGCTAGTATACATAATAGCATAGTAATGAAGATGGCAAGCTTAAGCATTGAAGCATGGCTCTTGGTTGGATTTGCACTCCATAGCCAAGAGTGTTGGTGTAGGCTCTCAACCTCTCTACTTGCTTGGAGAAGGAGAGGGAGCTCTTGCACTTTGCACGATACACCATGAGTGTGTGTGTGTGTGTGTGTGTGTGGGAGATTATACCCCCTAAGCAGGCCCCATACTTGCCTTGGTCGACCCCCCTTGTAGCTCATGCTTGAAGCTCATTGGACCCCTCCAGGCCTAGCCAATCACAAGCAAGAGTCATACCAAGCAATAAGGATAGCCTTCGGACAAGTATCACCCTTTCCTCTTTGAGAGTAGGGGCTTGATAAATGCTCAAACAATTAAATAAATCCACTAAATTATCATTGGACCCCTTGGAAGGCCAACCAATAGGCTTTAGGCACACCATGTGGGTAACCTAGCTAGGGGATTGACATGTGTCCTACTTGCCTCTTGGGAAAGGGGTGCCCTTTGGGAGAGAGAGTGGTCAAGCAACCACCCCTTCTTCTTGCATGGCTCGCCCCCTCCTTGTAGGGATTCACTTTGACTTTTGCACCACCTCAAGCCCCTCAACCTTGGGCCTAGTTCTCACCACAAGCTTGGCCCTTAAGCCCGTCAAGCTTGGGTTGGGTTCTCACCTCAAGTACAACCCTAGCATCTCAAGCATGACAAGCACCTCAAGCATCTCAAGCACTTCAGTCATCAGGCATGACAAGCACCTCAAAGCTTGGGCCGGCGGGTTCCCACCTCAAGTACAACCCTAGCTTACCTAAGGTCAAAGGACTTTTACACTAACTATTGGAGGTCTTCAATGAAGTTAACCCTAAGGTCTTTATGCTCCATTGGTTACTCTTGCTCTTTGATAGTGTAGAGTGCGCAGGTGATGGAGAAGGTAGGAAAGAAGACTACACACACACACCAACACAAATCGAGACACACACACACAATCGTTACCCTGTAGCAGCCATTCAACGAGCTGCTCTTCTCTTCTTCTTCTTTGAACTATTATCCAAAGTATATTTACAACATAGTATAGTCAGTGTCCAGCCGCCCATAGCACAATGGGCATATTCTTTAACATCATATTCTTTAACACTCCCCCTCAAGCTCAGAGTGAGCTTGCATATGATGGATTCCCAATGCTTCACGAAAGTAGCAAAACTTCTCCTTTCCAAGAGCTTTTGTGAATATATCCGCAACTTGATCATTTGTCTTCACATACACCAAATCAATCTCATTTGCCAAAACTTTTTCTCTAATGAAGTGATAATGTACCTCAATGTGTTTAGTGCGAGCATGGTAGACTGGATTCTTTGCCAACATGATGCTGCTAATATTGTCACAATATATAATGACACTGTCAAGATAGTCAAAACCAAATTCTACCATAAGTACTCTCAACCATGACTCTTCACATGCTGCCAAAGCTGCTCCACGATATTCAGCTTCTGTACTTGATAATGCTACAGTTGATTGCTTCTTGCTACTCCAACTTATCATACCATTGCCAATGGAAAATGCATAACCACTTGTAGATCTTCTATCCATAAAATCTCCTGCCCAATCTGCATCTGTGTAACCATAAAGACAAAGCTTCCCATTCTTTTCATAAAACATTCCATAACTGACAGTGGCTTTCACATATCTCATAATCCGTCTCACTGCATCAAGATGACTTTTACATGGCTTTTGCATGAATTGACTCACAACACCCACTGCATAACTCAAATCTGGCCTTGTTATTGTCAAGTAAATAAGGCTTCCAACCATCTTGCGATACATAGTGACATCCTCAATGTAATGTCCATCATCAAACAACTTCACATTTTGATCAAGAGGTGTATCAACCGGTTTGCATGCTGTCATTCCATACTTCTCAAGCATATCCAATGCGTATTGTCTTTGTATCATCCAAATTCCTGATAAAGTATTGACAATTTCAATTCCCAAGAAATATCTCAACTCACCAAGGTCCTTCATGTTGAATTCTCTCAACAAACTCTTCTTGACATGCAAAATTTGCTCAGCATGACTTCCAGTGAGAATCAAGTCATCAACATAGATAACAATAACGACGATCTCTCCATCAACATGCTTCAAAAATAATGAGTGATCAGCAATAGATTGTTTAAATCCAATCTTCTTCAAGAATCTGGTTATCTTTTCACACCAAGCTCTAGATGCTTGCTTCAAACCATACAATGCTTTCTTCAACTTACACACATAATATGGAAACTCTGGATGTTGATAACCCTCTGGCTGTATCATATAAACTTCTTCTTCCAAGTCACCATTCAAGAATGCATTATCTACATCCATTTGCCGTAACTTCCAACCGAACATACTTGCCATTGCTATCACCAATCTGACTGTTGTCATCTTTGCAACTGGACTAAATGTCTCATCATAATCAAGACCTTTTGTTTGTGCATAACCTTTAGCAACAAGCCTCGCTTTGTATCTTTCCACACTACCATCTGACTTGCACTTGACTTTGTATACCCATTTTGAACCAATTGCTTTCTTTCCACTTGGCAAGCGAACCAAATCCCAAGTGTCATTCTTCACAAGAGCATCCATCTCATCATCCATAGCTGACTCCCATTCTGATTTTCCAATTGCCTCTTGAAAACATGTAGGCTCTTTATGTTGCACACGTGAAACCATGTATGCATAATGTGTACGCATGTAACCATTGTATGTCAATCTATCAACTGGATAACGCACCCTCTCTGATCTTCTCAATTGTGGTGCACTCTTCTCTTCAACTCTTGCATATGGGGGTACATATTTCTCAATATGCTTACTTCCAGGTGTCCTCAAATGTGGTAAATCATGCTCTTCATCGAGGCTTTCATCTCCAGAACTCTCTTCAACCACTTTCTTCTTGCCTTTCTCGTCTTGCTTCTTATCTCGCAAACGACCACTCCATGGGTTGACACTTCCTGTACTCTCCTCCGCCATATGTGGTCCTGAAATAGTTCTTGTTGATGGTCCTGGCTTATCAACAACATGACGCACATTCTCTTGCTCTTCATACTCATCTTCTATCATCACTGGCTTTGGTTTATACCATGGTTCATGCTCACAAAATCTGACATCTCTACTGACATAAACTTGTCTTGTCGTAGGATCATAGCACTTGTAACCTTTCTTTTCAACTGGGTAGCCCAAGAATATACACTTCACTGCCTTTGGCTCCATCTTCTTTCTTGCTTCATTTGGTACATGAACATAGCAAACACATCCAAAAACTTTCATGTAGGAAACTGTTGGCTTGATCCCATAAAGTCTCTCATAAGGTGAAATTTCATGAATGGCAGCTGTTGGTGTTCGATTCATAATGTGTACTGCTGTATGAACTGCTTCAGCCCAATATGTTAATGGCATATTCATCTCATTCATCATGGCTCTTGCAATCTCTGCTATGACTCTATTCTTTCTCTCAGCAACTCCATTTTGTTGTGGTGTGTATCTGCAAGTAATCTGTCTTCTTATACCTTGTTTACGTAAGTAATCATCAAAACTGTGTGACATGTACTCTCCCCCTCCATCTGTACGTAGGCATTTAATTTGACAACCATTCTCTTTCTCAACCATAACTTTGAACTCCAAAAATACTTCAAATGCCTCTGACTTTGCCTTGAGAAAGTAAACCCATGTCATTCTGCTGTAATCATCCGTAAATGTGATAAAATATCGACAACCATTTGGTGTAGCATGATCACAAGGTCCCCAAATATCTGAATGAACAATTTCCAAAGGACTCTGGCTAATTCTCCCCCTCTTTGGAAATGGTAAACGAGATTGCTTTCCAAATTGACAAGCTTCACAAACATGATCAAAATTCAATCTGCCAAACTTTGGTAATCCACGTACAATTTGATTTAATTGCATATGCTTTAATCTTCTAAAATTGACATGACCGATTCTCTTATGCCATAAATTTGCCCAATCATCTTGAGTGGCTGATTTGTTTGCATACATACCACTGTGTAAACATGGATCTCCAGCTTCCAATGAGAACAAGCGGCCTTTCTTTCTTCCACGTGCCAATATCTTGCCTGGTTTGCCGTTGTGAAACTCCTCTATGAAGCAGCCATAACGATTAAAACGGACTTGCAACCCTTGATCTGTCATCTGTCCAACTGATGCTAAATTCTTTGTGATTGAAGGCACATATAGAACATCTCCCAATGTGTTGTATGTCCCGTCTTTTTCTAGCAATGGAACTGAACCAACATGTGTAATCCGATGCATAGTATCATCACCTGTAGCGACAAACTCATCCTCTTCTAACTTCTCTTTTCTGTCAAACCATTCACCATGATATGTCATATGATTTGTGGCACCACTATCTAAATACCAATCATCTGTATGATGTGGCTCCACCATGCTTCCAACAACATGCTCCATAGGAAATAAATGTCCACTCGACCTATTGTCATATATATTTTGATCATGAGGATTGTATCCAGCAAAGTTTCCTCCATGTCTGCCATAACCTCGGCCTCTTCCACCACGATCACGATTTTGATTTAGCCTTGTGTAACATTCTCTTTCAAAGTGACCATAAATGCCACATCTGTTACAATATCCATCTCTTTGAGGATGTACAAATCGTCCACCTCCACGTCCACGAGTTCGGGCTCTCCCCCTGCCTCTTTGGCTATAATCATTGTAACTTTGACTTTGTTGGTTTTGCCATTGACCTCTTCCAACATTGTTTCCACGACCATAGTTTCCTCTTCCACCTCTATTGTTTCCACGACCTCTAGAGTAAAAAACCTGATCTCTGGAATTGTTATTTGATGTAGAAGGACCTGACTTTCCTAACTTCACCTCTTCTTGCAAACAAAGGTTTACTAACTCTTCAAAATCAGGCATGTGTCCTCGAACAGATATAGATGTATCCAATGACTTGTATTCCGGTCCCAAACCATTCAATGTCACTGAAACTAAGTCATCATCTGGAACTTCAACATTAATGCTCGCAAGATCTTCCTGTATTTGCTTTATCTCTGTCACATAATCTGATATGGATCTATTTCCTCGCCATACACAATGTAACCTTTGCTTCAAGTGAACTTTTCGTGGTTCTGTATTGGAGCTGTTCATTCTTGCTAGTATCTCCCATGCTTCCTTTGGAGATTGAGCCTTCTTCACATGTGGTATAAAGAAGTCACTAATGCATAGTGAAATCCAATGCATCACTTTCCTTGAATTCTCGATCCACTTCTTGTAAGCTTCTACTCCTGCTTGCCATGTTTTATGTGCTTCAACATTCTCTCTATTTGGTTCCAAACCAACCTCTGGACACTCTTGTTCACCTGTAACATAATCCCATAAACCTTTGCCCATGATAAAGTTCTCCATCCTGTAAGACCATATGCTGTAGTTCTCTCTGGTCAGCTTCTCTCCAACAATCTGTGTGACTTGAGTTGAACTTTCTGCCATCTTCACTCTCTCAATTTCTTTCAAAGGATTTTGACAAAATTTCGGCAGAGTTTCGTTTGTATTTGGACAATATCTCAAGTGACAATCTCAACCAAAGTTCTCATAAACACTGACATAAAATCTCTCACTGCCAAGGGAAAATCCACTGACTCACTTTGCCACAGACTGACTCAGTACTATACATAAATACTCTAAAACAATGTCCACATGGACCTGCATGCAAATGCAATCCATACGCTGTCCTGTACCACATATCCATACATCCACCTTCTTCCCATAGTCGTAAACGACATATGAGGTCTTTCGCGGGGCCAGTCGGGGGTTCGCTCCAGTACCTAATCCACCTTGCCAAGGTACCAAAGCTCCCAAGGCAAGGCTTCAAAAAACCTCACTCGACCCTCACAAAGGCTGCAGTTTTCCAAAATACATTGACCGCATATCCATACATAACCACAAAGTACTCAATCTGACAATGTAACCGCCTCAACTTCTTCCCACAATCTTTCTTACATAGGCGGCTGTCCATAACGGACCCACAACAACCAAACATAATCTTCGATAACACAATATCATGATGCAAAAGCTCTATGTCGCTCTCCAAAACCTGTGTAAATGCTGAATTCTTCACCTGTAACCTGTAAATCTACTGCCGAGTGCAAAACTCGACATCTCCTATGCTTGTGTGAACTGGCTGTTTGCTGCAGAAAATTGCAGATTTTGGCAAATCTGAGTATGCCAATGCGTCCGGAACGCCCAAAAACATAAAGATAGACTCCTGGATCACTGTATTCCGAGTTCGGGTGAGGGAGTTATGACCAAAAAACCTCTCTTTTTTGCTGTTTTCCGGAGCTGCGGAAACCTGTGTATTGACTGTAGCTCCTCAAACTGAGCTCTGATACCACTTTGTAGAGTGCGCAGGTGATGGAGAAGGTAGGAAAGAAGACTACACACACACACCAACACAAATCGAGACACACACACACAATCGTTACCCTGTAGCAGCCATTCAACGAGCTGCTCTTCTCTTCTTCTTCTTTGAACTATTATCCAAAGTATATTTACAACATAGTATAGTCAGTGTCCAGCCGCCCATAGCACAATGGGCATATTCTTTAACATCATATTCTTTAACAGATAGACCATCTCTCATTTGGGCCCCTTTACCATTGGCCCTGTGTTGAGATAGACCTATAAGTCAGCAAGGTGCTTGAGGTGCTTGTCATGCTTGATGAGGAAGGTGCTTGAGAAGCTTCCCATGCATGAGAGGTAAGGTGATTGAGAAGCTTCCCATGCATGGGAGATAAGGTGCTTGAGTCAGAAAGAGAAGGAGGGGGAAAGCCCCAAATTTAGGGGAATCCTTGACTTAACCTCCCACTCACCCAAAGGACACCCCCTTTCTCAAGGGGCACATGGACACATGTCAAGCTCTCCCTGTGCTTAGCCACATGGTGTGTTTGAATCCTATTGGCTTGGCTAAAGAAAGGACCAATAAGCTTCTAATTCAATCCAACAAATATCTAGATATTTTCAAGTTCTCTCTCTCAAAGAGGTAAGGAGGATACTTGTCCTAATGCTACCCATGTTGCTTGAAATGGATTATGCATGTGATTGGCTAGAGTCTTAGAGGGGTCCAATGAGCTTCAAGATTGAGCTACAAGGAGGGGTCAACCAAAGCAAGCAAGGGGCGTTCTTGGGGGTATACACTCTCTTACACACTCATTTTTCACACATTCTCACTTGGTGAAAGTGCAATAACTCCATCTCCTTTTCCAAGCTTGCTGAGAAATTGAGAGCCTACAAAAACACTCTTGGCTATGGAATTCAAATCCAGCCAAGAGCCATGATTCAATGCTTAAGCTTGCTATCTTCTCCGTCTTCATTACTATGCTATTCTGTATGCTAGCAAGAAGAGTGATAATAAGTGATGAACTATTTCTTTCTCCTATGAATGTTTCTTCTTCCTCTTCCCTACCCTCATTCCCCGCTAGCTCACTCCACATTTGAAGATGTTTGAGGCCTTGGGACTGAGGCCTGGGATGGTTAATGCTTTTACAAAGTTTATGTTATGCTCGTGATGCATGAAGCTTTCCATCTTCATAGCATCACCAAGATCACAAGGAACACAAAGATTGTATTATACCAAGTCTCTTTTTATGGGAGAATCTATAATACAAAAGACTATTGGACGGGAGACCGGCTCCACATAAATCCGGTCCTCAACTGTTGTCAAGTTCTCTAATTCTCTCTCTCTCTCTCTCTCTCTCTCTCTCTCTCTCTCTCTCTCTCTCTCTCGCAAAAGTATTGTTCATGCCAAGTTAATTAAGTATAATGGTTATGTTGCTACCGTTAATTAAGTTCACCCTCTATGTTCTCAAAGTAGTCTCACAAAAATGCTCTCTTTAATTCTCCTAATTTCGCTATTCTCAAAGTTCATAGACAATTTCCATTACATTGGTATCAGAGCTATTGGTTTCTCTTTTCTTGCTTAAGAAGAGAGGTTCTTAAGTTTTCCATGAAAGGTTGGGCATGTTTATTGCAATAGGGTAAGTGGGACAGGGATCTATTATTTCCGAATGCTCCATCACAGAGTGCCCATATTGCACTGCACAAAGCTGGTGCACCCTCTGATGCATGGCCATCTTGACCCTATCCATAACTAGTGCCCCATCCCTAGTCTTGTACACCTTTCTAGGATCATGTGATCCCCAAGGTGTATGTGGTATACCCGTCGGTGTACTATCTATTGAAGAGAGTGTTAAGTATGGAGCCTGACTTACCCCTTGTGATTTTTTGTATTAAAAACGCACATTTGTAAGGCCCCCGTTATGAGGAGTAGCCATCGTGCGTGAAAAAAAATCACTCCCCCAAAACCAAAATTTTCATGGCCAGCAGTCTTGAGCCGGAATATTCCTTTTTGTTGGAATATTATGGCCGGGCAATGGTCGAAAAGTGATCGGAAAATGGCCGATTGGCCGGTGGCCGAATTCAATGGCGGAATTGTCTTCTCAAGGGAGGCCACACATGGGCAGATTGGAGGGTCCAATTTGGACTTGTCAACACAAAGACGGCTACACACAATTGCCTCTCATGAGAGAGAGCAACACTTTTGGCCTATAAAAGGAGGCCTCTTCTACACACAAAAACGGATTGTGAAGCATTGTGAAGTTGATGTGAGGTGGTGAGAGTGAAGCAAGGTGGGAGCTCCAAAAGGGTATAATCCCTTTGTAGCTTACTTCTTGCTTGAAGTACTAAAGACATTGAGTGACTGCTTTCCCGTCGACGTGGCCCACATTGGGTGAAACACGTATATCGTGTGTGATATCTATCTCTCTCTCTCTCTCTCTCCATTATGAGAAAGTTGGACTCACTTTTGGGCCTTTCAGTTCTAGAGAGAGAGTGGCGCTCGACCAATGAGGAAGAGGCTAACGTTACGTTGAAAATGGACATTTTGGAGTCAAGCTCTTATTAAAAAAAGGGAGAAAATATTATTTTTGTTCATCAAATTGCATAATTTCATGTTTTCAAGGTATAAATGCCATAAGTCGTACTAACTCTGTACCGAGGAATTTCAGAACTTTCATTGAAGACTCTATCTAGTATCTTTGTTCCCGTCCAAATATGACTTTGAGTAGCTCTACTTCCCTCTCAAAACTTCTTCCCTTTTTCATATTTGCGCTAACCTTTCTGTGTATTCTAGTGCACACCATGACTACTTCTCGAAGGCCTAGCACTACCATTGACTCTGTTAGCATTTTTAACAGTTATATTACAGATGATCAAGCATGGATACCATCTCGAATAACTATCAAAAGTTGGGTTCTACTGCAAACTAGGAGGAGGAAGAGGAGGCAACACAATGATTTCGTGGAGGCTTTCAAGGGACAAGTTAAAGAGTTTAAAGTGTGTGCACAAAGCAAGCGAGTGAAAGAGGTCCTCATACAACATGCTTTCCAGCATGCAGACTTAAGGTTGCAAACATCTCCTCCAAGTTTTCCAAGGCATCGACCCAACTGTAAGTTATTTTGAGCATTCGCTTAGTGCATGATTATATTCGAAGGTTAAGTGGTGGATATCATCTTTGGTATGTTTCAGATATTTATCCATCGAATAGGACTGATTGGCAACCAGTTGAGAGCATAGTTGGGATTTTTGATGCTTTCCATGCATTTATTGGTGAGCAAATGTACCAAGGAAGACAACACAAGGAACTTGCAGATAATGGAATATTCTTTTATGATATGTCATATGTGGAACCGAGAACTTCCATTGGTTGGGGTCGTGTAGCTCCTTTGTCACTTCCATCCTTTGACAGCAAGGATTGGTCCTTGCCAGCTTCGCAAACTAGTGAAAGCTTTAGGAATAAGTTGTTTTAGGATATACAAAAGTCCCTCAAGTATTCAATTGCCACAAAAATAGTTTGGCTCGCACTATTTATGCCTCTTGAAGTGTTTGTAGATTTTTTCTTCGATGAGCGAATAAGAACTACCGCAACAATGTTCATTTGCAAGTCTGAGAGCTGTTTGGACTTTTTAGATGATAATTGGGATAGGAAACAATCACAGAGCAAAATCTTTATTTTGCAAAAGAAGTCCATAATTTGCAAGTTCATTATAAGCTCTTAAAATTTCTTAGTGTTGTTTTACTATATTAGATATCATCTTCTTAGTGGGCAGCTTATTCCACTCGACCAAGATACAGAGAATAGCCTCGAGAAAAAACCTTTATCAATGGAGCTCTACTTTCAAGACAACCTACTTACTGTGATGGAGACAATGTCAAGCACAACTCTTGCACAACTCAGGGTAGATCTTACATGTGAAGAACTTCCACTTTTGCCAGAATTGTATGCATTCAGTCTCAACAATAGAAAGGTGCTTAAATGGATGAATTTTGATTGTCTTTAAACATTAAGACAGAATCTAACTTTTTCTTCTTTTCAGATTCCAAGACGCAAGGAGAAAACAACATTGTGCAAGGAGTGACTCACAAATACACTTCACTTAATTCCTTCCACCGGAAGCTAGGTCACATACCTTGTGCACGCAAAGAGCTTTGATGCCATGCAAACCATGATGTACTCTTCAAAATGACTAATGCAGAGACATTTTGTGGCGGTCAAACAATGTTTCAAAATGTACATTTTCATTGTCTCAAAACTTTACATATTGTGTTGTTTTTGTCAAGATTTATACAAGTAAATTGCTCCCTTTCCCTGCTACTGTCCTCTTCCCCGGTTTGTGCCACTGGTTCCCTGTCCTCTCCCCCGGTTGCTGCCACTGGTCCCTTGCCCTCTGCTCCGGTTGATCCCTTGCTGTCTGCTCCGGTTGCTACTACTTCATCCTCTAGGGACGCTGGTCTCGGGCATCCTTTTGCGTCGCTCGAAATCATGGGCCTCTTCCATGGCTTCCCATGCATCTTGCACCTGTGAAGCTTCCCTCTATTCTTGCTCTTGCCGTCGAGGTGTAGCCCATTCCTCTACTTCTGTGGCGTTCGCATAATATTGATTTATTGCGTCTTGCATATTTCGAACGTCTTCCTGAGTTTCATTGTAGCGCTGCGTCATTTCGTTAATGCGAGCCTGTTCGAACTCCTCAGCTCTCACCCTTTCCTCTCTTATGTGTCTGTTTACCGAGATTATAATACGCTGTAAGGAGTACGAGCGGAAGTGCGACGCGAGAGAGAGAGTGCGAGAAGAGGAGCACGACGATATGGTGAACTCGCTCTACTGTAATGTGTAGAGCATAGTGAGTTCTTATTAGGTTTTTACAAAAGAATATGTGTACATACCTGGCGGCCAGCCCACTTATGTGGGCGACCACATTGGGCTTTATACCCCAACAACCTCCCACTTAAAGTCCAATGTGGTACTTTAAGTGTGAGAGAAGCTACTATACAAGCTAATATACAAGAGATGTAGAGAAGTGATGTACTACCCTACACCTAACTGCTTGGGAAAATGCGCAAAGCTCTCTGAGGGAAGTCCTTTTGTAAGTAGATCAGCAGGATTTTCTGTGGTGTGAACTTTGACAAGCTGAAGTTGCTTATCCTCGAGCATTTCCCTGATGAAATGATACTTCACATCCACATGCTTTGTCTTTGAGTGATAAACTCGATTGCGAGCCAATTGTATAGCACTTTGACTATCACAATATAACACAGGCATCTCTTCTTTGATTCCCAAATCTGTTACTAGTCGATTAAGCCAAATTGATTCTTTGCATGCCTCTGATGCTGCAACATATTCAGCCTCTGTAGTAGACTGAGTAACACGATCTTGTAATCTAGAACGCCATGATACTGCTCCACCAGCCAATGTAAAGACATACCCTGACGTAGACCTTCGGTTGTCTAAGTCACCTACATAATCTGAGTCTGTAAAACCCTTTACACTTAGCTCTTGACTCCGATAGCATATACGCATACTCTTTGTAGCTTTTAGGTATCTCAATATTCCTTTCACTGCCTCCCAATGTTTCTTGCCTGGTTTTGACATGTATCGACTTACTACTCCCACTGCAAATGCAATGTCTGGGCGAGTAGCAATCATTGCATACATCAAAATACCCACTGCAGACACATATGGAATCTTATCCATTTCAGCCTGTTCTTCCTCAGACACAGGACAATCTTGTTTGCTAAGTTTCACATATGGTGGCAATGGAACACTCAGTGCCTTTCCCTTCTCCATATTGAAACGTTGCAAAATCTTGTCAATATACTCTGTTTGAGATAACCAAATCAACTTCTTTGATCTGTCTCTCTCAATGCACATACCAAGTATATGACTTGCCTCACCCATGTCTTTCATGTCAAAGGATTTTGCCATCCTTGAATTCAAAGCTGAAATTTCTTCCAAGTGCTTGCCAGCAATCAACATGTCATCCACATACAAAATAAGGATCAGCCAACTACCATCCTTAGCCTTCTTTGTATATAGACAGTGATCGAACTCACTACGTTTGTAGCCTTGAGAAAGAATAAACTTGTGGAATTTATGGTACCATGCCCTTGGTGATTGTTTTAAGCCATAAAGACTGTTTAACAACTGGCATACCCAATCTTCCTTGCCTTTCTCAACAAACCCTTCTGGCTGCTACATGTAAATTTCCACATCTAAATCACCATGCAAGAACGCTGTCTTGACATCCATTTGGTGCAACACCAAATCTAATATGGCAACTAATGCAAGAAAGCATCTCAATGTAGTCATCTTGACCACCGGAGAGAAGACTTCATCAAAGTCAATGCCTTGTTCTTGCTTAAAGCCCTTGGCAACAAGCCTTGCTTTGTACTTTGGCTGACTATCATGAGCGGTGATCTTATACCTGTAAACCCATTTACAAGGTAGAGCCTTTTTGCTCTGTGGTAATTTAACTAGCTTCCATGTCTTGTTTTTATGCAGAGCTGTCATCTCTGACTGCATGGCCAATTGCCAATTCCCGGAGTCCTTCATTTGTACTGCTTCCTTGTAACATGAAGGCTCCTTGCAATTAGTCAACATGACATAGTTCATAGATGGAACAAACCTATCTACGCACAATAGGTGGCTCAGGCTCACCCGCAACCTGTGGTTCCACTCTATCCTGTCCTTGCTCCTCTTGAGCCCTGACATTTTGTCTTGCACGTGCAGGTCCATCTTCTTGGAAGACAACTCTTCTAATCTCCTCAACCCTCTCTGGTTTAGAATGATATTTGGATTCATTAAAGTGAACATCATTGCTGCGGACAACCTTTCTGGATTCGGGATCCCAAAGTCTGTACCCCATCTCACCAGAATTACCATAGCCTAGAAAGATGCACTTTCTACTCTTTGGCTCAAGTTTGTTCCTAAATTCCTTTGGAACGTGAGTATATGCCTCACAGCCAAAGACTCTGAGATGCTTGTATGAGGGCATTTTGCCTGACCATACCATCTCTGGCACTGAATCCTTCTGCAAAACCTTGCTAGGAGATCTATTTACAAGATGAACAGCTGTTGATACAGCTTCAACCCAAAACCCATTTGGCGTGAAAGAAGAGCCATTCTGAAACTTCAATTGAACATTTCCAACACCTAAGATCTCACATGTTTACCCATTGCCTAGCCGAACATGATCTTTAGTGGTCACATAAGAAGTAAACCACTCCTTGTTTGGAGACACATGAAGTGATGCCCCTGAGTCTATAATCCAGTCACTTAGTGCATTTCCATCAGATGTTGTAAGAAGAGCTGAGTCCATTGTATTCTTGAAGAAGTAGATGTCTCCTGACACTAGACTGTCATCCTCTGCAACAGTGTTTGTCACATTTATTTCTTGAATCTTCACTGAGGACTTGTTCTTCTCACCATGGTCTTCATCTTTCTCTTTGCCTTTTTCTGCTTTCCATTCTCTGCAGTCTCTTTTCATGTGACCCTTCTTGCCACAATGGTAGCATTCTATGTCACTCTTGCCTTTAGCACTGCGGGACTTGCTACGAGACCGATTCCTCTTTCCACCTTCGTACTTTTCTTTGGTCCTTCCTCTGACAACTAAGGATGTTCCTTTGCCTTTGTCCATTGTCTTTCTATTGGTTTCTTCAGTAAGCAGACTTCCTTCTACACTTGCTATGTTCAAACCATCTGGAGGTGCAGAATTACTCAAAGCTGTGCAAAAAGTGTCCCAACTTTCTGGCAATGTGATCAACAGGAACATAGCTCTAACAGGTTCATCAAACTTGACACCTTGAGCTGACAACTGACTATAGATTGTGTTGAATTCATTCAGATGATTGGACATAGGTGTCCCTTCTTTCATCTTCAAGTCAACAAGCTTCTTAAGCCAGTATACCTGTGAAGCTGCACTCTGCTTCTCATAAAGATCACTCAGCTTTAACCATGCTTGATAAGCCGACATCTCGTCTGCTA
Organism: Adiantum capillus-veneris; assembly: GCF_014529385.1. Taxonomy (NCBI): domain Eukaryota; kingdom Viridiplantae; phylum Streptophyta; class Polypodiopsida; order Polypodiales; family Pteridaceae; genus Adiantum; species Adiantum capillus-veneris. The sequence goes on along the minus strand of NC_140932.1, from coordinate 75,251,182 downwards.
CATTGAACTAAACGCTTTCTGCCAAAGTCAGCATAATGGTAGAAAGTGCCAATTCATCCATTTCGCTCCATTCATCTTCGTCCATATCTTCTGGTTTTATCCCCTTGAGCTTTATAGGTTTTATCTGCTTCTTTTGTACCAACACGTGCCAAATCTGCTTCTTCCACAATGGGAAATTGGTTCCATCCACCTTCTTGATATTGTAAAGAGCAGTGTCCTGTGATCCAGCCATAGCTACGCTTCACAGTAGTTTACTTTTCTGGGAAAAATTCGGCAGAGTTTCCCCTGTAAACTGACCTCTGAACCAATATCAACCTGTCAAATGAACCAAGAAAGCTTCAGATTCTGCAGAAATTTTGGCAGAGTCTCCTTTGTAAAATGGCTCTGGTGTACAAAAAACAGCTCAAAAAACACTGTCTCTTTGACACTGTAAGCTGCGGGTAAACCTGTCTTGCACCTGTACTGTCTCTCACTGTCCTATAAGCATAGACTGCGACAATGCCTCAACGGCAGTAAAGCAAAGATGCAATCCCAACTGTCTAACTCACAGTCAATACATCCTAGCTGCCTATCTAAGGGTGCTCGAGGGATCGCTCCAAGACCTGTATCACCGAAAGGATCTCAACATTCGAGAATCCCCCAGCTCAATAAAACCTCACTCGACCCTCAACAAAGGCTGCAGTAAATCTGACAGTACATAGACTTCCCACAAAGTCATACATCCACAAATTTCCCACTGTATGCTGTAACCGCTGCGGCGGTTGTTTGCTGCGTGACTCACAGCCAGCAAACCCTCAACAGACATACATCATCTCTGACAATAAATCCCATGTGGAAGTACCTGCAATGTCAGGATGAAATCTGGAATATCAAGCAACAAACACAAGCTACCTGATGAACTAGTGGATGTCGCCTACAGTGTCTGTGTAGATGCGCCCGTGTCGTATGTGACACGCCTCCAAGAACTGTGAGCCGTCCTTCAATGTGTAGACAGCCACAAATCAACACTCTGGGAGTGTCGATATCCTCAGCACCTGCAATCGTAGGCCAAAAACCCCAAATTTGCAGAGTCGGATCTGCACCCGCTGAGACCACGTAGTCAAAAATGGCCTGCGCAGACCTTTGTCGAAACCGAACGGTGGTCGAGATGACCTCAGAATGAATTTCTGACAACACCAAGCCCATCGGGCTTATCCACGAGATTTGGGGCCGTGTCTTTGCTTGTCGAATTTCACTCCAATCTGAGCTGGTGACTCTAGCCTCCTGCAGTGCTGCCCCGAGCCTCGATCTGAGCTTTGATACCAGTTGAAGGAGTACGAGCGGAAGTGCGACGCGAGAGAGAGAGTGCGAGAAGAAGAGCACGACGATATGGTGAACTCGCTCTACTGTAATGTGTAGAGCATAGTGAGTTCTTATTAGGTTTTTACAAAAGAATATGTGTACATACCTGGCGGCCCGCCCACTTACCTGGGCGACCACATTGGGCTTTATACCCCAACATGCTGGATGGCCATTACAGAAAAATGTAGCACATCGTTGGGTGTGTAGTTATGTAATTGAAGTTCTTGTAGAAGCATGATAATAGGAAAGTAAGTAAAGATGTTGCTTCATACAAACGTTGCAACAAACAATGAAACAACACAATTACTTACGTTCGGCACATCCAAAATTTGATTGAGAAGCAACAGGGCATTCAAACAAGTTTGCCAGCCACAGCTATAAGATTGTAGTAGCATACCTCTTCACTGTGTGTAGAGTTCTGTGTCACTAAAGCACTGCAGAACTAGAGTAAGAGAAGGATGTGCAAAAAGGAGGAGCACTAGAGAGTAAGAGGAGATGCGCAAAAAGGGTTGGGATGGTTTGCTTACCGCGTAGCGTCGATGGGGGTAGAGTTAATTAAAACGATGGGCAATAGAGGATGCAAAAAGAGGCAGAAGAGCGCTCATCTGGGGCGAGGGTATAGTTGAAATGTTTGTGAAGGGGATCGGGGAGCACCACAGACGGAGAGTGAGAAATAGAGAGAAGGAGACACATGACACACAAATATGGGTGGGGAGACTCAAAGAGTGAGCAACCCCCTATACACTTATGCTATGTATAAGGTATACAAGTCAGTGGGCGTCCAAACTCTGGGTGGTCGGGCAAGGAACAGGCGCCTATACCCCAACAACCTCCCACTTAAAGGCGACATTGCCTTTAAGGAAGGGAACCTAGTCTAAAGACTACAAAAGGTGAGAGAAAACCGCTCTCAACCAATTCCCACTAGCTGGCTGTGATCGTGTGCATTCGGCTGTCCTGCTCCCGTGTAAGTCCATACACCACCAAACGTACCGCACGCGTACTGCAAGTATGTACACAATACCTGCATATCTCCCTCGTGCACTATGCCATCATCAGTCAACAAACAACTGAAAACCCCAACTGCAAATGCTCCCACTGCAGCTGCAATATCCGGTCTCAAGATCAACATCTCATACATGAGACCACCGAATGCCGATGCAATGCTAGCGGGCCCTGCTAGCTCTATGGAGCATGCATCAACATATATATCCCTGGCAATAGACATCTCTGACTGACAAGGCGTGTCAGACACATGCATCTCCTGACTCTTCGCAAAAGCATCAACCTGTCGTGCAACCTCAGAGAAAACTAGCTGCTCTAGGTGTCTGCTGGAAGACATATCCTGCACAACTATATCCCCATGCTCACTGTTGAGCATAGAAAGGAATGATTGCATAATCGCTGACATCTCAGTCTCCTCTGCAATCATCCACTGCAAACATGACCACTCAATCTGCTGTGACTCACTAGAGATCTCATGCTCTACCTCCGTATGCATAGACTCTTGCACAACGTCCTCCTGTCGTGACTCACTAGAGCAAGACCGCTCTACTTGTCTATCCTGCATAGAAGTATCTCGCACAACTGACTCTATGCTTTGCTCAGTCACTAGCAAAGCATGCATGTCTGACTTTGTCACCTCTCTGTGTGACTGCTCAAGTCGTGCCCCAACTGTGTGCACAACAAGCTCACTACTCTGCACTCCATGCAAAGCACCCTGCAACCCATGAGCAAAAGAGACTGTCCGGGTCTCTCGCTCTCTGCATGGCTGTAACAAGATTGAGAGTCGACCATCTCGCACCAGTACTACGTGCAATGGGTACCATGTGCCAACTCTAGCACCTCTCGCAATCACTAGCGAACCCAAATGCAATGCAAAAGATCGCTCAAGCAGCAATACTCGACATCCACTATCCCGTAACTGTCTGACTGAGATCAAATCCCGTCTCAGATCTGGCACATAATGCACATGGCGCAGGGTAAACCTCATACCACTGGGCAAGGACAAACATATGTCTCCTGCACCCTCAATGTCATACACAACACCATCAACCATGTGCACACAACCAAGTCTCCCACTAGAAAACTTGCTAAACCACTCACGATGTGACGTGACATGGAATGTAGCATCTGAATCTAGTAACCAATGTGAAGACAATGTGCAATCCGATATGCAATCCGTAGACATAAGATCGTCTGAAGACAAGCTAGATGTAAATGTGACATCGCCATCACAAACATACTCAGTAACCACCGTACTGATCTCACTAGCATCTGTCGTGCCCAAATCTGCATCACGCATCTGTCGCCTCCGTTGTCTCAAACGCCTGAAACATCGACGCCTAAAGTGCCCTCTATATCCACAATGCCAACATGTCAAGTCTCTATGCCGTCGAGACTTGCGTGTGGGATCAATCTCTCCCATGGACATAGAAGTGGGACTAGACTCCCCTGTAGACATGGATGTCGCGTACATAGCATGTAAACTCTACCATAAAGCATGAGTTGTAGTCTCCCTCGAGACCTGCCAGTCAACAGACTCAACCAGATGCAAACAAATCGTAGACATTGCTAACTCATCAAGATGCTGCCAATCATCATCACGCATAGACTTGGGCTTCGCCGATAAACCACGCAAGGGTTTATCCTGCCCCAAATCCGTCAATGCAACAAGCATATGCTCCTTCCAAGCAACAAAATCTGCACCATCAAACTGTGTCAGACCATAACGTTGGAAGTCAAATGAAAAATCAGTCATAATGCTCGCAAAAGAGCAACCAACAATGAGTAGACAATGTCAACCAAATCAGCCCTAAACTGGCTCGAATCGTATCAACAAAAGTCTGCAAATATGGCTGCAAATCAGCCCCAAAACAGCCCCAAAATTCAGCTCTTAAATAGCTACATAAACAAGTCACAAACGTGTCCCAGATCAGCCTACAACTGAGCCATACATGGACACCTGCAAAGAGGAAACAATGGCTGAAAATTCAGTGCCCAAATAAGCCCTCAAACCTGCCTGTAAACTTGTAAACCTGTAGCTGAAACCTGCTGAAAAACTATTAGGAAATAAAACGTAGCTAAATAGATAATTGAGTAGATTACTTAATGGAGAGAGACAGATTTATATACATGAGATTATAGAGTAGAGAGAGAGAGTACACACGATATACGTGGTTCACCCAATGTGGGCTACGTCCACAGGAAAGCAGCCACTCAATGGCTTTAGTACTTCAAATCAAGAAGTAGTTTACAAAGGGATTATACCCTTAATGGAGCTCCCGCCTTGCTTCACTCTCACCACCTCACACTCACCTTGTTGCATCAACTTCACACTATGAAATGTGTGTAGAAATGACCTCCTTTTATAGGCCAAAAGGGCTGCCCTCTCTTATGAGAGACAGCCATGTGTAGCCGCCCTTGTGCGAATAAGTCCAAATCGGACCCTCCAATCCGCCCATGTGTGGCCGCCCTTGAGAAGACAAGTCCGCTTTTGAATTTGGTCACCGGCCATTGAATTTGGCCACCAGCCACCGGCCATTGACTTCCGACGACCGGCCACCGGCCATTGACTTCCGACCACCGGCCATCGGCCATTGACTACCGGCCACCGGCCAACCGACCGGTTGTTTTCCGACCACTTTCCGGCCGCCGTCCGGCCATAATATTCCGGCGAAAAAGAATATTCCGACGAGTGATTTTCTTGTCCGTGAAAATTTTGGTTTCCGGTGAGTGATTTTCCTTCACGCACGATGGCTTCTCCTCATAATGGGGGGCCTTACAAATGTGCGCTTTTACCAGAGAAAATTACAAGGGTAAATCAGGCTCCATACTTAACAATCTCCCACTTGGAGACTGATCTCCAAACCAAACCTGTGATTGCTTTCCATTCTGGCTTCTTATCCTTGAATGCCGATTGAAGATGAGCAAAAGCTCAACTTCTCCTTGTTGACCACCTTTGTAAACATGTCTGCAGGATTTTCACTTGTATGCACCTTTCCTAGCTTTAGTTGTCCCTCTTCCAAAAGAGTGCGTATGAAGTGATATCTCACCTCAATGTGCTTTTTCCTTGAATGAAAGGCTGAGTTCTTCGCAAGATGGATAGCGCTTTGGCTATCACTGTACAAGACACAATTGTCTTGTTTGAATCCAAGCTCTTCTAAGAATCTGTGAAGCCACATAATTTCTTTGCTTGCCTCCGTCATTGCTACATACTCTGCTTCCGTGGTAGAAAGTGAAACCACTTTCTGCAGCTTTGAAGCCCAGCTTACTGCTGTGCCTCCAACCGTGAACACATAGCCAGTAGTGCTCCTTCGAGTATCTTTGTCACCTGCCATATCTGCATCAAAATATCAGTTCCTCCAAAATACAAAGCATTTGTTGTTGTCCCTTTTAGATACCTAAGTATCCACTTCACAGCTTGCCAATGCTCTTTACCTGGGTTGTCCATGAACTTACTCACAACTCCCACTGCATGTGCAATGTCTGGCCTTGTCCAGACCATAGAATACATTAGAGAATCTACCGCTGCAGCATATGGAACTTTAGATATATAGGCTATCTCCTCTTGTGTCTTTGGACACATATCCTTCGTTAGTTTAAAATGACCAGCCAAAGGTGTAGAAACTGGTTTTGCATTTTGCATTACAAACCTTTCTAGTACCTTCTTGATGTAATCTTCTTGAGATAGCTTTATTGTCTTCTTCGTCCTGTCCCTTGATATTTTCATACCAAGTATCCTCTTTGCAGCACCTAAATCTTTCATTGAAAAAGATTTGGACAGCTCCTCTTTTAGGTCTTTGATGTCCTGCATGTTAGCACTTGCAATCAACATGTCATCAACATACAACATTAGGATGATGAATTTTCCATCTCCCAAATTCTCCGTGTAGACGCAGTGATCCGAGTTGCATCTTGTGAATCCATGATCCAACATCCATCGATCAAACTTCAAGTACCATTGTCTTGATGCTTGCTTTAAACCATACAAGCTCTTCTTTAATCTGCAAACCATTTTCTCCTTACCTTTTACTTCATACCCCTTTGGTTGAAGCATGTAGATTTCCTCCTCTAAGTCACCGTGAGGGAATGCTGTATTTACATCCATTTGCTCGAGATTTAGATCATGAGCAGCCACAAGGCTTAAGACAAGCCTAATTGAGTTCATTTTTACAATAGGAGAAAATATTTCATTGAAGTCAATACCTTTCTTTTGAGAAAAACCTTTTACCACAAGCCTAGCCTTGTACCTTTTCTTCCCACCTTCTTCTTCCTTTAGCTTGTACACCCATTTGTTTTGAAGTGCCCGCTTACCTTTAGGCAACTCAACCAACTCCCATGTTTGGTTGCGATGTAGTGAGTCCATCTCCACTTGCATGCTCTTCGTCCATTTTTCTTTGGATTCATGTTGCATAGCTTCTTCATATGATTCCGGCTCTCCAGAATCTGAGATCAAGAGATAGTTGAAGGAAGGAAAAAACCTTTCTGGAGGTCTACTTGCTCTTGTAGATCTTCGAGGAATAGGTTGAGGCTCCTCATTTGGTTGACGTTGTTGCACATTGTCACCGTTTGCAGTCCTTGAGTCTTCACCGTCCTCAAGCTCCATGTACTCATCACCTGTTTCTTTTGTTTGTGTTCTTTCCAAGTAATCTTTGTACATATTTTGTTCGTTAAAAATTACATCCCTACTCCTTAAGATTTTACCATCTTCAGGATTCCATAGGCGATACCCAAAGTCTCCTTCTCCATAGCCAATGAAGAAACAATTTTTGGACTTTGCATCTAACTTTGATCTTAGGATTCTATCTATGTGCATGAAAGCCTCACACCCAAACACTTTGAGAAATGCATAATTCACCGGTTTACCTATCCGTGCCTCTTCTGGAACTCCCCCATCCAATGCCGTTGAGGGTGACCGATTGATTAAGTACACAGACGTACTTACAGCTTCTGCCCAAAGCTCAAGCGGTAGGCCTGCATGTAGCCGCATGCTTCGTGCTCGTTCCATGATTGTCCTGTTCATCCTTTTCGAAATCCCATATTGTTGAGGTGTCCTTTGCCTCCGAATGCCATTGCTAGCACAAAAGCTTTCAAAAGCTTGGCTGCAATATTCGCCTCCATTGTCAGATCTGAGGCATTTAACCTTGGTACCTGTTTCATTCTCCACAAAGGCTTTCCACCTTTGAAATATGAAAAATACATTGGATTTATTCTTCATGACATAAACCCATGTTTTTCTAGTCGCATCGTCTATGAATGTTACATAGTACAATGAGCCACCAAGTGATGGTGTACTTGCAGGACCCCAAACATCAGAATGAACCAACTCAAGTTTTTTATTTTTTCTTTCATTTCCTGATTTTTGAAATTTTACCCTCTTTTGTTTACCATAAACACAATATTCACAGAACTCTAAGTCCACTTCTTTCAAACCTGGTAGAAGCTTCTTTGTTTGAAGGATTTGCATTTCTTTGGCACTCATATGCCCAAGTCGGTAGTGCCACACCGCACTGTCAACTTCTGTAGTTGCTGCACAAGCTGAAGGCTGCGTGCTAACAGTACACAAGTAAAGTGTACCGACTTTTTCTCCCTTGGCAACCACCAAAGATCCCTTTGAGATCTTCCACCGTTTGTTTCCGAATGCAATGTTGTGACCTTCATTGTCCAATTGTCCTGCAGAGATCAAATTTTTGCGAAGAGAAGGAACATGCCTAACATCTTTAAGCTTCCATTCATTTCCGTTAGCAGTTTTAACAGAAACTGTACCTTTGCCGACAATCTCACAAGCTTCATCATCTCCCAAGTATACATACCCAAAATTACCTTTGGTGTAGTCTTGGAAATGTTGCTTGTGTGGTGTCGCATGGAATGAAGCCTCGGAATCTACTATCCAGGAATTAGACACATTGTCTAATGAGAGAATTAGAGCATCTTTCTCTACTTTACCTGCCACATTGGCCTCCGATGTTGGCTTTTTGTCTTGAGACTCTGTCTCCTTCTTCTTCTTGGACGAGCAATCCTTCTTGACGTGGACCTTCTTGCCGCAGTTCCAACATTCAAGAACTGACTTTGTGCGTGACTTGCTCCGCCTTGAGCGATCACGACCCTTTTGGTTTTTGAACCTCTCCTTAAGCCTTCCTCTTGTTTCCACTGATAGTGCAGCACTTGATGATTCTCCTGTGCTTCTCCTTCGCATTTCCTCGCTTAGGAGAACACCCACAACATCATCAAACTTAAGAGTATTTGTGCCAGAGATAGAATTACTTACAACCATCACAAGGCTGTCCCAACTATCCGGTAGAGATGATAGTATAAGGAGAGCTCGCACTTTGTCATCGAAATTGATTTTCACTGATCAAAGTTGACTTATGTTTGTGCTGAAGTCATTTAGGTGTTCTGCAACTGAACCATTCTCTGCCATCTTTAGATTGAACAAGCGCTTCATAAGAAATACCTTATTGGATGCCGATGGTTTCTCGTAGAAGTCGTCAAGTGACTTCATCAAGTCCTCCGTGGTCTTCATCTCTGAAACATTGAAGGCCATCGTTGATGCCAAGCTTAACCGGATTGTTCCTAGTGCCTTTCGATCAAGGACAATCCATGCTTCATCTGCCATTGTTGCGGGCTTCTTCGCAAGACCGCCTAGTGGCAAATAGAGGTCCTTCTGGTAGAGATAGTCTTCAATCTGCATCTTCCAATGTTGGTAGTTTTTTCCGTTGAACTTCTGAATCTTGAGCTTCCCTTCCTCCGCCATAACTCCCACTCAATTCAAGCAATCCTTTTCTTGAGATAATTTAGCTACGAGCAAACCTTGCTCTGATACCAGTTGTTAGGAAATAAGACGTAGCTAAATAGATAATTGAGTAGATTACTTAATGGAGAGAGACAGATTTATATACACGAGATTATAGAGTAGAGAGAGAGAGTACACACGATATACGTGGTTCACCCAATGTGGGCTACGTCCACGGGAAAGCAGCCACTCAATGGCTTTAGTACTTCAAAACAAGAAGTAGTTTACAAAGAGATTATACCCTTAATGGAGCTCCCGCCTTGCTTCACTCTCACCACCTCACACTCACCTTGTTGCATCAACTTCACACTATGAAATGTGTGTAGAAATGGACTCCTTTTATAGGCCAAAAGGGCTGCCCTCTCTTATGAGAGACAGCCATGTGTAGCCGCCCTTGTGCGAATAAGTCCAAATCGGACCCTCCAATCCGCCCATGTGTGGCCGCCCTTGAGAAGACAAGTCCGCTTTTGAATTCGGCCACCGGCCACCGGCCATTGACTTCCGACCACCGGCCATCGGCCATTGACTACCGGCCACCGACCAACCGACCGGTTGTTTTCCGACCACTTTTCGGCCGCCGTCCGGCCATAATATTCCGGCGAAAAAGAATATTCCGGCGAGTGATTTTCTTGTCCGTGAAAATTTTGGTTTCCGGTGAGTGATTTTCCTTCACGCACGATGGCTTCTCCTCATAATGGGGGCCTTACAAATGTGCGCTTTTGCCAGAGAAAATTACAAGGGTAAATCAGGCTCCATACTTAACAAACCTCAAGCCATTAGTGCTCGAATCCGGCTACCTAGCTCGTAGTCACACAAGCATTCATCACAACATTCACTCTTGTGAGTGTGTCAAGATAACTGTACGCCTGTCAGTCCATGAGCGAATCACCAAGCCCACACTGTGCGGTATCGATGCATACACACGCACAAATCTCCCCCCTGCAGAGAACACCGCACGCAAATGCTGAGTGCAACCCGCAATCTCTACCTAGATTGCATAAATGATGCGCATAAAACCTCGGGAAAATTTCGCCAGAGTTTCGTCAGTAAAACGACCACAAAACCAGTAACCAAACTGACTGCACGCTCAAAACCATGAGCAACCAAAGCGCATCAACTGCACTCCAAATTCATGCACCAATATCCACACTTTGCATACATCATTGCAAACACCTGCAAATCTAGTACACAAATATCTGCTCTATCTGTGTGACTGCCAAAAAACATGCTCGAGACATACATTGTCGAGCTCAAAATGCAATCACATTAGTCTCTCTGAGCATCAAACCACATAAGGCATACATTGTATCCTCCCACCTGTGAGGAAACTTGCAGCAAATATCACTCTCACATCTAAGAGCAAACCATGTGTGGAATCCTCGACACACAATAAAAAACTGCTGCTGCAGAAAATTCAGCGTTCAGAATTTTAAAATTTTGATATGAAGAGCGCGTCCGGAGCATGCCAAAACCCCAAGGTAGACTCTTGGATCACATGTATCCGAGTCCGAGTGTGCAAAATATGCCAAAAAACGCTGTTTTCGGCCCAAAAACGCAGCAAAAACTTGTTGCTGCTGCAGAAATTTCAGAGGTCAAATTCAGCTCAAATAGACATCACCATTGTGTCCAGAGCGTGCCAAAACCCCAAGTTATACCTTAACCTTGCATAAATCACATTCCGTATGCAAAAGTTATGCAAAAAACACTGTTTTTTGGGCCCGAAAAATGACCTGCGGAAATGAAAATCTGCATTTTTGCTGCAAGTATGGCTGCAAATAACCATACACACTTGCAATACATTCTTCCCTCAAGCTTGGGAATTCTCCTCAAGCTTCCATGAGCACAAATCTGGTGGTTGCTCACCGATCTCAAGCTTCCACCGAAAGCAAGCTCACCATAGCCGAAAGCTCACTTCTCTGTAGCACTCCATCTGTCGCGAAGCTAAAGCTCTGATACCAATTGAAGGGGATCGGGGAGCACCACAGACGGAGAGTGAGAGAGAGAGAAGGAGACACGACACACAGATATGGGTGGGGAGACTCAAAGAGTGAGAAACCCCCTATACACTTATGCTATGTATAAGGTATACAAGTCAATGGGCGTCCAGACTCTGGGCGGCCGGGCAAGGCACAGGCGCCTATACCCCAACAGTTTGGCGGGGTTACTGCCTTTAAACTTAGAATGCTTACCTCGACGAGGGTGACAACTTCACTTATGGGCATGATTACCCCCGAGATTTTGGTTGGTAAATCGTATTGCATGGGAATTTGAGCCCATTTATTACTGGTTGTCCTTGTGAGTGCAGCCCACGTGCCTTTTTAAAGTGACCGTTTAGAGTCAGACACTAATCGCCCTTGCAGTTTCCATCTCCATCTCCAAGTGGAACAAACAAATCGCCGTTGCCTTTGCTTTTCCCGCGCTCTTCCCCTTGGCTAGCTCTTGTGATCCTGCGTTTAGAGTCAGACGCCGATCGCTCTTGCAGTCGCCATCTCCATCTCCAAGTAGAACAAACAGATCGCTATTGCCTTTGCCTTTTCTACGCTCTTCCCCTTGGCTAGCTCTTGTGATCCTGCGTTTAGAGCCAGACGCCGATCGCCCTTGCAGTCGCCATCTCCATCTCCAAGTAGGAAAAACAGATCGCCGTTGCCTTTGCCTTTGCCTTTTTTGCGCTCTTCCCCTTGGCCACCTCTCGTGATCCTGCGTTGAGCGACCTCCACTAAGTTGAGTCCTTTACTGCCGTGTCGCCATCGCCATAGCCACCTTCTAGTTGTTACTGTTGGCAACCTGCGACATCACCATCCAACTCGGCGCCATTGGATATTGCAGAGTTAGGTTCTTTCTCCCTGCCTCTCTCCCCTTCCTGTGTGCTGTTAAGTGTGTGCGCACCGAAGCCACTGCATTACGGGGTTAGAGCACAATGGGAACAACACTCCAAGGGCCAAAGAGTGGTCATTAGGGTAAGATTAGAAGTCTCACACCGCATGGTTGGAATAATTACTCCTTATGTGACCGTGCCTGAGTTTGGGCATAGTGAGTGAGTAGGCCTATATATCTATCACTAATAACATTAAATGCTCTGTTCTTATCCACCTGTTCCGAATGCTTGGGTCAGAACCAAGCAAATAGGACCCTTTGGAGATTCTTGGGGCCCCTATTCGCTTGGTTCTGACTCAAGTGACGTCACCTTTTATGACATTAGCGCACGGGACATAACCAAGCGAATAGAGGCCTTGAGGGGTGCTCGAGGCTCAATATTTGCTTGGTTATGACACCAAATAGTTTTGGATTGCTTTTTCTTTCAGTCATGGGGATCATAGTCCTGGAGACAGACACTGTGGGCGAGGATACATGTGAAGAAAAACTATTCAGGTTCTTATACAATCCTCGTGCTCATCACCGTGCAACAGAACTATCAGGAGTGTCAAATGCAGAGTTTTCTATACAGAGCATTATAGATGGCTCATTTGAGTACCTACCAACCCATTTGCAATAGTATGAGGCAGTCACTTGTGACAATTCCATGACAGTTGATGGCATGAGATATGTGCACCGAGCCGACCTTGACCCTGACAAGAGTGCTTCAAGGAGACTGAATCGCTGTCTAGAAAAGTGTCCCTCCAATGCACTTCTTGTACAAGACAGGTGTATGAAGCACTTCAAAAAGTGTCGCTTAGCGGAATTCTACCACGGGTTTATCTGTTACTTATACTTGCAGACGGATGGTGAGTCAGAGACTTCCCAGTCAACAACTTTTGGTAGTTGTCCATTGGCGTCGGAGGAAGAGGTAGAGGATGTGGAGGTGTAGTTCGACCCAGAAGAAGAGCGGGTAGAGGTATTAAAGGAAACATTTGATGCGGGCTTAACTCTTGCTTCTCTTGCAGCAATAGGGTGCAAGCAAGAAAGCCCAAGTAAGGAAGTGACTTTGCCTCTGAATTGCGCTCCCAGATTTGCTATGGCGGGTGACACCCACTATGTTCTGTTCACAGATATCATGCATGAGCTCAATATACGTGAGGACTACTGCCTAGCTATAATTGTGAATTTTTGTGAGGCAGACATGGGGTTTGTGGATGATGATGGAGTGGACCAACATCTTATTGCTGACATAGCTGTCCGCGACTCCCAGTTCACTTTAGGGTGGCAACTGATCAAAGATACATTCAATGAAGCGAAGTTCAGAGAGGCCAATTTTCCAAGAGATGAGCAATTTGAATCGACAACAAAACAACTCGGCTTGGAAAACATGGGTAGGCCCATGGCACCTAGAGCTCAGGTAATGAATAGTCAGTCTATTCACTTGTGGGGGAGGTCGATGTTGGAAATGGACGAGAATCAGATGGTAATTTTTGTCATGCATTCAGATGGTACTGGAGATGACCCAGTGATAAAATATCATGATCAATTTTTTTGTTGACAGGTGCTAGTGTATGATGATAGTTTCCTTAGAAGAGCAGGAGGCTCACGGAAAGGGCTTGTCATTGGAGTCCCAGGCAAGGATGCGGTGTTGTCTCACTACATCGGTTTCAACCACAAAAAGGTTTGTAGAAGCAATTCAAGTACTTAGAAATTGTACTCATCTCACTTACGGCCCACAAATTCATTACAATTTTTATGTGTGTTAAAGATGAAGGGGCCAAGGATTGCAAGTTCAAATTGGTGTTTTCATTAGGAAAAGAAGCATTCTCCATTCCTAGTGTTGATAGAGAAAAAGACGGAGACTCGAAACTCATGAAATATGTCAGGTTTTGGGAGGGAAGACCATATTTTCAAGTTTAGAGTTGATATAGTTCGTGTGGCTTATGTTTCTGGAGGGAATGCTTGTAAGTTGGCATTTCAAATCATTATTCATACGGTTAGTTGGATTCCTGACAAGAGAACGAAGGATAAGAATGATAAAGACGGCGGATATCTACCAAAGAATGTCATTTTGGCTTTTTGTTGTGCAAAAAAGTATCACATAAAATGCACAATTTAACATTTTTATTTTCTCTCTCTAAGCCGACGTGGCACTTTTACAGGGTCCAAAAGTGAGTCCAACTTTCTCCTAATGTCTATTCTATAATCTCTCATCTGTGTAAATTATCTCTTTCCATTAAGTAATGTACTCAATTATCTACTTAGCTACGTCATATTTCCTAACAACTGGTATTAGAGCAAGGTTTTCTCGTAGCCAAATTATCTCAAGGAAAGGATTCCTTGAATTGAGTGGGAGTAATGGTGGAGGAAGGGAAGCTCAAGAACAAGAAGTTCAATAGCAAAAACTACGAACATTGGAAGATGCAGATTGAAAACTATCTCTACTAGAAGGACCTTTATTTGCCACTATAGGTGGTCTTGCAAAGAAGCCCGCAATGATGGTGAAGCCCGCAATGATGGTAGATGAAGCATGGATTTTCCTTGACCGAGAGGCACTGGGAACAATCCAGTTAAGCTTGGCGGCGTCAACGATGGGCTTCAATGTCTCAGAGATGAAGGCCATGGAGGACTTGATGAAGTCACTTGATGGCCTCTACAAGAAACCATTGGCATCCAATAAGGTATTTCTCATGAAGTGCTTGTTCAATCTAAATATGGTAGAGAATGGTTCAGTTGCAGAATACCTAAATGAATTTAACACCAACATAAGTCAACTACAATCGATGAAAATCAATTTCAATGACGAAGTGCGAGATCTCCTTATACTATCATATCTATCAGATAGTTGGGACAGCCTTGTGATGGCTGTAAGTAATTCTATTTCGGGCACAAATACTCTTAAGTTTGATGATGTTGTGGTATTCTCCTAAGCAAGGAAATGCAAAGGAGAAGCACAGAAGAATCATCAAGTGCTGCAATGTTAGTTTAAATAAGAGAAAGGCCTAAGGAGAGGTTCAAAAACCAAAAGGGTCGTGATCACTCAAGGTGGAGCAAGTCACACACAAAGTCAGTTCTTGAATGTTGGAATTACAACAAGAAGGGCCATGTCAAGAAGGATTGTTGGTCCAACAAGCCAACAATGGAGGACAATGTGGCAAGTAAAGTAGAGCAAGATTCTCTAATTCTCTCATTAGACAATGTGTCTAATTCCTAGATAGTAGATTCCGGGGCTTCATTCCATGTGACACCACACACGTAACATTTTCAAGATTACACCAAAGGTAATTTTGGGTATTATACTTGGGAGATGATGAAGCTTGTGAAATTGTCGGCAAAGGTACAGTTTGTGTCAAAACTGCTAATGAAAATGAATGGAAGCTTAAAAATGTTAGGCATGTTCCTTCTCTTCACAAGAATTTAATCTCTACAGGACAATTGGACGATGAAGGTCACAACATTGCATTTGAAACAAACGGTGGAAGATCTCAAAGGGATCTTTGGTGGTTGCCAAAGGAGAAAAGGTTGGTACACTTTACTTGTGTACTGTCAGCACACAATCTTCCGCTTGTACAATAGCTACAGAAGTTGACAGTGCGGTGTGGTACTACCGGCTTGGGCATATGAGTGCCAAGGGAATGCAAATCCTTCAATCAAAGAAGCTTCTACCAGGTTTGAAAGAAGTGGACTTAGAGTTCTATGAAGATTGCATTTATGGTAAACAAAAGAGGGTAAAATTTAAAAAATTAGGAAATGAAAGAAAAAAAAAACTTGAGTTGATTCATTCTGATGTTTGGGTCCTGAAAGTTCACCATCACTTGGTGGCTCATTGTACTATGTAACATTCATAAACGATGTGACTAGAAAAACATCGGTTTATGTAATGAAGAATAAATACGATGTGTTTTCCATATTTCAAAGGTGGAAAGCCTTTGTGGAGAATAAAGCAAGTACCAAGGTTCAATGCCTCATACCCGACAATGGAGGCAAATATTGCAGCCAAGCTTTTGAAAGCTTTTGTGCTAGCAATGGAATTTGGAGGCAAAGGACAACCCCAAGGACACCTCAACAAAATGGAATTTCCAAAAGGATGAATATAATAATCATGGAGCGAGCACAAAGCATGCGGCTACATGCATGCCTACCGCTTGAGCTTTGGGCAGAAGCAATAAGTACGTATGTGTACTAAATCAACCGATCACCCTCAAAGGCATTGGATGGGGGAGTGCCAGAGGAGGCATGGACAGGTAAACCGGTGAATTATTCATTCCTCAAAGTGTTTGGGTGTGAGGCTTTCATGCACATAGATAGAAGCCTAAGGTCAAAGCTAGATGCAAAGTCCAAATAGTGTTTCTTCATTGGCTATGGAGAAGGCGACTTTGGGTAATGCCTATGGAATCTTGAAGATGCTAAACTCTTTAGAACTAGGGATGTAACTTTCAATGAACAAAATATTTACAAAGATTACTTGGAAAGAAAACAAACAGGTGATGAGTACATGGAGCTTGAGGATGATGAAGACTCAAGTAGTGCAAATGGTGACAACATACAACACTGTCAACCAAATGAGGATCCTCAACCTATTCCCCAAAGATCTACAAGAGCAAGTAGACCTTTAGAAAGGTTTACTCCTTGCTTCAACCATCTCTTAATCTTAGATTTTGGAGAGCCGTAATCATACGACGAAGCTATGCAACACAAATCCAAAGAAGAATGGATAAAGAGCATGCAAGTGGAGATGGACTCATTGTTGGCGGATACGCCGCGATGGACCTCAGCACAGCGAGAACTCACCTAACAAGATTTGTCAGCTAAGGACGAAGCTCGACCCGCAGGCGCGTGGAAGCAAGCATAGGGTGTCAACCTACACTCGACGGACTCTCGACTACTTCCTACAGAGGTATCTACCCAATGTCTAAGCTACAGCCTTCAGGAGTGCATAAGAAGAGATTTACTACAACGTTTTCAAGAGCCAAATACCCATCAAACGTTCTCGAAACACCACAGAACTTGAAGGAGACCCTTTTAACACCAATAGGTCGCTCTCCCTAAGGTCCATGAACCAAAATCCCAACCCTAAACACCTGGTGCAAAATCACGTAGGATGTCTGGTCGAAATTTGCAGGTCGTTGTTTTCAAAAACTAAAGTGCCTAATGTGTAGCTCTACTCGATGCGAACGCGTGGACATGCTGAAATGCGAAAACAGACAACATATGCTCACCGAAGCACCGGATGTAGCTCGTTGGTCGAGTTCGCAAAACCAGACCGTACAACCACAATGTAGGTGTTGGCGCGTAGCTCTCGTCGGGGGAAACACACTGCACTTCTCCGCACTCGATTCTGACCACCAGTGCGCACGTAGCGTCAAGATGAAATTCTCACTCTCTCTCGTACACAGTACGCTCACTCACACAGACATAACTTTTTTAAAAATGACAAAGGTTTTTTTCATTAAGGTCAAAAGTGGTATAAATACCTTACAATCTCAAACCTTAATGTTCCAATTTAACCATCTACTCAATCTAAATGTAAAAAATGGGATACAATCTTGAAGCTTCTGCAAGCCCCACTATTTACAAAGGTGGAATGATGGGTTTTCTCAATTAAAGAATAATTACAAAAAATAATATTCCGCCGAGCAGTCATTCTCCATTGGGTGTGTCCAATTGCTAACACTCTCCCCTCCTGGTTCATGTCGTCCCCGACATGGCAGTTGAGCTGCTTCTTTAGTGGAGGCTTTCTTGCATCTTTAGAAGGGACTCATATCGCGCATGCTGAGCCAGTAATGTCGGGCTGAATATCTCTGTATTGATGGTGAAGAAGCCGGTGTAGAAGGCTTCTTCAAAGGCTTGGAGGTGATAAGAAGGCAAAAACATAATTCTCTGATATAGTGCATGTATCACCTCGTGAGAAGGATGAGCAGACAGATCGTAGGCACATCTGTATGTATCTTGGAAGAAAAAGATACTGTCTGTCGCCTGTCTAAGTTTGAAGGTTTCGAAGACCGCCAGAAGGGTTTTACATATTTTTCTAAGCATGATGCAAGATAGATCAGGCGAGCCAGTGAAAAATTTGATGGTGCCCGTTAGGGTTTTCACCATGTATTGCTCACTCATTCTTTCGCCTACCTTCAAGCCTGGCAGCTTCGGGTAATTGAGCCAAGCGGGTTGGATTCTCTGCAACAGTTCTTGGGCCTTCCATGTCCGCATCCTTGGTAGAGGGCAAAAACTGAGGTTGTCTCTGATTATTTTGGGCGCCTCTACCAGATGAATTAGATATTGCGGATATTTTGTGAGCCATGCCTTTCTCCACTTGGGTTGAGAATCCACTATCAGCTTGACTCCTTCAGGTTTGGAGATATCTGCTTTGTACAATGGCAATGTTGGCTCCTTATTTATTCGTTTTTTGATCGTAGCAGCTTCATAATTTAGCAGAGGATATGGGAGAGAAGGCTGTAGCCATTCACGCTGAAGGATACTGGCATCTATCTTCTGAATGGTCATCGATTTAAACACTCTCTACTCCCACTCCAATGCTTCTCTGGCTGTGTCTTTTACTGCCGCTTCTATGGCCTTCTGCAACTTTTCTTCTTCTTCTTCTTGTGTCAGATCCTGGGGTTCTTGTGAGGGTCCCACAAGGATTTCCTCTTGCAAATTGGTGTGCACTGGATCTGACACATTTTATATGTCGATTCCTTCCATTGCTGCTAGCCCGGTGCTAAACTATTGCTCTTCAGTTTGTTGTTGGTGTTTCAACTCATCTATTTGCTTCTGAAATGTCTTCTTTGCCTCTTCCGCTTGATATCCCATATTCACTAGGAGGTCGTTCGGATCTGCATTGATTTTTTCCGCCTCCTCGAGCTTTCTCTTGATGTCTTCACTTTCTATTTGCCATCTCTAAAATTCCTCATCCATCTTTCTCTTCACGGCTTCTAGCTCATTTTGCATGGCTTTGTTCTCTTCTTCCAAGCGGTTTTGCATTACAAGAGATCCCTCAGCCAACATCAGTCTTTGCCTCTTCTCCAGTGTTAACTCCTTTTGGAGTTCCTTCATTTGTTATTCATATAGGTCACTTTCTGAAGTTGTGCCAGTCGAGCTAGCAGCTCTGACTCTGGCCGGAGATGCCCTTAGCCTTTGGATGGTCTGATCTTTCACTTTCATCTGATCTTTTAGCTCTATTACCTCATCCTGGCTTGCCTCATGTTCTATCTCGGCCTTTTCCTTGACATTCCTCAAGGTTTCCACCTCTTTGGACTCTTCAACAAGTTGTAGAGTCAGATTGTCCCTCTCTCTCTCCGTATCTCTCAATGACTTGCTGATTTTCTTGTATTCTTCCTCTGCTCTTTGAATTTTGTGTTCTGCTGCCTGATTCTTTCGTTCCATCTCCTGGCATCTTTGTAATGCCATGTCCAAACTGTCTTGTAGCTTTGTTTGTTTCTCTATGTTCTCTTGGCCCTGTTTTTGCAGTAAATCCACTTCAGCCTTGATATAAACTTCATTTGTTTTGAGAGTATCAATCTCACTCTCAGTGGCCATTGATCTTGCTCTGAGCCCGATTAACTTTTGCATTACCACATCCCAATCATTAGTCAGTGGCTGTAGGTCCACTGTATCGGTGGCCATTTCCTTCAACTCTACTAACTGAAGGCTCTGCAGAGATTCCTTGGGTTTTGTGCTTGCCAACTTCAAAAGCTACCGTAGCTGCCTCTTCTCGAGAGTACCCCGCAGCTAGTAGATCAAGAAATATTCTAAAATTTCTTTCCTTTGGATCGGGCTTCTCCTCTTTTGGTTCAGCTTCTTCTTTCTGCTCTTCCTCTTGGTCTTCTCTTGCTTGGAATTTTCTTGTTCATCAAATCTGTCCAGCTCCTCTTTTTGTTGGGTTTGTGGAGGGCTAAGGGGAGGTGGTGATGGTGGTGGGATGGATTCCCGGCTTGACGGTGGAGTTGGTGGCTTCTTCTTGAAATCCCAGTCCGCCTTGGTCTTCTCTCTCTCTCTCTCTCTTGGCCTTCCTGCTCTTCTAGCAGTTTTCGTCTCACTTCATCCACTTGTTCTTCTGTAAATGGGATATTCGGGATATTCTCTGCCGTAGCATCTAGGATCTCGAAGTTTTTGATATAGTCTTCGAACCGATCCCAGTGAACCCTTCGAGATGATCCTGACATGGAACCAAGGGATGGCTTCCACAACTTGCTTAGATCCCCTTTGAGTGCTCTTTTGGCTCTGAAACTTTCCATCAGTCTTTCGAGCCGCGCCGCTTTCTGTGACTTGGTTTCCTTGATTGGCACTTGTAGACTTTCTTTCTTTCCCTTCTTTGATTCTGGCGGCTCTTCTAGCACGGTCTCTAACCGGCGCTTCATCCTTGTGGCTACCCTGGGTGCCTTGGGAGGTTCTTCTTCTTTGTCTTCTTTCATCTTTAGCCAATCATTTTGTGAGGGAGGTTCAGGCCAGTTTCCTTTGGCATGCAGTGCTCCATAGACCACTTTTGTTATCAGCTCACCAAGTACAATATAGGTGGGATTTTTGTTCCCCATCTTCACCAGGTTGTCGTGGATGTAAGCGGCATAATTTATCTCTTTTGGTTTGCCCTTCTGCATTGCCCAGGTGAAGGTGGTAGCAATGGCTCCAGGTGGCACCCTGTATTTTTGTGGCCTCTTTGTACACATGTGGAAGTATTGATTGTAGAGTTGGCTCATGATAGCCACCTTTGGGTTTGCAATGTCCTCAAATGTGTAGTTATTCTTCTTTTCCGAGTAGACCTTGACTTCATCTCGCCTCTTTGTCACACTATCTCCTTTGTTCGAGATGTCAAGTGCAGCTACCACCACCCTCTCTGTGATGACAATCATGGTATCTAGCTTGCCTTGCAGATCGATGACTCGGGCCACTCCATCTTCCTTGATTGTGGTTACAAATTCCCACACTCTTTTGATGTCAATTCCTGCTGGCAAAGCTTCAAAGTAGTTGTGGAGATCCAGCTTCTCCAAGTACTCCCCCATCACGCTCCTGACAAATTCATTGAGCTCTCGTGGTATCATGGGTAGCTCTACTGTATTTCCTTCAGGATCTTTGAATACTCCTAGGTAGATTCTCAAATCATTGGACTCTAGCAGATCATCCTGAATCCATGTGCTTGTGGGCTTCACAGTTCCTTGTGGGATCACAAACGGCTCCACTTCTTCTAAGTAGTCTTTTATAGTCATCCTCTTCTTCTTTGCAAGTGATTTTGCGGCTGCCATGGATCCTGTTGCACTCAGTAGTCCAAAGTGTTTTTTCCATATTAGCTGATAAACTGAGTTCTAACTACCCAAATGACTTGAAAATTGAAAATAAAACTTAAAAGGAACTAGGGAAACACTGCATGTGCTCACAGTAGCTTTCTAGCTAAAAAATTATCATGTAGACATCCTACACGTAGGATGTCTACCTTGTCTGTTTTTGGTGAAACTTGGCAGGCTTGTGGCCCTTGACCTGTGCAACATGGCTATGTGATTGGAATTGGGTTTGGGCATCAAAAAGTGCAATTTTGGGCAGATTTAGGCTTTAGGCTCACCAATTGGGTAGGATGTCCTCAGCAGGGGAAAAATGATATTCAAATGGGTTGAAATTTGATATACAGGCTTCTTGCACCATGTTAATGGCATCCACCATGAAGTCAGTTTTTGCACAGTAGGTGAAAATGACACTGGAGACATCCTACGTGTAGGATGTCTAATTTATCAAAATGACTTGAAATTGGTTCTGGGGGTAGCTCTTAGCATGTGGAACATGGCCCTGGTCTTAGATTTTGATTTGGTTAAGCATTGGTGTTGTTAAGAGCATGTGTAGTGTTTCTAGGCTCAAAAAGTGCATCTTGGAGGTGTTGGGGGCCAAATGTGATGGGAATGGATTGAAACTTGATACATGAGCTTGTGAAGGTGTTATAAAGAGATCTGGAACTCAAAAATACCATCTGGGGGTCAAATTGGTCATTTAGATATCCTACGCATAGGATGTCTGTTTCATCAATTTTCACATCTGACCCCACAGTTAGCTTGGTAATGTGCTCATGAGTATATTGTGCAAGTTTCATGTGATTTGGACTAGTTTTGGTAGGTCTATGACCCATTATTGCCTCTATGCTCTGACTTTCCGTTTTCTGATGCATATGAGGTCAACTTTTGTCCAAATGTGGTGGCTAGCATGTACAGGCTATGTAGAAACTGTGTGTGATATGAGATGTTGAGTTTAGCTCCCATATATGGCCTTGAGACATCCTACGCGTAGGATGGCTCCTGATGAAATTTATATGAGAAGTGCTACTGGTGCCTGCCATGAGCCCCCCTGAGTTCCTTTTAAGCCCTATTTCAACAAAAAAAGTCAAATAGATAGATAGAAACTCCCTGTGTGGATTTCAGAGCCTCTGAGCCGTTTTCTGACTCTTGGAGTGCTTTTCGGCGATGAAATTTCTTGATGTCAGTCTCCATAGCTTCACGGTTCCCTGGGGATCCTTGCCATATGGTTTTTGTTGACTTTGGCTTCACCGGAGCTCCGTTTGGCAATTTGTTGCTCTGAAAGTACCCGTGGTTGCGTTTACATGTCTTCGCGATGACTTGTGGTGGTCTACCACCATAGGACTTGGTTGTTGATGGTCTAGGAAAGCTGTTCGTGAAGTTTGGTGGCAAACGGACATCCGGTTTGGCCGTGAGAGCTAGTTGACGCTTTGTGTGTGTGATGTCGTTTCTGAAGCTTAGTGCCGCTTCGGGTCGCCTTATGGCCATATGGGCTATATAGACTTGTCGAACATGTCGAGATGCTCCTACCCATGAGTTTTGGTAGCATTTGAGCGTCTTTCCACCGATTTACCATTTGGTGGCGTCTTGTAGGGATCTAGAAGTTAGGGTTTTTTCCGATGGTTTTCTACCGCCTTTGGGCATTCAAAAATGGTCTTCTATGCTAGGTTAAGCCGCCGATGAAGCCTCATTGCTTTGGTTAGCCGTTAGGTGGCCACTTCTACCTGTAGGTCTCTACTGCTCGCTTCCCGTGTGAACCCTACGCGACTTTTCGCGACAAAACATCAAACATACGCGAAAAGCTCAAGGTGGTGAGCCTACCTCTCATGTCTGGAGCCTGTCGGGTGGTCGTGCGCGTCGTAGAAGCCGCTGGAAGTCCGGTTCGCTCTAGGTGGCAAGAGCTCTCTCTCAAGAAGGCAATAGTAGAAATGAGCTTTAAATGAAGTGAAAAAATCTTATAATGGGGTCCCCGAACCACTTTCAATGAGATTTGACATGTGCTCCCAACTTCTTGCGAGATGCGGTTTAGGCTCGAAAATTTCTTGATTTGGACTCCATTTGCCCAATTTCCGAGAAATTTAACGTTACGGTCAAAATTTGGCCAAAACACGCTTTCCGCTCCATTCACATAATTGCACCCCCATTGTACCATAGGTTGTCCTATAGTCACTGATTATCCCCATATTTTTTGTTTTTCATTACGATCATATTTCACCCGCTTTTTGTATTTTTTGAAGTTTTTCTGCAGATAATTAGTAAAATTAAAAAGAAAATAGAAAATTAAACCCAAAAAATCCCCAAAAATCATAATAACTCAAAAACATCACCGCAAAACACTATATACACTCACACGTAATTTTTATGGTCGGATCTCTCCGTTTTATCCATATTTTGTCCGATTTACCGACATACACACACCTAGGGGCTTGGCGTTTGGCCCCATATACTTGTAGATTCATGCTGTATAAGGGCATATGTACTTAGGTCAGTCCAAAAAATTTCGCAATCAAACGACAACCCTTTAAAATAGTCAAAAAACATGCTTTTTTTTACTCTTTTTACCATTGGGTTCGCATTTGAGAATGCCTCCCCCCCTCCTAGCCGAAGTCCTCCTGGACGACAAGGTATTGCCTCGATGTATGTGCCGTGCATGGTTTAAAAATTGTGCTAATGCTCGACTGTGTAATGTGGCCCTATATGATGCATACTCGGTCAATGCATGGAAAAATCAATGTTGTGCAAGAGGAGGGTATAAGCAAGATGCTTATTGGCATTCGCCATTGAGGTTTCCTGTTTGTTGTTGATTTGGTTGGCGGATTTTCTTTGCAAGTAAAAGTTGCAACTCTACAACTCTTTATTTGATCGTCTTTTTTGCAAAAGTCGCTTGGTTTGCCACTACTGTCGAAATGGCCATGGTTGTCTCCTTGGAGAGAATTGTCGTGGCGGAATTGGCCGTAGTCCTTGTCTTTGTTGCTCTCCATTTGTAGCTTTGTTTTGCAAGTTTTTGGAGGTTTATTTCTACTTCTGCGGTTGTCATTGTTTTGTTGCTGATTGGCACCCACATAGATCGGTTTGCCGGTTTCATATGTCGTGTGTGTCTGTATGCTGATGTTGCTTGTACTGAAGGGAGTTCCTGTTGCTTTGGTTTCGGGATCCAAATGCGAGTCGTATTAAAGTTGTTATTGAGAATTCTCTTCGGGATCCATATCTTTTTATTCCCTTGGTTTTCGGTTGAACTGTGTGCTTCTGTTGACTTCTTCTGTTGTATTGTGGTTGGTCTGCCATGTCACCTCTATCCTTTCGCACCCATACTTGTTTTTCGCGTGTTGCTAACCTTGATCTTTTCATTGGGGTCTATGTTGTTGTATGTTTGTAGTGAACATGGTTGGCAGTTCCCTAGTTGGTCGCCATGGGTATCGTGTTGTTCTTTATTGGCACCCATCCTTTTGGTTCTTTATCTAGTGATTGTGTTGCTGCTATCTGGTTCTTCCGGGGTTGCTGAGCAAAGGCTACCACTTGTTGTTCTTGTGCATGCTGAATTTTGACTGCATCCGCATTCCAATCTATCTGCACATTATACTTTTTTTGCCAAGGTTGTCCCAAAAACATGGGGTGTTGTGTGCTTTCATCCTCAACCACATAAAACTTGTGTGGGTAAATATATTGATGTATTTGTACATGCAATATAGTCTAGCCCAATGTTTTTAGCGAATGTGATGTACTACTTTCCAACACTTGTGGAGTAGGATGTAGTTGATCTTTGGGCTTGAGCTGTTTGTATAATTTGTAAGAGATCAGATTTGCTTGAGCTCTAGAATCAAGCAATGCCGTCGATTCAACTTGATTACTACCCACTTTGACTGCAATTATTGGCTCCACTGTGTCTTCACCCAAATTCTTTAGTCGAATAGCATTTATTCGCAACGTGATCCACATTGTTGTTGTTGTCATAGAAGTCTTCTTTTGGCAATGCGTTCTTTTGCTTCTGCTTGGGCTTCTTCTCGTACCCTCTGTGTCTCTTTCATCCATTGTTTTTCTTGATGGATTTGTTGAAGCATATCCCGTGTTAGTGGCAAATGATACTTTTTTAATCGACACCCACTAATCCAATTTGGCATTTCTTCCCATGCTAATGTAGCAAGCTTGACAACTCCAATTTGTGATAAGTCACTAATCACAAACGATCCCATCCCTCGCTTTTTAAGTTTCTTGGCATGTTGCTTCAAGGTATAAACAAGTACATAATCACCTGTTTTGAACTCTTTCGTGCGCACATGCTTGTTAAAAAATTCTTTTTGTCTTCTCTTTTTAGCATAGATCGAAACTACAACTCTCAATTGAAGTTCATCTAACTTTTCAAGATCATCTATTCTTGAAGAGAGCTCATGCCCTGTCCATTCTAAGCGTTTTGCTACTCGTAGAGTTGGAATTAAAAACTCTATGGGTAATATAGCGTTTAGGCCAAACACCATGTTGTATGGTGTTGTTCTGATTGATGTTTTGTAAGCTACCCTGTATGCCCATAGTGTTGAGTGTAATTGCTGATCCAAGTCTGTCCTTGACTCTGATACAATTTTAGTCAAAATAGTGCATAGTGTTTATTTGAGGCCTCAGCTTGTCCATTTGCCTGTGGATGATATGGAGCAGATTTTCTATGTATGACCATGAATTCCTCTAGCAGATATTCAATGACTTCATTAAGAAAATGTGTTCCTCGATCACTGAAAATTTCTATTGGTAATCCGTATCGTACAAAGACATTCTCATACAAAAATTGTGCAGTGGTTCTCGCGTGTGCTTTTGTGTTGCCTTGGCTTCCGCTCATTTTGTGAGATAGTCCTTAGCCACAATGATATATTGGGTATGGGTGCGATATGCAGGGGATGAATAGGCCCCACAAAATCAATGCTCCATTTTGCAAATACCCTTGCTCCCATCATTGGCCGTAGTGGTATCTCATCTCTCTTTATCGGCACCTTGGTGCGCTGACATGCGTCACAACGATTTACAAACTCCTCAGCATCCATATGCAATGTAGGCCACCATATTCCTACGGTCAAGACAATTTTTGCCGTTTTATCGCCTGAAAAATGGCCTCCACTTATTCCTCCATGTGCTTGTTCTAGAATCAGCAGGTATTCACTTTCACTTGCACAAATTCTAAGTTGATTATCCTTTCCTCGATTATAGAGTTGATTCCCAATTAAATTAAACTCGCGAACCTCCAACTCTATAGCCCTTTTCCGCGCTTTTGTTATGTTTTCAAGAAATGTCCTTGTTGTTAAGAAATCAATGATATATTGACTCCATGCAGGTGCAATGTTTACCTGAAACAATGTCGCGTGATTCACCGGTCGTTTGACACTATATATAGTACAATTGTTAACATAAGTATGTATGTCAACATACATAGTTGGCTAATAAACCCCTAATTAATTCAGTCTTTGGTGTGTTTTCATTGTTGAACAATGAAATGCACAATCTTGGACATGTGCTTCTTCAGGATAACACTCGAATTCCTCAGGATTTATACATAATCGTAGAATCTGGTCCGAGCCTAGAAGATACAGTTGTCTTGCAATCAAACTGAAAGTTTTTTGTTTGTCGAATGGTTTGTTGTTTGGATCTGTCTTCCTTGTTATCAAATCTACCTCCAAAGGAAAGGAAGCTAATAATTTCTTGAGACCATTTGGGTATCATTTCAGTATTGAAAAGATAAGCATAAGGTATGTCATCGTCTACTCCTTCAGGAGCTTCCCCGTTTTGTAGTCTTGAAAGATGATCCACCGGTAGATGAGTTTTACCCTTTTTGATTACCACTGTGAAATCAAACTCTAGCAATATAATAAACTAGCGTACAATTCTCCCAATATTGAATGGTTTATTTACTAGGTATAAAAGAGCTTGATGATCTATGGAGAACACAAATTTGTTTGCGAGCAAATAATGCCGAAATTTCTTTACAGCATAAATCATTCCTAACCCCTCTCTTTCGGTGGTTGTGTAGTTCTTTTCTGCACTATTTAACTGTCGGCTTGCATAACAAACTGGGAAATCCATTGTTCCGTCTCCAGGTTGAGCCAAAATACTCCCAATTGCATATGCAGATGCATCAATGTGAACATGGAATATCTTTTCCCAATCTGGTGCTTTAAGTACAGGTGCTGATACAAGGTTTTTCTTAAGCTTTTGGAATGAAGTTTCACACTCCTCAGTCCAGTCGAAACTGACTAATAAGCGATATAGAGGTTGTGCAATGACTGCATACATATATATGAATCTTTGATAATATCCGCAGTGTCCCATGAAGGATTGTACTTGTTTGGCATTAGTAGGCCTGGGCAAGTCTACTATGACTTTGATTTTGTCTAGGTCAGTGGTTATGCCATTTCTTGAGACAATATGTCCTAAGATGCGTCCTTGCCTCACCATAAAAATGCACTTTTCTTGGTTAAGACAGATTCGATATGTTCTGCACTTCTCAAATACCTTTTGTAAATGGTCAATATGTTCTTCTCATAGAAGAGAGTGTACACAGAGATCATCCATATATATTTCTAAGAATATTCTCAGGTATTCTTTGAACGCATGAGTCATTAACCCTTTGAAAGGTAGCTGGGGCATTGGTTAATCCAAAAGGATAACTCTATACGCATATATTCCCCATTCTGTGGCAAACGCTGTTTTGTGTCGATCCTCTATTGCAATTTCCAGTTGGTTATACCCTGAAAACCCATCTAGAAAGGAATAAGCCCGTTTTTCAGCCACCCTTTCAAGTACATGTTTTGTGATCAGCAAGGGATAATTATCCCTTATGGTGGTTGCATTTACTTTTTTGAGGTTCACACACACACGCATCTTTCCATTCTTTTTTGGGACAACCACAATGGATGACACCCAATCTATATGTTCGATTTCATAGATGAATTTAGCATCCATCAAATTGTCAATCTCCTCTTTGATTCGTTTAGCAAATGTGTCATTATATGTGTAAGGACGCTATTTGCTAGGTTTGGCATCTGATTTCAACGGAATTGTATGTTGGCATATTGATGGATCAACTCCTTTGAGGTCTTTGTAGGACCATGCAAACACATCTTTATACTTCTTGAGAAGTTGTGTTAGCAGTTCTTCTTCTTCAGGCTCTAAATCAGTTGCTATATAGACCGACTGAGGCTTTTCACCTGGCGCAATGAGGTCTATCCATTTTGCATTTTTTGGCCCATCGTAAGATTCTGGGTTTATTCTTTCCCTGACTGGTGGTGTCATTATGATTTTTCTGTCCTGGATGGTGAATTTTCGATAGTGTGATGGTACATTCATGTTTCCTTTTTCTGACTCCTCCTTACCATCACTTTCTCCCTTCGTAGTCCATACCTCTCATAACGACCGTTTTAGTTCTTGGTATTTCTTTTTACGCTCCATTTTGGTCCACTCTGGGTCTTTTGTTTTTTCTTGTTTTGATTGTTGAGTTTTTGTTGATTTTGTTTCTGTTTTAGCCTTCCGTACCTGTTTTATTTCCTCTTGCGTTCCTTCCCTTCGAACTTTTGAGAATCTGCCTGATATTTGGTCTTTTACACAATCCTCTGTTTTGACAAGCATTAGATAATGAGTTTTATCTTTTATCCTGGGCATCAGGTTCTCTCTTATTTTGTTTTTTGCTCTTTTTTTCTATAGTGTTCCTGGCATCTAGGGTGCTGATTGGCAAAATCATTAAACTTGATATTCGCCGTTTTCTCCCCATGCTCGCTTGAGTTGTTCGAACACTCGTTATCTGCATTGTTATTTACCTCCAGATGCTCAGAGGAGTTATAAAACTCGTCTTGTTCTGGTGGTTCCACAATCTCATCTTTTGCTGGTATAAGGCTTACCATGTAATAGGGTAGCACATCATAGCCGTCCTTATCACAAAATTTTGTTGTTGAGCTATCTGTAATGGTACAGACAGCCAATGTTGCTAGTATGTGTTCCCATTCCAGAGGTTCTAAGGAACCTTCGGGAAAAGGTTCCGGAATATAATCCTTGTCCTCAATAGCTCTTTCTAAGACGCATTCCTCTCTTTTTAAGCTCCCACAATGTGAAGCTCTGCACATCCATAGCTTTTTTTTTTGCCCTAACCATGTTGGGAGTTCAGACCCTGCCAATGTAGCTGAATCAGACTCTTCCACTGGTGTCTGGTTCACATCTTTGTAACTATGGTCTTTTAGGTGTATTTTGGTACTTCTTGTTTGAAGTACTAAAGCCAGTTTGGCATTTTTTAAAGGTGATCTAAAAAGGGAAGATTTCTAGTGATATGAATGTGCTTGAATCGCATCTGATCAACCAAACATTGTTGCTTTTCCACTTTATATTTCTCAATCCACCTTTGCATGACTTTTGACTTGAGAAGACAAAATCTCATAACCTTTTCATGCATTTTGACATCCATCTTCCTCATGATGCCTTGTCCCTGTGACTACTCCCTAGTTACCTTAGCGTTTGTTCAGAGGCCCACAATCGGGACATCCATGGATCTCTTAAATCCAAGAACGTACTGAATAAAAACAAGAGACTCTTGCACAAGCCATCCTTCGACTATGCTACCCTCAAGACAAGCCCTTTTACAAACAAACCCTTTTAACGTCTTCATGAATCTCTCCAAGAAGAACATCCACATGTAATGGACCATTCCAACTACTTCAACTTCATCAACCACATGCACAAGTAAATGGATTTGGATAGTAAGAATGTTGGTTGGAAAATACTTCTCCACCATACACAATGCCTATATAGCATTTAAGCCAGCTACATCTATGATGTTTCTCTTGAGCTCTTTTGATGAGATCCAACGCACTAACTCACTATTCTTGTAAATTGCGTTTCTAATGTCATCTGGTAGGCAATTTTTGATGGAAATTGGTAAGATAAATTGTAAAAACTTGTGCCAATTATAAGACTTAAGATCATTTAGTTTTTCATCTTTAGTAAAAGCATTTTTCAAGCATCACATGCTCCCATAGGAGTTTTGAATGTAGATATGACTCTCTTCACTTGTTATCCTCTACCTTTCTCAAAAGTCATGGAGATTTTGGATACACATAATTTTGATTGTGGTTAAGTTGAGGCCACATGTTTGGGATGAAGTTGCCATCCAAGAAAGGTACTCCACCCCCAACTTGCGCTTCTTGAGCGCTGGCACCCCTGAGATTGCTCGTCCAAAAATGGCCTACCTTCGCGGCCATTTCTTGGAGTCTTCACACAATCTCTTGGAGAATGGGTGATCACCTTTGTGTATGTAGCACAAGAGATCGCAAGGCACATAGATCCCTACATGTGGGGAGATAGATATGGAATATATTATGATGTGCTCCTCCATGAACGCCTAAATATCGACAACTACATCCACGTGGAGTAAAAATGTGGCATCAAGGTCGGGGAGACGAGTGAAGAAGCTGTCAAGATCCAACTTCCCCTTGTAGTTCATGTCCTCAAGGAAGAGGGTGAAGTGTGACAAAGGGGTGGATGTGGGTGCAGATGCAGAGGCTATGGAGGCATCCATATCTAGTCCGGGGTGTAGACAAAGAGTGGAAGAGCTCAAGGGTTGCAAAAGTGAAAGGTTTGAATGAGTTATGCAACCCCCCTTTTATAATGGTGCCTTTTTTAAAGAAGGCACTTTTTCCACACAAAAAAAGCACTTTTACCAAAAATGAACTTTCATCTCAATGTGACGGGTAGATT
The DNA here is from genome assembly GCF_014529385.1 of Adiantum capillus-veneris. Taxonomy (NCBI): domain Eukaryota; kingdom Viridiplantae; phylum Streptophyta; class Polypodiopsida; order Polypodiales; family Pteridaceae; genus Adiantum; species Adiantum capillus-veneris. The sequence continues at coordinate 75,220,210 of NC_140932.1, read as the reverse complement.
TCAATAATAACTAAAGATGGTTCTAAAACAAGTTGTAAGACAACTATTGTAGAGTGAAAATTTATATTCAAAGTCCTAAATTTACCGAAATCAAATTAATTACAGAGGGAAATTTTTTTTAAAATGCAAGAGTTATAGAGCTATAACAGCAATAGCATAGCTCCATCCATGCCCCAATCCTCCTAGATTTTCATTTTGTCTTCCATTCTCTTTCCAATCTGCATGGAGTGAAAATAAGGTGAAAGGATTCTCACCTTGTGACCTTGTAGATGAAATTGTGCTTGTTGAAGGTCCTCAAAATCCATAATAGCCAAATTTTATTGGACATTACTGAGAGTCCAATGCGTGTTCACTTGGATAGCCTCCAAAGCATCGTTGGGTATCCTCACTGTAATGTCAAATCTTTCAATAGCACCATCTACACTCTGTAAGGGAGTCCACACTCCAAGCTTGCACATCCAACAATCATAGTGATATCGTATGTACAAGGAGGTGCGGGACTTTAAATAGCGCATCCCAATACCTGATGCTCCATCCTTACAACATTACCTATCCCCATTGTGCATGCCCTCCACAAAACCCCATTCCTCTTCTAAAATCCTCCTTTAATCCTCATAATCCACATCCTTACATACAAGCATTGTGGTAGTCTCCACAAATTCAAATTCTTTGAAGATATGCATGAAACAGTGAATAGGAAAACACCAACTCAAGCCCACAGACCTAGAAGCTTTAGAATATTTCAAGGAGTTTTGGACATCTATTATCATCTTTCGCTTGAAAGATTCTACTGACCACAAATCTGGTTGTGGCCACTCCATGGAAGATACTTTGATTGGGTTCAAGCTTTCCATCTCGGGGGGTTCATCATTCAATACCCCCTATGTAACGTGCGCTCATAGGGTATTAAAAATACCTCTCTTTTCACATGTCAAAATGAATAAAATGACCCCTTATTTTAGGAATTTTTTTTCAAAATTGAATATAAAAACCCCTTATCTCAATGTATCTCTGTTAAATTGCCTAAAAATTTTGTATTTTAATACCCCTCCTTTCGGACTCACATTATACATCAACATGATTACATAGTGCACCCCCCGAGCTTTCCATACCCTTGTGTAGAAGCAGGTACAATATAGGAGTGAGAATAGAAGAAAATCCTTCTTTGAACCAGTTTGGTTGGGCAAAGATGTGCAAAAATTGTTGCTCCAATAACCGCATGTATAGCATTGAATGTGCTAGAGAGGCTATGTAATGGTTGCTCCTCCATCAATGTGGATGGAAATATGACTATAAATGCATGGAAAATCATAATTATGAATCCATAAGAACATTCCACTGTGATTTATATGACTGTAATTATGGAAATATGACTATAAATGCATGAAAAATCATAATTATGAATCCATAAGAACATTCCACTGTGATTTTACACCCAGTTTGTATTCTCAAACCATGTACTTACAATGTGTTGGAAATCGAGCTAATTGTTGCAATCGCATGCTTGACATTGAGAAAACATGTTGCAATTCTTGAAGCCAAGGAGCTTTCCTTTCCAATGATGATCCATGCTTGCATGATTTTGCACACAATGAGGGCCAGTAGCAGATGGCCGGTCACTTATCAAAAGCTTCCTATATCACGTGCATTCAAGAGGTTATTAATAATACCTCAATGTACATACTATATTTACACTATGTGCCTATTTAAAAAACCCCCACCCCCCTTTGTATGTATACATTTTGATACATTTTGATCTTTTAATAATCCTCTCCGGTTAACTCACGTGATAGCATACACATTCTAAAAAGTGACCACCCCGGGATGGCTGCATGTATACCCAAGCACCTTTGGTAAACTCTTGCCCACTCACCATCTATACCTCTTGTGTTGTGGCATGCAAGTTTTGTGACCTCATCCTTTGGCCCTAGTTTTGTAGAAGTATGACAATGGAGAGAAAATTCTTTATTACAAGTGTGACAAGTCTAACATTGTAGAGTTATCAGAGAAAAAAGGAGTTTATGTCTTTACGTACGAAGAGGGTAGAGATACTTAAGTGATCATGCTTGATAAGTATGGCTTGAGGTACTCTGCAGTAGAGTGAAAGGAGTTGGAAAGATACACGTACTATGGAGGACCCCTTCATCTTCAGTACTAGGTCACTCCTAGCATTGATATGCCAAAAAGTGTAGAGACAATGCTTGTCATAAAATCTAATATCTAGCCAACCCAAATGATTTTCTCATATTAAATTGATCACTTAATGTGGGAGAATAAACGGGAACAAGTGTTAAGATATAGATATGTGCTTATAGATCTATCTCAACACGGGGCCAATAGTAAAGGGGCCCAAATGGGAGATGGTCTATCAAGAGCGAGGCTAACCAAGGGAGCATAAGACCTTAGGGTTAGCTTCATTGAAGACCTCCAATAATGTGTGTAAAAGTCCTTTGACCTTAGGTAAGCTAGGGCTGAGCTTGAGGTGCGAACCCGGACCAAACTCAAGGTGCTTCTCGTGCTTGAGGTGCTTGTCCTGCTTGAGGTGCTTGTCATGCTTGAGGTTCTTGATTAAGATGCTTGAGGTGCTTGACTGGCTCCATGCTTGAGGTGCATGATTAAGGTGCTTGAGGTGCCTTGAGAAGCTTGCCTGAGATGCTTGTGGGAACACCCCCTACTTCAAGTGCTTAGTCATGCTTGATGACTAAGGGGCTTGCTCATCCAAAGTCAAAAAGATCCCTACAAGGAGGGGGGCGAGCCTACAAGGGGGGGGGGATGAGAGAGAACACACACACACACACACACACACACACACACACACACACACACACACACACACACACACACACACACACACACACACACAAGGGAAGCTCCAGCTTGAAGAGGCAGCAAGGACACTTGTCAAGTTCCTCCTCATGTTCCCCTCATGGTGTGCCTGAAACCTATTGGTTGGCCACCCAAGGGGTCCAATGATAATAAAGGATATTTCATTAATTGATTTTGCATTTATCAAGTCCTCTCTCTCAAAGGGGAAAGGGGGACACTTGTCCCAAGGCTACCCCTGTTGCTTGTAATGGCTCCTGCTTGTGATTGGCTAGGCCTGGAGGGGTCCAATGAGCTTCAAGCATGAGCTACAAGGGGGGGTCGACCCAAGCAAGCTAGGGGGGTGCTTAGGGGGTATACTCACCCACACACACTCACAAACACTCTCATTGTGTACTATGAAAAGTGCAAGAGCTCCCTCTCTTTCTCCAAGCAAGTAGAGGTTGAGAGCCTACACCAACACTCTTGGCTATGGAGTGCAAATCCATCCAAGAGCCATGCTTCAATGCTTGAGCTTGACATCTATTTCTTCTTCATTACTATGCTATTATGTATGCTAGCACAAGAGTTATGATAAGTGAGGAACTAGCTCTTTCTCGTATAAAATGTTTCTTCTTCCTCTTCCCTACCCTCATTCCCTGCTAGCTCTCTCCACCTTCGAAGGTGTTTGAGGTCTTGGGACTGAGGCTTGGTATAGTCAAAACTTTCTTCAAGTTCAGGTTATGCTATGATGGTGATGCATGAAGATTTCCATCTTCATTGCTTCACCTAGGTCACAAGGAACACAAAAAATGTATTGTAACAAGTCTCTCTTTATGGGAGAAATCATAATAAAAATGCCTATTGGAGGGGGGACCGGCTCCACATAAATCCGGTCCTCAACTGTTGTCATGTTCTCTAAATTCTCTCTCTTGCAAAAGTATTGTCTATGCCGAGTTAACTAATTGCTATGATTATGTTGCTATCTTCAATTATGTCAACCCGCTATGCTCACAAAATCATTTCTAGAAAGTACTCTTATTAAATTTCACTACTCTCAAATTGAATAGGCAAATTACATTACAATGCTAGAAACCGTAAGAGCCAGTCCTAGTAGAACTAGAGTGGAATATTTATTCAACTGACCACACTTTTCTATACCAAGATCAGTGGGATCCTTGAATTCTAGGGTTACAATGTCCACATATCAGTGCAGTGATGCTCCAAACACTATTCATGTGACGAGGGTTCTAGACACTTGGACTGAAGCTAGAGATTTATGAACTGCTGAGAGGACTCCCATCAAAGTTTCTAATGGTGGATAGGAAGCTAGAGATGTTGTTTTGAGGGAGCCTAGAGAAATGAGAGTGGTAGTTGAAACACGACGAATGTGACCATCTCAACTGGCAAAATGTGTGGCCAAAAAGTATAATGAATTTGGGGATCCATACGCTCATGTTCCACATTTCAAGCAAGTCTTAAGAGGTGAACAAGTCATAGATTTCCACACTCAGTAAGAGGGATTTGGGTTGACCTTTGAAGGAAGAACATTGACTTAATTCAAACGAGTTTTATCGAACACTGAGCAAGTTTTTTCGAGCAAAGTAATTGTCAAGAGGATCCACCAAAGGAAATAATGGCAAGGAAGTAGATAACAAGAAATGTTTCGGTAAAATAACTCTCAAATACGAGAAAAGTTGCAAGTATGCAAATCTCAATGATGCTTGAGGCATTGGGCTAATCTCAAATATTATAGGGAGTCAAAACTAGATTCTTGTCTCTATTGGACGTTTCAATCTATTTCGGGCCGTTTTACTCCGCTTAGGGTTAGCAGCTTTTGGTTATATGGTCATGTTTGGATGGTTAGGATAGGTCACATAAAGCCACTTAGGGTTAGCGGCTTAGGGTTTGACCCGCGTCGTGTTTGGATAATTAGGGTAGGCTACATAAAGTTGCTTAGGTTAGAACACTCTAAATCAAATTAGGGTAGTGTTTGGACATTTCAATCCGCTTAGGGCTAGGCGCTTATGGGTAGCAGCTTAGGGTTAGTGGCTTCTGGTCTAGCCGTTAATAGATGTCCGTGGTTGGATGATTAGAGTAGGCATTGTAAAGCCGTGTAGGTTTGACTGCTCCAAATTGGGTTAGGCTAGCATTTGGCCATTTTAGTCTGTAAAGCCGCTTAGTTTAGGCCACTTCAAATTGGATTAGGATAATGTATAGTTGTTTCAATCCGCTTAGGGTTAGCAGCTTAGGGTTAGCAACTTTTGGTTTGGCCGCTAATACATGGCCGTATTTGAAGCATTAGGGTAGGCCATGTCAAGCTGCTTAGGTTTGGCCGCATTTAGCCATTTCAGTATGCTCAGGGCTAGCTGCTTAGGACTAGCCATTTAGGGTTAGTGGCTTTTGGTTTGGCTGCTAATAGATGGACTCTCTGTTTGGACGATTAGGGTGCGTTGTGTAAATCTGCTTAGGTTAGGCCACTCCAAATCAAATTAGGGCAATGTTTAGCCATTTCAATTCGCTTAGGGCTAGCTGTCTACGGTTAGCAACTTTTTGTTTGGTCGTTAATAGATGGCCATATTTGGAGTGTTAGGGTACAACATGTAAAGTCGCTTAGGTTTGGCCACTCCGAATTGGATTAGTGTAGCGTTTTTCCATTCCAGTTTACTTAGAGCTAGCAGCTTAGGGCTAACTACTTAGGGTTAGTGGCTTTTGGTTTGGTCACTAATAGATGGCACGTTGTGTTCGGATGATTAGGGCACACTGATTAAGCTGCTCTAAATTGGATTACAAAAACATTTAGCCATTTCAGTCGCGGCTTAGGGTTAGCTTGACCGCTAATAGATCGGTGTATTTGGATTGTTAGGGTAGGCCGTGTAAAGCTGCTTAGGTTTGGCCACTCCAAATCGGATTATTGTAGCATTTGGCCATTCTAGTTTGCTTAAATCTGCTTAGGGTTAGCGGCTTTTGATTTGGCCGCTAATAGATGGTGCGCCATTTTCGGACGGTTAGGGTACTTGTGTAAAGCCACTTAGGTTAAGCCGCTTCAAATCAGATTATGGTGGCATTTAGCCATTTCAATCCACTTAGGGGTAGCCGCTTAGGGATAGCTACCTAGGGTTAGCAACTTTTGGTTTGGCTGCTAAAAGATGACCATATTTGGAGCGTTAGGGTGCATCGAGTAAAGCCGCATAGATTTGGCCGCTCCAAATTGGATTAGTGTAGCATTTGGCCATCTTAGTATGCTTAGGGCTAGCTTCTTAGGGTTAGCGGATTTTGGTCTGCTGGTCGCTAATTGTCTTTGAATGATTAGGGTATGTTGTGTAAAGACGCTTAGGTTAAGCCGCTCTTAATTGGATTAGAGCGGCATTTGGCCATTTTAGTCTGCTTAGGGCTAGTAGCTGAGGGTTAGCGGCTTAGAGTTAGCGGCTTAGGGTGAGCGACTTTTGGTTTGGCCACTAATAGATCACCATATTTAGAGCATTAGGTTAGGCCGTGTAAAGCCACTTAGGTTTGGCCGCTCCAAATAGAATTATTGTAGCATTTGGCCATTTCAATTTGCTTAGGGCTACTCCCTTAGGGTTAGTAGCTTTTGGTTTGATCGCTAATAGATGGTTGTGTTTGGATGGTTTGAGCGACAAGAGTTTTAGGATAGACTATTACATATTAGGGTTTGTCCTTGATCTACATGCACTGTCATGTAGATGTGGGTGTGTACTTATGTCGCACCCATGAATATAGGCATTGATCAATAAAGACAAAAGTATCACCGGTGGTCTTGATCTTTGTGCACCTCTAGAGCGAGGTGTGCGGGGGTCGGGCATGGCTAGAAAATGTGAGGTAGTTAAGTTACATTGTAATTTGATTTTGGTTTGGCTAATTAGGGTTTTTCATGCAAAGATGTTGTTGGTTTGATTGATTAGGGCTAGTGGCTTTTGGTTTGGCAATCATGGTTAGCTCATGTTATATGCTCTAATTGCAGTCAAGTTGTGTGCACTCACTATTTGTTAATAACAATCAATTTGTGTGCACTCACTACTTGTTATTTGTTTTGCAATCTTTAGACTACTTATTATGGACAATGATAGCATTCCCTTGTATGCTATGTAATATGTAAGCATCAAATCTTTTGAAAACAAAATATATGTGATCAACATATATGCAACAAGGGCCTTTTTCCCATAGAGAAACTACATGATCTGCGTTATCAATTTCATGTTCAAGAGAGAATAGGTCAGATCTTGGATATTGATATCACTCCAATCTCAATACAGAGTCAACAGAGGAGGCAACCATCAAATGAAACACTACCTATGGAGTCTACCCCATCAACCCTCGATGCTACTTTTCAAGAAGTTGAGATGGATCAGATGCTGGATGTATTCTTCGGCATGGATCCCATCATTGAAAGCCAAGGTGGAGAAAGTTCCAGCAGTCAAGGCAACACTGCCTCTCAACCTCAATTATCCCGTCCACAATGATGGCATGAGAATAAAAAAGAAGAAGGAGACATGATGAAAAGGCTTGCCCACATGCCTCTTTACAACGGTGCCAAAATTTATGTTCTTTGTACAGCTTTGGCAATGCTTAACCTACAATCTATTTATGGATGGTCCAACATGAGTGTTACAAATATTTTCAGGTAAATATATTTATATGCCATACTAATTGACCTGAAAAGACAAAGCTTGTTTAAATAAGTTTGAATGGTTTTGATAGATTTCTCAACAAGCAGATTTTGCAAGAAGGCAATCACATGCCCCCTACCCGACCCGCTGCCAAACAGCTGCTTAGAAACTTGAAGATGGATTACAATAGAATCCATGCATGTCCTAATGATTGTGCACTCTTTTGAAATGAGTACAAATATTTGGAACAATGTCCAAATGCGGATCAAATAGACATAGAGAGGACACACAAGGGAAATTTTTCCATGCAAAGATTCTATTACACTTTCCAATCATTCCAAGGATAAAGAGTATAATCAGGTGTAAGTCTATAGAAACTTTGATGACATGGCATCAAAACACTAGATCTACAGATGAGGTGATGCGGATGCCTGCTGATTCTCTTGCATGAAAGCACATAGAGGAGTGATGGCCTGCATTTAAAGAAGAACCTCGGTGTGTCTGTTTTGGTTTGGCAATGGATGGAGTAAACCCGTTTGGAATTCATGGAGCACATGGCCTATTTTCTTGGTGAACTATAGTCTTCCAACATGGTTTTTGGCTATGGGCCATCTGCTATTGTCACTGATTGTTCCAAGGAAGTACAAGGTAAGGAACATGGATGTTTATTTGGAACAACTTTTAGAAGACCTCTAGATGTTGTGGATAGGGATTTGACATGTCCCAACCAGTCGATCGATGACATGTCCATATGCAAGGCATTCTCATGTGCACCATGTACGATTGTCTAGGCTTTGGTGATTCTTCAAGTGAATACTTTGAAACCCATACCTATATGCATTCTAAAGGTGGTGCTTGTTTATCAATGATTGATCCTTTTTGTTCTTCTTTCTGGTTTAAAGATTTGAGCTACTTGAGAAACTATGCATATCCATTGTGTGGTCATTGACTTGGCTTTTGTAACATTTAATGGCCTAATAACTTATGTGTAGCGGTAATTAGCATGAACATAGTGGGCATTTCATTAGAATAGATTCCTAATGAGAATTGCAAGAGTGCTTGGGTGGAGAGAGCAACAAAAAGCATAACACCTAGTTAGCTAGCATCGACAATACTTTCAAAAGAGAGAGAAATTAAGCTATTGACAACAGTTGAGGACCGGATTTTCATGGAGCCGGTCCCCCCTCCAAAAGGCTTTGTATTATGGTTTCTCCCATCAAGAGAGACATTGTACAATACAATTCTTTGTGTTCCTTCAAGACTAGCTAGTGCAATGAAGATGGAAACTTCATGCACTAAGCAAAACACTTAACAAACACAACTTGAATTATCCCCGTTCTCAGACCCAAGACCTCACACACCTTTGAAGATGGTGAGAGCTAGCAGGGTATGAGAGTAGATTGAGAGGAAGAAGGAGTATCTTACGAGAAAGATGTACATCTCCTCACATAATCACTCATATGTAGCATAGATTAGCTTAGTAATTAGCTTGGTAGAGGAGATGAGCATGCATTGACACTTGGCTCTTGGTTGGATTTGCATCCACATGCCAAGAGAGTGTTGATGTAGGCTTCTATCTCACAAGCCTGGAGTAGGTGATGAGTTCTCCATTAAAGCTTGGGAAGAGATAGTCTTCTCTTTCTTCACACATGAGCTTGTGTGAGTGTGTGTGTGTGATAATGCCTTGCCAAAAATCAGCCCCCTCTCTCTCTTGGGCAGGCCCTCTTGCTAATTGCTCTTGCTGAAGCCTCATTGGCCCTCCCCAAGTCAAGCCAATTACAATTAAGCAGCATAAGTGATAGCCTTCTGACATGTGTCCCCCTTTCTCCTTTTGTGAGAGCTTTAGGTAATTAAATAATTAAACTAAACTCTCATTGGACCCCTTTCCCTGCTAGCCAATAGGAATCAGGCAAGCCATGGGGCTCCTGAATGCTCATTGGACCCCTTGGGAGACTGCCCAATAGTCTTCTAGGAGACTTAATTCTCATTGGTTTCTTTTATTAAATGTTTTTAAATTAATTAAACTAGATTTACTCTAGCTTAATTCTCATTGGTCCACTTCAAGGGTCATCAAATAGAAATTGGGCACACCTTGTGGGCATCTGGCCTAGGGAGCTGACATGTGTCCCTCATTCCCTTTGTGTAAAGGGAGCCTGTGTGTGTGTGTGTGTGTGTGTGTGTGTGGCTTTCTCTCTCATCCCCTACCTTTAGGGCTCGCCCCCTCCCATGTAGGGATGTGCAAAGACTTTTAGGGCACACACAAAGCATCCAATTTTCCCTAGGGTTGACCTTTGGACACAGCCTTTGAATTTGGGAACCTTAGCATTTTGGAAGTCTTAATGGGCTGAACCTTAGGGTCTTTTTAGCCCATTGTTGCACATGGCGCTTTTGCAGATGGCCCCCCCTTTGGATCCCTACTGTGGCCGGTCTGCTAGCTTAACCAATATTCTATCTTTTTCTCCCCTGGCCTTCCCCACATTAAATGATCAGTTTAATATGAGAAAATCATTTAGGATAATTAGATATTGATTATTATGACATTACCTCTCTCTTGAAATCATAGTCGTCCTCGACTATGGTGTAGAGAAGATAAAGCATGTTCATGAGTCCTTTTCTTAGTGGGTAGAGGATCCCTATGTTACCCTACGACATCATTCCACAATGGATGACTAGTCCATTTGGCGCTTGAGAGCCTGAGGCTGCTGCAAGCATGTCTGCACATTAGTCCTATCAGTCTTCCATAGCAGAGTGACAAGCTCTACTTGGTGTTTGGGAGACGTCGTATCCGCAAACTTGATCTAAGCATGCATACTACTTCATTTTTGTGCACAAATAAAGAAAAAGAGAGTCTTATAAGACAAAAATTTTGTTCATTTTTAACATTTTGTACATTTGCTTACTCTTGGGAAGCATTGTAAGCATTGACAAGGTTTAGGTTATCCTTTAATTGTATGCCTTGCATCCATCTAGCATCTTCAAAAGGATAATTCTTAAACTTAATAAGATATCGTCGGATAGTCTTACCGCCTCTTAGTACCTTGTCTTCATGTCGGAGAATGGACTCGGGTTGCAGCACCTCTTCTTGGTCCTCAATCTCTGGTGGGTCTTCAACAGTTGGTTCTTGAGGTGGCTCTCCTTTGTAAGGCTTTAATAGGCTCACATGAAAAGCATTGTGTATGAGCCAATGATTGGGCAACTTGAGTTGATAGGCCATCTCATTGATTGGCCTAAGAATCTGAAAGGGACCATAGTACCTTTTTGCTATTTTAGCATAGTACTTTTGGTGACCCGTAGGATTCTTGCTCGTTGTGTGCCTTAATCGAGCCTTGGGAAACTTTAACAAGACCCAATCGTTTTCTTTAAAGGCTTGGGCTCTTCTGTGCTTGTCAGCAGCAGCCTTTTGCCTTTTCTGTGAGATAGAGATAGCATCCTTAATCTTTTGGAAAGATTCTTGTAGGTCTCGGCTATACTCATCTGCAGCGAAGATCTTCCCATGTACCTTAAGTAGCAAGGGACTTTTTGATCTTCCCTCAATTACCTCAAAAGGTGCTTCTCCCGTGGAAGTATGTACAGTGTTATTGTAAGCATACTCCACTAAGGGTAAGTACTTCTCCCATTGGGATCTTTGATCTACTTCCGTTACATAGGCTTTTAGTAGATCGAGAATGGTTAGGTTAGCTATTTCACTTTGGCCATCAGTTTGTGGATGATAGGCCGAAGAGAAGTTTAGCCTTGTTCCTAAATTCTCAAAGAGACCCTTCCAAAAATTACTGGTCATTCTAGGATCTCTATCCGACACTATGGACATGGGCAAGCCATGGTACTTGAAAATTTGTGAAATAAAGAGGGTTTCCATTTGATGGGCTTTGATAGTCTTTTTGACAGGTATAAAATGAGCTTGTTTACTAAACCTGTCTACTATCGTCCATATTCCCGTATTCCCATGGATAGACTTAGGCAATCCAAAGATAAAATCCATGGATATGCTCTCCCATGGTGAATTAGGGATTGGCAAGGGTTGAAGCAATCCAAGTTGCTTCCCTCTATCAAATTTTGTCTTTTGGCATACCACATATTTGGAAACATACTCTTGTATGTTCACTTTCATGGTAGGCCAATAGAAATATGTTTCAATTCCCTTTAAGGTAGACTGAATCCCTCTATGCCCTGCATAAGGTGGAGCATGATATTCATACATTACTTTCTCACGTAGTGAGTTAGTAACGTAGAGTCTATTGCCATAGAGAAGATAACCATCTTGTAAAGTAAATGGTTCTTCTTTCTTCCCTAATGCAAGGGCTGAAATCACATCTCTAAAATCGGGATCAATAGCATACTCATCTATCATTGAAGATAGATCATTGTGAGTTGCTATGGAAACCGCATTCACTCTCGGCCGTCTTGAGAGTGCATCATCTACTTGATTATGCTTGCCAGGATTGTGAGCAATATGAAAATGAAATTGCGAAAGGAAATTTGCCCACCTCATTTGTTTGTCGGAGAGCTTGGTCTGCGTCATGAAGTACTTAAGACTTTGGTGATACGTTCGCAGAATGAAAGGAGTCCCCAATAAATAGTGCTTCCATGAGTCTAAGGCATGTAGAAATGCAAGGAGTTCCTTTTCATATATGCCTAGAGCTTGCTAAACAGGGTTGAGCCTTCGACTCTCATAGCCTATGGCGTGCCCTTCTTGGAGCAAAACAGCTCCAAGGCAATCACCACAAGCATCGCATTGGACCTCAAATGGTTTTGAGAGATCCAGTAGTGTAAGCACAAGTTGAGAGATAAGCTTTTCGAAAGCATTGTTCTCCTTAGCAGACCATGTATACCTATGGTCCCGCAATTTGTGAGAACTTTTCTATGAAGCGTCTATAGTATGCACACATACCTATGAAGCTTCTTAGTTCATGAAGATTCCTTGGTTTAGGCCATCCTTTTATTACCTCTAACTTGGATGGATCCATTTGGATGCCATCTTGAGAGATAATGTGACCTAAATACTGAATCTCTTGCAAGAAAAATTCACTTTTCTTTTGATTAACATAACGTTTATTCTCTCTTAAAACTTGAAATATTACCTGGAGGTGTTGCTTGTGTTCCTCCAATGAATTAGAGTAGATGATAATATCATCAAAGAACACTCCAGTGAAGGTTCGATGAGGCCTGAACAGCTTCTCCATCAAGCGGTTGAATGTGGCTGGTGCATTGGTCAAGCCAAAAGGCATGACAATGTATTCGTAAAGACCAAATGCAGTACGAAATGCAGTCTTTACAATGTCTTGATCAACTATCCTTATTTGATAATAGCCACTTTTTAGGTCAACCCTACTGAAGTAGGTTGATCCTTGTAGCTTATCAAATAGGTCTTGTACCCGTGGAACGGGAAACCTATTCTTGATAGTGATCCTATTTAGTGCTCTATAGTCGACACACATACGATATGTGCCGTCTTTCTTTTGCACTAATAGCACAGGTGAGAAAAATGGAGATGAGCTTGGCCTAACCATACCCTTCTCAACTAACTCATGCACTTGCAGCATAATCTCCTCTTGTTGAGCTTGAGAAACTCTATAAGGAGGTTTATTAGGCGGTGAATTTCCTGGAAGAATTTCAATTGCATGGTCATCATTACCTCGTTTAGGAGGTAGCTCACAAGGGATGTCGTCAATAAAAACATCATGAAACCCCTTGAGAAAATTGGATAACTCTAATTCCTTTTGGTTGCTTTTATTTTCTTTTGCTAAAGCATTAGGTTCATTTTGAGAGTCTTTAACAAAAATCATGTACATGGAAATAGAGCTCTTTATTGACTTGTTGAAAGCTGGTGTATGTACAATGGGGATGGTGTTACCCATTTCCTTAGCATCTATATACATGTCTTTTTCCCTGAACTTAAAGTAGATTCTCCTTTCAGGAAATTTAACATCGGCAGCCAGGCGGTCAAACCATGGTGCCCCTAGGATTACATCCTCATGCTTGAGAGGAGAGATAAAGAAGTCCTCTTTGTCCACATAGCCTTGGACATGAAGCCTCAATTTCTCGATTAAGGGAGTGACTGAAGCTTCTTGCCCCTTGAAGGCACTGTCTGCGGGTAGGACATCTCCCATCTCGTAGGATTGTATTCCTAGCTTGGTGGCCAACTCTATAGATATAAAATTGTGAGTAGAACCAGGGTCAAAGAGAATAAAAGCATCATGTTCTCTTACCTTTCCCCAAGCATGGCATAGAGGAGATCCTTTGTGGTGAGTTTGGTGAGTCTCCTCCTCTTGGATTTCAACCAAGGAAGCTCTAGGAGGGTCTTGGCGGTTGTTCTTTTGGGGACAAGCGCGGTACGCATGCCCTTGTTCGCCGCACTTGAAACACCGGTTATCCTTACGATAATGCTCAAGCTCTTCAGGAGAGAGTTTATTCTTACCTTTGTAAACTCCCTTCTCTTTAGCTTTGTTGGAGTTGCCCTTAGGAGACTTTTGGACATTGTCCTTCCCCTTAGGCTCATTGGAACCCTTGTTTTCCGGGGGCTTATTATTTCTTTTTGCCCCCGTTTGGAAATTGATTCGAGAGGCGACCATAGTGTGGTGTATTACCGCCGATATGGTACGTGGTCTTTGGGAGTTGACATACTCCGCCATTTCTTCGGTTAAGCCCGCACAAAATTGTTGCTTTTGCTCTCCAAAATCCAACTTTTTGAAGACAGTGGCTTTGAGTTGTAGGTCCCAAAACTTGTCTACATATTTGTGGATAGATTCATTGGGAGAGAGCTTTAAGCTTCGCCATTCGGTGAGTACTTTGTCTTTGGCATCGGTGGCCAAAAATTGCTTCATAATGGAAGCTCTTAAAGCTTTCCATGTTTGTGGAGCTTCACCGTTGGCTCGTAGGCTAGACCACCATTGTCTGGCGGACGTTTGAAAGTGCATAGCTACATGGCGTAGCTTAAAGGACTCCGTGAAGCCCTCATCTCCAAACGCCGCATCGAATTGTTGGATAAAGGCCAAGACTTTGTCCGTAGCACCAAAGGTACCATCATAGGTAAGGAAAGAGATTCTCTTCCCTCCCTCTTTGAATTTCTTCAACTTGGACGACCTCTTCCATGCGGCATAGGATTTCCTATGGCCTCTTCTTTTTGATGGTTCAAAGGTTGCACCATCATTTTCTTCACAAGGTGAAGAATTTGAAGAAGGTGGAGAAGAGGGTGACCTATTTCTCGCCTTTTTCTTGTCTTGATCTTTGTCGTCTTCACCATAGCTTTCATAAGAGGAAGAGGATGAAGAAGATGGAGAAGAGGGTGTCCTCTTTCTCGCCTTTTTCTTCTCTTGCTTTTTATCATCCCTCTTTGAATTATGGCGTGGAGAAGAGTGTAATGGTCTTCTCTGCTTTGGTGGTGATGGAGAGCGTTTAGCCCGCCGTCTTCGTGGAGCCATCTCCACCGAGGTGGCGAGAGACTCGCTCCTTCGGTGGAGGCTCTTGAGTTCTCCTTTGGGAAGGAGATGCATCATCAAGAAGTAAATTCTTGAGCCCTTCATATGGATTCTCTTCTTCTTCCCGAATCGGAGAGAGACCTCTGTTGGTAGTCTCTCAAGGAGGCTTCCTAGGTGTTCTCTCGTCATGGTGATGAGCTTGGAGAATCCCATGAGCACAGAGCTGCCGTTGCACTTCAATTTGGAGAGATAGATTGCCCATGGCTTGTTGAAGCCTAGAAACAAGATAGTTAACAAGCATTGAAGAATCATTAGTAGCTTGCTCATGAGCAAAATCAAAGTTATCAACATTAATTTCACTCTCTTTACTATTGTCAGCCATTCTAACAACTTTTAGGTGTAAACTTTTTAGGTGTACTTTGGCACTTCAAGCCCTAGTTGCTACTCCTCTTTACCCCTTTAGAAAAAGCACTCAAGCTATTGTACCCGCGGCTCGAATACCATTAATTGCAAGGAATAGAAGAGAGGGTCTTTCAACACCAAAACAGCACCGGCTCCTGTCAAGCTTCTAATAGCTCAATAGTGGTTAAGCCGTAGGCAAGCCCCGTAGGACTCCACTATTAAGACCATAGCTCTCGACGGTGATGCCCCATTAACTGCACGAAGGCAGGCGCACTGCAAGGCTCAAAAATCCCTATTCTACTTACTCACATGCAATTAATAATACCAACCATTTGTAGCTAGCTTGAGGACCTCCCTTCTTGAGCAAGAAAAGAGAAACCTTGAGCTCTGATACCAATGTAACATTTAATGTCCTAATAACTTATGTGTAGCGGAAATTAGCATAAACATAGTGGGCATTTCAATGGAATAGATTCCTAATGAGAATTACAAGAGTGCTTGGGTGGAGAGAGCAGCAAAAAGCATAACACCTAGTTAGATAGCATCTACAATACTTTCAAAAGAGAGAGAAATTAAGCTATTGACAACAGTTGAGGACCGGATCTTCATGGAGCCGGTCCCCCCTCCAAAAGGCTTTGTATTATGGTTTCTCCCATCAAGAGAGACATTGTACAATACAATTCTTTGTGTTCCTTCAAGACTAGCTAGTGCAATGAAGATGGAAACTTCATGCACTAACCAAAACACTTAACAAACACAACTTGAATTATCCCCGTTCTCAAACCCAAGACCTCACACACCTTCGAAGATGGTGAGAGCTAGCAGGGTATGAGAGTAGATTGAGAGGAAGAAGGGGGATCTTACGAGAAAGATGTACATCTCCTCACATAATCACTCATATGTAGCATAACTTAGCTTAGTAATTAGCTTGGTAGAGGAGATGAGCATGCATTGACACTTGGCTCTTGGTTGGATTTGCATCCACATGCCAAGAGAGTGTTGATGTAGGCTTCTATCTCACAAGCCTGGAGTAGGTGATGAGTTCTCCATTAAAGCTTGGGAAGAGATAGTCTTCTCTTTCTTCACACATGAGCTTGTGTGAGAGTGTGTGTGTGTGTGTGATAATGCCTTGCCAAAAATCAGCCCCCTCTCTCTCTTGGGCGAGCCCTCTTGCTAATTGCTCTTGCTGAAGCCTCATTGGCCCTCCCCAAGTCAAGCCAATTACAATTAAGCAGCATAAGTGATAGCCCTCTGACATGTGTCCCCCTTTCCCCTTTTGTGAGAGCTTTAGGTAATTAAATAATTAAACTAAACTCTCATTGGACCCCTTTGCCTCCTAGCCAATAGGAATCAGGCAAGCCATGGGGCTCCTGAATGCTCATTGGACCCCTTGGGAGATTGCCCAATAGTCTTCTAGGAGACTTAATTCTCATTGGTTTCTTTTATTAAATGTTTTTAAATTAATTAAACTAGATTTACTCTAGCTTAATTCTCATTGGTCCACTTCAAGGGTCATCCAATAGAAATTGGGCACACCTTGTGGGCATCTGGCCTAGGGAGCTGACATGTGTCCCTCATTCCCTTTGTATAAAGGGAGCCTGTGTGTGTGTGTGTGTGTGTGTGTGTGTGTGTGTGTGTGTGGTTTTCTCTCTAATCCCCTACCTTTAGGGCTCGCCCCCTCCCATGTAGGGATGTGCAAAGACTTTTAGGGCACACACAAAGCATCCAATTTTCCCTAGGGTTGACCTTTGGACACAACCTTTGAATTTTGGAACCTTAGCATTTTGGAAGTCTTAATGGGTTGAACCTTAGGGTCTTTTTAGCCCATTGTTGCACATGGATATTTTTCAGATGGCCCCCCCTTTGGATCCCTACTGTGGCCGGTCTGCTAGCTTAACCAATATTCTAGCTTTTTCTCCCCTGGCCTTCCCCACATTAAATGATCAGTTTAATATGAGAAAATCATTTAGGAGAATTAGATATTGATTATTATGACAACTTTTGTCGCTCTGATTATCTGGGAAAGATAGTGTATGAGGATCATGGATAATTTTTGTCAAAAGGTCATGAGTTGTATGGACCATATATATGTAAACACAACATGCACCCATTGAAGGCAAGTGACTGGAAGAACATGTGGCAAGAATCATGAGAGTTTATGCCACCTAGGATGAAAAGACTCTATTTTTCATGACCTTCCATATTAGAGTGATCTGCTCATCAATCATTTTCTTAACCCAATGCATATTTTTAAAAATGTGGGGGAGATGTTGTGGAAGACCATTACCTCGCTATTGCTCTGCTTAGAATCCACAGATGGAGGGAAAGGATTCATCAAACAAGCCCCCATATTATTTGAAGCCCTCTCCATGCTAACACAAAATTTAAGGTGCTCGAATTCCTACGTTGTGTTGCTCTCTATTTTTGCAAGCAGTTTTTATGAAACAAAGTAGAAAACACATATAGTTTTAAAAATGAAACAAAAGCAACATTATAAAATAACCTTTCATACATGTATTTTGAAGTCAATGATTGTTTCTATGCTATATAGCAAATAGTAGACCATGATAGCACATGGACTTTCTACATCTGCTATTGTACACAGTCCAAGTATTTGTACTATAGTGCTACATAGAATTTATGCAATGTAGATCATACTAGGGAGACTATTTGCAATACCACAAATAAAACATACATTTTCTCTATATGCTATATAGCGCAAGCTTGTGGTATATGATAGGCAATGTGCTATATAACACATACTTCTATTTTAGTGTGTTATATAGCACATAGCATACTCCAAGAAGATATTGTGACCATATACGTAGAGTGTGCTATGTAGCACATACAAAGATTGTGCTATATGAAACATACCTCAATTGCACACACAATCTAGGGATACATTGTGACCATGTAGCACACAGATTATGCTATATAGCACATATCACAATCCACACATACTTCAAGGCTATGTTGTGACCATATAGCACACAGATTATGCTATATAGCACATATTACAATTCCATACATACTTAAGGGATATACTATGACCATGTAGCAAACAAATGATTCTATATATCACATATTACATATGCAGATTGTGCCACATATCAATAGCATATAATCACACACATTCCAAGCAGATGAGGGCTTTACTATGACCATATAGCACTGAGATTGATCTATATAGCACATATTAGAGAACCACACATAGCATATAACCAACAAGATTAGATCCATGTTGTGACCATATAGCACATATTTTGTACTATGTAGCACATAACACATATAGATTGTTCTATATAGCATACAACAAATAACCATACACTCCAAAACACACATAACCACATGGAAGTGAACCACAAACTCCAAAAGAAATCTGAGCACATGTAGGAGGGTGAGATGTGAAGCACCTTGGCCATGGACACCTTGGCTTCTATTTCAGCAATGTTTCCTAGAGGGGAAGACAAGAACTCTCCAATCAAATCAATCAAACGTTGTCAATCTGCAGGGTCTTGCATGCAATCGATCTCCATTTGTAGATTCATCGCCAAAGTGTTTGATCCTTGCGCACCCTAAACCCTATGTAATTCTCTAACTTCATCTTCTACCTGCTTCTTTGCATCCTCCAATCTTGACTTACAATCTTGAAATCTGGCCTCTACAATATTCTTCATTACTACGAGTACCATGCTATCCTCTTCCAATTGCACCATGCACCCTCTGGTGGGCACACTTGATAGGCTACAAACAATCCTTATGTTCTCACTGATGATCTCATAGAAGCAGCAGTGGTTTTGGAACCTAACCCTCTACCAATCATCTGATCTTCCCACATTTGCAGGTTGTGTCTTTCCTCTTTCATTGCCCTCTCTACAAAGACAACCCAAGCAATTTGATGCTTGCTAGAACTTGAGGTAGCTTCCATGCAAGTTTCCAATGCAAAGGCCTTTTCAAACTATGTCCCTACTTCATACATGAAGGGACCCTCCTGTATACATCCCAATGTATTCACACAATCTTTTGTACATAAGAACTCTGATCGAGCATGGTATGCCTTCACTTCCTTTTGGCTACTAGAAATAGGCTTTGGGCATATGAATAAATCCCAAATACATCTTCCCAGACCTTATAAAAAATTTCATTTTCTAAGATCTCACCAAATACACACCTTATTGGTAGTGGTACGTGCAGATCTGCTTGATGGTACAAACAAAGGGGTACTGAGGGGGCTGCTTCTAGGTATTTCAAGTTGCTTCTCAGCCACAACCGAAGATCGAAGAATTCCATCGACACCAGACACAAATCCTGGAATGCATCAGGGGATTCAAATGAGGGATCCCAAGGGAGCATGCATACTGGCGGCCACGGTTGAGAAATAACGGGCTTTCTATGATGCCTTGGTCCCTAAAACCACAGAAGCTCATATCATAGGAGACCCATGGGATAGACAATATCAAGGCAAAGATAATTCTATCTACAACTTGACTTGGGGAATAATTTGTCATGTTTCATGGAGATACATATGAAATTATGCAGATGATTTACAAATGTCAAACATCAACAATGCTACCCAAAGTGTGCCTTCACAGTCCCAAAAAGTGAGACTAAACCTAAGGCAAATAGTTTTGAACTCTCACAATGAAGCAGGCTACAATGATCACCCTAGGAAGGGGGGAGCTGTAAATCCATCAAGCTCAGCTAGCTGATCTCCATAAATCAAAGTCAAAAGCCAATAGTGTTTAATCAATTGCATGTGACCAAGCTCACATATGCATATTGAGATGCACATGGTAATGAATACCAACAAGTTCATGACCTTGTACAAACCCTTATGGATGGTAAGACTGAAGATAAAGACTATTTGAAGATGATGCAAAGCCTCAAGCTACTAGAACAGGTAACAAAAACGTCAAAATCAACGGAAGCTAAAGTTCAGAAGGCTACACAAAGGTCACCACCAAAATCTTCTTCGAAGAGACCGATTCTGCCAGTACAATGGATCTTCTAAGATCAAGGGTTACTCAGATGCAGGTAGACAATGCTCAACAATTACAAGCAAAAAGTGCAAGATTACAACCAATGGAGTCAACATCAATTAAAGAAAATGGTCAAAGCAAAGGAGTTGAAGAAAAATTTCAATCAAAGGACACTGCCACAATAGAATCAATTAATACAGAAAGAAACCCTGAGACGATCAAGTGCAACATTGTTGGTGAGAATGAAGAAAAACTCTCAAGTGACGTAAAGCTAGATTTTCAATTAGACAAGAACCTCATGTCCTTTCGCACTTGAAAAAAATGTGGCCAACCACAGTTGGAAGATGCTCTTGATTTCGTTAGCACATCAAGAAACTAACGAGAAAAATGTTGGGGAATCATCTCCACCACCATTGAAGTAAGTTTATATAACATTATAGCCCAATTCCATGTGATCACAATAAAAGATGTACCTAATGGCCTCATACTGGGAAAGCTACTATGTCAGAAGGTTTTAGAGATACAACATGAAAACATGACAAAGTCTTCAGAGACAACCAAGAATGAAGACCAACAATGGTAACCTGCAGTAGAAGCAGACGATAACACAAAGTCCTCAAGCACAATAAAAATGGAGACTGATATCAAAGTAGATCTTATTGAAGACGATTCATCTCCATCAAATAGAACTTTAGAAGAGCTTAAAGCAAATCAGGCAATAGAAACTACAGATAAAAAAGAGCAAAAAATATCATCAAAGCCAGAATAAAGAAGATCAAGGTTGCAGACAACCAGGAGGAAATAGGAAGTCCAAAGATCCAGACATTGCCAGCTAAATTAGCTGATGAAAGTCAGTTTGGAAAATAGAGTCTCAAGCCACCCTCCATAGAGACACAATTAGATCAAGATGATACCATGGCAAAAGCAGGACAGAGATCTTCAAGAGAACCAACAATGAGAATAGCTGTAGTCCTCAGTAATACAATTGGAGCGAGTGTCAGATGCAATGCTCTATTGGATAAAGAAGCAACGTGCAATATGGTTGCAGACAACATTTAGAGCATTCTAGAGATTACTCTAGGCAAGCCAGATAACAAAGAAATCATGGGTAAGGCTACAAGCCAAGAAGAATTGGTTGCTACCCTTAGCATCCAAAATCATGGAGAGCAGATAAAGTTTCAGGTGAAGCCTTCAAAGGGAATGCTTACAGATGTCATCCTTGGACATTAGTGGTTAAACCAACACAAGGCTACAAAGAAGATACAATGTTGATACTCTCTTTTCCAAGAGGTAGCTAGAAACATCTACAGGTACCGTTAAAACTAGATTCAGAGTTGCAGAAGTCACAAGAATCAAAGACAAATCTTAGAGACAAAGGTAAAGCTAAAGTGGACCTTCCACCAATTAGCACAAAAAGTGTGACAACATATGCCTCTACATCAAAGAACCCTCATGGACCAACTTCTTCAAGTCGGTTAGGCTTTCAAAACTTCAAGTCAATTGCTGACCCAACTGAAACCTTTAAGGAGACACCCCCAGAAAAGAAAAGATATTTCAACCAAAGTACTCAAGAAAGCAAAAGATAGTCAAGCAAGTGTTTTTTTGAAGCAGTTTAGTCAAAGTCAATGATATAGTTTGGATTAAAGACAGGAAATCAACACAAAAAGACAAACACATGGGATGGATAGCATCATAATAGAGCTTAAAAGAACAGGAGTACTATAGGGGTAACAAACAAATATGGGTACCAAAACCGCAGGTTAGAGCATATGAAGTAACATCAAGTCCCTCCCAAAAAAGAACGCCTACAAGGTATCAACCTCGACAATATCTAGGATACCTAAGAAGCAAGTATACAACATAACAACATTGAAAGATGCTGAAGTTTACCACAACTCTCAAGAGCACAAAACAGAGACGGGTCTCAAAGAATCTTCCTCTTAGAAAAGGATTCTACAAAAGATATACAAAGATCTGGCTACTTGTCAACCACAAATCAACTGCAACTACACCAGGTCTGCACGAAGGTATCAAGAACTCAACAAGACCTAGAGCCAAGAAAAGTCAACAAAGAAGATACAAAGATCATAAAAGAGATTTGGATTCCTAAGTATTCCAATGAACCGAGTCAAAAGCCAAATGCCAACAGCCAACCGAGGCCTACAACAACCTCAAAGACTCCTTACAACATTCTTAATTGGAGAATCAAACAGATAATGGAGCCTTCATAGTCAAAGAAGGACAACCCAACCAACACGAATGCAGATTCGAAAAAGATAAAACAGGTACGGCAAAAGATACCTTCACTGCCAACTTGGTCCTTCACTAATCCTCTTTTTGAGGATTCAAGCTTACTTTTACCTGAAGAAATGTTTGTAGTAAGCACAAGAATGTAAAAAGTCAAGTTGCCATGGTGCAAAAAACACTCTTTGGCATAGTTAGAGTCGGGCTGCTGAGCCATAAAATGAGCAAAGCATTAGTCCCAAAGCTTCAAGTCGTAATAAAATCTGTGCTAAGAGTCGTAGTTATTAGGTTTATGCTCAAGCTAGAAGAGTTGAGGATATCTAAATCATGTCGCTCGTGCTGGATGAGATGAGCATAAGAGTCAAAGTCTATTAACTTACAATTGTTGGAGTGTCGTAGAGTCCAACATTCACGCACAATGCACAGTAAGATGAGAGCATATATCCTCAACAATGAAAACCATTCTTAAAGGGGCGCTAGTTTGCAAAGCCATTCATGTGCTTTTATAGCTACACCATCTTTCAGAAGAACCCTCAAAATATTTCTTGCACAACATATTGTTTCCCATGCATTTTTGTGTATGCATATAGGATGTCCCACCATTGGACATATTTATTAGACACTCTTTTTTGCTTCCACCTATGCACCTTGAGTGGACTACAGCAGGCAAACTGTGAGTGCGCAAAGCAGTGTGTGTGCGGGGGGAGAGAGAGAGAGAGAGAGAGAGAGAGAGAGAGAGAGAGAGAGAGAGAGAGAACCCATGATGTGGGTGGAGCTCCCAAATTTCATTGTATGAGCACAATGTGAGAATGAGTGAGAGCTCCTTATTCTTTCAATGTATAAAGAATAAGGAGATAAATGTGGGCGTCCGGACACTAGCCGACAGACATGGGCAAAGCACGGTGAGACACACCGTCTTTACCTAACATTCTCCCACTAAAGACTGTGTGCCGCTTGTTGCTTTTGTACTTGCTATAATTTAGAGTAGAATTTCAAAAAATAGACATCACCATCACGTCCAAAATGTGTCAAAACCCCAACCTAGACTCCTAGCTCATATCCATTCGACTCCATGTGACGTAGTGATGGGAAAAACACTGTTACGGGAGTCAAAAACAATAAAAACGCTGCAACACTTCTTGTTTCTGCTCTTTCTCTAGAAAATTCAGCAATGGTTTGCTACAAAAGCTCTATACAAATAGAATATACATACCTAAGCTGAGATATGGCATCATCGAGCCGTATCCACCTCCATCTAGCTCAAGCCGCCATAGCCGAGCTTCATCACTTCCGTCTCGTGGGAAGCCGTCGCATGCATCGCCAAAGCTCTGATACCAATTGTGAGTGCGCAAATGCGGAGCGTGTGTGGAGAGAGAGAGAGAGAGAGAGAGAGAGAGAGAGAGAGAGAGAGAGAGAGAGAGAGAGAGAGAGAGAGAGAGAGAGAGAGAGAGAGAGAGAGAACACAGGATGTGGGTGAAGCTCCCAAATCTCACTGTATGAGCACAATGTGAGGATGAGTGGGAGCTCCTTATTCTTTGTATGTATAAAGAATAAAGAGATAAATGTGGGCGGCCGGACACTGATCGGCGGACACAGGCAAAGCACGGTGAGGCACACCGCCTTTACCTAAAACAAACGAATGTTCCATCATGCTACCCTCTCATATTTGCTGACTTTTTTTCTCATATCTATCAACAAATAATCCCTTGAGTACTTCATTAATATTTTCTATGCTAATAAGTACTCCAATAATTCACGTATCCCAAAGGCACTTTTTTTCCACTGGGTTTTTTCCCTTTGGTCATTCAGGTATTAGAACCCAATTTAGAACCTCATCATTCTATTCCCTTTGTACATATTTTTCATAAATAAACAAGAGCCTCATCATTATGCTATTACAACGGACAAATCCAACACCATCTCTCACATCAGACATATTCGGACCAATCAAGATGCTACAGCAAATTGAACCTCATCAACAAATTCAACGACAAATGAAGACAACCAGCCCATCAACAACCAATTAAAAACCTTCCACAGCCTCCACGGACACTTTTCAACAGTCTCCAAGGACCGGAACTAAAATCAAAACGGGGAACAAGACCAAAGACGTATAAATGCACACTGAGGATGAATACAAAGAAGCGGTGAAGATTGAAGTTACACATTTTTTACATTTTTCAAAATGGCCATATATTGTAAATTCCTGATTTATTTCAAGCCATTGTAATATTTTTTAAGTGTTATGGAATCAATGGGAGTTCCAAGCTGAAAAGAACAAGTCAGTTAGTGTGCTTAGGTTGCAGGCTCAGTAAGTGGTGGAGCCCTAAAGGCCTTGGGTGCCTGGACATTGCATATTTTTACCCTAGGTATATAAGGCAGTGTGTAAAAGAAATTAGGGTTCTCAAGCTCATTCATAAGCAAAGGAAAGTCAAGCAAGTGTTTGTTCCGAGCAGTTTAGTCAAAGTCAATGATCCACTTTGGATTAAAGACAGGAAATCAACATTGAAAGACAAACACATGGGATGGATAGCATCACAATGGAGCTTAAAAGAACAAGAGTACTATGGAGGTAACAGAAAGATATGGGTACCAAAACCTCAGGTAAAAGCATATGAATTAACGTCAAGTCCCTCCCAAGGAAGACGGCCCACAAGGTATCAACCTCGACAATATCCTAGGATACCTAAGCAGCATGTATACAACATAACACAATCAAAAGATGTTAAAGTCTACCACAACTTTCAACAGGATACAGAACAAAGATGGGTCTCAAAGAATCTTCCTGTTAGACAAGGATTATACACAGGTTATAAAAAGATTTGGCTACCAATCAACCACAAGCCAATTGCAACTACACCAGAAAAACTCAACAAGACCTAGAGCAAGGCAAAGTAAAAAATGGAGATACAAAGGTCATCAAGAGATTTGGATTCCTAAGTCTTCCAATGCTACTAGTCAAAAGCCAAATGCCAATAGTGAGCAGAGGCCTACAACAACCTCAAAGACTCCTATCAACATCCCTAATTGGAGAATCAAACAAATAATGGAGTCTTCACAATCAAAGAAGGACAACCCAACCAACGCAAATGCAGATTCTAAGATGATAAAACAAGTACGGCAAAAGACACCTTCAATGCCAACTTGGTCCTTCACTGATCCTCTTTTTGATAATTCAAGCTTACTTTTACCTGAAGGAATGTTTTTAGTAATCACAAGAATGTAAAAAATCAAGTCGCCAGGGTGCAAAAAACACTCTTTGGAAAAGTCAAAGTCGTGGGCTGCTGAGCCATAAAATGAGCAAAGCATTAGTCCCAAGGCTTCAAATCATATTATACTATCTGCTAAGAATTATAGTTATTAAGCTTACGCTCATGCTAGAAGAGTTGAGCACATCTAAGTCAAGTCGCTCATGCTGGATGAGATGAGCATAAGAGTCAAAGTCTATTAACCTAGAATTGGTGGAGTGTCGTAGAATCCAACACTCATGCACACTGCACAGTAAGATGAGAGCACATATCCTCGTCAACAAAAACCATTCTTAAAGGGGTGCCAGCTTGCAAAGCCATGTCATATGCTTTTGAAGCTACATCATCTTTCTGAAGAACTGTAAGGTCCCTCCCTAAACCCTAGAGCCATTCAGAACTTTTTTCAGCCTAGAAAATAATTTAGAAAAAAGCAAGACCAACAAAGAAGTCATACGGACAACGAGACTTTACTTCAGAATGAAAAGACAAAGATATTTTGGATAAGAAATTACGTCATACCTATATTTTTTCAAAAAGATTAAGATTATTCTTATTCTTCTTCGTGAAGATCCGCGTGGGAACTGATCTAGATCGGGAACTGGGAGAAAAAGGGACTAACTTGATTGCAAGATAAAGTTAAGAGATAAGAACTAAGAAGAAAATTGGGGTCCAATAGCATTTGAGAAGAGAAATGGGGTCCAATAGGAATTAAGAAGAGAATTGGGGTCCAATAGGATTTGAGAAGAGAATTAGGGTCCAATAGAAATTGAGAAGAGAATTGGGGTACAATAGGAATTGAGAAAAGAATACCCACCATTTCCTATATAAGCACCCCCTCTCCTTTTTAATTTTACACACAAATATTGTTAAGCTACTTGCATACTTGCCATGCTCAAGATTATGCGTAATTAAATCAAGGTTTCCATTAAACCTTGCTCTTGCTCTTTCCCTCTCTTGAAGGCCAAATCCTCAACTCTCATCCTCTCTTGAAAGCCAAACCCTTGAGGGTTTTGTGAAGAAGCTCCTCTCTCCTTCCTCTTCACCATAAATCCCTTTCCTTCCTCGTTAAGCCTCACATCTCCTCAAGAAGGACTTCAACCCCACTTCCATCTTGTTTAGAGGAGGTAATCTTCATTTCTAGTAGGATTAATTAATCCATGTGTTTTAATACTAGGAAGGTTTATGTGTATCATTTTAGGTTTAAGCTTTAATGGAAACCTCGCAATTAGGGTCAAGTGATAAGAGTATCTATGCATCATAAAGTTAAGCTTCAAAGGTAGATTTGCACTCGTAAGCTAAGCTTTAATGGTAACTTTGCACTTAGGTGTAAGCTTTAGTGACTACCTTGTATTTTTAGGTTTAAGCTTTAATGGAAACCTCGCAATTAGGGTTAAGTGATAAGAGTATCTATGCATAGTTAAGCTTCAAAGGTAGATTTGCACTCTTAAGCTAAGCTTTAATGGTAACTTTGCACTTAGATGTAAGGTTTAGTGACTACCTTGTATTTTAGGTTTAAGCTTTAATGAAAACTTCGCAATTAAGGTTAAGTGCTAAGAGTATCTATGCATCATTAAGTTAAGTTTCAAAGGTAAATTTGCACTCTTAAGCTAAGCTTCAATGGTAACTTTGCACTTAGGAAAAGCTTTGAAAGACAAGCTTGAAAATTAGAGTTTAGCTTCTGTGGTGACCTTGTGTGATTAGGATTGAGCTTCCATGGAAACCTTGTCCCATTAAAGAGAGTTTAGTCTCATTATGGTAATCAAACTTAGGGTTTGCATGTCTCTTTACGGTAGGAAGAATGTATGGTTATAATCCTCTCTTTCCAAGCTTTAATGGAAAGCTAGGCACCATAAGAAAAGAGTAGTTGTCTAAACCCGATAGAAGTAGTTCATTTTTTGGTATTGAAGAGTATTTCTAAAGTTTTAATTTCAAGTTTGTTTGCAAATACGGGATGGGGGAGATAGGGGATAACTTCGCGGAATTGATCTCTGTGTTGTTTGAACCGAAAACTCTACAAGCTTCCATGGAGATGGCCCATGGATGGCAAAGGATTGTAAAAACCTGGAAATCGACAAAAACGGGGATTGAACTTAAAAAGTTGGCATTTCCGAAGAGACATTAACCATCAAATGTCTATGGCAAAAACTCCCTTGTATTTTCTAAATAAACTTGGCTGCTGGTAGATAATTAATGAAATTAGGAATTAAGGTTGATAAATGAATGAACCTGGAAATTACCAACTAGGAAGTAAAAAGGAATCTCCAGAGGTGATACCGATTGAAAAACATAGATTTAACTAGGAGTTTTGAAGATTGTCTGGAAATGACCGGAAACCAAGATGGATCTTCTTGGGTCAATTTGATTGAAAGGCCAGCCCATTGAGAGGATTCTCTTGGGGAACTTGACGAAGATTGGCCCTTTTCGGCTAGGGAAACGTAATCGAAAAGTTGTTATACCTAGGTCATTCATGCCCGAGGGATAAGGAATGAATGGGTTTGTTTTATTTTTGCCCGGCCGGGTGAAGTACCCGCGGTATCTTATTGGAAATCAGCCATAATCCGGGTATGGCATGATGCCAATAGTGGGATGAGAAGGTCATACTCAGGGAGGATTAAGGAAATTCGTTCGACTTGATTGCTTAAAAAGGAACTGGAAAGTCTAGGAATATAGGGGCTATCCTGTGCATCTGTCACCAGATGGTGCTATACCTCCCGAAATAAAATTCTTAGGAAAGAATGATTAAATTACTTGATGAGCCTTTCCCAAACACTTAATTATGGGAAATATTGTGAAGGTGCTGTCATTTTGATGGCTTGTAACCGATTATCTTGGCCTAAATGGGGAGGCAAGATGAATTTTTTTAAACTAAATGTGTTGCATGATTAGTTAGGAAACTAGTTACAAGCTAATTATAGCAGAATAAAAAAGGAAATGAATTAAAAGTTTCTAAATAAAGATCTGGTGGCCCAACAACTAGGTGACCTTGAACGAGGGTATGCAACAGATTACATGCTGCTTGTTGTTTGATGATGTCTGATAGACTGTTGTCTTCCTGATTTTGTAGTAGTTAAGTACTACCTCGGGAAGGAATTTCATGAAATGGTTCGGTGGGTGGGCTGATCCAGAGGGTCAGATGGCCGGATGATGATTTAAATTTTTTATGTTAAACGCTAGGATTACGTGGGATAAAAATGGGTAATCGGGGACGAGCGAGACCAGGTAAGATTGCGAGATCCCTCTTCTTAGGGGAAAGTTATAACTGCCGTGCCTACTTGTCAGGAAAAAGGGGTTATCGCCATGAACCAAGGGAGAACAAGAAAGCAAGATCAGATCCTCAAGTTAAAGATCAAGATAATCAAGACTAAAGACCACGATTTTGGGTGCGGAAAGCTGTCAAGGACAGAGTGATTATGAGGAGCATGATAGAATCGTTGAATGAAGGAACGTACCCCCTTGGGTTGGCATTCGAGATAGACCGGAGTCCTGTCTGAGTGTGGGTCCCAAGTGGGAGGGATACCTGCAGATAGATCTACGTCATTCCTTGGAACGGTTCGGAGGACTGAGGGAGGTGAGTAGGGTCGAGTCTGGGTATGGCCCTCACAAGTGGTATCAAATCCTAATTTCGAATCTTGGACCTTGGAATTTAGAATTTTGGATTTAAGATTAATGCATGAGAGAAAAACAACTCAGTCTAGCACCCAAATTTCAATTATATTACAAAATGAAGTCTTGATGTTTCAATAAATTATTCAAAAATTTTCAAGATGGCTTGGGATGTTCCAAAAGAAATTCAGCGGCTTATCTATGAGAGGATGGGAACTGCTACGCTACAATGAAGGCTCGCTATGTTGGAACATTTTAGGGAGCTCTTATTTCCAAAAACCTATACTTGTCCCTGGGATTTAATCAAGTGGGAAAGTGAGTAAAGTTGGAAATGAATGATATAATAAGTTGTGAAAGAATAGGTAATGCACTTCTATGAAGACGCATGCACTTGTGCGAAGACACATGAAAGTGGCATGGATGAAACTTTTATTGAGCTTTACTTGTCATTCTCCCTTAAGCTTAGTAATAAGGAGCAAGATTGGGTAAAGTAGCTGCCACATGAATAATTAATTTTTGGAACATTTATTGGAAGATAATTTTGAGTAGTAATGAAGAAATCCAAGAAGTTCTTGTGATTAGCCATAGATAAAGCTATAAGTATATATAGCAAGACTCTTTTTGAAATTACTGATGACTTGGAATATTCAAGAAGAAGAAGTTTATAGGATAGTCCTGAAAGAATGGGGATAGCCGAACCAGAGAACACGTTAGTCATGTTGAGACACCTTATCGAACTTTTCTCTCCTAAGGAAAGTGCCATTTCTACTAAGAAATGGAGAACATGTGGGTCGAATGGAGTTACACGGTTAACCCTATGGGGACGCGTACAACTATTGAATAATTTACGGATTGCAATGATGAGAGAAAGCTGGGATTGGGACCAAAGAGATATGGTATGGTACAATCTTATTTTCAAAATTTGAAAGTAAACTTCTACTTATAGCATCTCAAGTTAAATAGAAAAGACAGTAAATGAGACATGCTTAAAAACTCACAAGGAATCAAGATGGAAAAGTGCAATAGATAAGCTCATAAATATTGCAGACATTTAAAGTCCGAAGAAAAAGAAAACAAACTTATGAGTTAACCAAGAACTCAAAGTTGGAATCTTTACTCAAGACTATCATAGACAGAAGACCCTTTGCTGAGATGTCCTTAAGAATTTAATTAAAGAGGAGAGATTGACATTTCAAGACAAAGAAGTACGGACAATACTCAAATTTTTCAAAAAAGGGTTATTTCTTCAAGTAAAGCCAAAAAAGATTACAAGGGAGGCAGGAAGTAATTACAGAGAGAGGCAAGAAAGTTTACAATTCATGAAGATCCTCTAATATATAATTACATAACCAAGTATCGCAAGCACCACACATGTTAGGACGCTCACCCTCTGGAATGGTTCTACGAGAAAGAGCGTGAGCAATTTCTCGGGTATGAGCTGAGAAAAGAAAAAGACCCCTAAGAGGAAAACTCCAAATGGTATCGAGGTAAATCTTGGAATGGGGGATAAACTACACAAGCAAGGACAACCTTGTGGAGAACCCAGGATCTCGTGTCCTTTTGACGCAGTAGTATCGAGGGCCAAGTCCTAGAGCCTCTGTAACCATAGCAAGTCGGGTATTGTTGCGGAAATGGTCTCTACCCAAGAGAGTCACTCTTGTGAGATGTCACCATGTCTTCCATATCGTCTGGCCGACACAAGAATTTGGCTGAGGAAAGAGGAGATCTTTGTATCGCTCTAAGAACATCTTTTAACTGCCACATCTGCACTCTGCAAGTTAGAGAACCAAGTCTTCTTGCCAAGACGCCATCAGATAAGAAAATGACTAAGTTACAAGAGAGTGAAGATCGCAAAAATAAGAGGATAACAAGTGCTGAGAAAGAAGGGATAGCTTATAAAGAGGAAGTAGCGTATCGAAGAAGCCACAAACGCGATGACTTATTCAAGAAGATAGCTTATTAAGAAATATTTTTCACGACTCCAATATTATATTAGCAGATTTTTGGGGATAAAGAAGTATAAGAGAGAAGTCAAGTTGAAAGTATTAACAAGAAGCTAAGTCGCAAGACATATCCAAGAAGCTTCATTAACTACGTATTTTATTTGAGTTGGGGACAACTCTTTCTTTTTTTGTTGGGGAGAGATGTTGCCTTCAATAGACTCAAAGACCTCTTGACCAACAGTTCTGTCCTCATCAACCCTGACTAATTCACTCCTTAGCTCTTCTTTACCCGAGGAAGTTCAACAAGAAATTCAGGTAGACCCTATTTTAGACCTCTTCTGCAAGAGATTCAAGATCAGAACCCAAGGGAACACTTAACTGACTATACCTTAGCATATGGTCTTCCTTACTACCTGGAAAGCTTCAGCCCCTAGATATTCCTTAGATGACGTGGGAATGTCTGAGTATCGATTTTGTCACTGGTCTTCCAAAGACAATTGGAAACTATGATTCTATTTTTTTCGTAGTAGATAAGCTCACTAAGGTGGCTCATCTAAGTCTAGTCAAGCAGACAGCCACCCCATCAACATAGCCCAAGTATTTGTCAAAGAGGTAGTAAGATTACATGGAATCCCTGCAAGAATCATCAGTGATTGGGATGCCAAATTTACTTCTAAGTTTTGGCACGCCATGTTTTGATCTCTGGGTACCCAATTGAATCTCAGCTCAGCATATCATCCAGAAACTGATGGTCAAACTGAGCGAGTGAATCAAGTCATTGAAGATATGCTTCGAGCATACTGCAACCAACAGCCCCAGCAATGGATCAAGTTTCTTCCCCTAGTTGAGTTTGCTTATAACTCTTCTCACCATCGCAACCTCGGAATGTCACCCTTTAAAGCCTTGTATGGTCAGGAATGTTTAGTCCCTCTTCGATTAGCCGACCCAGCTCTTCATGTTCCTGTCGCTAAGTCTACCCTAGATGAGATGGATCATCAACTTCTAGTCATTACAGACAACCTGAAGAGGGGTGATAGGTAGAAGATCTACGCTGATCTTCACCGCTCCGCTAGAAGCTTTAGCAAAGGCAAACATGTTTTCCTTAGAGTCAAACCCAAAAGCAGCTCCTTAAAGCTAGGGAAATTCCGTAAGCTTGCATTCAGATATTGTGGACCTTTTGGAATCAAATCAATTTCTCCTTTTTGTCCAAACCCTTGATCATATTTTTGGTTGGTTCTTCAGAACAATTTATAATTATTCTTCAAGAATATCGATGGCACTTTTGATGTGATTTTTATGCGAATGTAATCAATCATCATATTTATGGAATTCAAGCATCTCTAGTTAGTCAATTCTTTTGAGATTCAAATCGTCTATGGTGTTTTACAAGTCTAGTTGTTATGATATGTGAAATATCTGATTACCAAGTGAAAGATGAGACAGTAAGCTATAGATAAAAGAGAAATAAGGATGGAGGAAATAAATTGGGTACACAAGGGAGGAGATATTGCAAGATTTAATTGAAAGATCAGTATGAAATCCTTAATTGTCAAGAACATGATATTAGTTGGATGATATTAATAGAGAAATGAGTCAACGCTCAAAACGAAAAAAGTTAAAGTCTAGGTAAGAATGATAAGATTTCTACAAAGCATATTGAGGATACATAGAGAGCGAAGTGAAGAAATGACCTTCAGACCTCACAAGAGAAACACAATCCGGTCATACCAAAGGAAAAATACATAGTTGAATAAGATCACACTCAGTAATTAAAGTAACCCCGAGTCATTAAGACTTCTTTATGATTAAGACTTTTGAGTCAGCGCTAAAAAAAATAAAAACATAAA
Source organism: Adiantum capillus-veneris (assembly GCF_014529385.1). NCBI lineage: Eukaryota > Viridiplantae > Streptophyta > Polypodiopsida > Polypodiales > Pteridaceae > Adiantum > Adiantum capillus-veneris. Next base: position 75,187,099 of record NC_140932.1, on the reverse strand, counting down.
AAAAATGGAAGAGAAGTGTATAATTCAAGGTCCATACCAGCTTCATTGTCCTCTAATCTAAATACCCTAAAGTTATCGACCATCTTCAATCATAAGTTGACCAAAGATGGAGTTTGTCTACTCTCTAAAGCATGTCCCGAGCTGAGGACAGCTCTTTCTTTTTGTTGGGGAGTTTGTAAGGTCCCTCCCTAAACCCTAGAGCCAGTCAGAACTTTTTTCAGCTTAGAAAATAATTTAGAAAAAATCAAGACCAACAAAGAAGTCATGCAGACAACGAGACTTTACTCCAGAATGAAAAGACAAGGATATTTTGGATAAGAAATTACGTCATCCCTATATTTTTCCAAAAAGATTAAGATTATTTTTATACTTCTTCGTGAAGATCCGCGTGGGAACTAATCTCGATCGGGAATTGGGAGAAAAAGGAACTAACTTGATTGAAAGATAAAGTTAAGAGATAAGAACTAAGAAGACAATTGGGGTCCAATAGCATTTGAGAAGAGAATTGGGGTCCAATAGGAATTAAGAAGAGAATTGGGGTCCAATAGCATTTGCGAAGAGAAATGGGGTCCAATAGGAATTAAGAAGAGAACTGGGGTCCAATAGGATTTGAGAAGAGAATTGGGGTACAATAGGAATTGAGAAAAGAATAGCCACCATTTCCTATATAAGCGCCCCCTCTCCTTTGTAATTTTACACACACATATTGCTAAGCTACTTGCATACTTTCCATGCTCAAAATTATGCTTAATTAAATCAAGGTTTCCATTAAACCTTGCTCTTGCTCTCTCTCTCTCTCTTGAAGGCCAACCCTCAACTCTCATCCTCTCTTGAAGGCCAAACCCTTGAGGGTTTTGTGAAGAAGCTCCTCTCTCCTTCCTCTTCACCATAAATCCCTTTCCTTCCTCCTTGAGCCTCACATCTCTTCAAGAAGGACTTCAACCCCACTTCCCTCTTGTTTAGAGGAGGTAATCTTCATTTCTAGTAGGATTAATTAATCCACATGTTTTAATAATAGGAAGGTTTATGTGTATCATTTTAGGTTTAAGCTTTAATGGAAACCTCGTAATTAGGGTCAAGTGATAAGCGTATCTATGCATCATAAAGTTAAGCTTCAAAGGTAGATTTGCACTCGTAAGCTAAGCTTTAATGGTAACTTTGCACTTAGGTGTAAGCTTTAGTGACTACCTTGTATTTTTAGGTTTAAGCTTTAATGGAAACCTCGCAATTAGGATCAAGTGATAAGAGTATCTATGCATCATAAAGTTAAGCTTCAAAGGTAGATTTGTTGGAATTAGGGTTGCAGAGAAATGCACATAGCTTGGAGAAGACAAAGGAAGCTCAAGGCACACAATAGAGAGTGTGTTTCTTAGTATGCAATGGAAAGATAGATAGCCCTAGAGTGATGGGCATATATACAATGCACGGGGGAAAAAACCTCCTAAAGAGGGAAAAAATGCCCTGGCGGTCCTAATGTGTTCACACACATCACTACCACATGTATATGGTAACAAATCCCCCCTGGAGTGATGCGGTGAAAGAGAGCTGGCACATGAGTAAAGGGAAGTGCCATGCCCTGAGGACATGATCACTCCACAAAGGGGAGTAAGCCCAAAGCTTTGCGGAAAGCTTCAAGATTCTCACAAGACAATGCCTTTGTGAAAAGATCTGCAAGGTTGTCCTGTGTTGGCACATAAGCCAAGCTGATCTCTCCTGCTGAGAGCCTCTCCCTGACATAGTGGTAATGCACCTCAATGTGCTTTGTGCGAGCATGGAAAATTGGGTTCCTCGCAACTGCCAATGCGCTCTGACTGTCAGTGTAGATAGTGTTGGCAGTGTCCTGTCCAACACCCAAATCAGCCATAAGGCGTCTGAGCCATACACACTCAACCGTAGCTGTGAAGACTACCCTGTACTCAGCCTCACAACTCAAAGTGGCCACAGTAGGTTGCTTCTTGCTCAACCATGATATACATGAACTGCCAAGCATGAAACAAAAACAACTTGTGGACAATCGCGTGTCAAAACCACTAGCCCAATCTGAGTCCAAAAAAGCATGTAAGTCTGGCGGCAATGATCCCCCCTTGGGATAAAACAAGCCAAGATGTAAAGTGCCACTAAGGTAGCGGAAAATCCTCTTGACAGTCTGCCAATGCTTAGACCCTGGGCTATGCATAAATCTGCTGACTTGTGAGACTGCAAACTGAACATCCGGCCTCGTGTTGCATACATAAATGAGGCAGCCAACAGCAATTTGATAAAGAGTGACATCGGCAGGATCGCCAGCATCATGTAGACTCACCTTCAAACCTATTTCCATGGGAGTGGCAATAGGTTTGCAATCCTCAAGTCCAAACTTACATAGCAATGTCTCTATGTAACTTTTCTGACACAAGCCAATACCACTATCACACTGCTTAAACTCTATACCCAAGTAATGATGCAACAGCCCAAAATCTTTCATCTTGAAAGTAGCATTCAAATCAGCCTTAAATTCAGAAATATGTCTCTCATTTGGTCCAGTGATCAGCAAATCATCAACATAAAGAACCACAATGAGAAGTACATCACCCACACGCTTTACATACAATGTGCTTTCTGTTGGACTGTTACGAAATCCTTGTTTGACCAAATGAGTGTCAGCTTTCTCATACCAAGCACGAGGAGATTGCTTCAACCCATACAAAGCCTTCTTACATCTGCACACTTTGTCCTCTTGTCCTTTTATGACAAAACCGCGAGGCTGCGTTACATAAACTTCCTCAAATATGTCACCATTCAAGAAAGCAGTAACAATGTCTGATTGATGTACAATCCAACCAAAATGAGCTGCCAATGCACATAGAAAATGTACAATAGTCATACGACAAGTGGGAGCAAAAGTCTCTTCCTAATCTATGCCTTTTTGATGTGCATAACCCTTTGCAACAAGTCGAGCCTTATGGCGATCGATCTCACCATCCGGCTTGCATTTCAACTTGTAAACCCACTTCGTACCACTGGCCTTTCTGCTAGGAGGCAAATCACATAAAGTCCATATGTCATTTTTTATAAGTGCATCATATTCTGATTGCATGGCATCCATCCAATTTTCTGAATTCAGTGCTTCATCAAAAGACAGAGGCTCCTCAACATCATGTAAGCTAGACACAGCCAAAGCATAACAATTTGATGCATAAGATGCATGGAGAGAGCCTGAACGAGTACGACTAGACAAAGGTGCATCCAATTTACTGTCACGCAAAGTGTGCACCAGCCATTTTGGCATACCTCTAGCCTGCTCATTTTCAGCCCTTTCCTCATCAAGTACATCATGTACATCTGCATCAGTAATAGGCTGGTCTAAAACATTTTCAAAACCCCCCATAGGCTGTACATTTTCCTCATTGGAACTTACATTCGTATTTCCACCAGTAAAAAGAGGCAACAAAGTGTCATAAATGTCCTATGAGCTTACATTACTGTCTCTAGTACATGACAGCAAGGGCTGAACAGAATCTTCCACAAACACTACATCCCGAGAAACCAGAATATGTTTTGTTTGTGGATGATACAACCTGTAACCTTTGCTTTCAGCACTATAACCAAAAAAAATACATTTGACAGCCTTATCATCCAATTTTCTGCGCTGCACTTGTGGCACCAAAGCATATGCCAAACAGCCAAAAACACGCATGTGCTCCATAGAAGGCTTTCTATCATACCATGCTTCATATGGAGTAATAGACTACAAAGCTTTCGTAGGACACCTGTTAAGTACATAAGTGGCACACATGATGGCCTCAAGCCAAAAAGAATGCAGTAAAGCTTGACTTTTGACCATACATCGTGCCATTTCCGTCAGTGACCTGTTTTTCCTGTCAGCAACACCATTTTGCTGAGGTGTATAAGGCACTGTACATTGGTGTTTTATCCCATGACTAGCCAGAAATGCATTAAATTCATGCGACATATACTCCCCCCCTCGATCGGAACGGAGGGTGCCCATAGTCAAGACATTTTCAGCCATAGCCAAAAATTATTTGAAGCACATAAAGACTTCGAAATTCACTTTAAGCGGAAATACCCATGCATGCCTGGAGTAATCATCAATGAAAGTCACGAAGTACAGGTAATTGCGCAAGGATGGAGTTTGCATGGGCCCACAAACATCACTATGCACAAGCTGCAACCTGCATGTGGCCCGAACTGAAGCATCCTTTGGAAATTTAGAACGCTGCATCTTACCCAAAATACAGCCTTCACAAACATGTTTGACAGGTGCTTCAAGAGGCGGCAAAGAAGCAACCATATCAGATTTCTGCAAACGCAGCAAACTGGAAAAATTCAGATGACCAAAACGTGCATGCCAAAATTTTTCATTTGAAATAGCCCTTGAATCTGCAACAGCATTTGCAAAATTTTGTCCACACTTGTCATACAAAGTGAGCTTATACAGCCCATGGAACAGAAGCCCAGATGCAACAATTTCATCACCAAAACTGAGATCATGAATTGTACATCTGTCATCCACAAATTTGACTACAAGTCCAAGTCTAGCAAGTGTGGATACAAATAAGAGATTCTTCTTGATCCCAGGTACATAAAGTGCATTAACAAGTGTGAAGGAACTTCCATTAGCAGCAGTGAGCACAATCTTTTCAACTACCTGAACTGGATAAGAGGCGTTGTTGGCACAAGTGACTGAATTCCCATGAGGGACAGACTCGAGAGAGGTAGACAATTCACGATGTGAGGTAATGTGCTTTGTAGCACCACTGTCGAAATACCACACATGTGAATCTGCAGCAACTGACAAGCATGCATCATGGACAGCAAGATTGTAAGTGCACTCTGCGCTAAAAGCCCATTCTGCATCAACATCAGCAACATAGTCTCCTTTCACAGAAGACTCAACAATGGTTGCATTTGTAGTGGAACCAGCATTTGCAGTGGAACCACCCTCTTTCTTCTTAGCCTCTTTGGCCTTCAACTTAGGACACGACTTGATCAAGTGATCATTGGCTTTACAATAATGGCAATGCATCTTCTTTTTGCCCTTATCACCAGAATTTCCAGACAAATTGCTGCCAACAGAAGCATTAGGAACATAATTTTTTTTGCCACTCGCAGCAGAACCATAAGAAGTGGCTGCATTACTGTTACCACCCTTTCTTTGAGAAGCAATAAAAGCATGTTCAACTGCACGCTGTCTAGTCCTGTTTTTTCTAGAAAGTGACTCTTGCAACAGCAATGTGCATAATGCATCAAACTTGACAACTTCAGGAATTCCTTGGGTCATCAGTCTCCAAGTACTAGCAAAAGTCTGGTAAGAATCTGGTAAGGCATCAAGAACAGTCTACACAAGGGAACTGTCTGAAATGACTTCACCTGCAAAAATGAGTTGCTCATTGATATCCTTGACACTAGCAAGGAAAGTGTCCATATCATCTTCCTCATGCATAATCTTTGACTCGAGCTCTTTACGCAGCAAAGAAATTTTAGCCTCATTGCGGCTTGCATAAAGACCTCCTAGAATATCCCAAGCCTGTTTTGTAGATTTTGCTGAACGGATGTGAGGAACAATGGTGCGCTTCACAAACAATGCAATCAATGCATGAGCCTGTGCATCCTTAACATCCCAACGAGCTTGTTCTGCCGTAGGCAAAACAACTGTAACAGCTGCAATCCTTGCAACAAGACCTGCAACATCCTCAACATCGCCTACATCCTCAGAACCAGGATGTACATCAATGCCCTACACAATGTTCCAGACACCCTTTGACACAAGAACATGTTGCATCATATAAGCCCACATAGGGTAGTTGTCCCCATCCAACCTGTCCTCATCAGCAAACATCTTGAACACATCTGTGTTGTTGTTGTCAGCCATGGTAAATGCTGCATTTGATGTGAAAACTGCCCGAAAATAGGAGAAACGGAGTGGGAACAATCTGTGCTATATAGCACAAACCGTAGAAGACTATAAGGCACCTGTTATGCAGAAAACGGCACTAACATAAATTCTGCACAAAATGACGAAATAGCCTGTGCAGTATTGCCTATAGTGGAAACGTAGGCCAAAATGAGCACAAAATATTTGTCGACCTTCGAACGCTCACCAAAGCTCACTGAAATCGGAGAAAGTGAACAAGCGTGTGCTAGAGCAGCTGGCGACTAAGCCAGGGAGGACGTGACCTGCTCTGATATCAATTGTTGGACTTAGGGTTGCAGAGAAACACACACAGCTTGGAGAAGACGAAGGAAGCTCAAGGCACACAATAGATAGTGTATTTCTTAGTATGCAATGGAAAGATAGATAGCCCTAGAGTGATGGGCGTATATACAATGCACGGGGGGAAAAACCTCCTAAAGAGGGAAAAAATGCCCCGGCGGTCCTAATGTGTTCACTCACATCACTACCACATACATATGGTAACAAGATTTGCACTCGTAAGCTAAGCTTTAATGGTAGCTTTGCACTTAGGTGTAAGATTTAGTGATTACCTTGTATTTTTAGGTTTAAGCTTTAATGGAAACCTCGCAATTAGGGTTAAGTGATAAGAGTATCTATGCATAGTTAAGCTTCAAAGGTAGATTTGCACTCTTAAGCTAAGCTTTAATGGTAACTTTGCACTTAGATGTAAGGTTTAGTGACTACCTTGTATTTTAGGTTTAAGCTTTAATGAAAACCTCGCAATTAAGGTTAAGTGCTAAGAGTATCTATGCATCATTAAGTTAAGTTTCAAAGGTAGATTTGAACTCTTAAGCTAAGCTTTAATGGTAACTTTGCACTTAAGAAAGCCTTTGAAAGACAAGCTTGCAAATTAGGGTTTAGCTTCCATGGTGACCTTGTGTGATTAGGGTTGAGCTTCCATGGAAACCTTGTCCCATTAAAGAGAGAAAGGTTTAGTCTCATTATGGTAATCAAGCTTAGGGTTTGCATGTCTCTTTACGGTAGGAAGAATGTATGGTTATAATCCTCTCTTTCCAAGCTTTAATGGAAAGCTAGGCACCATAAGAAAAGAGTAGTTGTCTAAAGCCGATAGAAGTAGTTCAAGTTTTGGTAATGAAGAGTATTTCTAAAGTTGTCAATTTCAAGTTTGTTTGCAAATACGAGATGGGGGAGATAGGGTATAACTTCGCGGAATTGATCTCCGTGTTGTTTGAACCAAAAACTCTACAAGCTTCCATGGAGATGGCCCATGGATGGCAAAGGATTGCAAAAACCTAGGGATCGACAAAAACAGGGATTGAACTTAAAAAGTTGGCATTTTCGAAGAGACATTAACCATCAAATGCCTATGGCAAAAACTCACTTGTATTTTCTAAATAAACTTGGCTGGTAGAAAATTAATGAAAGTAGAAATTAAGGTTGATAAATGAATGAACCTGGAAATTACTAACCAGGAATTAAAAAGGAATCTCGAGAGGTGATAGGGATAGCCCATTGCAAAACATAGATTTAACTAGGAGTTTTGAAGATTGTCTAGAAATGACTAGAAGCCAATATGGATCTTCTTGGGGTCAATTTGATTGAAAGGTCGGCCCATTGAGAGGATTCTCTTGGGGAACTTGACGGAGATTGGCCCTTTTCGGCTAGGGTAGTGTAACCGGCAAGTTGTTATACCTAGGTCATTCATGACCGAGGGATAAGGGACGAATGGGTTCGTTTTATATTTGCCCGGACGGGTGAAGTACCTACGGTATCTTATTGGAAATCGGCCATAATCCGGGTATGGCTTGATGCCAATAGTTGGATGAGAAGGTCATACTCAAGGAGGATGATGTGAATTTAATTAAGAAAATTTGTTCGATTTGATTGCTTAAAAAGGAACTGGAAAGGCTAGGAATATAGGGGCTATCATGTGCATCTGTCACCAGATGGTGCTATACCTCTAGAAATAAAATGCTTAGGAAGGAATGATTAAATTACTTGATGAGCCTTTCCCACACACTTAATTCTGGGAAATATTGTGAAGGTGCTGCCATTTTGATGGCTTGTAACCGATTATCTTGGCCTGAATGGGGAGGCAAGATGAATTGGTTGAAACTAAATGTGTTGCAAGATTAGTTAGGAAACTAGTTACAAGCTAATTATAGCAGATAAAGAAAAGGAAATAAATTAAAAATTTCTAAATAAAGATTTTGTGGGAACAACCAGATGACCCTGAACGAGGGTATGCAATAGATTGCATGTTGCTTGTTGTTTAATGATGTCTGATAGACTGTTGTCTTCCTAATTTTGTAGTAGTTAAGTACTACCTCGGGAAGGAATTTTCATGAAATGGTTCGGTGGGTGGGCAGATCCGAAGAGTCAGATGGCCGGATGATGATTTAAAATTTTTATGTTAAACACTAGGACTACGTGGGATAAAAATGGGTAATAGGGGACGAGCGAGACCAGGTAAGATTGCGAGATCCCTCTTCTTATGGGAAAGTGATAACTGTCGTGCTTGCTTATCAGGAAAAAGGGGTTATCGCCATGAAACAAGGGAGGACAAGAAAGAAAGAGCATATCCTCAAGTTAAAGATCAAGAGAATCAAGACTAAGGACCACAATTTTGGGTGCGGAAAGTTGTCAAGGACAGAGTGATTATGAGGAGCATGATAGAATCATTGAATGAAGGAACGTACCCCCTTGGGTTGGCATTCGAGATAGACCGGAGTCCTGTATGAGTGTTGGTCCCAAGTGGGAGGGATACCTGCAGTTAGATCTACGTCATTCCCTGGAGCAGTCTGGAGGACTGAGGGAGGTGAGTAGGGTCAAGTCTAGGTATGGCCCTCACAAGAACCCCTCAAAATCTTTCTTGCACAGCATATTGGTTTCCATGCATTTCTCTGTATGCATAAATAGGATTTCCCAACATTGGACATATACATTAGACACTCTTTTTGGCTTCCCCCTATGCACCTTGAGTGGACTACAATAGGCAAACCAATGTTCCATCATGCTACCCTTTCATATTTTCTGGCCTTTTTAATTCCATATCTATCAGCAAATAATCCCTTGAGTACTTTATTAATATCTTCCATGCTAGTAAGTACTTCAATAATGCACGTATCCCAAAGGCACATTTTTTCCACTTGGTTTTTTCCCTTTGGTTATCCAGGTATTAGGCCCTAATTTAGAACCTCATCATTCTACTTCCCTTGCACATACTTTTCATAAATAAACTGTAGCCTCATCATTATGCTATTACAACGGATAAATGCAACATCATCTCTCACAACAGACATATTTTGACCAATGAAGATGCTGCAGTAGCAAATTGAACCTCATCAACAAATTCAATGACAAATGAAGACAATCAGCCCATCACAACCAATCAAAAACCTTCCACAGTCTCCACGGACACTTTTCGACAGTGCCCGAGTAAGGGCACTAAAACCGGAAGGGGGGAATGTTAACTGAGTCAACGTAAGTTAACAGAAGCTACTAAAGACCGAAGATGTACGGATGCACATCGAAGATCAACATGAAGAAGCAGTAAAGATTGGAGTTACACATTTTCCACATTCTCCCAAAATGGTCATGTATTGTAAATTCTCGATTTATTTCAAGCCATTGTAATATTTTTAATGTGTTACGGGCTCAATGGGAGTTCCAAGTTGTAAAGAACGGGTCAGTTAGTGTGCCTAGGTTGCAGATTCAGTAAATGGTGGAGACCTAAAGGCCTTGGGTGCGCGGACATTGCATATTTTTACCCTAGGTATATAAGGCAGTGTGTAAAAGAAATTAGGGTTCTCAAGCTCATTTGTTCTTTGGTGAGAGCTCTTGAGGTGTGTGGCTATGGAGTCCTTGAGCTTCTCCTTGCTCATGTGACTTGGTTAACACTAATCAATGCTTAATTCTTTTTCACTATGCCTCTCTCATGCTTCTTATGATTGCTTATGATGCTTTGATTAGCTAGATCGTAACTAATTAGTGGTTAATCCCTCTCTAATCTTTTTGATTGCCCTCTTTTGCTTGTGTGTGCATGTAGGTATGATTGCAATGTGGTGCTCGATAGATCTATGTGTGTGCTCGTAATTAGTGTATTGCATGATAGGATCAGTGTTGTGTGCGTCTTGCAATCGTTAGTGTGAGACGGGTGTCTAACCTCGCTCCTATCTTATTGCAGATGTAGCGAGAACCACGAATATAATTGTCAATCCATGGGACGAAGCTGACTCGACTAGTGCATAGAGGGTACAAGAGGTTGTCAATCTCTTGGAAAACAACAAACAACTCGCATCTAACACAAGCTACACTCAAATGACAGAAATCACCAAGAGCTAATCGCTCATCGGCAAACAAATCACATCCGTTATAGCATCAAACGACATCCAAACGTTACAAAAATTCTAGGACGAGTTTATAAGACCTAAACACACATGATTATGATCTCAAACCTCACTTTAGGTCAAGTGAAAAAATCACGATTATTAACAGCAGTGAGTTTTTGACCTAGTCATTTTCGACCTAGAATGCATTTAAATGCTTAGCAATGATGTCCCAATACCCCACCCATACTTAGTTTTCGATTTTAAAGCTTAAATTCCTACTTATGATGAGATTAGTAGGCCACAGGTGGGCGACGCCAAAAGCTACGGATTACCATGAAATGCCTACGTCAATGCCTAGCTTTTACCTGCGGTTGCTACCCAACAGACGGCACTGCAGTGTGATAATCGGGAAGGGAGTAGGAATCGCGAGAAGGAGAGAAGTGAGCGCCGTTAGCTCACGCTGTGTTTCTACTATCCAAAACTTATGAAAAACTTACAAAAATTGTCTTTTATACCTTAGCCAAGGTTTTTTATGGTCAAAACTAATAATCTAGGAGCTCTAACTAAAGACAGGTTGATACAATCTGGAAGCTTGTAGCCCCGGCTCATCAATTACAATGTTTATCTAGAAAGTAGGAGTTACAATATTATTGATTCATTAAAATAATAAATGTATTTACAATGAAAGCTCCAAAAAATGACATGTGAGTTAGCTTGCTGCTAACATTCCCCCCCTCCTCGATTGTGTCGTCCCTTGACACAACTTCATGGGCTGAAGTAGTCTTCGGGTTGACGGCTGGCGAGGTGGTCTTTAAGTGCGTGGAGCACTTTCTCATATCTGAGTCCTGTCTCTTTGTCAAGAACCTGCAAGAACTGCATGGTGACTCGTTTTTTAAGCTCAATGACTGAGTAGCCAACAAATCTGGATGTGAGGTTGCTTATCACTGGCCCAAAGATCTTCATTCGCCAAGTGAAGAAACCTATATAAAATGCTTCCTCAAACGCCAACATATTGCTTGAGGGCAAAAACATGCATCGGGCATAGAAGCCATAAAGGACTTCTTCGGAAGGCTGGCCACTTAAGTCATAACAGAGGTCCTTATTGCCTTTGAGGAATGACATCCATTGTACTCCTGCGTGCTCTGACTCGTGAAAAGATTCAATACATGTGAGTAGCATTCGGAAGATCTTGTATAGCATGGCACATGAGAGGTCAGGGAGGCTTTTTGAATAAATTAATGGTGCCCGTTAAGGTATTCACCATGTATTCCTCTGTCGGTGTTCCCTGCTTTGGAACTGGAAATCATGGATAGTTTAGCCATGTAGACAACTTCTTTTCAGTGCTTCAAATGCTTGCCATGTCCTTACCCTTGGTATAGGACAAAAGGTTGGGTCTTTCTGTAGTGCGACAGGTGATCTTGTGAACAGAATCAGATATCTTGGATTCTTGTTCAACCAACTTTTTCTCCACTTGGGGTGGACATGTGCCTTCTGCCTGCATATCTTTATATAGTCTTTCTTTTACCTGTAATAGCTATACCTTGATCAGAGGGTATGGCAATGATTGCTGATGCCATTGTGCATTGGTTGGAAGTGAGTTGAGTGATATTGACTAAGTGGAGCTTTCCATTCTGTATCTGTCTCCTAAGCAACCTGTTTCTTTAGTGCATCTTCTTCAACTTTAAACAACTGGACCATGGGCACTTGCTCAGCATCTGTGAGTGGTACCTGAAAATGCTCTTCTTCTAGCCCTTCTGTTGGCTGTGTTTCCATCTGAGCAAAAGAGACTGATGGAATTTTGATAGTCAATTGCTCAAGGTAATGCTCCTTCTTGTGTCTCTGATTGTCCCTCTCTCAACATCTGATTGACTCTTTTTAGCTCGGCTATCTCCTTTAGCAGTTGTTCTTCTCTTTGTACCCGCATCAGTGCAAGGGAGACATTTCTTCTTGGTCGTGTTGTGTCTCACTTTGTTCCATAGACTCTGTCTGTCTCTATTACTCTATTGCATCTTCTCTTGTTTTCCTCTCAGCTTCATGAGCTTCTTTTAATTTTAGGGCCTCTACTTTTGCCTACATGCGTTCAAGAAAGTGTGTGGGGTCCTCTGCTTCTTTCCTTGCAGGGTTTTTGGTTCTGGGACCCCTTATCTCTTTGGGAACCCACCTTTCTGGGTCCTCACCTGTAGCTTGGAGGCTTCTTTCATAAATTTTTTTTTCTCTTTCAAACCTCGCCCTCTTTTTTTGAGGTTCCTCTTGGTGTGCAACTTCATCTTTCTTCTTCATCTCTTCTATTCTGGCCCTTCTCTCCTCATTGTCCGAGCTCTCAGTGCTATGAGCTTCATGGGAGCTTTCTGTAGATTCTTCATCAGACTTATAAACTCTCTTTGATGAACGCATAGTTCTTGGAGAAGGCTGTGCAGACACAATCCATGTGCTCTGATCTGGGGCTAGCGGCAAATTGTTGGCCATGCCAATAGCATGGTATGCTATTCTTGTCAGTAATTCAGGCGTGCACAAATATGTGATTTTACCTTATTTTTTGGTGCCCTTCAGCGTTGTTAGCCCTACGCATGATCAATCGATTGCATGGTTGTCGACTTCAACACTTGGGTGAAGGCAGTCACAACTGCATGATTTGGGGTGGTGTACCTTGGCGGTCTCTTTGCTAAAAAGTGGAAGTGCTGATGGTACAGACGTGCTGGTTCTTCCACTTGCCTTTGGATGAGGTCGGAAAAAGTTGCAGCAGCAGTCTCCTTGGTGAATGTGCCTACTGTCTTTCTGTCTCAGGCCTGCATTGTCATCCCTTCAGTCGGCAACTTCAGTGCCTCGGTCACAATTTCCTTTGTGATTACCACTTTGAATTTTTGCCCTTGTTGGTCAATAATTTGGGATGATCCATCCTCTTTAATTGTAGACAACAACTTATAGGCTTTCTGTAAATCTACGCCGTATTGTTCCTGGTGGTAGAAGTCCCTGAGGCCCAACCTTATGTTGGCTTCTTTTGTGTCTGGCTTGGCAGCTACATCATATATCTCTTTCGATACCAGTTGCAGCTCTACTTGGTGTCCTTCTTCACACTTGAAGTTGCGAGTGAAAACTGTGTATTGTTTTCCTCAAGCTGTTCTCTGGACAAGTATATATGTTGTCTTGGCCGTCTTTACTGACCTTGGGTCTAGTTGGTAGGGTGGTAGCTCTTGCAACTTTTTCTTCTGGGACACTCTTTTCTTGGCTTTCTCGACCGCTTGCATTGCTCCTGTTAGGGGAATACAGTGCCAAAGTTAGAAATTCTGTAAATTCGGCTCTGAAATGCCCTTGACTTTGAATTGCTGACAATTTGAGTCCAATTTGCTTCAAATCAATTTTGGAGCATGCGTAGATGCGTAAAAACATGTAAAGATCAAAATCTTACACTTCAGGCAAAAATTTGCAAAAATTGTAAATAATCGCGATTATTTATAGCCGGGGATTTTTTCCAGCTTTTTGCATTTTTGACATCATAGGCTTGAAACATATAGCAATTAGGTGCTCTGAGTGAAGTGTGGGCTCATTTGAGTACACATGGTGGAAATGGTGTCAGATTTAGGCTTTGAGTCTCTGAAACAGTAGATATAAAAGGATTTTGAGATTTTGAGATCTAAATTTTCTCAAACCTGGTCAGTGGGCTTGGGACATCATGTGCTTTGGTCCCATGAGGTCAAAGTTGCAATTTTTTCCCATTTTGGCAAGAAAGTAAGTAATCGCGATTATTAACTTTTTCATCAAAATGTATATTTTTTGGTGCAACTTGGTTCTAGGCATGATGTAGCCTCTGTGTCTGAGATATGGGGTGATTTGGATCAAAAAATGTGACAGATAACTCGAAAACTGGATTGGAAACAGTTCTTTGCATTTTTTGACAATTTTCCAAGTTTTCCTTGATCATTTTGGCTCATACTTGAAATCTGGCATGTAATAGGTGTGTACAAGTCATAGATGAAGTGAAGGTGCCATTTTCAAGCCAAAAAAGTACAAACGTAAATAATCGCGATTATCTACAACTGTTGGAATTAGGGTTGCAGAGAAACACACACAGCTTCGAGAAGACAAAGGAAGCTCAAGGCACACAATAGAGAGTGTGTTACTTAGTGTGCAATGGAAAGATAGATAGCCCTAGAGTGATGGGCATATATACAATGCACGGGGGAAAAAACCTCCTAAAGAGGGAAAAAATGCCCCGACGGCCGTAGTGTGTTCACACACATCACTACCACATGTATATGGTAACAAATCCCCCCTGGAGTGATGCGGTGAACGAGAGTTGGCACATGAGTAAAGGGAAGTGCCATGCCCTGAGGACAGGATCAGTCCACAAAGGGGAGTAAGCCCAAAGCTTTGCGGAAAGCTTCAAGCTTCTCACAAGACAATGCCTTTGTGAAAAGATCTACAAGGTTGTCCTGTGTTGGCACATAAGCCAAGCTGATCTCTCCTGTTGAGAGCCTCTCCCTGACATAGTGGTAATGCACCTCAATGTGCTTTGTGCGAGCATGAAAAACTGGGTTCCTCGCAAGTGCCAATGCGCTATGACTGTCAGTGTAGATAGCGTTGGCAGTGTCCTGTCCAACACCCAAATCAGCCATAAGGCGTCTGAGCCATACACACTCAACCGTAGCTGTGAAGACTACCTTGTACTCAACCTCACAACTCGAAGTGGCCACAGTAGGTTGCTTCTTGCTCAACCATGATATACATGAACTGCCAAGCATGAAACAAAAACCACTTGTGGACACTCGCGTGTCAAAACCACCAGCCCAATCTGAGTCCGAAAAAGCATGTAAGTCTGGCAGCAATGATCCCCCCTTGGGATAAAACAAGCCACGATGTAAAGTGCCACTAAGGTAGCGGAAAATCCTCTTGACAGTCTGCCAATGCTTAGACCCTGGGCTATGCATAAATCTGCTGACCTGTGAGACTGCAAACTGAATATCCGGCCTCCTGTTGCATACATAAATGAGGCAGCCAACAGCAGTTTGGTAAAGAGTGACATCAGCAGGATCACCAGCATCATGTAGACTCAACTTCAAACCTGTTTCCATGGGAGTGGCAATAGGTTTGCAATCCTCAAGTCCAAACTTACATAGCAATGTCTCTATGTAACTTTTCGGACACAAGCCAATACCACCATCACACTGCTTAAACTGTATACCCAAGTAATGATGCAACAGCCCCAAATCTTTCATCTTGAAAGTAGCATTCAAATCAGCATTAAATTCAGCAATATGTCTCTCATTTGGTCCAGTGATCAGCAAATCATCAACATAAAGAACCACGATGAGAAATACATCACCCTCACGCTTTACATACAATGTGCTTTCTGTTGGACTGTTACGAAAGCCTTGGTTGACCAAATGAGTGTCAGCTTTCTCATACCAAGCACGAGGAGATTGCTTCAACCCATACAAAGTCTTCTTACATCTGCACACTTTGTCCTCTTGTCCTTTTATGACAAAACCGCGAGGCTGCGTTACATAAACTTCCTCAAATATGTCACCATTCAAGAAAGCAGTAACAATGTCTGATTGATGTACATCTCAACCAAAATGAGCTGCCAATGCACATAGAAAATGCACAGTAGTCATACGACAACTGGGAGCAAAAGTCTCTTCATAATCTATGCCTTTTTGCTGTGCATAACCCTTTGCAACAAGTCGAGCCTTATGGCGATCGATCTCACCATCCGGTTTGCGTTTCAACTTGTAAACCCACTTCATACCAATGGCCTTTTTGCTAGGAGGCAAATCAAATAAAGTCCATGTGTCATTTTCTATAAGTGCATCATATTCTGATTGCATGGCAGCCATCCAATTTTCTGAATTCAGTGCTTCATCAAAACACAGAGGCTCCTCAACATCATGTAAACTAGACACAGCCAAAGCATAACAATCTGATGCATAAGATGCATGGCGAGAGCCTGAACGAGTACGACTAGACAAAGGTGCATCCAATTTACTGTCACGCAAAGTGTGCACTAGCCATGTTGGCATACCTCTAGCCTGCTCATTTTCAGCCCTTTCCTCATCAAGTACATCATGTACATCTGCATTAGTAATAGGCTGATCTAAAACATTTTTAGAAACCCCCATAGGCTGTACATTTGCCTCATTGGAACTTACATTCGTATTTCCACCAGTAGAAAGAGGCAACAAAGTGTCATAAATGTCCTGTCAGCTTACATTACTGTCTCTAGTACATGACAGCAACGGCTGAACAGAATCTTCCACAAACACTACATCCCGAGAAACCAGAATATGTTTTGTTTGTGGATGATACAACCTGTAACCTTTGCTTTCAGCACTATAACCAACAAAAATACATTTGGCAGCCTTATCATCCAATTTTCTGCGCTGCACTTGTGGCACCAAAGCATATGCCAAACAGCCAAAAACACCCATGTGCTCGATAGAAGGCTTTCTATCATGCCATGCTTCATATGGAGTAATAGACTGCAAAGCTTTCGTAGGGCACCTGTTAAGTACATAAGTGGCACACATGATGGCCTCAAGCCAAAAAGAATGCGGTAAAGCTTGACTTTTGACCATACATCGTGCCATTTCCGTCAGTGACCTGTTTTTCCTGTCAGCAACACCATTTTGCTGAGGTGTATAAGGCACTGTACATTGGTGATTTATCCCATGACTAGCCAGAAATGCATTAAATTCATGCGACATATACTCCCCCCCTCGATCAGAACGGAGGGTGCCCATAGTCAAGACATTTTTAGCCATAGCCAAAAATTATTTGAAGCACATAAAGACTTCGAAATTCACTTTAAGCGGAAATACCCATGCATGCCTGGAGTAATCATCAATGAAAGCCATGAAGTACAGGTAATTGCCCAAGGACGGAGTTTGCATGGGCCCACAAACATCACTATGCACAAGCGGCAACCTGCATGTGGCCCGAACTGAAGCATCCTTTGGAAATTTAGAACGCTGCATCTTACCCAAAATACAGCCTTCACAAACATGTTTGACAGGTGCTTCAAGAGGCTGCAAAGAAGCAACCATATCAGATTTTTGCAAACGCAGCAAACTGGCAAAATTCAGATGACCAAAACGTGCATGCCAAAATTTTGCATTTGAAATAGCCCTTGAATCTGCAACAGCATTTTCAAAATTTTGTCCACACTTGTCATACAAAGTGAGCTTATACAGCCCATGGAACAGAAGCCCAGATGCAACAATTTCATCACCAAAACTGAGATCATGAATTGTACATCTGTCATCCACAAATTTGACTACAAGTCCAAGTCTAGCAAGTGCGGATACAAATAAGAGATTCTTCTTGATCCCAGGTACATAAAGTGCATTAACAAGTGTGAAGGAACTTCCATTAGCAGCAGTGAGCACAATCTTTCCAACTACCTAAACTGGATAAGAGGCGTTGTTGGCACAAGTGACTGAATTCCCATGAGGGACAGACTCGAGAGAGGTAGACAATTCACGATGTGAGGTAATGTGCTTTGTAGCACCACTGTCGAAATACCACACATGTGAATTTGTAGCAACTGACAAGCATGCATCATGGACAGCAGGATTGTAACTGCACACTGTGCTAAAATCCCATTCTGCATCAACATCAACAACACAGTCTCCTTTCGTAGAAGACTCAACAATGGCTGCATTTGTAGTGGAACCAGCATTTGCAGTGGAACCACCCTCTTTCTTCTTAGCCTCTTTGGCCTTCAACTTAGGACACGACTTGATCAAGTGATCATTGGCTTTACTATAATGGCAACGCATCTTCTTTTTGCCCTTATCACCAGAATTGCCAGACGAAGTACTGCCAGCAGAAGCATTAGGAACAGAATTTTTGCCACTCGCAGCAGAACCATAAGAAGTGGTTGCATTACTGTTACCACCCTTTCTTTGAGAAGCAATAAAGGTCTGTTCAGCTGCACGCTGCCTAGTCCTGTTTTTCCTAGAAAGCGACTCTTGCAACAACAATGTGCATAATGCATCAAACTTGACAACTTCAGGATTTCCTTGGGTCATCAGTCTCCAAGTACTAGCAAATGTCTGGTAGGAATCTGGTAAGGAATCAAGAACCGTCTGCACAAGGGAACTGTCTGAAATGACTTCACCTGCAAAAATAAGTTGCTCATTGATATCCTTGACACTAGCAAGGAAAGTGTCCATATCATCTTCCTCATGCATAATCTTCGACTCCAGCTCTTTACGTAGCAAAGCAATTTTAGCCTCATTGCGGCTTGCATAAAGACCTGCTAGAATATCCCAAGCCTGTTTTGCAGATTTTGCAGAACGGATGTGAGGAACAATGGTGGGCTTCACAGACAACTCAATCAATGCATGAGCCTGCGCATCCTTAACATCCCAACGAGCTTGTTCTGCCGTAGGCAAAACAACTCTAGCAGCTGCAATCCTTGCAGCAAGACCTGCAACATCCTCAACATCGCCTACATCCTCAGAACCAGGACATACATCAATGGCCCGCACAATGTTCCAGACACCCTTTGACACAAGAACATGTTGCATCATATAAGCCCACATAGGGTAGTTGTCCCCATCCAACCTGTCCTCAGCAGCAAACATCTTGAACACATCTGTGTTGTTGTTGTTAGCCATGGTAAATGATGCACCAGATGTGAAAACTGCCCGAAAATAGGAGAAACGGAGCGGGAACAACCTGTGCTATATAGCACAAACCGTAGAAGACTGTAAGGCACCTGTTATGCAGAAAACGGAAGTGATCGAAATTCTGTACAAAATGACGAAATAGCCTGTGCAGTACTGCCTGTAGTGGAAACGGAGGCCGAAATGAGCCCAAATCAAAATTCTGAGCAGGTCAAGCTCTACAAACTCTCCCAAAATATTTTTCGACCTGCGAACGCTCACCAAAGCTCACTGAAATCGGAGAAGGTGAGCAGGAGTGTGCTGGAGCAGCTGGCGACTAAGCCCGGGAGGACGTGACCTGCTCTGATACCAATTTTTGGAATTAGGGTTGCAGAGAAACACACACAGCTTGGAGAAGACAAAGGAAGCTCAAGGCACACAATAGAGAGTGTGTTACTTAGTGTGCAATGGAAAGATAGATAGCCCTAGAGTGATGGGCGTATATACAATGCACGGGGGAAAAAACCTCCTAAAGAGGGAAAAAATGCCCCGGCGGTCGTAGTGTGTTCACACACATCACTACCACATGTATATGGTAACAACAACATCCAATTTTTTTTGCTAAACTTGACAATTTTTGACCTAGACATATTCAATACACCTAAAACAGGTCCTAAATTGAATTTGGTAAAGTTTTGTCGTGTCCGCATCACTTCGTGCTTTGTCGACTCTGAAATCACCGATTTTTATAACTACATGGCCTGTGGAGTTGGTTAGTTACTTCTGAAGCTATAGATGTTACCATATACATGTGGTAGTGATGTGTGTGAACACACTAGGACCGCCGGGGCATTTTTTCCCTCTTTAGGAGGTTTTTTCCCTGTGCATTGTATATACGGCCATCACTCTAGGGCTATCTATCTTTCCATTGCACACTAAGTAACATACTCTGTATTGTGTGCCTTGAGCTTCCTTTGTCTTCTCCAAGCTGTGTGTGTTTCTCTACAACCCTAATTCCAACAACTAATATCAGAGCAGGTTGATTCCTCTCGGGACTAGTCCTCAGTTGCTCTAGTACACGCCACTACAGGCAGGTCTGCAGAGGCAATTTCGTCATTTTGTGCAGAATTTCTATCAGTGCCGTTTTTTGCATAACAGGTGCCTTACAGTCTTCTACGATTTGTGCTATATAGCACGTGTTGTTCCCTTTCGTTTCTCCTATTTTTGGGCAGTTTTCACATCATGTGCAGCATTTACCATGGTTGACAACAACAACACAGATGTGTTCAAGATGTTTTCTACTAAGGACAGGTTGGATGGGGACAACTACCCTATGTGGGCTTATATGATGCAACATGTTCTTGTGTCAAAGGGCGTCTGGAACATTGTGCAGGGCATTGATATACCTCCTGGTTCTGAGGATGTAAGCGATGTTGAGGATGTTGCAGGTCTTGCTACAAGGATTGCTGCTGTTAGAGTTGTTTTGCCTACGACAGAACAAGCTCGTTGGGATGTTAAGGATGCGCAAGCTCATGCATTGATTGCGTTGTCTGTGAAGCACACCATTGTTCCTCACATCTATTCTGCAAAATCTGCAAAACAGGCTTGGGATATTCTAACAGGTCTTTATGCAAGCCGCAATGAGGCTAAAATTGCTTTGCTGTGTAAAGAGCTGGAGTCGAAGATTATGCATGAGGAGGATGATATGGACACTTTCCTTACTAGTGTCAAGGATATCAATGAGCAACTCATTTTTGCAGGTGAAGTCATTTCAGACAGTTCCCTAGTGCAGACTATTCTTGATGCCTTACCAGATTCTTACCAGACTTTTGCTACTACTTGGAGACTTATGGCCCAAGGAAATCCTGAAGTTGTCAAGTTCGATGCATTATGCACATTGCTGTTGCAAGAGTCACTTTCTAGAAAAAACAGGACTAGGCAACGTGCAATTGAACAGGCTTTTATTGCTTCTCAAAGAAAGGGTGGTAACAGTAATGTAGCCACTTCTTATGGTTCTGCTGCGAGTGGCAAAAATTCTGTTCCTAATGCTTCTGCTGGTAGCAATTCGTCTGGAAATTCTGGAGATAAGGGCAAAAAGAAGATGCGTTTCCATTATTGTAAAGCTAATGATCACTTGGTCAAGTCATGTCCTAAGTTGAAGGCCAAAGAGGCTAAGAAGAAAGAGGGTGGTTCCACTGCAAATGCTGGTTCCACTACAAATGTAGCCATTGTTGAGTCTTCTGTGAAAGGAGACTGTGATGCTGATGTTGATGCAGAATGGGCTTTTAGCGCAGAGTGAACTTACAATCCTGTTGTCCATGATGCATGCTTGTCAGTTGCTGCAGATTCACATGTGTGGTATTTCGATAGTGGTGCTACAAAGCACATTACCTCACATCGTGAACTTTTTACCTCTCTCAAGTCTGTCCCTCATGGGAATTCTGTCACTTGTGCCAACAATGCCTCTTATCCAGTACAGGGAGTTGAAAAGATTGTGCTTACTGCTGCTAATGGCAGTTCTTTCACACTTGTTGATGCACTTTATGTACCTGGGATAAAGAAGAATCTCTTGTCTGTATCTGCACTTGCTTAACTTGGACTTGTAGTCAAATTTGTGGATGACAAATGTACAGTTCATGATCTCAGTTTTGGTGATGAAATTGTTGCATCTGGGCTTTTGTGCCGTGGGCTGTATAAGCTCACTTTGTATGACAAGTGTGGAAAAAAATTTGCAAATGCTGTTGCAGATTCAAGGGCTATTTCATGCACATTTTGGTCATCTGAATTTTGCCAGTTTGCTGCGTTTGTAGAAATCTGATATGGTTGCTTCTTTGCCACCTCTTGAAGCACCTGTAGAACATGTTTGTGAAGGCTGTATTTTGGGTAAGATGCAGCATTCTAAATTTCCAAAGGATGGTTCAGTTCGGGCCACATGCAGGTTGCAGCTGGTGCATAGTGATGTTTGTGGGCCCATGCAAACTCCGTCCTTGGGCAATTACCTGTACTTCGTGACTTTCATTGATGATTACTCCAGGCATGCATGGGTATTTCCGCTTAAAGCGAAGTTCGAAGTTTTTATGTGCTTCAAACAATTTCTGGCTATGGCTGAAAATCTCTCGAAATGTACTCTGGGCACCCTCCGTTCCGATCGGGGGGGGGGAGAATATGTCTCATGAATTTAATACATTTCTGGCTAGTCGTGGGATAAAACACCAATGTACAGTTCCTTATACACCTCACCAAAATGGTGTTGTTGAGAGGAAAAACAGGTCACTTACGGAAATGGCACGATGTATGGTCAAAAGTCAAGCTTTGCCGCATTCTTTTTGGCTTGAGGCCATCATGTGTGCCACTTATGTACTTAACAGGTGTCCTACAAAAGCTTTGCAGTCTATTACTCCATATGAAGCATGGCATGATAGAAAGCCTTCTATTGAGCACATGCATGTTTTTGGCTGTTTGGCATATGCTTTGGTGCCACAATGGAGCGTTGGAAATTGGATGATAAGGCTGTTAAATGTATTTTTGTTGGTTATAGTGCTGAAAGCAAAGGTTACAGGTTGTATCATCCGCAAACAAAACGTATTCTGGTTTCACGGTGAAGAGTGCGTGCGAGAGCGTGTGTGTGTGCAACAATGGAGAAGAGAGGAGACACAGATTTGGGTGGACTCCAAACACAATAGTGTTAGGGTTATGAGTCCTTATTCTTTTGTATAGAATGAATGGTCAGTGTTAGTCCCCGGTTAGTGTCCGGCCGCCCAACACTCAGGCGCAGCACATTGGGCTTTACCACCCCAACAACCTCCCACTTAAAAGACAATGTGCCTTTAAGCTTGGGTGATAATGTATATATACATACAATACAGGTAGACAATGACCATGATTATCTACCCAATGCCCATGAGTGCCCGACAATGTGCAAACCACTCTGAAGGTAAGCCCTTTGTTAGAAGATCAGCAAGATTCTCAGTGGTGTGAATTTTGGCAAGCTGCAATCGCTTGTCCTCAAGCACCTCACGAATGAAGTGATACTTCACATCCACATGCTTTGTCTTTGCATGAAACACTGGATTCTTTGCCAATTGTATAGCACTTTTGCTATCACAATGTAACACAGGCATCTCAACATTGATTCCCAAGTCCCACCAGCCGACCAAGCCATATAGCTTCCTTGCAAGCTTCTGAAGCTGCAACATATTCAACCTCTGTAGTAGACAAGGTAACACAATCTTGCAAACGAGATTGCCATGAAACTGCACCTCCAGTGAATTCAAAAACATAGCCTGAAGTGGACCTTCTCTTGTCCAAGTCTCCTGCATAATCTGCATCCGTGTAACCAATTACACATGCTTCCTTTCTTCCAAAGCAAATGCACATGTCTTTTGTACCATTCAAATATCGCATAACTCCTTTCACTGCCTCCCAATGTTTCTTGCCTGGATTTGACATATATCTGCTAACAGCTCCCACTGCAAAAGCAATATCAGGTTGTGTAGCAATCATAGCATACATCAAACTTCCAACTGCAGATGAATAAGGCACTTTTGCCATTTCAGACTTTTCCTCTTCAGACTTAGGGCAATCATTTGTAGAAAGTTTCACATATGGAGGCAATGGAGTACTCAATGCCTTCCCCTTCTCCATATTGAAACGCTTGAGCAATTTATCAATGTACTCAGATTGAGACAAATAGACCAATTTCTTGCATCTATCTCGCTTAATGTGCATGCCAAGGATATGGCTTGCTTCACCCATGTCTTTCATTTCAAAGTTTGCATGTAACTCTGACTTCAAGGCTAAAATCTCATCCCTGCATTTCCCGGCAATTAACATATCATCCACATAAAGGACCAAAATCAGCAAACTATTGTTACCATTTACATGTGGTAGTGATGTGTGTGAACACACTAGCACCGCCGGGGCATTTTTTCCCTCTTTAGGAGGTTTTTCCCCCCGTGCATTGTATATACGCCCATCACTCTAGGGCTATCTATCTTTCCATTGCACACTAAGTAACACACTCTCTATTGTGTGCCTTGAGCTTCCTTCGTCTTCTCCAAGCTGTGTGTGTTTCTCTGCAACCCTAATTCCAACAATTGGTATCAGAGCAGGTCACGTCCTCTCGGGCTTAGTCGCCAGTTGCTCCAGCACACGCCTGCTCACTTTCTCCGATTTCAGTGAGCTTTGGTGAGCGTTCGCAGGTCGAAAAATATTTTGGGAAAGCTCGTAGAGCTTGCCCTGCTCAGAATTTTGATTTGGGCTCATTTCGGCCTCTGTTTCCACTACAGGCAGTACTGCACAGGCTATTTCATCATTTTGTGCAGAATTTTTGTCAGTGCCGTTTTCTGCATAACAGGTGCCTTATAGTCTTCTACGGTTTGTGCTATATAGCACAGGTTGTTCGCGCTCCGTTTCTCCTATTTTCGGGCAATTTTCACTTCAGGTGCATCATTTACCATGGCTGACAACAACAACACAGATGTGTTCAAGATATTTGCTGTTGAGAACAAGTTGGATGGGGAGAACTACCCTATGTAGGCTTATGTGATTCAACATGTTCTTGTGTCAAAGGGTGTCTGGAACATTGTGCAGGGCATTGATGAACGTCCTGGTTCTGAGGATGTAGGCGATGTTGAGGATGTTGCAGGTATTGCTGCACGGATTGCAGCCGCTAGAGTTGTTTTGCCTACGACAGAACAAGCTCGTTGGGACGTTAAGGATGCGCACGCTCATGCATTGATTGCGTTGTCTGTGAAGTGCACCATTGTTCCTCACATCCGTTCAACAAAATCTTCAAAATAGGCTCGGGATATTTTAGCAGGTCTTTATGCAAGCTGCAATGTGGCTAAAATTGCTTTGCTGCGTAAAGAGCTGGAGTCGAAGATTATGAATGAGGAAGATGATATGGACACTTTCCTTGCTAGTGTCAAGGATATCAATGAGCAACTCATTTTTGCAGGTGAAGTCATTTCAGACAGTTCCCTAGTGCAGACTATTCTTGATGCCTTACCAGATTCTTACCAGACTTTTGCTACTACTTGGAGACTTATGACCCAAGGAATCCTGAAGTTGTCAAGTTTGATGCATTATGCACATTGCTGTTGCAAGAGTCACTTTCCAAAAAAAACAGGACTAGACAGCATGCAGTTGAACATGCTTTTATTGCTTCTCAAAGAAAGGGTGGTAACAGCAATGCAGCCACTTCTTATGGTTCTTCTACGAGTGGCAAAAATTATGTTCTTAATGCTTCTGCTGGCAACAATTCGTCTAGAAATTCTGGTGATAAGGGAAAAAAGAAGATGCGTTGCCATTATTGTAAAGCCAATGATCACTTGATCAAGTCGTGTCCTAAGTTGAAGGGCAAAGAGGCTAAGAAGAAAGAGGGTGGTTCCACTGCAAATGCTGGTTCCACTACAAATGCAGCCATTGTTGAGTCTTCTGTGAAAGGAGACTGTGTTGGTGATGTTGATGCAGAATGGGCTTTTAGTGCAGAGTGCACTTACAATACTGCTGTCCATGATACATGCTTGTCAGTTGCTGCAGATTCACATGTGTGGTATTTCGATAGTGGTGCTACAAAGCACATTACCTCACATCATGAATTGTTTACCTCTCTCGAGTTTTTCCCTCATGGGAATTCAGTCACTTGTGCCAACAACGCCTCTTATCCAGTTCAGGGAGTTGGAAAGATTGTGCTTACTACTGCTAATGGCAGTTCCTTCACACTTGTCGATGCACTTTATGTACCTGGGATCAAGAAGAATCTCTGTCTGTATCCGCA
Source organism: Adiantum capillus-veneris (assembly GCF_014529385.1). Classification (NCBI taxonomy): domain Eukaryota; kingdom Viridiplantae; phylum Streptophyta; class Polypodiopsida; order Polypodiales; family Pteridaceae; genus Adiantum; species Adiantum capillus-veneris. Next base: position 75,161,464 of record NC_140932.1, on the reverse strand, counting down.
CTTGCTAGACTTGGACTTGTAGTCAAATTTGTGGATGACAGATGTACAGTTCATGATCTCAGTTTTGGTGATGAAATTGTTGCATCTGGGCTTTTGTGGTGTGGGCTGTATAAGCTCACTTTATATGACAAGTGTGGACAAAATTTTGCAAATGCTGTTGCAGATTCAAGGGCTATTTCAGATGCAAAACTTTGGCATGCACGTTTTGGTCATCTGAATTTTGCTAGTTTGCTGCGTTTGTAGAAATCTGATATGGTTGCTTCTTTGCCGCCTCTTGAAGCACCTGTAGAACATGTTTGTGAAGGCTGTATTTTGGGTAAGATGCAGCATTCTAAATTTCCAAAGGATGGTTCAGTTCGGGCCACATGCAGGTTGCAGTTGGTGCATAGTGATGTTTGTGGGCCCATGCAAACTCCGTCCTTGGGCAATTACCTGTACTTCGTGACTTTCATTGATGATTACTCCAGGCATGCATGGGTATTTCCGCTTAAAGCGAAGTTCGAAGTTTTTATGTGCTTCAAACAATTTCTGGCTATGGCTGAAAATCTCTCGAAATGTACTCTGGGCACCCTCCGTTCCGATCGGGGGGGGGGGGGAGAATATGTCTCATGAATTTAATACATTTCTGGCTAGTCGTGGGATAAAACACCAATGTACAGTGCCTTATACACCTCACCAAAATGGTGTTGTTGAGAGGAAAAACAGGTCACTTACGGAAATGGCACGATGTATGGTCAAAAGTCAAGCTTTGCCGCATTCTTTTTGGCTTGAGGCCATCATGTGTGCCACTTATGTACTTAACAGGTGCCCTACGAAAGGTTTGCAGTCTATTACTCCATATGAAGCATGGCATGATAGAAAGCCTTCTATCGAGCACATGGGTGTTTTTGGCTGTTTGGCATATGCTTTGGTGCCACAAGTGCAGCGCAGAAAATTGGATGATAAGGCTGTCAAATGTATTTTTGTTGGTTATAGTGCTGAAAGCAAAGGTTACAGGTTGCATCATCCACAAACAAAACATATTTTGGTTTCTCGGGATGTAGTGTTTGTGGAAGATTCTGTTCAGCCCTTGCTGTCATGTACTAGAGACAGTAATGTAAGCTCACAGGACATTTATGACACTTTGTTGCCTCTTTTTACTGGTGGAAATACGAATGTAAGTTCCAATGAGGCAAATGTACAGCCTATGGGGGTTTCTAAAAATGTTTTAGATCAGCCTATTACTGATGCACATGTACATGATGTACTTGATGAGGAAAGGGCTGAAAATGAGCAGGCTAGAGGTATGCCAAAATGGCTGGTGCACACTTTGCGTGACAGTAAATTGGATGCACCTTTGTCTAGTCGTACTCGTTCAGGATCTTGCCATGCATCTTATGCATCAGATTGTTATGCTTTCGCCGTGTCTAGCTTACATGATGTTTAGGAGCTTCTGTCTTTTGATGAAGCACAAAATTCAGAAAATTGGATGGCTGCCATGCAATCAGAATATGATGCACTTATAGAAAATGACACATGGACTTTATGTGATTTGCCTCCTAGCAAAAAGTCCATTGGTATGAAGTGGGTTTACAAGTTGAAACGCAAGCCGGATGGTGAGATTGATCGCCATAAGGCTCGACTTGTTGCAAAGGGTTATGCACATAAAAAAGGCATAGATTATGAAGAGACTTTTGCTCCCACTTGTCGTATGAGTACTGTACGTTTTCTATGTGCATTGGCAACTTATTTTGGTTGGGATGTACATCAATTAGACATTGTTACTGCTTTCTTGAATGGTGACATATTTGAGGAAGTTTATGTAACGCAGCCTCGCGGTTTTGTCATACAAGGACAAGAGGACAAAGTCTGCAGATGTAAGAAGGCTTTGTATGGGTTGAAGCAATCTCCTCGTGCTTGGTATGAGAAAGCTGATGTAAGGTTTCCAGTTTCTGAAACCTTAAAGGTTGTATAAAGCTTAATCAAACTGATATGATTATTGAAAAAGCAATGTAGAATTGTCCGACCATGGCATTTTTGGAATCTTAAGCACAGCAAACCCCGGGCTAGAAATTTTCAGAATTGAATTCCGATTGAAGTTTACACTGTGAATTGAGTAAAATAGGTAAAATTGAAGGGTTGCAGTAATCATTTAAGCATAGACTTTATTAAAGGCCTCCTAGATATTTACAAGATATTTACCAATTAAGTAAAAATAGGTCAAAATATAGCATAATTGATATTTTAAAAGCTGGCAAGTAATGGGAGGGTTATCACTGACCTGCCAAGGACTCATTTAGCAGCAAGGGTCGTTTTTTGACTTGCTGGGGGCTGCTTGAACTTCAAGCAACTGCCTTTTTCAACCGGTGAGAGCTTATGAGTGCCAGAAAACTATAAATAGGACCCCTAGCTTCACATTTTACACAGACTCGGAGCCTTGCTACTCTCTCTCCTATCTAGAGAGAACACTACGCAGAAATCATTAGAGTTTAATCTCTAATTGATTAACCCTAATGGTAATTAACCTAATCCTTCTTAATTAGCGAGGTTAGATTAAGATAAATTGCTAATAAATCAAAGATTAGGCCTATGCATGCTCCTTAAACCTCTTTAAATTAATTAATCTCTGCTGATTATTATAATTAAGCTTAGTAATACTAAGCTGATTATATATCCTATCATATTAAGGCGGAAATTAACCAAATTAACAATGAATTAATGGTAAAAATATTAATTAGGATTAGATTGAGTTGCATTATTTATCAGAGATGCATTAGACAGTTATTAATCTAGGAAAATTATCCTATAATTTTCTGAAGAGTTTTCCTAATTAATTAGCCATAATTACTCTGTTTTTTGAACAATTTTAATAGGGGAAATTAGTAAATGAATTTCAAATGAGGTGATATAATTATCAGTGGTTAATTAGGTGTTCAAAAACCCGTGATAATTAGAAAAAGCTCAGAAAGTTAATCTAGATAATTATTTTAGCATAAATACCCTGTTTTTTTAGCAATTTAAATTGGGGAAATTAGTAAAATGATTTCAAATGCTCTGATATATTTATCAGTAGTTAATTAGATGTTAAAGAATCCGTGATAATTATGAGAAGCTCAGATAATTAATGTAGCTAATTAATTAGACAGAATTACTCTGTTTTTTGAGCAATTTAAATAAGAGAAATTAGTAAATAGATTCAAATTGAATTGAGTTAATTTTTTAGAGGTTTATTAGATGTTATATAACCTCTGATAATTTTGATAATCTCAGATAATTAGTTTAACTAATTATCTTAGTGGAATTACCCTATTTTTAGGAGTAAACTAAAGAGGGAAATTAGTAAATCATGCTATATGATTACATGATATTTATCAGAGATATATTATAGGGTAAAGAGGCGGTGATAATTATATCAAGGTTATAAAAGTAGTATAGATATTTATCTAAGTCAAATACTCTATTTTTAGGGGTAAACTAAAGAGGGAAATTAGTAAATCATGCTATATGATTACATCCTATTTATCAAAGCTATATTATAGGGTAAAAAGGCCGTGATAATTATGTCAAGGTTAGAAAAGTAGTATAGATATTTATCTAAGTCAAATTACTCTATTTTCAGCTAAAAACTAAAGAGGGAAATTAGTAAATGATGCTATATGATTACATGATATTTATCAGAGCTATATTATAGGGTAAAGAGGCTGTGATAATTATACCAAGGTTATAAAAGTAGTATAGATATTTATCTAATTCAAATTACACTATTTTTAGCTAAAAACTAAAGAGGGAAATTAGTAAATCATGCTATATGATTACATGATATTTATCAAAGCTATATTATAGGGTAAAGAGGCCGTGATAGATATGAAAAGGTTAGAAAAGTAGTATATATATTTATCTAAGTCAAATTACACTATTTTTAGCTATAAACTAAATAGGGAAATTAGTAAATCATGTTATATGATTATATGCTATTTATCAGAGCTATATTATAGGGTAAAGAAGCCGTGATAACTATGCCAAGGTTAGAAAAGTAGTATAGATATTTATCTAAGTCAAATTATAATGTTTTTAGCTAAAAATTAAAGAGGGAAATTAGTAAATCATGCTATATGATTACATTCTATTTATCAGAGCTATATTATAGGGTAAAGAGGCTACGATAATTATGTCAAGGTTAGAAAAGTAGTATAGATATTTATCTAAGTCAAATTACACTATTTTTAGCTGAAAATTAAAGATGGAAATTATATAACTGAGTTGGAAAATAATAAGATAATTACCAGAGGTCAAAAATATTCTTATCTACTTGTGGTAATTATACCATAGTTAATTAGTGAGATTAGTAAATCATAATTGACCAAAAGTCTTATTTTGAGCAAATGATTAATTAAAATAAATAGACTTTGTGGTTAAAAGTTTTTAGAAAAATTATAGTAAGTGCAAACCTATGATATCAAGTTAAGGAAATGAAATCTTTAAGAGAAATTAAATACAATAAATATTAAGCCCAAAATAAGTAAATTATTAGCTTAAAAGTTGATAGAGAAATTAGGAAAAAGATATAGAAAATTATAAGGAAGTTAGGAGAGCTTAGAAAACCCTTAGGGAAGCGGTGGTATCAGAGCTCAGATCGAGGCTCAAGGCAGCACTGCAGGAGGCTAGAGTCACCAGCTCAGATTGGAGTGAAATTCAACAGGCAAAGACACGGCCCCAAATCTCGTGGGATAGCTCGAAGGGCTTGGTGTTGTCAAAATTTCATTCTGAGGTCATCTCGGCCACCGTTCGGCTTCGACAAAGGTCTGCGCATGCCATTTTCGACTACGTGGTCTCGACGGGTGCAGATCCGACTCTGCAAATTTGGGGTTTTCGACCTACGACTGCAGGTGCTAAGGATATCGACACTCCCAAAGTGTTGATTTGTGGCTGTCTACACATCGAAGGACGGCTCACAGTTCTTGGAGGCGTGTCACATACGACACGGGCGCATCTACACACAGACTGTAGGCGACATCCACTAGTTCATCAGGTAGCTTGTGTTTGCTGCTTGATATTCCAAATTTCATCCTAACATTGCAGGTACTTCCACATGGGATGTATTGTCAGAGATGATGTATGTCTGTTGAGGGTTTGCTGGCTGTGAGTCACGCAGCAAACAACCGCCGCAGCGGTTACAGCATACAGTGGGAAATTTGTGGATGTATGACTTTGTGGGAAGTCTATGTACTGTCAGAGTTACAGCAGCCTTTGTTGAGGGTCGAGTGAGATTTTATTGAGCTGGGGGATTCTCGAATGTTGAGATCCTTTCGGTGATACAGGTGTTGGAGCGATCCCTCGAGCACCCTTAGATAGGCAACTAGGATGTATTGACTGTGAGTTAGACAGTTGGGATTGCATCTTTGCTTTACTGCCGTTGAGGCATTGTCGCAGTCTATGCTTACAGGACAGTGACAGGACAGTCAGAGACAGTACATGTGCAGGACAGGTTTACCCACAGCTTACAATGTCAGAGAGACAGTGTTTTTGAGCTGTTTTTTGGTCTGTTTTTTAGTACACCAGAGCCATTTTACAAAGGAGACTCTGCCGAAATTTATGCAGAATCTGAAGCTTTCTTGGTTCATTTGAGAGGTTGATATTGGTTCAGAGGTCAGTTTACAGGGGAAACTCTGCCGAATTTTTCCCAGGAAAGTAAACCACTGTGAAGCGTAGCTATGGCTGGATCAGAGGACACTGCTCTTTACAATATCAAGAAGCTGGATGGAACCAATTTCCCATTGTGGAAGAAGCAGATTTGGCATGTGTTGGTACAAAAGAAGCAGATAAAACCTATAAAGCTCAAGGGGATAAAACCAGAAGATATGGACGAAGATGAATGGAGCGAAATGGATGAATTGGCACTTTCTACCATTATGCTGACTTTGGCAGAAAGCGTTTACTTCAATGTAGCAGACGAGATGTCGGCTTATCAAGCATGGTTAAAGCTGAGTGATCTTTATGAGAAGCAGAGTGCAGCTTCACAGGTATACTGGCTTAAGAAGCTTGTTGACTTGAAGATGAAAGAAGGGACACCTATGTCCAATCATCTGAATGAATTCAACATAATCTATAGTCAGTTGTCAGTTCAAGGTGTCAAGTTTGATGAACCTGTTAGAGCTATGTTCCTGTTGATCACCTTGCCACAAAGTTGGGACACTTTTCGCACAGCTTTGAGTAATTCTGCACCTCTAGATGGTTTGAACATAGCAGGTGTAGAAGGAAGTCTGCTTACTGAAGAAACCAATAGAAAGACAATGGACAAAGGCAAAGGAATAGCCTTAGTTGTCAGGGGAAGGACCAAAGAAAAGTACAAAGGTGGAAAGAGGAATCAGTTTCGTAGCAAGTCCCGCAGTGCTAAAGGCAAGAGTGACATAGAATGCTACCATTGTGGCAAGAAGGGTCACATGAAAAGAGACTGCAGAGAATGGAAAGCAGAAAAAGGCAAAGAGAAAGCTGAAGACCATGGTGAGAAGAACAAGTCCTCAGTGAAGATTCAAGAAATAAATGTGACAAACACTGTTGCAGAGGATGACAGTCTAGTGTCAGGAGACATCTACTTCTTGAATAATACAATGGACTCAGCTCTTCTTACAGCATCTGATGGAAATGCACTGAGTGACTAGATTATAGACTCAGGGGCATCACTTCATGTGTCTCCAAACAAGGAGTGGTTTACCTCTTATGTGACCACTAAAGATCATGTTCGGCTAGGCAATGGGCAGACATGTGAGATCTTAGGTGTTGGAGATGTTCAATTGAAGTTTCAGAATGGCTCTTCTTTCACGCTGAAGAATGTGAGACATGTTCCCGCAATTACAAAGAGCTTGATCAACACAGGTTTACTTGATGATGCTGGCTACGTCACCACTTTTGGACAGAACATGTGGAAGATATCCAAGGGTTCTATGACAGTAGCACATGGAGTAAATTCTGGAGGACTTTACATGATTTATGTATCAAATGTCTCTAAAAATGTAATCAATGTAACCGAGCAGCCGAACATTTCTTTGTGGCATAGCCGGTTAGGACATATGTCCAAGAAGGGAATGGAAATCTTGTCTCGTTCTGGTTATTTTCCTGGCTTTTCATTTAATAATTTTGAATTCTGTGAACATTGTCTGTATGGTAAGCAAACACAGCAGCCACATAAGCATAGAAGCAGTAGAAGAGATACACAGTTGGCACTTGTTCATAGTGATTTGTGTGGACCTATGCCTAACCTATCTCTAGGGGGAGCTTCTTACTTTATGACATTTATAGATGATTACTCGAGGAAAGTATGGGTTTACTTTCTCAAGCACAAGGATGAAGCGTTTAGTGTTTTCAAAACGTTTGTGACACTTGTGGAGAATCAAAGTGGCAAGAAGCTTAAATGCTTACGCACTGACAATGGTGGAGAGTATGTTTCAAAGGCCTTTCAGGACTTTTGTGAGTCAAAGGTATAAAACGTGAACTTACTGCTCCTTACAATCCTCCTCAAAATGGTGTTGCTGAGAGGATGAATAGGACCATACAAGAGAAGGTCAGAAGTATGTTGTCTAATGCACAGCTGCCAAATGGGTTTTGGGCTAAAGCTGTATCAACAGCTATTCATCTTGTAAATAGATCTCCTAGCAAGGTTTTGCAGAAGGATTCAGTGCCAGAGATGGTATGGTCAGGCAAGGTGCCCTCATACAAGCATCTCAGAGTCTTTGGCAGTGAGGCATATACTCACGTTCCAAAGGAATTTAGGAACAAACTTGAGCCAAAGAGTAGAAAGTGCATCTTTCTAGGCTATGGTAATTATGGTGAGATGGGATACAGACTTTGGGATCCCGAATCCAGAAAGGTTATCCGCAGCAATGATGTTCACTTTAATGAATCCAAATATCATTCTAAACCAGAGAGGTTTGAGGAGATTAGAAGAGTTGTCTTCCAAGAAGATGGACCTGCACGTGCAAGACAAAATGTCAGGGCTCAAGAGGAGCAAGGACAGGATAGAGTGGAACCACAGGTTGTGGCTGAGCCTGAGCCACCTATTGTGCGTAGATTTGGACGTGTCACGCGACCTCCTGATAGGTTCGTTCCATCTATGAACTATGTCATGTTGACTGATTGCAATGAGCCTTCATGTTACAAGGAAGCAGTGCAAATGAAGGACTCCGGGAATTGGCAATTGGCCACGCAGTCAGAGATGACATCTCTCCATAAAAACCAGACATGGAAGCTAGTTAAATTACCACGGGGCAAAAAGGCTCTACCCTGTAAATGGGTTTACAGGTATAAGATCACCGCTCATGATAGTCAGCCAAAGTACAAAGCAAGGCTTGTTGCCAAGGGCTTTAAGCAAGAACAAGGCATTGACTTTGATGAAGTCTTCTCTCCGGTGGTCAAAATGACTACATTGAGATGCTTTCTTGCATTGGTTGCCATATTAGATTTGGTGTTGCACCAAATGGATGTCAAGACAGCGTTCTTGCATGGCGATTTAGATGTGGAAATTTACATGCAGCAGCCAGAAGGGTTTGTTGAGAAAGGCAAGGAAGATTGGGTATGCCAGTTATTAAAGAGTCTTTATGGCTTAAAACAATCACCGAGGGCATGGTACCATAAATTCCACAAGTTTATGCTTTCTCAAGGCTACAAACGTAGTGAGTTCGATCACTGTCTATAGACAAAGAAGGCTAAGGATGGTAGTTGGCTGATCCTTATTTTGTATGTGGATGACATGTTGATTGCTGTCAAGCACTTGGAAGAAATTTCAGCTTTGAAGTCAAAGATGGCAAAATCGTTTGACATGAAAGACATGGGTGAGGCAAGTCATATACTTGGTATGCGCATTGAGAGAGACAGATCAAAGAAGTTGATTTGGTTATCTCAAACAGAGTATATTGACAAGGTTTTGCAACGTTTCAATATGGAGAAGGGAAAGGAACTGAGTGTTCCATTGCCACCATATGTGAAACTTAGCAAACAAGATTGTCCCGTATCTGAGGAAGAACAGGCTGAAATGGATAACATTCCATATGCATCTGCAGTGGGTAGTTTGATGTATGCAATGATTGCTACTCGCCCAGACATTGCATTTGCAGTGGGAGTAGTAAGTCGATACATGTCAAACCCAGGCAAGAAACATTGGGAGGCAGTGAAAGGAATATTGAGATACCTGAAATCTACAAAGAGTATGCGTATATGCTATGGGAGTCAGGAGCTAAGTGTAAAGGGTTTTACAGACTCAGATTATGCAGGTGACTTAGACAACCGAAGGTCTACGTCAGGGTATGTCTTTACATTGGCTGGTGGAGCAGTATCACGGCGTTCTAGATTACAAGATTGTGTTACTCAATGTACTACAGAGGCTGAATATGTTGCAGCATCAGAGGCATGCAAAGAATTAATTTGGTTTAATCGACTAGTAACAGATTTGGGAATCAAAGAAGAGATGCCTGTGTTATATTGTGATAGTCAAAGTGCTATACAATTGGCTCGCAATCCAGTTTATCACTCAAAGACAAAGCATGTGGATGTGAAGTATCATTTCATCAGGGAAATGCTCGAGGATAAGCAACTTCAGCTTGTCAAAGTTCACACCACAGAAAATCCTACTGATCTACTTACAAAAGACTTCCCTCAGAGAGCTTTGCGCATTTTCGCAAGCAGTTAGGTGTAGGGTAGTACATCACTTCTCTACATCTCTTGTATATTAGCTTGTATAGTAGCTTCTCTCACACTTAAAGTACCACATTGGACTTTAAGTGGGAGGTTGTTGGGGTATAAAGCCCAATGTGGTCGCCCAGGTAAGTGGGCGGGCCGCCAGGTATGTACACATATTCTTTTGTAAAAACCTAATAAGAACTCACTATGCTCTACACATTACAATAGAGCGAGTTCACCATATCGTCGTGCTCTTCTTCTCGCACTCTCTCTCGCGTCGCACTTCCGCTCGTACTCCTTCACTTTTGAGCGATGGATTGCCCATGGCTTGCTGAAGCCTAGAAACAAGGTATTTAACAAGCATAGGGGCATCATTAGTAGCCTGCTCATTAGCAAAATCAAAGCTATCAACATTAATGTCACTCTCTTTACTATTGTCAGCCATTCTAACAATTTTTAGGTGTAAACTTTTTAGGTGTACTTTGGCACTTCAAGCCTTAGTTGCTACTCCTGTTTACCCCTTTAGAAAAGCACTCAAGCTGTACACTTGGCTCGAATATCATTAATTGCTTATTTAGCTTTGGCACATGTATAACACCTCGCAACTTGAAATCAGTACCATTACGCATACACTAATTCACATCTCACATGCCACATATCTCAAGCTAATGAGAATCATCCAACTTAACCAAACCATGTGTAACATTTAATGGCCTAGTAACTTGTGTGTAGCGGAAAATAACATGAACATAGTGAGCGTTTCATTAGAATAGGTTCCTAATGAGCATAACAAGAGTGCTTGGGTGGAGAGAGCAACAAAAAGCATAACACCTAGTTAGATAGGCATGAACAATACTTCAAAAGAGAGAAAAATTAAGCTATCGACAACAGTTGAGGACCGGATTTACATGGATCCGGTCCCCCTGTTGACCGTTGGGTCAACAACACAACATAACTCAAGTTTTGTACCAAAGTCTTATCTTTTGTGAGTTATGAAATGCTACGGATTATGACTATAAACTTCATTTGTAATGAGTAGTTATTCTAGTTTCAGAAGCCGGGGTGCAATGGAACTTCTAGATTGTAAATACAAAGCCATTTGACCCTTTCAACCCCATTTTTGGTTAAACCTAAGGTAGCCTTAGTATATAAGGTACTTTTTGTAAGGAGACTTTTAATCATAATCAAATTTCAGCGCTGCCGTCTACTGTGTGTGAGAGAGAAAGAGAGTGAGCGTGAGCTTCATCCTCTTGCTACGCCCTGCTCGCTCAACACATTGGAGATCCGACTGCACCATTGCGGTAGGCTCGAGGAGAGCTACACAACAACGCCAAGCATTCCATGCAAGACGAAGCGCACACGTCGACGCATCTACGAGCTATTTGTGGCCGTAAGTGTATCAAACGATGTCAGTTTTCTGCGGGCTAGTAGTCTATAGAATCGTGGCGACATAAGCTACGCATAGGTACTCATAAATTTCAGTTTCGGGCACTTTCAAAATTCTGTTATGTCATCCTACGCGTTTTCCGCAAATGGGTTTAGAGTGAGAGTTTTGAGTGTAGAAGCTTAGGGACAAGTGTATCCTAGTGAGGGGATGGTGTTCCTTAAGTTTCCTACGAATCTGGCATGATTAGGTGAGTTACCTTCCGCATGTGTGTATGTGGCTAGGTGGTGTAGTTGAGGGCAGTGAGGTTCTTGATTGTGGTTTAGTTGGCCTTCCAGAGTGTTGTATGTGTAGGATGGGCTCAGCCTGACAAGCTTAAGAGATTTCCTCCGTGTGCCTATCATGTCATTTGTGTCCTCAATTGACATTATGTTGATCTAGGTAGTGTTTGCATGCACTTCATGGGTGTGTGAGTCTCTCCCGTCCAACATTGGCGCCATTGCCGGGGACACAAGGACCTAAGTAGGTTTCCTCCTAACACTCATGTGATGGTTGCTTGATTTAGTTTCGGCTAAATAAAGTGTTTTTCTTAAGTGGATCTGGAAGAGGATATTCTGTGATCAAGTGGATAGCCAGGAAGCATGTGTCTTGCCAAGGGTCTGCGACTAGATAGGTTTAGTTAGGATCTGTGGATTAGAGTAGTTGTTGGTGGTCGAGTGATTTGTGAGGTGATAAAAGCGTTTACTACTCCGTGTGTGGTAGTGAAGCGTTTTTCTACTCATAGATGCAAAACCCAATATGATTTGTAGGAGTAGCTTTAGGCAAGTGATCCGATTTTGATCTAGAGCTATTCAGCATTGAATTATTTGCTAAAGTGCTTGATTGCATTTGAAATCATAGAAAAGTGTGCTTTTGAGGGTAAAAATGCATTAAACAAGCTTTTGTGGATATTTTTGTATGACTGACTGATGTTGTGCATATAAAAGAGCATTTGCAAGGGTTCTGTGAAGAAAACTTGCAATTCTGTAAACATAGACATCCTACGCGTAGGATGTCTCAAGGGGGTTCTGGAGACCAATTTTGAAAATTCTGACTGCACGAGTGGGTTCAGAGGGTAGGTTTTACCCTAGTAACATAATGACTTGGGTGTTTTTCCCTATTTTTGTTGACCAAAAGCCAAAAGGCGGAGTCAGAAAACGTAAAATTTTAGAAAAGGCTTAAATTGAGTGACTGTTGCATGTTTTTGCAATTGTGAGCATACTTGCACTTGCTGAGAGTATAAGGAATCATCAGGGACACTTCAGTCTCAAAAAATCAGAAGTAGACATCCTACGCGCAGGATGTCTACAGGGTGATCTGGGCACTTTTTTGAAATTCTGAGTTGACCAGTGTGTTTAGAAGGTAGGTTTTACCCTGTTTTCACCTGGAAAGTGGAAATTTGACCATATCTTGGCAGGATAAGGCCAGATAGATTGAAATTGCCCGACATCCTACCTAAATTGTGTCCAAGGCCTAATTTTGAGACCAAACCATAGGATTACTCCATAGGCATGTTCTAAATGTTGTATTGAGTGCATGTGATAAATTTCATCTCATTTGGGGAAGAAACGGGGGTCCTAAGCAGACTTTAGTATTTTTGACTGAAAAAGACTAGAACAGCTAAAATTGGGGTCTTTTGAAATCCAAACCAAAATCTGAGTATACCACTGGGTTGCTGACATCAAGGGGAAGCTTTGGGACAAGTCTGGGGACAAACATGCGAAAAAGACATCCTACGCGTAAGATGTCTTCTATGCGATTTTGAACTCTAAACAAAATTCTGAGCATACCACAGTGATCAGCACCTTAAGGAGAGTCTGTGGTTCAAATTTGGGGAAATTCTGAGAAGTTAGACATCCTACGCGTAGGATGTCTACTACATAATTCTGAAACCAAATTTCTATTGTGACCATACCATGCTGTCATATAGCCTTAGGCAAGCCTCCTAGGCAAATTTGGTCCAATTTGGAGTTGATTTGACTTAGGAATTCATCAGAACAGACATCAGGCTTTTGGAACAGATTCTTGATCATTTGACCAACCTATAGGTGTCAGAATCAAAAAGTAAAAATAGATGTGAGTTAAGCACATCAAGGGGAAGCTACAGTGCAAGTTTGAGCTGAAATAGAGCAAAAAGAAATCCTACGCGTAGGATGTCTCCAGCTTGATTTAGGACTCCAAACCAACTTATGAGCACACCACTGTGATTAGCACATCAAGGAGAAGCTGGGGTGAAAATTTCAAGTCATTCTGAGCAAAAAGACATACTACGCGTAGGATGTCTCAAGGACATTTTTAGGTCCAAATGAAATTATGAGCATACCATTGTGTTGTTGGACTTAAGGGGAGTATCTGGACCAAATTTTGTTAAATTCTGAGCACATAGACATACTACGCGTAGGATGTCTCTAGGCCAGTTTTAGGGTCCAACTGTAATTTTGACCATGCAGAAGTGTTTACAGTGTCACAGAGATCCCAAATCTTTTTTCAAAATTGAATTTGGACTCATTTTGACCATTCTAAAGTGCATTTCACTGTTTTGGCCATAACTTTCACAAACGGTATCGGATCGGAAAAGTTTTTCTATCAAAACGTAGCCTGAGAGCGACTCTACAGATCTTAGAGCAAAACATGAACTAAATGTATGCCAACGGCAACCATTTAGTTCGATTTTGAAAAAAACATTGTTTGAGGCCTCAAAATTCATCCGCAAGTTAGGGGTGTCTAAAAGCGACAATTTGCGAGAATTGTGACGAAACGGTTGCGGTTTTGGACATAGTTTCAACTTTTCCCTAACCAAAGAACTTGAACACAGTGGACTAAGTCTACTTGAACCAAGCCAAAGCTCTTAAGCCCAGAAATCATGTCTACCCTAGATTCAAACGCAGCTTACACAAGCTTGGAGATCCCGACGATAGAGGAATATCCTCCCACAATGGATTTTCCAAACTTGCAATTGATAAAGACCCATCTTGTTGAGAGAGTTTTGATGATTGGTCATGAGAGTGAAGGACTATTTAGATACATTGACGACAATGAGGTCAATCTTTATAGGTGCTCAGATCCATACCTAGAAGAGATAACGGATTACAAGCTCTTATATGTCTACACATATGGAGTCGACTATCAATGGAGATCTATAGTTGTCGACAAGTATGGACGAGAATACAGAGTTGTAGAAAGCACAAATCCACAGACTGTACTAGAAAGAGGTGGATATTTGGTCAATGAAGGACCACAAATGCCTCCACCAAACACGAGAATTCCTATAGGAATTCCAAGAAGAGAGCCACCAGGATTCCCTTCAAGAGCGATAACGAGAGAAGGATTGGGAGAGTCTCTGGTTAGACTTGTAGACAATCGACGAGTTAGACCATCCCAAGTCCAGAAATGGGTAAACAGAAAATACTCCGGAGATAAAGATCCGAGAGATCACGTAACGGCTTTTAGAAGAGTGATTACAGCAGAGGAAGTTTCAGATTTTGCGACACAGTTTGCGGGATTTGGATTGACTCTAGAGGATGATGCAGCTACATGGTTCGACTCGGTGGAAAAATGGGATTTTGAGACCATAGATGAGCTGTTTGAGGAGTTTATTGAAGAATTCTCGCCAAAAAGCATTGCTCACAACACAGTCTCGCAAATCCATAGATTCAAACAGAAAGAGAATGAATCAATACGTAAAGCATCATTACGGCTCAAAAGATATGTTAAGCTCTGTCCGAGAGCGGAATTACCTACGCAAGCACGACTGATGCTGATCTTTATCCAGGGAATGAGACATGCGGGCCTTCAGAAGGATCTGCATATGATAAGGAGGATGACGCTAAACGAGTTGATCAAAGAAGCTCTTTATCTAGTGGATAACTATGAGGCATACAAAGAAACGGACTTAAAGAGTCAAGGAGATGACACATCCTCTCAGCACAGTGTTTCACAGATAAGTGAGTCCATTGCCAAGCCAACGGCACCTATTCATCAAGAAAAGCTTATCGATGACTTGGTCAAGAGGTTGATTCCTCTTGTAAGGTTTGATTCGGGAGAGTCGAAGTGGTGTGAAATTGAGAGAAAATGGACGAACCATACGGGGGAAGAGTGCTATTATAGCATGAAATATGCTAGGGAGAGGTATGTACAACCTATTCCAGAGGCACCTATCCCACCTAGATACATTAAGGGGAATGCACCAAGACCAGTAGGAGTTTTAAGGCCACAGCTTGTCTTAGGACAACAACCTCCGCTACCAGGTGCTAGAATTCCGGTAGACAAATGTGAGAGAAACACATGGTGTGGTGAGGCCGGTACAACCTCCACCTCCTGGGTTTCATTCGAAAGAAAGAAGGTATGAAATGGACGAAAGGACATTGCGATTCATTGCAAATAGCAGCTTATCTAGGTCAAATCTTGCTTATAGCCAAGAGCAAATGCTAAAAGAATCTCCTCAACCAGAGATAGATTGTCACAAAAGTAGTGACAACCACTTGGTCAAACAATGTCCTCATACGGAGATCACTGAAGTAAATGCCTATTGTCTTGAGTGTGGCATCACTCACTTGATCCCCGATTGCCCAAAAAAACCAAACCAAATCAAGAAAATCACGACAAATGAATCAGGGATTGTTCAACTACCTAGTAGCTCAGAAAATGAAAATGTTGTACCAGTGCAAGTGGTTACGAGAGCACAAGCTCAAAAGAAAGCTGATGAGAATCCAGAGACAAAGAACACGGAAAGTGACACGAGTCCAAAGACAGATGATGAACCAAAGATAGACGCACCTAGTCAGAAAACCAAGAGCAAACGAAATAGTTGGAAAGCTAGAAAGACTAGGATGAAAGCACGTAGGGAACGAGAGCAAAAATCCCTAGCTGAGAAGTTTATCGAAGCTCAGGAGAAGATAAAACAACATGAGGAAAAGGAGGCACCTTCTCTTACACAGATGGTTAAACCTCTAAAAGAACCCTCCACGGATGAGAATCCGAGAAGTGCTAGTTCAGGAGGATCTGTGTTGGCAGAGAAGGTTAATGAGACATTAGATGCCCTCTTGAAAGCCTATGATGCGAGGCTCAAAAACAAACAAACCCAAGAACACAGGTGGATGAGATATCCCTATACGGAACTAGAAAAGCAAAGGTTTGAAATGTGCAAGAAAATGATTCAACAGCCCAAGCTTTACTAGAACCACCAGTTGCAAAACCTGAGGATGTGATCCGTGTCATTTCTACACAAGTAATCCCACCAAACCAGGAACTAAAAGAGCCAGATTCTAGTCATAAGCACATACCAAACCTCAAAGACCCAGCATTAGAACCAAGGATCGTACTGAATACCACGGATAACTCTTCCGAGGGATTTCACCAAGCTATACCTAAGGATTGTAAAGAGGTAGATGGTCTTGACGAATTGTGGAAATAAGTCAGAGAGGCCACTGAAGCCAATGACCTAAGAAGACGAGTAGACAAGACTGGTGATGAACGAGGAGTGTTTCTACCACCAATAGAGGAATTTGAGACTGGATCTCAAATGAATCTAGACGTGCAATCGTATTGGGGCGAGAAAGGATCTGTACAATCTATGGATAGTCAACCCCATTCGCTAAGAACACTACCATCTTACATGGGAGAGTACGAGACCAAGTCAGATGTGGTTGCAGTCCCATCACAGAGACTGTCTCCCAACAAAGCCAATCGATTCAAAGGGGCTAGTAGATATTCTATCTACCCTAGTCACCTGTAAAATAATGTTAGCCGAGTTGCTCAGAATAAGACCAAACATGTGGGCTAATGTGGGTAAATGTCTAGAGAAATTTGGTGTAAAAACCCCAATGACTCAAATCGAGGAAGGCATCAAAGAGCTTGAAATGCCTCAACCAAATACTAGGCCAGTGCCATTAAACAAGGTGGGCGAGTATTACGAGGGAGAAGATGGAAACACCACCCTTCCTTTGGAATTCAATGGTGTCAAAACCATGGCAATCCTTGACAGTGGAGCTGGTGTGGCCATTGCAACCAAAGAGGTTTGGAAAAAATGGGGAAAACCTACCTTGATATCCACACGAATGACCCTGCAGCTTGCAGACGGACACAAG
Source organism: Adiantum capillus-veneris (assembly GCF_014529385.1). Lineage (NCBI taxonomy): Eukaryota > Viridiplantae > Streptophyta > Polypodiopsida > Polypodiales > Pteridaceae > Adiantum > Adiantum capillus-veneris. Next base: position 75,144,307 of record NC_140932.1, on the reverse strand, counting down.
GAAAAGCCCATAGGACTGCTAAAAAAAGTACTTGTTACTTCTTGTGGCATTGAATATGAACACACTTTTGCTGTTGTTGACTTTGGCAAGAAGAACAACTATGATATCATTCTGGGAAGACCATTCATGCGACAATTGAAAATGGTCCAAGATTGGGGTTATGACCATATATACCTGAGACAAAGATAAACTTGAGGGACCATAGCTATAGGGATGTGACGAGAACACCGGTTGAGGAGTTGGATTCCGCCACAGTTGCAGGATCAGAACTTCCAGCTTGGTTAGGTAAGCCTAAAGAACTGTGGATGTGTGGAGCTTCACAATGTGGTAGCTTGAAACGTGAGGAATGTATCCTAGAGCGGGTTATAGAGGATATGGACTATATCCCAGAACCATTTCCTGAAGAAGAGTTAGAGCCTTTTGGATGGGAACACATCTTGGCTACTCTGGACGTGTGCGCCGTGGAGGATGCTCCCACAACAAAGTTTTGTGATGAAAATGGCTATGATGTCGTTCCTTATTTTGCAGTGAGTGTAATCCAGGAAAACGAAGAGAACCAGACATCAACAAGCTCTCGAAATAAGAAGCAAACAAGGAAATGTGGAGAATCAAAAGATGAAGAAGACGACGAGTTCTATGACTCTGTAGAACACTTCGAGCTTCAAGAAGATCAACGACCCGGGAATCAATGTTATCACTACACAAATAAAGTGCATCAAAAGTGGATTCCAAAGTCCTCCGTAAAGACACAGCCACCACAAGAATCCTCATACATGGATCCTAATAAGGATGCAAAGACTCAGCTAGGAGGAATACAACCAAAGCAAAGAGCTAACAATGCTCTAATCAATGGGCTAGAAAAGTCCTCCAAGAAACTACCACCCACGAGCAAACAGACAGTAACTTTCCACTACCAGCCAAAAAATCAAAGGAAAGTACAAGAAATCAACCTTGCGGAGGATAGTAGCGATAGTGATGAATCTTACGACATCCCCTATCATCAACTCAGGCCATCACTATCACCAACCCCTTCAGCAACAACCATGACAGGTCAAAAGAACAGGACAACAAGTCAAAGCCAAAAAGCTCGACAAATCTGGATACCAAAAAGCCAGATCGGCCAAAAACAGATATGGATCAAGAAGACAAAGATCTCTAATGACAAATCACAAGATCCAACACCAAAACAAAAGCAAGGAAAGCGTGCACGAACGGGTAAGAATATCACAAAGTCGCAAGCTTTCACAACTCAGGTTTGGGCTCCAAAGAAGTTGATTCAAGCACAAAAAAGTCAGGAATTCATTTGGATTCCAAAACAACCACAGTATCAACTTTCAAAGCCTGAATCCCGTCACCAACCAAGCGTACAAGGGCTGAAGCAAAGAACACTGTTGACTCACACAACAAAAAGGTGGATCCCAAAGAAGTCTCTTCAAACACAAACGAAGCACGAGCAAGTATGGGTTCCCAAACGAGAGTCAGCAACAAGACAACCAATAATCGCAAAGAAATGGGTCCCAAAGAAGAACAACAAAATTGCTGTCAACGCATCGCCGCTTGAATTCTTACAATTCTTCCTACGATTACAGTACAGTTAGAAGAGATCAAGTCGCTTCAATCAAGCAATGATACAGGAGCTTCAAAGACCATTACATTGCTTAGAATAGGAAGCCTCGCCAACAAATGCCAATAAGCGAATTGCTTATACCCACATCTTGCACAACATAAATCTTTTCCATGCAGTGACTGTGTATGCATAATAGGGCTACAATACAAGGCCTGCATAGGCACAACCTTTAATTGCCCAAGCACAACACATACCCTTTGCGATACCCTGTCGTAAAGGATGACTCCAAATAGGAAGGGGGGAGGCATTCTGAATGCGGACCTAACATTATGACTATTAGAGGGCAATGTTTTGTGAGATGCATTGAATTTTTGCGTTTTATTGTGATAATTTTTTGACGAAATTTAGAGTATATGCCCTCATAGTAGTGTTACAGAGGAGTATGGGGACAAAATCCATATATGAGCCCCTAGGGACATGTGTATAGTGTACATAGCATTTAGATTTCTATTTGAATGATTTTTCTTTTGTTAAGTTTTTTTTTAAAGATTTTCTTTGTTTATTATTAAGAAAAAATTTAAAAAATCCATAATCCACATGAAGAAAAGACTGACAAGAGGCCTGAGCACTACAAAGAGAAGAAGGTACAGGAAAACGATGAAACTTCACGAAGTATGTCTCAGCAGCCACTACAACAGCCAAAGAACTTGTCACAAAGCAGTGTCAACATGCAACCGACAAGTCATACAAGTCAGAGTCGAGTAGCTACGCCACAAAATGAGTGAGGTGCTAGTCCCAAAGCTTCAAGTAATATTCTCTGTGGTCTAAGCGTCTTAGCTATTCTAGGTACTGCTCAAGCTAGAAGAGTTGAGCATATTTACGTTGTGTCGCTCATGCTGGTATAGGTGAGCAAAAGAGTCGAAGTCTAAGTACTTAAGTCTGGTGAAGTGAAGGAGAAGGTCCAAAAGACACTCACGTACTGAGCAGAGTGAGATACGAGTGGAGAAACTTCTACATCAAAAACCCTTCTTGGAAAGGTGGAAGCTATTGAGACATCTTTTGATGTCACATGTGCTACATTTATTCCTCGAAACACCCATCATCTCCTTCTTTCACATTGCATGCTTTTATTGACAAATTTCTCATATGCATATAGAGTGTCCTATAATTGGCACTTGCATCAGGCACTCTTTCCGTGTTTCACCCAAGCACTCACCTTTCATGAACATGTACTTCACGTTCAACTGCTCAACTCTAATAAGAGCGTATACCAAAGGCATTTTTTCCCACCGGGTTTTCTGGTCATCCAGGTTTTAGACGCTAATCTTAGGACACCTATCACCATCCTCTTGTACATATTCCTTCTACATCAACAATAAGGAAATGCTACTCAAATCAATTGACAAATGAATTGGAGCACCAATTTCAAATCATAGCATACTTCTCCTCAATGGCGAGTCGAAGAATGGCCTACAATGACAAAGCTGCAGACAACACTAACAACATGATTGCAAAAGAGCAAAGAAGTCCTCAATGACAAAGAGCAGACATAAAAGTAATCAGAGGATCTCAAAAGATGAATGGTTATGATGATAGATGTCCGCTCTAATGGATCATAGTTCTTGTTGTGGTTCGACAAAGATACAAGCAGTGCAACAGATGAAGCCAAAACAACAGCAAAGTGTTGACCGCTGGGTCAACTACACAACATAACTCCTTACAAAGTTGTCATTGGCTCACAAGATCAGAAAGCCAATCACTCAATTCTACAAATTGTAGAAGTTGTTTCTGAGAATCACAAATACTCCAAATTCACAGATTTGCTGGAGCAAGTGATGGATGGAGCTTTCTCTATCCATGATGATAAGAGTCAAGTTAAACGACATTGGGTTATTTTTGAATTTAGATCTGGTAGTAGACCTATAATGACAGAAACAGATGCTGCAGCTCGGAGCGTGGATGTGAAAGACATAAAGTTCGTCATCAATTATGATTTTCTTGAATCATGTGAAGACTATGTACATCGGATTGGACGAACAAGACAAGCTACTGCAAAGGCTATAGTCTAGACTTTCTTTCCAACAACAAAACGACAGCAAAGACCACATCGCCATCGACAATCAGGTCATGTCGGGGACGACATGAACGCGGAAGGGGGGAATGTTGACCGCTGGGTCAACAACACAACATAACTCAAGTTTCATACCAAAGTCTTATCTTTTGTGAGTTATGAAATGCTGCGGATTATGGCTATAAACGTCATTTGTAATGAGTAGTTATTCTAGTTTCAGAAGCCGGGGTGCAATGGCACTTCCAGCTTGTAAATACAAAGCCATTTGACCCTTTCAACCCCATTTTTGGTTAAACCTAAGGTAGCCTTAGTATATAAGGTACCTAGGTCATTTTGTAAGGAGACTTTTAATCATAATCAAATTTCAGTGCTGCCGTCTACTGTGTGTGAGAGAGAAAGAGAGTGAGCGTGAGCTTCATCCTCTTGCTACGCCCTGCTCGCTCAACACATTGGAGATCCGACTGCACCATTGCGGTAGGCTCGAGGAGAGCTACGCGACAATGCCAAGCATTCCACGCGAGACGAAGCGCACACGTCGATGCATCTACGAGCTATTTGTGGCCGTAAGTGTATCAAACGATGTCTGTTTTCTACGTGCTAGTAGTCTATAGAATCGTTGCGACATAAGCTACGCATAGGTACTCATAAATTTCAGTTTCGGGCACTTTCAAAATTCTGTTCTGTCATCCTACGCGTTTTTCGCAGATGGGTTTAGAGTGAGGGTTTTGAGTGTAGAAGCTTAGGGACAGGTGTATCCTAGTGAGGGGATGGTGTTCCTTAAGTTTCCTACGAATCTGGCATGATTAGGTGAGTTACCTTCCGCATGTGTGTATGTGGCTAGGTGGTGTATTTGAGCGCAGTGAGGTTCTTGATTGTGGTTTAGTTGGCCTTCCAAAGTGTTGTATGTGTAGGATGGTCTCAGCCTGACAAGCTTAAGAGATTTCCTCCATGTGCCTATCGTGTCATCTGTGTCCTCGATTGACATTATGTTGATCTAGGTAGTGTTTGCATGCACTTCATGGGTGTGTGAGGCTCTCCTGTCCAACACCCCCCTCCAAAAGGCTTTGTATTATAGGTTTCCCCCATCAAGAGAGACATTTTACAATACAATCCTTTATGTTCCTTCAATAACTAGCTAGTGCAATGAAGATGGAAGATTCAAGCACTAAGAAAACACTTATAAAACACAACATCAATTCCCTCACGGTCTCAGACGCAAGACCTCACACACCTTCAAAGATGGTGAGCGCTAGCAGGGTATGAGAGTAGATTGAGAGGAAGAAGGAGTAGTCTTACGAGAAAGATGTACATCTACTCACATAATCACTCATATTAGCATAGCATAGCTTAGTAATTAGCATGGTAGAGGAGATGAGCATGCATTGAAGCTTGGCTGTTGGTTGGATTTGCATCACAAAGCCAAGCGTTGTTGGTGTAGGCCTCCCTTCTCCGAGCTTGGAGTAGATGATGAGCTTTCCATTAAAGCTTGAGAAGGAGAGAGAGAGTCTTCTTGCTTCACACATGAGCTTGTGTGAGTGTGTGTGTGTGATAATGCCTTGCCAAAATCAGCCCCCTCTCTCTCTTGGTCGACCCCTCTTGCTAAATCCTCTTGCTGGTACCTCATTAGACCTCTCCAAGCTTAGCCAATAGGATTTAAGAAGCATAAGTGATAGCCTTATGACATGTTTCCCCCTTTCCTCTTTTGTGAGAGCTTTGAGTAATTAATTAATGCAACTAAACTCTCATTGGACCCCTTTGTTGTCAGGACACCGGCAAGGCCGGACTAGACAAGGGCAGGGCCGGGCTAGGCGGTGTGGAACGGGGAGTCCAACTAGGGCAAAGGGCCAAGGGCTTGCCTATATAATGGGTGGTTGGGTGGTGGACTCTCAGGCTCTATCTTCCCTTGTCTTACACTGGTATCAGAGCTTGTGTCTATTTTGGGAAAGGGTGAAAGGCATGGTGCTTTCTAGCCACTCAAGGCTTGCATGTCGGGGTCATACAAAGTGGGGATCACCCCTTAGAAAGGCCGTCGATGAAGCTGCAGCCCGTGGGCACGCGACCTTGGCAAGGGAGGACCGCCAGGTGCAGGAGCACCAAAGCGCAGGCGCTTGGGCTCCTTAGCGGCGCAAGGCCGTGCTGGGGATTTTACGACAAAGGGCCGAAGCCCCTTGGGCTTTGCATCGACCACCCCAGGCTCTCAAGCCTCTGCGCGCTGCCCATTGGCGACTGTGAAGCTCGTTTTTTCCCACTTGAGGGGCGCGCACCCCCTTAGGGGTAGTGGCCATACACAACAATTTTAATCTTAATGGGTGGTACCTACAGTGGGTAACCCCCCCCCCCCCCCCCCCCCCCCCCACTCCACTACGTGCGAGTACGGCAAGGCCAAGCTAGGCAGCATCAACGAAGCCGACACGCATTCCGATGACAATTTCCTGCGTATTACGCAGAAACTCATAAATTTCAAGACAACCAAATTGGCGAAGTTGCAGTACAAGTTTTTGTTGGCATCAATTACCGCTTTCAAGCCTAATTGATTCAACTATCAAAAGCTAGTGGAATTCCATATACGGTGGACAATTCAAATCATTTTCCATTGGATTAATTTCGATTTTGATAGAGTTAGCAAGGCTTCTATACTTTGCGAGTGCTCTCGCTACTATCAGGTATTTTTTCTGAGTACTTCTTTCACCGCACTGTGTAGCCATGGATTCGGATATCAATATGACATTCGATTTTGAGCAAAGTACTCCTGATCCTACCAATGATGGCCCGTGGCCGATCCTCTCAAGGAGAGTCCCTCGACTCTACGGCAGGAACAAATACTTACAAATTGCTCGATATTCAAGAATTTCGTGCACTTCAGACACGCATGACAGTCATGGATGAAAATTTTAAAGCTTTAAATGAAAATGTTACTAAACTATCCACATTAGTAATTCATTTAATGCATCAGCAGTCTAAGAGTCCTGCTTACACCCACATGCATGAGCACGTTGCCACACAAGGGCAGGGCATTTCTAATCTAGGGCAAGGCCCAACTGTTGATACGTTGCATACTCTCACTGCCAAACAGGTGGATGAATTGTTAAAGAACACTAAACCACCAATTTTTAAGGGAGAAGACCGAGATCGCAATAAGGATGCAGTGAATATCTTTCTCAGCAAGTGGGATGGAATTCACGCCTTACACCGTACTCCGGATGCAGTCAGCGCTCTGCAAACGAGCTCAACTCTAGAAGGCAAGGCCTACAAATGGTGGATGTCTCTCCAGGAGAAGAACATCATATCACAAAGTTGGGCAGCTTTTGAAGCAATGTTTAGCAAGGAATTTTTGCCTACAAATGAGGCTGATCGCAATTGGACGGCTTGGGACACATGTTTCCATGCACCAATACCCATCACTCCTTGAAAACATCTCTCACTATCGAGACGTTATCCTCAAGTTGGAAGTCTTGGATACCTTCCAACAAGTACGGGGGTTCATACTAGGTCTGACACCCGAGCTTAAGAAGTACATCAAGACCCAAGACCCTAAAACACTTGAGGAAGCCATAGTGAAAGCACATATTCATGATGATCTTGATGAGAAGAAAACACATAATAGTCACGTGCCTGCTAGCATACATGGTAATACACGCACTCAGTATGGACACAATAAAAGAAAATTTCTAGTTGCTAATTCAGATGCATCTAAAAAACCCAAGGGGCCCAGGGGTCCTCTTTCTCCTGAGGATTTTGATAAATCCAAGAAAGAAAGGTTATGTTTTCATTGTTTAGGAAGAGGTCATGGCAAAAAGGATTGTCCCAAGGGGAAATCTGTTGCTCAGGGAAAGGAGAAAGCAGTGCACACGGTGCAACTGCTGCCTCTTGAGTCTTCCTCGAGATTCTCTACAGTGGAAGTAACACACACTGAGGTGGTGCATGAATGCTGTCTCACAGCTTCCATGTGGCAACCAACCTTTGGACCACATGAGTTAGAACGTATGCACGGATATCTGCAAGGGCACAAGGTGTGCATCTTGGTAGATGACGGTGCTACGCACAATTTCATCAATTACGAATTGGTGAAAAAGCTCAAATTGCCTCAAACTCCGAGTACCCACCGCTACAAGGTAGCAATGATGAATGGACATGATATTGAAATATGGGATACTCAATGCTGAGTGTTCCATTGGAATTACAAGGGTACTCTACTTGTTTGGATTTTCAGGTTATGAACATGGAAAGGGCTAATGTGGTTCTTGGTAGGGAGTAGTTGCATAGCCTAGGACCATTATTGAAGCGTAGCTATGAGCACAACAGCTTGATGTTTGAATCCCATGGCGCACATGTGTTGTTGTTAGGAGAAAAAGATATACCTTCATCACCACTAATTTGTACCGCTGAGCTTATGCAGATCGTTTCTGGTAATGAAATAGATCAGGTTTTCTTGTGTTACTCACTGTCTCAGTTTCTTTCTAACATTGAGTCTATTGAACATTCCTCAACGCCGCATGCTTCTCTCTCCTCTATTCCACCAATTGCTAATTCTAAACAAGCAAACATTGCTAGTCAATTATGGAAGTTATTAAAGGAATTTCAAGATGTATTTCCTAATGATTTTCCATCAGGATTATCGTCGACACGATCAGTACAACATAGCATTGACGTGGCAAGCTATAAACCTGTTAGTAAACCACCTTACCGTATGAGTTACTCAGAGGCTGCTAAGGTGGAACGTTAGCTTGCTGACTACCTTAGAAGAGGGTTTATACAACCTAGTTCTTCACCATGGGCTTCGCCTATCCTCTTAGTGAAGAAAAAGGAAGGAAGTATGCGCATGTGCGTAGACTACTGGGGCTTAAATGCGGTTACAGTTAAGAACAAATACCCATTGCCCAGAGTAGATGAGTTGTTTGATAAGCTCACTCATGCTCGCATTTTTACGAAAATCGATTTGCAGTCAGGATATCATCAAGTCCGTATTCGACTTGCCGATATACCTAAAACTGCATTCCGAACAAGGTTTGGACACTATGAGTTTTTGGTAATGCCCTTTGGGTTAACCAATGCACCCGCAACATTCATGACACTTATGGATAGTGTCTTGAAGCCATATTTGGGCAAATTTGTCATTGTTTTCCTCGATGGCATCCTAGTCTATAGTGCTTCTGAAGAAGAACACTTACAACATCTCAGGCAAGTGTTTGAGTTGTTACGCACAAACAAGTTATATGCCAAGGAATCTAAATGTGATTTTCTAAAAGATGAAATTCATTATTTAGGGCATGTTATTTCAGCTAATGGCCTATACATGGATCAATCCAAAGTGGATACCATAAGGAAATGGCCTCCTCCTAAACATCTGGAAGAATTACAGATATTTTTAGGATTTGTAGGTTTTTACCGAAGGTTCATTAAAAACTATGCTCAAATTGTTGTTCCTATGACGGATCAACTAAAAGGCAAAGGTAAAGCTTTTCAGTGGGGATCCTCTCAATAGCATAGTTTCGATACGTTCAAGGATGCATTAGCTATAGCTTGTATACTGGCTATTGTAGATCCTTTGAAACCATTCTTTTTGGAAACGGATGCCAGTGACCGTGCTATTGGAGCAATCCTATTACAAGACGGACGGTCGATTGCATTTGAAAGCAAGAAGCTTGATGCAGCTCAGCAGAACTAAGCTGAACTATTCTGCTTACGAACGCAAACTCTATGCAATAGTGTCTGCCTTAAAAACATGGCGGCATTATCTTTATGGTGCTTAGTTCGAGATTGTGTTTGACCATGAAAGGTTTACACAACAAACGGATTTAAAGGGTCGAAAAGCTAGGTGGGCCGAGATCCTTCAGGGATATGACACCAAGCTAAGGTATCACAAAGGCCGATACAATGTAGTGGCAGACGCTCTAAGTCGAATGCCAGAGATCAATTCGCTCTTGTTCACGGAACTTCATAGTGAATTTTTGGATTCTCTCAAGGGCAAATATGAGCATGATGAAGCATATTTCAAAGTGTGGAGCCATGTTCAAAAGAGGGATCCTTCTCACTCCAATGATGGTAGTGTACAATTAACCTCCACACCTAGTTCTCCTTTATCAAGTGATGAATTACAACGATGGAAGCATTTTACCATCGACAATGGGTACCTACTCCACAAGGGGAGAGTTTATGTACCGACGGACACAGACATTCGGCGACAAATTCTTTATGAATGTCATGATAGTCCCAAGTGCAGGGCACCTGGGGATTAGAAAAACTTATGCTCTCGTACGACGACAGTTTTACTGGCCAGGTCTACATGGATTTGTTCAAGCTTATGTCTTGCACTACCAAAAATGTCAAGTTAACAAGGCCGAGCGCCTGACAGCAGGAGGACTCTTATATCCTTTGGAGATTCCCAATGGAAAATGGGAAAGCATCTCTATGGATTTTATTATAGGTTTACCAACCACTATACGAGGTCATGACTCAGTATAGGTGGTCGTAGACCGGTTGACTAAACTATGTAAGTTTATTGTGACCAAATCAACGGTTAAGACACCAGAACTAGCCAAGTTATTTGTGGACAATCTATACAAATTGTATGGTTTGCCAAGTAACATTGTCAGTGACCGTGATCCCAAGTTTAACAGCCACTTTTGGAGAGTTGTATTTAAACGATTGGGTACACAACTACACCTCAGTACAGCTAATCATCCAGAAATAGATGGTCAAATGGAACGGGTTAACCAGGTGCTAGAGGATATGCTAAGAGCATACGTCAGCAAAAAACAGTCAGACTGGGAAGAATACTTACCTATTCTCGAGTTTGCCTACAACAATGCTAAGCATGTCACAACAGGTTAGTCCTTTCATGCTCATGTACGGATTTCAACCTAGATCACCAGTTACGGTGGGGTTGGCAACCGAAAACTCCAACAGGTTAAGGATTTTCTCCAAGACCACATGGATATGCTGAAACTTGCTCGTCAGAATGTACGGCAAGCACATCATCGGTATAAGAAGTACGCTGATGAGAAACATCGGCAAGTTACCTTCGAAGAAGGGGAGGAAGTATTTTTACGTGTGCCAGAACATTTATAAAGTCTGAAAACTGGGCCGACACCTAAATTATCTCCCGGATATTGTGGGCCTTTCTAAATACTCAAGCGAGTAGGTGATCATGCCTACAAATTATTACTACCTTCGCATTCTCGCATTCATCCGGTGTTTCATGTTAGCCATTTACGTAAGCGGTTACATGGGGACGACAATGTCATTGACCAACAGGTTTTGGTTGATTTCATTGAACCTCCTACCCTACCACATGAACCTGAACGTGTTCTTGATTATCATGAGTTGCGTACACGTCATCATGTACGTCAACAAGCCTTAATCAAGTGGAAAGACCAACCTAAAGAAGGTGCCACTTGGGAAAACATTAGTGTTCTTAAGAAGAAGTTCCCCACTTTTGTTTCCGAGGATGAAAACTCTTCTTAAGGGGGGAGTAATGTCAGGACACCGGCAAGGCCGGACTAGACAAGGGTAGGGCCGGGCTAGGAGGTGTGGAACGGGGAGTCCAACAAGGGCAAAGGGCCAGGGGCTTGCCTATATAATGGGTGGTTGGGTGGTGGACTCTCAGGCTCTAGCTTCCCTTGTTTTACATTTGTCTCCTGGCCAATAGGAATCAGGCAAGCCATTGGGCTGTTGAATGCTCATTGGACCCCTTGGGAGACTGACCAATAGTCATCTAGAGAGCTTAATTCTTATTAATTCTTTTATCAAGTGTTTTAAAATAAATGAAACTAGATTTACTCTAGCCTAATTCTCATTGGTCCACCTCCATGGCCATCCAATAGGATTTGAATGCACCTTGTGGGCATCTGGGCTAGGGAGCTGACATGTGTCCCTCACTCCCTTTGTGTAAAGGAATCTTGTGAGCATGTGTGTGTGTTAATCTCTCATCCCCTACTTACAGGGCTCGCCCCCTCCTATGTAGGAATCATGAAGATTTTTTTGAACACACACAAAGCATCCAATTTTTATAAGCTTGACCATTGGACACAACCTTTGAATTTTGGAACCTTAGCATTTTGGAAGTCGTAATGGGCTGAACCTTAGGGTCTTTAAAGCCCATTGTTGCATATTGCTCTTTTGCAGATGGCCCCCCCTTTGGATCCCTATTTTCCTTCCTTTGGATCCCTATTGTGGCCGGTCTGCCAGCTTAACCGATATTCTAGCTTTTTCTCCCTTGGTACTTCCCCATATTAAATGTTATTATGACACCATGTGTGGAAGCATAACTAGAGAACCACTCCTTGTGAGGAGTCACATGAAAATTGGCACCTGAGTCAATAATCCAATTTTGTGCATAGCATTCATCAAGAGCTAACAATGCCTCTAGGCTTAGATAATAAGTAAAGACTAGTACACCTGATAGTTGCGGCACGTCAGGAACAAAATCAACATGCGAAGACTCAACAACATTGAGATTCTCTATCTTCACACTTTTGTTGGGAGGTGCATGACTTATGAAAATGGCTTTACCCTTTCCTCTTTGCAATAAAAGGAAATCTTTTGTCTTGTGACAATGGTAGCATTCAATGTTCCTCGTGTCATGTCCACAACTCTTGCCACGTGCATTCTTGCGATCTTGAGAACAATTGCGACTGCGACTATGACCTCTTTGACATTGATGTTGTTTTTGGCTACTTCCACTAGTCATATATGCATCACCATGCCCACTAGTGTCAAGAGATTGACGTCCGATCTCTTCTGTGAGAAAAGCACTAGTAACATCACTGAAAACAAGCTTGCCCTGCGGGGTAAAGTTACTAATGATAGTGTTAAAGGTATCCCATGATTCAAGCAAAGAGCATAGCAAGAAAATGGCTTTCATTTCATCCATCAAAATTCAGCCCTCTAGAAGTCAACTGCATTAAAACGCTATTGAGCTCGTTCAAATGCAAATTGACACTACTACCCTCTTTAATATTCAACTACATAGGCTTCTTCATCAAATGTTCAATACACTCTTTCCATCCCAAGCTGAGCATAATGACTCCCATAATTCCTTTACGGTAGTCTTGTCCATAATCGTTAAAAAAATGGACTCACCTAGGTGCATACAAATGGTTGCCATAGCACGAGCATCAAGCTCCCCCCACTCATCATAAGTGTAACCACCCTCTTTATGCTCTTTCAATGGCGTTGCAAGGCCCTTATTGACCAAGACATCAAGCATACACTGCTTTCATATCGTGAAGTTTGTGCCATCAAACTCCTTGATAAAATACTTTCTTTCTCGGAGGTTCCAGCCATGACTGTCAAGAGAAAATGCAAGACAGTGAGACTAGGAATTTATGGTGAGATTTTTGTAGCAAAATCTCATTTGTACAAAGGTGAAAATACCAACTAGAAACTCGAAAAAATCATTGCAATGTTATTGCCAAAGAGTGTGGTAAGCAAACTAGAGGACTCGTGAGAAAAATATAGCAAAGTCTTCTTCTCTATATGGAGATCAAAATTGCAAGAAAAACTAAGCAAAAAACAATGCATAAATCGACAAAGAGTGTCGTTTGGGCATAAACAGGATTTTGCTCAAAGAAACTGTCGAACGACTACCAACTTGGCATCAAAGCATTTATACCCGTCTATACATATCCTATGGCAAGGCCACAAATGGGGATCTGTAGCAACCTAATCCACCTCACACTGGATAATCAAGTCCTTAGTGCTCGGCTTCAAAAAACCTCACGCAACAACCTCACAAAAGGCTATGCAAACATGACTAGCCATAGTCTCAAAAAGAGCTCTTTCGGATTGAGTCTCAAAAACGATCGGAACTGCCAAAACAAACCAAAATTGACTCCAAACGACGTACAATGGCAGTATCCGCAACACAACGTACATCTAAAACGTGAAACTGTCACGAAAAAACCGCAAGATATGCGCTCAAACAGGTGCCAATGAGTATGCAAGAAAAAGAATAGAACCAATTCCGTAAGGGGAGTTAAACACTCTCAATAGAGCACAAGCACTCTCAAGTGCTAGTCATACATAAACCATATGCATCCAAACTCCCACTGGAATTGTAATGGCTATCAGTGCCAAAGATACTCATAGATTTGATGTGTCCAAAGAACCTATGGCTGTCTCTGGGTGTGTGAAATTGTATCTAAGAGTTGTCTCTGAGAAGCCATCACTGGCTATGCATAAGCAATACCACAAAGAACATACATCATAGCCAAACACACATATCACATGTTAAGTATGGAGCCTGATTTACCCTTGTAATTTTCTGTGGTAAAAGTGCACATTTGTAAGGCCCCCATTATGAGGAGAAGCCATCGTGCGTGAAGGAAAATCACTCACCGGAAACCAAAATTTTCACGGACAAGAATCAGGGGCAACTTTAGAGGCCTCGGGGACGGAGGCCTCCGAGACTTTTTTTTCGCCGGAATATTCCTTTTCGCCGGAATATTATGGCCGGACGGCGGCCGAAAAGTGGTCGAAAAACAACCGGTCGGTTGGCCGATGGCCGGTAGTCAATGGCCGATGGCTGGTGGTCGGAAGTCAATGGCCGGTGGCCGGTGGCCGGTGGCTGAATTCAAAAGCGGACTTGTCTTCTCAAGGGCAGCCACAGATGGGCGGATTGGAGGGTCCGATTTGGACTTATTCGCACAAGGGCGGCTACACATGGCTGTCTCTCATAAGAGAGGGTAGCCCTTTTGGCCCATAAAAGGAGGCCATTTCTACACACGTTTCATAGTGTGAAGTTGATGCAACAAGGTGAGTGTGAGGTGGTGAGAGTGAAGCAAGGCGGGAGATCCATTAAGGGTATAATCCCTTTGTAAACTACTTCTTGTTTTGAAGTACTGAATCCATTGAGTGGTTGCTTTCCCATGGACGTAGCCCACATTGGGTGAACCACGTATATTGTGTGTACTCTCTCTCTCTCTCTACTCTATAATCTCTTGTGTGTGAAATCTATCTCTCTCCATTAAGTAATCTACTCAAATATCTATTTAGCTACGTCTTATTTCCTAACATCACAATCCAAATCCGCTCTCAAAAAACGCATAGAAATGCTGCTAATAGCAATCTCTAAACTGCCTCTCACTACCAAAAAATTATCTCTATGTATCACTCTCTACAGTGCTAGAGAGCATGTGAAAACTTGTAGTTGATGTCGCCAAATTTGATGCCAATGCTGGATGTCACTCCTCTAAGGAAGAGGCACCTCACCCATGCATGTCGATGTCGGAGGAGAAGTCATCGATGCCACAAGCCAAGAAAATGGGTTGTCAATACCGAGAATCAGAGTGTGTATGTGTGTTGTACATGGACACAATCGCTCTTTCTTTCTAGCGAATCCCCTTCCTCTTCTTTGTCAAGAGTGTGTGTATTCAAGGCCTTCAATGCTTGAGTTGAGATGAAGCTATCTCTTCCTCTCTCTTTGCACTCTCTCTCTTCTCTTACTCAACTCAAATGCACAACATGTCTTGAGAAAACAATTTTTGTGTTTTCAATTTTAAACATACCTACTGACGGGAGCAAAGCGAACCCCGAACCCCGACGGCCTCTAAAACACCGGGGACCGAATGGCGCGCCTCGAGCCTGTCATGGTAAAGCAAACAGAGGGCACCACCTAGCTTCAGCGGCTAGGACGCAAACAACACACCACCATAACAAAGTTTTCATCCAAGAGAGATGGATGCTTGGGAGTAATGATGAAGAGGAAAGGGAATGAGATCAAGAGAGAGAGAGAGAGAGAGAGAGAGAGAGAGAGAGAGAGTGAGGGAGGGGGTATAGCGGCTTAGTACTTAGGCACCACAAAAGGATGGCGAATCCACAGACCCTTCACACATACACAAGCTCACTCCAAAACACAAGACTAGGTGGCGATTCCGCACACCTCACATGGGCAAAACATTGCAAGAAAACATACTCACAAAACCTCAAGCTTTATTTAGAGAATTAGGCGATGAAATGGGGAGCATAGGGTAGGGGAATGAGAAGGGAGAGAGTGGTAGAGCACATGGCGGATAGGTGGGAGTTGATGGCGAAGACTCGCACGAGGATTATGGCCATCATCCTTCATTTAGTTGCCCTTCATCTTCCATAGCCAAGGGTGTAGAGGTCATGCTCAAGACAAGCATGGTGATTGCGGTGATGGTGATGGTGTGGGTGTGTGTGTGTGTGCACTAGGCACACACAGTGCATAGTGTGTTCTTTGGTGATGTTGTGTGTTTTTGTGTGATGGTGACCCCTCTTTATATAGGGGAGGAGGGGAGAGAAATTCTAGAATTTAGAAATGAAGAAATCATTATCTACATAGGCCATGTGACTGTGGGCCCCACTTGTCTGGCTGTGTGTATATGTGCCAGAACGGCAGTCTCATGAGAGAGAGACTAAGAGAGAGAGATGGGTTGATGAAAAAAAGTGAGAGGTGACATGGAGAATAAAGTAATTACAAGAGGGGAGAGAGGGGAGTGTGTTCAGAGGTGAATCTGTGTGCAGATGTGTGTGAACACAAGAAAAATCAGGTAACCACCGGGTGGGGATGGGTCTGTGGGCACCTTTTTCAATGAAACTGAGTGTGTGTGAGTGTGGAGGAGGTTATTTAGCTACAAGACAAGAGACATGGAGCCCTTTAGAGAGAGAGGGGGGTATTTGGGTCATGGGATATGATAGGAGAGAGAAAGAGGGGGTGGGGTATACTATTTTGGAAGATAGGGTAAGTTGCATGTGAGTTGGTGCATTATTGGTGAGAGTTGGGGTAGCTTGAGGGGAGAGAGAAAGGAGAAAGGACAAGGGGAAGAGAGAGGGGGTTGACCTTTTGAGTGGAGGAGAGGAAAAGGGACACACGGCGGGGCAACAGTGAAGAAAAAGGAGGCAAGGTGGGGATGGGCTACCCCGCCGGCATGAGGTGGCCTATTTTACCTTTCTTATATATTTACATAATCATACTTTATTTTTTTCTTACTTTTTCCAATGCCTTTTATCATTCCCTCCCTAAGAGGGGGTTTTCATGGGGTGGGGACGAGAGAAGAGGGGTATGGGAGCTTGGCTTGTGAAAAGCCCCCATCATTAGCCCTCCCCTTTTGGCTAGAGGCATTCATGTCTCTAGCTCATCTGTTTGATCATTATCGTCAGAGGTGGCGGCTGATGGTGCGTCCTCATCTGGAATGTCAATTGGTGGAGCCTGGTCAAATCGAAGAAAATAAGGTTTAAGTCGCCAACCATTTACCCTGTTTTTATGAATTTTTCCATCAGCCTCCATAAGCTGGTAGCTTCCATTGGCATACTTTTTCCTGATGATGAAAGGACCTTCCCATCGGAGTAGGAGTTTCTTATCCTTGCGCGTGTCGAAGCGATTGTCGTAGCGGAGCACCAACATTCCTTTCTTCAATTCTTTTTTCCGGAGATGCTCGTTAAAACTAAGCCGTCTATGCTCTGCTTGTGCTGCATAATAATTTATTGCTTCTTCTCTGTCCAACTGCAGTCTTTCCAAGTTGATGATGTGATCTCTCAAATGCATGTTGGGCTGTTGAAGCTGGCTTGCCATTACTCTGAGACTTTGTAGTTGCACTTCAATGGGCAAGATTGCTTCCTTACCAAATACTAGATGATACGGTGTGAATCCCAAGGATGTACGAAATGAAGTTCTGTAGGCCCATAAAGCTGGTAGTAGATACTTATCCCAGTCTCCAGGATGATTGTTTACCTTCTTGGTAATAATTTTAGAAACCATTCCATTTACCTTTTCAACTAAGCCATTACGTTGAGGGTAATATGGTGAAGAGTGCCTCCTTGTAATGCCCAGTTTCTGCATTAATTCTCCTACCAAGTCTGCTCTGAAACCTGGCCCTCTATCAGAGATGATCTCTAAAGGTGTGCCAAACCTACAGCATATGTGCTCGTAGATAAATTTAGCTACCTCTACCGCTGTGATTCTAGTGGTGGTTGTAGCCTCTGCCCATCTAGTCATGTAGTCGACCCCCATGATAATGTAGAATTTTCCTGAGTTGGCCCTAGGTAATGGCCCAATGGCATCAATACCCCATTTTTCAAATGGGCCATACGAGAGAATAGGTGTCTGTGGTTCAGGAATAAGTGACCTAGTGCCGGCCTTTTGACACAACTTACACGTTTTGCACCAGTGGTGTACATCACGGTTGAGGCTAGGCCATATGAAGCCTGCTTGCAAGATTTTCCTACTTGTTATGTCTAGGGCAAAGTGACCACCACAAACCCGTTGTGACAACTAGCAATTACTCCCGTGATTTCCTGAGAGAGAGGGACCTTCCTGAGTATTTGGTCCTTACCCTTACAGTACAAACCATCATTGATGAGTCGATACCTTGTGGCCTTCCGCGTCAGCCATTGCTTCTGTCCCTTTGTTAAATCTGATGGGCATTCTCCTGTTTCCGAAAAATGCATGATGTTAGGCAAGGCATCACTGCCTTGAAATAGAGGGAGCTTTAGCTTTATTGCTCCAACCACCACTTCCTGTAGTCTTTCACTTGCTAGGGCATCTGCTTCTTGGTTTTGAGCCCTTGGGATATGGTGTATTTGAACTTCTTCAAAATTACCCAACAAGGTTTTTACACCACTTAAGTGAGTCCTTAAACTAGGATTCTTGCATGTCCATGCTCCATTTACTTGCCTTACCAGAAGTAGAGCATCCCCAAATACATTAAGGCGTTGTACACCTTGTGAGACGCACCATTGTAGACCCTTGGTTAGTGCTGCATACTCAGCTTCATTGTTAGAATGTGAATCTAACAATTGGCCCAACGAAAATACCTTTGTCCCTTTGTCATCAAAGACCACTATGCCTGCAGCTGCTTTGTTGGATGCTCGCTTGTAGGCTCCATCAAAGTAGAGAGAGTATGCTCCTTCTACCATCGGTGGTACCGGAGGTAATCGGACTTCTCCTTCCTTAGATTGCTTCTCCTTCCCTTCAAAGACTTGGTAGGTCATGAGTCCCCCCAAACTTGCCCTTGTCGTGCTTTCTACCTGTACCGTGTAGTCAAACTCTTGCAGACGAACTAGCCATTTAGTAATTCTAGAAGACACATCCATGTGTTGTACAACATAGGGAAATATTTCATCCGTGGTTAGAATCACAAATTTCTTAGGCAGCAAATATGACCTAAACTTTGTAGTTGCAAATCTAAGAGCTAGGACTAAGTGTTCCACATGGGTGAAACCTTTCTCTCCTGCTGTCATCATTCGACTAGAGAAGTAGATTGGCCTCATGAAAGATGTCGTCGTATCCTTTTGGAGTAGCACAGCCCCCAATGAGTCATCACCAACACTTGAGGTGACATAGAATTTTTCATCCCACTTAGGTGGTGAGATAGTTGGCAGAGTGGCTAAGACCTCCTTTACCTTGTTGTAGTGATGTTCGCTTTCCTCGTCCCAAGTGAAAGTTGATCTTTGAGTGAGTTGTTGCAGTGGTAGAACAAGTTGTGATAGTAGATGTATGAATCTACTTAAGTACCTCACCTTCTGTAGAAAAGAGACCAGTTGACGTGCGGTCGTTGGTGAAGGTAGGGCTATGAGTGCGGACACCTTACTTGGGTCGGCGTTGATACCTTTTGCTGAAATTTCATGGCCTAGTAGAATGACTTTACTCTCCCCAATGTGGCATTTATCCACATTTAATTGCCCACCTAGGCTCTGCAACCTGGCCAAACCTTCAGTTACCTTTTCTAAATGTGAAATACGGGAGCTATATATACAAAAATCATCAATGAACACTCTTATGGATGTTCCAAAGAACGGTTGAAAAACATATGTGACATATCTTTGGAATGTGGCAGGTGCATTTGTGAGACCAAATGGCATAACCGTGTATGCAAAACAACCCCATGGCGTGATAAAAGTGGTTTTTAGCTGATCTTCCAAGGCTATGCGTATTTGAAAGTATCCAGAATAACCATCACAGACGGTATAGCATTCAAAACCCGCTACTTCATTCAGAATTTCATCCAAGAAAGGGAGAGGAAAGTGGTCTCTCTTTGTAGATGCATTTAGTGGTTTGTAGTCAACACAGACCCTCCACTTACCATTCTTTTTAGGCGTCACCACTACGGGTGACACCCATTCTGAGTTTTCTACAGGATAGATGAATCCCGCCTCCAGCAGTTTCCTTACCTCAGCCAAGAGTGCCTTTTCTTGTATCACCCCCAGTCGTCGTAGCTTTTGCACAACTGGTTTTACCCCTTCCTTCAGCTTAATATGATGTTCCACCACTGTAATGCCTGTGATTCTTTCATAGTTGTCAATGAACAGGTTAGGAAATCCCATCAACATTTGCAAAAAACTATCTTTCTCCTCAAGTGTTAATTCCGTAGACAACATACCCTTCAACCTACGTCCTCCTAGGCCAGGTGATTTTCTCTCCTCTTCATTGGGTTTCCCTTTTGGTGATGGATCACCAGTTGTGCTTACCCTTTGTGGATCCTTCATAATGATACCCATCACATCAATGGAACTGTCACTTTCTTCGGTGGATGTGGTCTCCTCCTCAGAACTGGAAGATTCGCTAGTGGTTTCATCTGCCGATGTTTCCAGATTCATTTGCTTCTGCTTGCCAATCCTCATGTCGCAGTAGATTGTCTCCCCTTTCTTACCGGTCATGCGTAGAAGGCCAGTACCCCAGTCCTGTTTTGCCTTCATGGCCATCAACCATGGCCTTCCCAAAATTAGTGGATAGCCCTCCCCCTTAGTAGGCATTACAAAAACATCTACCTCTACCTCAGTGTTGAAAGCTTTTATTTTCACGGCACTTACCACACCCACACACTTTACTTTTGCGTTGTTTGCCATCTTTGCCTTGCATGGAGAAGGCCTGTCAACCTCGAGCCCTAATCGAAGCATCATAGCTTCGCTCATTACACAGATTTGTGCACCTCCATCAATGTAGGTGTTTCC
This sequence comes from Adiantum capillus-veneris, assembly GCF_014529385.1. NCBI lineage: Eukaryota > Viridiplantae > Streptophyta > Polypodiopsida > Polypodiales > Pteridaceae > Adiantum > Adiantum capillus-veneris. Next base: position 75,123,758 of record NC_140932.1, on the reverse strand, counting down.
AACCCTCTTTCCTTTTATGTTTACGTCGACAATTGTAAGGATGTCATCCATGTTGCATCCCGAAATTGCTCCGGCTACCTTTGTTTTGGAGCGTCTTGTACTTACCATTTTAGACCATTGTCGTCTTACTTTTGGTGCAAGATGTAGCAGCTGTGGCCATGTAATCTTCGGTCCTTGCTCTGCCACATCCAATGTTAGATCATAGGGCTTAGAACTTTTCCCTAGCTGGAAGTCGGTGATGCCCAATTTCCGTCGTGGCCTGGATGGCCTCTTGCTAGTTTCTCCTCTCATGCTTCTCTCACCATCTGATTGTGTAGCTTTCTCCCTCCTAACTCTTTTCACAGTCATGGCTTCAAGTGGTTCTAAAAAGGTTACCTTCTCCTTACCCTTGTCCCTCTCCTTTGCTCTGGGTGGATCCACTACTACGGCTTTTCCTTTCTCTTCTAGCCTTATGATGTTTACAGGGCGATCAGGTGGTGGGGCTGGTGGAAGAGGTGGGATGGATGCTTGTAGTGGTGTCTGGGGTGGACGTAGAATTTGTGTTGGTGGGGGTGGTGCTCGGGGTGGGGGTGTTCTTTCTCTAGGGGGTGACAATTGGTTCCTCCTACCTCCTCTATTATAGTTTTGTCGTGGTTTGGGACAGTAGTACATACCGTGACCATCTTCTCCGCAGTTGTAGCAATGATACTCCCTGTTTTGTCGTCGTGCTCTTCCAGGGTCTTGATCTCTTTCTTGACTCCTCCCTTGCTGTATTAAGTGGACAGACAAATTCTGCAGTTGGTCAGTAATATGGGCCAACATATCTTGTTGGTCATCTCTTACCCCAAGAGCCGGTGGTGGTGGTATGGTGGTTGTCGTAGTTGCTGGTCGACGCGATGTTCCTGCTTCTTTAGATTCGGTTTCCTTGGCTTTCATTCGCAACTTCTTGTCCTTAAGGGGAGCAATCTCAACGGCTAACTCGTACGTAGCCGGGAATCTACCTTTCACCTTCTCCTTGAGAAGCGGCCATAAGCCATGCGTGAACCGATCTTTTTTTAGGAAATCGGGTGCGGCTTCCCCCCTTGCCAGTGACTCAACCCACCATTCCGACAAATCCACAAATTTGGACTCATAGGTGGCGTATTCTAAAAGACCCTCCTGCTTCAAGTCTTTCAACTTGTCCCACAACTTTTCTGAAGTGGTACCTCCCCCAAAGCGCCTCTTAAAAGCGGTTTTTAAGGGTTCCCAGTCATCCTTGGTTGCTTGTGGAAGTGCATTGTACCATGATCTAGCTTCTAGCTTCATGAGATGCTTAAAGATTCTAACCCAGGATTCATCCGTATCTTTGTTGCTCACTACACATGCTACTTCAAAGTCATCTAGGAAGTCTGTTACCAAATCCTCCCCCTTCTTTCCTTTAAATGTTGGAAATGCTACACTTGCCATGATTACTGAGAGAGAGCTAGAAATACACACTGTTTAACTTGCAAAAGTTTTTTTCTTCTTTACAAGGAGGCGTGTATACCCTCTTATACTAGGACATAGATTAAAACTTCAAACGGTACATTGCCTTGTACCAAAGGTAAGACAAATGGTTGATCTGATGCCAGAACCTCAAAAAATGGCTCTCCACCCAGCATGGTGTCAATGACGTGCTGGTAGTGAGCCTTCAAATCCAGTATTACCTTGATTGAGCATACACGTGTTGGTATGTGTGATCTGTCTTGAGGTAGGTTGTACTGATTCATGTGAAGCTTAGAGGTGCTTAGTCACTGTCCAAGCTTGTGGGAGAGGGTGGTGTTCTTTCCTGAAACAAACTCAGTAGATCCCTAGTTTCTCTAGTGAGAGTGTGAGCCAATGATTCCGTTATCTGTGCTGCAGCATCAGGTGCGACTTGAAAACTGACTGTGATAATTACCTCGGTGACTTGAGTTACCCGATTCTCAAAGTAGAATAGTGTTGATTCTCTATTGTGTAAAGCTCCTTCCATTTTGTTGTTGTGGGTTGGTTGTAGGTTGCGGACATGGTTTCGACCTTCTCCTTCTTCTTCTTGGCACTTGGCCTATGTATATCCACTGGGTTTGGCGTGTTGGTTGACTCTCCCACTGCAAATCGATTACCGTTACGCCTAGCACTCGAGCTTCGATGGAGATGCGGAGTTCGTCTAGTTGTGCTTGGAGCTCTTCTTCTTCTGTCGTCCAATTAGCAAATCCTGCTAGCCATTCATCCATTCACAATAGTTTAGGGGTTTCAGTCTTGTAAACTGAAGGGTTTCATGAAAAGATCCTCAGTGGGGGCACCAAATGACGGGAGCAAAGTGAACCCCAAACCCCGACGGCCTCTAAAACACCGGGGACCGAATGGCGCACCTCGAGCATGTCATGGTAAAGCAAACAGGGGGCACCACCTAGCTTCAGCAGCTAGGACGCAAACAACACACCACCATAACAAAGTTTTCATCCAAGAGAGATGGATGCTTGGGAGTAATGATGAAGAGGAAAGGGAATGAGATCAAGTGAGAGAGAGAGAGAGAGAGAGAGAGAGAGAGAGAGAGAGAGAGAGAGTGAGGGAGGGGGTATAGCGGCTTAGTACTTAGGCACCACAAAAGGATGGCGAATCCGCAGACCCTTCACACATACACAAGCTCACTCCAAAACACGAGACTAGGTGGCGATTCCGCACACCTCACATGGGCAAAGCATTGCAAGAAAACATACTCACAAAACCTCAAGCTTTATTTAGAGAATTAGGCGATGAAATGGGGAGCATAGGGTAGGGGAATGAGAAGGGAGAGAGTGGTAGAGCACATGGCGGATAGGTGGGAGTTGATGGCGAAGACTCGCACGAGGATTATGGCCATCATCCTTCATTTAGTTGCCCTTCATCTTCCATAGCCAAGGGTGTAGAGGTCATGCTCAAGACAAGCATGGTGATTGCAGTGATGGTGATGGTGTGTGTGTGTGTGTGTGTGCACTAGGCACACACAGTGCATAGTGTGTTCTTTGGTGATGTTGTGTGTTTTTGTGTGATGGTGACCCCTCTTTATATAGGGGAGGAGGGGGGAGAAATTCTAGAATTTAGAAATGAAGAAATCATTATCTACATAGGCCATGTGACTGTGGGCCCCACTTGTCTGGCTGTGTGTATATGTGCCAGAACAGCAGTCTCATGAGAGAGAGACTAAGAGAGAGAGATGGGTTGATGAAAAAAAGTGAGAGGTGACATGGAGAATAAAGTAATTACAAGAGGGGAGAGAGGGGAGTGTGTTCAGAGGTGAATCTGTGTGCAAATGTGTGTGAACACAAGAAAAATCAGGTAACCACCGGGTGGGGATGGGTCTGTGGGCACCTTTTTCAATGAAACTGAGTGTGTGTGAGTGTGGGGGAGGTTATTTAGCTACAAAAAAAGAGACATGGCGCCCTTTAGAGAGAGAGGGGGGTATTTGGGTCATGGGATATGATAGGAGAGAGAAAGAGGGGGTGGGGTATACTATTTTGGAAGATAGGGTAAGTTGCATGTGAGTTGGTGCATTATTGGTGAGTTATAATGCATTATTGGTGAGAGGTGGGGTAGCTTGAGGGGAGAGAGAAAGGAGAAAGGACAAGGGGAAGAGAGAGGGGGTTGACCTTTTGAGTGGAGGAGAGGAAAAGGGACACACGGCGGGGCAACAGTGAAGAAAAAGGAGGCAAGGTGGGGATGGGCTACCCCGCCGGCACGAGGTGGCCTATTTTACCTTTCTTATATATTTACATAATCATACTTTATTTTTTTCTTACTTTTTCCAATGCCTTTTATCACTCCCTCCCTAAGAGGGGGTTTTCATGGGGTGGGGACGAGAGAAGAGGGGTATGGGAGCTTGGCTTGTGAAAAGCCCCCATCACTACACTCCAAACCAACTGATGCAATATTCTACAAAGTCATAGAGCTCAAAGCGATCTCCATTCTGATTGAATCAAAGTTCTGTAGCTCAAGTTATGAGCAAAATAGTGACTTGTTATCAATCTGTCCTAAACTGAGAAACCTGCTTCTCTCTCTCTCTCTCTCTCTCTCTCTCTCTCTCTCTCTCTCTCTCTCTCTCTCTCTCTCTCTCTCTCTCTCTCTCTCTCTGACCTCTTAGAAAGCTCAATCTCTCACACCTTGTGGCTTGTGGATTTGAGCTTTGATCCGTTGCTAATTTGAAGCTTGTCGAGAAGAGGGAAACACTAGGAGAGAAGTAGAACCTTCGGCTTTGATACCGTAGAGAGCGCGATGCATGTGGAGTGAGAAGAAAAAGAAGAGCAGACAATGTTGGTGGATCTCTCAGTAAGGATTCAAATTACCTCACTACTCCTTATTGTTCTATATGATCAAAAGAATAGATAAGGTTAGTACGCTTAGTGTGATGGGTGTTCGACCACTTGGCTTGAACCCTAACACATGGCACTTTAAGACACATTTATGCAATCATTTGTTTGCATTTTGGATGTATACCATACACATAAAGACATTGAGTATCTCGCTTTATGGCCGACTTCTTACATTATGTTTATCAAGTTTTCATTTGATTTTAATGTGCTGATTCCATTTGTGTATGTCAGGTCTAGATGTAGAGGTGCATGATGAGTATTTTACATGCATGCCATAAACAAAAAGACATTGGGTATCTCGCTTCATGGATGCTCTCAAGCATTGTGTTTCTTAAGTTTGTGTTTGGTCTTAATGACTTGACTCCATTCTTTTATGTTTGTTCTTGATGTAGAGGTGAGTAAAGGTGCTGCCTTCCTGGATGAATGTGATGATGAATGACATTGAGAAAGACAAGGATTACAATGATATGCAAGACAAACAGGGGACTGAAACTGATGAATAAGAGTATAATGAGAAAGTGCCTTGGGAAGATGACCTTGGTGATGATAAGATCAATGTGGTTATCAATGCCTCATCACTGGTAAGTGTGAGCCATGAGGCCCATGTATCTCTTAGATTTACCATTGAGAATGGCCAAGTATCAGTTTCTCAGGAGGGGGTGGTAGGTTGGTCACCACACGAACAAATATTGTGGCATCCAGGTAATTACTTATCCTAGCTTTGCATTTTTTAGAGTGTTGGTAAGTAATTACCTTATACTAAGTCTTATATGTTGGTGTTTTAGGTTTTCTTATAACGCCAACGTCACATTCAATTTTTCAATATTCAAGCTATTAACATATGTAGATCAACATCTAGTCTATGCTATATTGCATAGAGAGGCTAGCTCTTGGATCCTAAACTTGTTTGGCCAGTAATCTCTCTCTCTCTCTCTCTCTCTCTCTCTCTCTCTCTCTCTCTCTCTCTCTCTCTCTCTCTCTCTCTCTCTCTCTCTCTCTCCGTGGGTGCCGACAATGGGTTCTTTTATATGGACAATTCATTTATCTAACCTCCGAGTTGTTGTTTGCATGCAGGTGGATGGAACATGTTTTTTTGCCTTCTATTCTTAAGAAGGTTTGCTTTGTTGACGCTTTATGATACACAATGTCTAACCATATTCTCAGACAATTTCTTTCAGCACAGTTTGCTAGTCTTGACTTGTTGGAGATGCTATTATGTTTTTGGCCACTAGTTTGTAGGTATTGGTCACATTCAAGAGCAACATTGTGCAATGCTTTTAGATAAATCCTCTTACTCATGGTTGTGATCTTCTTGTTTCAAGGATCATTGGTCATTGTTTGTTCTTTTGTATTAATAGAGGTGCAAATCTCATTCTCTTGCTAAAAAAGAAGCACTATTTTATAAGTCCATTTGGGTGCCTTGAAGCTATGCACATGTCAGTAATCTTGATAGCTATGTAGCACATTGTTTTCTTCTACATGTCCTCAAGTAACTAACCCATTCCCTACTATGATTTTGTTGTTGTGGCCTTTGGAGACTTACTCAAATGGTGCATGATGTAGGCCTTCAATGTGCAGCTTGAGTTCAAGTTTGTACATGCACTGCAATAGTTGAATAGCATTGATTTTGGATTTTATGACATGAAACACATCAGGTGTCTGGCTAACCGAGACACACATCAAGTGGATTTTATATTGTATCTCTTGGAAGGTTTATAAACCAACGGGTTGTTTTGTAGGTAGGAGGATTGGAGGAGAGGTTGTGAAGGAATTGGTTGACAAGTGCTTGGTTTGTGCATGATAAAGTATGCAACATGAAGCAGCAGTTGTATGATTGGTGAATGGAGTGCTTGTCTAAGATATAGGCTTATTATGTTTGGTGCTCTTGGGCTTAACAACATAAATTACTATGTTAGATTGTTGTATTTTTCTCATAGATCTTGAGGCACACTTTTTACTACAAGATTTTTTTATTTTGGGTTTTCGGTTAAAATAGACACATTGTGATATAATATATGTCCTCTTTTTTGAATCTATACTTTCCTTGCTGGTCTTTTATTGGTCTATCATTAGTTGGCAAAGGTTTCTTTATAAACTTGGTATGGTTTAGTGCTCACTGTCTTCCCAAATTGTGTCTGTGTTGGTTGGGGATTTTTTGGTTTAGGTCACTATCCCCAGAGTTGTAGATTATACACACTATGTCTTGATTATGGTCATCAATTATATGGTGTGAAGGTTATGGTTTGTGGGTGCATTATGTATAGTGAAGTTGAAATTTGTTGAAGTCTTGGTCTTTGAATTTGTTGGTTAGGGCTATGGTATACAATAGGGTTATAGCATGCATGTGTGTTTGCAGTAGGTGAAGTTGCAATCATCACCATCTCCAAATTCATTGGTTATGGTCATTGCTCATTATGGTCCCTTTCATTTTTTAGGTAATGATCACTATGTCTCGATTTGCTGGTTATGATCCTCATTGTTATGGTCATTAGTTATGGTTTTTAAATTCTTTAGTTGAAGTCTTAGTCTCTGAAGCTACTGATTATGGACATGGTGTGTGAAGGTTGTGTCTTATGTGTGTATTATCAATAGGTAGAGTTGCAATAATCACTCTCTAGATTTGCTGGTTATTACGGCCAGTATGGTGGTCAGTACTTGTCATTGGCTATGGTCACTGTGTCTTGACCATAGTTACTAGTTATGATACTCATGATGGACTATGACTTGTTTACGCTATTGTTGTTCACATAACCTCGGATCCTCGCTCTCACTTTGAGTACTTAACTATTGAACAAACATCTTACAATGGATTAGTTTTTAGTACATGAAGGTGAGATCTTTTAACATTGTAGGAAAAGAAATGTTGGATAGGCAAAGAAATATATAGAAGGGAACCATCATGTCTTTCCTAATGTGACTGCCAAAGATTCAATGTAAGACTTCACAAAATCGGACTAGCACTGATACCAAGACTTGCTTGCATTTGCAAAGTCCAAAGGTCGTTCATCACAAAATATCCAAGTCAGAGTAGTAATAATACAAACGTGCATTATGAAGAGCCACTTAAAAATCTTGGCTCGTTGTAATTATTGCATGTACCTAAGAGCAGTAGCAGCCTCTCATGTAGCGAGAACCATTTGTCGCTAGGATGCAAGGACCCCATCAAATATTGAGCCCTCCACACATCAAATATTAAACCTCCTCTCCTCCATTTCAAGTGAGCCATATAAACAGCCAACAACTTGCCCTCTCTGAGTGAAATCATTGAAGAGAGAAATGTGTCAATTTAGAAGAGGAGACTCTCAATCAAATGGGGCATGCTTAAGTGTTAAGGGAAAGAGAGCATGGCATGTATGGAATGAGTAGATTTCTTGTGGATTAACCAAGAGACTTTTGCTGCAACAATGGAGGCAAAACACTCTAGGTTTCTTTTCAAAGTGGACTCGACTCCTTCCTCACTGATGTTTGTTTCTTAAAACGCCAGTAGTTAAGGCCTTTGGAGGGACAATAGAGACCAACCCAACATTATCCCTGTAATGGAATTAGCCTATTCAACTTGAGAATAGAGGAAATTAATGAGAATACTTTCGAGAAATAACTTTGTGAGCATAGGGGGTAGACATAATTGAAGATAGCAACATAATCATAGCAATTAGTTAACTTGGCATGAACAATACTTTTGCAAGAGAGAGAATTTAGAGAACATGACAACAGTTGAGGACCGGATTTATGTGGAGCCGGTCCCCCCTCCGATAGGCATTTGTATTATGATTTCTCCCATTAAGAGAGACTTGTTACAATACATTCTTTGTGTTCCTTGTGACCCAGGTGATGCAATGAAGATGGAAAGCTTCATGCATCACAATCATAGCATAACATGAACTTGAAGAAAGCTTTAATTGTCCCAAGCCTTAGTCCCAAGACCTCAAACACCTTCGAAGGTGGAGAGAGCTAGCAGGGAACGAGGGTAGGGAAGAGGAAGAAGAAACATTTCATAGGAGAAAGAACTAGTTCCTCACTTATCATACTCTTGTTGCTAGCATACATAATAGCATAGTAATGAAGAAGAAGGAGATGACAAGCTCAAGCATTGAAGCATGGCTCGTGGTTGGATTTGCACTCCATAGCCAAGAGTGTTGGTGTAGGCTCTCAACCTCTACTTGCTTGGAGAGGGAGCTCTTGCACTTTGCATAGCACACAATGAGAGTGATTGTGAGTGTGTGTGGGTGAGTATACCCCTCAAGCAAGCCCCTAGCTAGCTTGGGTCGACCCCCCCTTGTAGCTCATGCTTGAAGCTCATTGGACCCTCCCAGGCCTAGCCAATCATGAGCAGGAGGCATTACAAGCAGTAGGGGTAGCCTTGAGACAAGTGTCCCCCTTTCCTTTTTGAGAGAGAGGCTAGATAAATGCTAAAACAATTAGATAATTCATGTAATTTATCATTGGACCCCTTTGAAGCTTAGCCAATAGGCTTCAAGCAACACATGAAGGTAACATGGGTAGGGGCCTGACATGTGTCCTTGCTGCCTCTTCAAGTTGGGGCTTCCCTTGTGTGTGTGAGTGGGTGTTCTCTCTCTAGCCCCTAGGAAAAGGGCTCACCCCCCCTCTTGTAGGAATTCTTTTGACTTTAGGTGATCAAGCACCTTACTCATCAAGCATGACAAAGCACTTGAACTAGGGGGTGTTCCCACAAGCATCTCAGGCAAGCTTCTCAAGGCACCTCAAGTACCTTAATCATGCAGCAAGTCAAGCACCTCAAGCATGGAGCCAGTCAAGCACCTCAAGCATCTTAATCAAGCACCTCAAGCATGACAAACACCTCAAGCACGACAAGCACCTCAAGCAGGACAAGCACCTCGAGCTTGGGCCGGGTTCCCACCTCAAGCTCAGCCCTAGCTTACCTAAGGTCAAAGGACTTTTACACACATTTATTGGAGGTCTTCAATGAAGCTAACCCTAAGGTCTTATGCTCCATTGGTTAGCCTTGCTCTTTGATAGACCATCTCCCTTTTGGGCCCCTTTACCATTGGCCCCGTGTTGAGATAGATCTATAAGCACATATCTATATCTTAACACTTGTTCCCGTTTATTCTCCCACATTAAGTGATCAATTTAATATGAGAAAATCATTTGGGTTGGTTAGATATTAGATTTTATGACATTACCTCTCTCTTGAAATCATAGTCGTCCTCGACTATGAGGTAGAAGAGATAAAGTCTTAGTCATTAGTCAATCGTACTTAGCGGGTAAAGGATCCCTTTTTACCCTACGACATCTTTCCAAGATGGATGACTAATCCATTTGGTGCTTGGGAGATATAGTTGCCGCAAGCATGTCTGCTCTTTAGTCCATTTCATTCTCCCAAAGTAGAGTGACAAATTCTACTTGGTGTTTGAGAGACGTCGTCATCACAAACATGATTTTAAGCATGCATACTAGTTTAATTTGTGCACAATTAAAAAGAGGACTAGTCATATAAGTCAAAAACATGAGTCATTTAAAAGAAATTTGTACATTTGCTTACTCTAATGTTGCATTGTAAGCATTGACAAGGTTCATACTATCCTTAAGTTGTACTCCTTGCATCCATTTAGCATCTTCAAAAGGATAATTTTTGAACTTAATAAGATACCGTTGGATTATCTTACCATGTCGTAGTACCTTGTCTTCATGCCGAAGGACAGCTTCGGGTTGTAGCACCTCTTCTTGGTCTTCGACTTCGGGAGGGTCTTCAATAATTGGTTCAATTGGTGGCTCTCCTTTGTAGGGCTTAAGTAAGCTTACATGAAAGGCATTGTGTATAAGCCAATGGTTGGGCAACTTGAGTTGATAAGCCGTCTCATTGATAGGCTTCAAGATTTGGAAAGGACCATAGTATCTTTTTGCTAGTTTAGCATAATACTTTTGATGGCCCATAGGATTTTTGCCTGTCGTTTGCCTTAATCGAGCCTTAGGAAACTTGAGTAAGACCCAATCATTTTCTTTGAACATTAAGTCTCTTCTGTGCTTATCAGCAGCAGTTTTTTGCCTTTGTTGAGAGATGGCTATAGCCTCCCTATTCTTTTGAAAAGATTCTTGTAGGTCACGGCTATACTCATCGGCGGCGAAGATCTTCCCATGTATTTTCAGTAGCAAGGGACTTTTAGGTCTTCCCTCTATGATCTCGAAAGGTGCTTTCCCCGTAGAAGTATGTACAGTATTATTGTAGGCATACTCTACTAGCGGTAAATACTTTTCCCATTGTGAGCGTTGATCTACTTCGGTAACATAAGTTTTGAGTAGATCGAGTATCGTAAGATTGGCTATCTCACTTTGGCCATCCGTTTGTGGGTGATAGGCCGAAGAGAAATTCAATCTTGTTCCTAGATTTTCAAAGAGACCTTTCCAGAAATTACTGGTCATTCTAGGATCTCTATCTGACACGATGGATGTGGGTAATCCATGGTGCTTGAAAATCTGAGATATGAAGAGAGTTGCCATTTGGTGTGCCTTAATAGTCTTTTTGACAGGAATGAAATGTGCTTGCTTGCTAAACCTGTCGACTATTGTCCATATTCCTGTATTCCCATGGATAGACTTGGGCAATCCAAAGATGAAATCCATGGATATACTCTCCCATGGTGAATTTGGAATAGGCAATGGCTGGAGTAATCCAGGTTGCTTCCCTCTATCATACTTGGTTTTTTGGCATACTACACATTTTGAAACATACTCTTGTATGTCCACTTTCATGGTAGGCCAATAGAAATACGTCTCTACTCCTCGGAGAGTAGGTTGAATACCTCTATGCCCTGCATATGGAGGAGCATGGGATTCATACATAACCTTCTCACGAAGGGAATGAGTAACACATAGCCTATTTCCGTGGAGAAGATAACCATCTTGCAAGGTGAATGGTTCCTCTTTCTTCCCCAAAGCAAGGGCTGACATTATGTCTCTAAAGTCAGGGTCAGTAGCATACTCATCTATCATAGAGGATAGATCATTGTGAGTAGCTATAGACACCGCATTAACTTTTGGTCGTCGTGAAAGTGCATCGGCAACTTGATTGTGCTTACCAGCTATGTGAGCAATATGGAAATTAAATTGCGAAAGAAAATTTGCCCACCTCATTTGTTTGTCAGAAAGCTTGGTTTGCGTCATGAAATACTTGAGACTTTGGTGGTCGGTTCGTAGGATAAATGGAGTCCCCAATAGGTAGTGCTTCCATGTGTCTAGGGCATGTAGAACAGCTAAAAGCTCTTTCTCATAAATGCCCAAGACTCGTTCATCACCATTGAGCCTTCGGCTCTCATATGCTATGGCATGCCCTTCTTGAAGCAAAACTGCTCCAAGGCAATCACCACAAGCATCACATTGGACCTCAAATGGCTTTGAGAGATCCGGAAGCACGAGGACTGGTTGGGAAGTAAGCTTCTCTTTGAGTTTTTCAAAAGCATTTTGCTCCTTAGCAGTCCATACAAACTTAACGTTATTCTTAGTTAAGTCGTGTAGTGGTCCTGCTACTTGAGAGAATTTTGCTATGAAGCGTCTATAGTATGCACACATACCAATAAAGCTTCTTAGCTCGTGTAGATTTCTTGGGTTAGGCCATGCTTTTATTACCTCTAACTTTGATGGATCCATTTGGATACCATCTTTAGAGATAATATGACCTAAGTATTGAATCTCTTGAAGGAAGAATTCGCTTTTCTTTTGGTTGAGATAAAGCTTGTTCTCCCTCAATGCTTGAAAAATCACTTGGAGATGCTGCTTATGTTCCTCCAAAGACTTGGAGTAGATGATGATATCATCAAAGAACACTCCAGTGAATTTTCGATATGGTCTAAAAATTTTCTCCATCAAACGATTGAACGTAGCTGGTGCATTAGTCAAGCCAAAAGGCATGACTAGATATTCATAAAGACCAAACGTTGTGCGAAATGCGGTCTTTAAGATATCTTCATCCACTATTCTTATTTGATGATAGCCACTCTTAAGGTCAATCCTACTGAAGTAGGTAGAGCCTTGTAGCTTATCAAACAGATCTTCTACCCGAGGTACGGGAAATCTGTTTTTGATAGTGATATGGTTTAGTGCTCGATAGTCCACACACATACGGTATGTACCATCTTTCTTTTGCACTAAAAGGACTAGAGAACAAAAGGGAGAGGAACTAGGCCTCACCATCCCTTTGTCTACCAGCTCTTGTACTTGCCTCATGATCTCCTCTTGTTGAGCTTGTGAGACTCGATAAGGAGGCTTGTTAGGTGGTGAGCTTCCAGGAAGGAGCTCAATACGATGGTCATCATCCCCTCGTTTTGGAGGTAAGTCCATAGGGATATCATCGATGAACACATCTTGGAATCCTTTTAGAAAATTAGACAAGTCTAACTCTTCTTGATTCCTATCATTTACATTTGATGAAACATTAGTATCTTTTGGAGACTCTTTGACAAAAATAATGTACGCAGAAACTGAGCTCTTCATTGACTTATCAAAAGAAAGAGGATTTACAAGTGGAATAGTGCGACCACGCTCACTAGCATCTATATACATGTTCTTTCCCCTGTAAGTGAAGTAAATTCTCCTTTCAGGGAACTTCATGTTGGCAGCCATGCGATCAAACCATGGTGCCCCTAGGATAACATCCTGATGTTGGAGAGGAGAGATGAAGAAGTCTTCTTTGTCGACATAGCTTTGGACATGAAGCCTCAACTTCCCAATCAAGGGAGTAACGGAGGCTTGTTGTCCCTTGAAAGCTGCATCAGCGACTACTATATCTCCCATCTCAAAAGCTTGAATGCCCAACTTGGTGGCCAACTCTATTGATATGAAGTTAAGAGTAGAGCCAAGGTCAAACAAGATGAAGGCATCATGCTCTCTTACCTTTCCCCAAGCATAGGAGAGTGATGATCCTTTGCAATGAGCATCCTCTTTTGGAGCTTCGATGGTGGAAGCTCTAGGAGTCTCATTGCGAGTATTCTTCTTTGGGCAAGAACGATAGCCATGTCCTTGCTCTCCACACTTGAAACACTTATGGTCCTTGCGCAAAGCTTCAAGCTCTTCAAGAGAGAGTTTGTTTTTACCTTTGTAAACTCCCTTCTCCTTGGACCGATTGTTGTTGTTGTTGTTGTTGTTGGAAGTGCCTTGGGAATTATTTTGAGCATTGGATTTCCCCTTTTCATCATTTTTATATTTGTTTTCCATGGGCTTGACATTACGTCTAGCCCCTTGATGGAAATTGATGCGTGAAGCAACCATGGTGTGGTGGATTACTTCGGTAATAGTACCGGGCCGTTGAGAGTTGATGTATTCGGCCATCTCTTCAGGTAATCCCGCACAGAATTGCTGTCTTTGCTCGGCAAAGTCTATCTTTTGAAAGACAGTAGCTTTGAGATGTAAATCCCAAAACTTGTCTACATACTTGTTGATAGACTCATGAGAGAGAAGCTTCAAGCCGCGCCATTCGGTAAGAACTTTATCTTTAGTATCGCTTGGCAGAAATTGCTTCATGATGGAAACTCGTAGAGTTTTCCATGTCTTTGGGGCTTCTCCATTGCCACGAAGGCTAGCCCACCATTGACGAGCTGATTTTTGGAAGTGCATAGCTACATGACATAGCTTGGAGGACTCTGTGAAGCCCTCGTCCCCAAAGGCCGCGTCAAATTGCTGGATGAAGGCCAAGACTTTGTCGGTAGCACCAAAGGTGCCATCGTAGGTGAGAAAAGACATACTCTTTCCTCCCTCCTTGAACTTCTTTAGCTTTTGTGACCTTCGCCATGCAGGAAATGATTTGCGATGTCCTCCCCTCTTGTATTCTCTAGGAGAATAGCCATAACTTTCATCGGAAGAGGAGGAAGGTGAAGAAGAAGGAGAAGAGGGTGACCTCTTCCTAGCCCTTTTCTTCCTTTGTTTCCTCTCTTGCCTTTCAGAGTGATGAGGAGAAGGACTATGGGTTGCTCTTTTCCTCTTGGGAGGAGTAGGCTATTGTCTAGACCGCCTTCTTCGTGGAGCCACATCTTCAGAAGAGCTTAGACTTTCATTGCTTTCTTTCTCTTTGGATTCCTCCTCTCGAATGGGAGAGAGTCTTCTTTTGGGGGTCTCTTCAAGAGGCCTCCTAAGCTCTCTCTCCTCTTGGAGAGGAAGGGAAATTCCATAGGCACGAAGTTGTTGAGTAACTTCGGCTTGCAAGGTAGGGTTGCCCATAGCTTGTTGCAACCTAGTCACAAGATAATTCACAAACATGGGAGCATCATCATTAGCACCTTCATGTGCAAAATCAAAGCTATCAATGTTCATTCTACTCTCTTGATTATTGTCAGCCATGTTAACAAAATTTTATGTATGTACTTAGTGTATGCTTTGGCAATTCAAAACCTTAGTTGCCACTCCTCTTAGCCTTTGAAAATTGGCTCTTAAGTATCTACACCCACGGCTCAAAGTGGTTAATTATAGAGAGTAGAGGAGTAGGTCTAACATAGCAGAGTTGCCAAGGGCTAGCTCCTTTCGGACTTCTTATGGCTCAATAATGGTAAAGCCGTAGGCAAGTCTAAAAATACTCCATTATTAAGTCCAAAGCTCCCGAGGTGTGCACCATCCCCCACATAGTGGGCTTAACAAAACCGATATTAGATCCCAGTTCCACTTACCCTATTATAATTAACAACATCAACCATTTATAGGCTACTTAAGGACCTCTCTTCTTAAGCAAGAAAAGAGAAACCAAATGCTCTGATACCAATGTAATGGAATTAGCCTATTCAACTTGAGAATAGAGGAAATTAATGAGAATACTTTCGAGAAATAACTTTGTGAGCATAGCGGGTAGACATAATTGAAGATAGCAACATAATCATAGCAATTAGTTAACTTGGCATGAACAATACTTTTGCAAGAGAGAGAATTTAGAGAACATGACAACAGTTGAGGACCGGATTTATGTGGAGCCGGTCCCCCCTCTGATAGGCATTTGTATTATGATTTCTCCCATTAAGAGAGACTTGTTACAATACATTCTTTGTGTTCCTTGTGACCCAGGTGATGCAATGAAGATGGAAAGCTTCATGCATCACAATCATAGCATAACATGAACTTGAAGAAAGCTTTAATTGTCCCAAGCCTTAGTCCCAAGACCTCAAACACCTTCGAAGGTGGAGAGAGCTAGGAGGGAACGAGGGTAGGGAAGAGGAAGAAGAAACATTTCATAGGAGAAAGAACTAGTTCCTCACTTATCATACTCTTGTTGCTAGCATACATAATAGCATAGTAATGAAGAAGAAGGAGATGACAAGCTCAAGCATTGAAGCATGGCTCTTGGTTGGATTTGCACTCCATAGCCAAGAGTGTTGGTGTAGGCTCTCAACCTCTACTTGCTTGGAGAGGGAGCTCTTGCACTTTGCATAGCACACAATGAGAGTGATTGTGAGTGTGTGTGGGTGAGTATACCCCTCAAGCAAGCCCCTAGCTAGCTTGGGTCGACCCCCCCTTGTAGCTCATGCTTGAAGCTCATTGGACCCTCCCAGGCCTAGCCAATCATGAGCAGGAGGCATTACAAGCAGTAGGGGTAGCCTTGAGACAAGTGTCCCCCTTTCCTTTTTGAGAGAGAGGCTAGATAAATGCTAAAACAATTAGATAATTCATGTAATTTATCATTGGACCCCTTTGAAGCTTAGCCAATAGGCTTCAAGCAACACATGAAGGTAACATGGGTAGGGGCCTGACATGTGTCCTTGCTGCCTCTTCAAGTTGGGGCTTCCCTTGTGTGTGTGAGTGGGTGTTCTCTCTCTAGCCCCTAGGAAAAGGGCTCACCCCCCCTCTTGTAGGAATTCTTTTGACTTTAGGTGATCAAGCACCTTACTCATCAAGCATGACAAAGCACTTGAACTAGGGGGTGTTCCCACAAGCATCTCAGGCAAGCTTCTCAAGGCACCTCAAGTACCTTAATCATGCAGCAAGTCAAGCACCTCAAGCATGGAGCCAGTCAAGCACCTCAAGCATCTTAATCAAGCACCTCAAGCATGACAAACACCTCAAGCACGACAAGCACCTCAAGCAGGACAAGCACCTCGAGCTTGGGCCGGGTTCCCACCTCAAGCTCAGCCCTAGCTTACCTAAGGTCAAAGGACTTTTACACACATTTATTGGAGGTCTTCAATGAAGCTAACCCTAAGGTCTTATGCTCCATTGGTTAGCCTTGCTCTTTGATAGACCATCTCCCTTTTGGGCCCCTTTACCATTGGCCCCGTGTTGAGATAGATCTATAAGCACATATCTATATCTTAACACTTGTTCCCGTTTATTCTCCCACATTAAGTGATCAATTTAATATGAGAAAATCATTTGGGTTGGTTAGATATTAGATTTTATGACAATCCCCATATCCATCGGCTTTCTTGTGCCACACAATGGCCAAGTCGAGTTTGTGTCACATATGCTCAGACCTGTCTGATTGAGCCCCTTAATGGCAAGTCAATATGCTTTGCAACAATCAAAGTGGAGAGGCAATACATTGAGTTGCACAATTGATTAGAGAGGATCAATTTTAGGTTACTATCACACTCCCCCAACTATTCTTCAAAGATGAGGGTATCTGGCTTGACATCTCTTGTTCCCCCATTGAATCTTTGTCCCCCATCATTGCATCTTGCTCCATTGCTTGACCATTGGCCTCCCGAACCACATGGCTGAGAGCATGTATGCTATCAAGAACTAGGAAAACACATAGAAGTCAAGGCAAGTGCTTTTCAACTATTAGTCAGATTCCGTACTGATTCTTGCATTTTGAACCCCAGCCAAGACAATCACCAAGACAATCACAATAGCTAGATTGGTGGATGCTCACATAATACCACTGTGAAGGTGATGACATGCTAAGAATTTTTAAGAGCAAGGTGCTTTCCTGTACGGTTGGAAAAATATGACCTATGAGCAAGCACATGCACATGAATAAAAAAGCATGCAAAATCTGACCAGATGTTGAGCTCTCAATGGCACCTTCTTCAAGTCTTGCAGGTGAAGTGCTTCCGTAAGCATTGCAGTCCATTCATGCTCTACAAATCCTCCTATAATAAGGCCAAGGACATGCAACATAATATAGATATGCAAAGAATTACTCATAAAATGATACGATTGAGCCTATGAGCTGCTTTGCAAGAAAGTGAAGTACCTTGTGTGCGCATCTGGTGTAGCAACATTTGCACTTCTTTTGGATCATGAAGAACACATAGATCACATGATCAAGTGCAGATACACGTTCCATGTGAAGGCGTTCCTTTGACTCTGACATTTTTGCAACATGCTAGCAAGTGCCTATATCAAACATGTCCTTTGTGCAACATGCAACTACAAATGGATGCATTGGCAAGTGATAAAGGTCTACACAAGAGCCATGTATATGTCCCTCATGAGTACTTTGGACTTTGATAATCACCTTATCAAGGTCTTCAAAGTGTTGGACCATCACCTTGAATCCACATTTGTGCCTTTGGATTTTCGTTCTTGTTGCTTGTCTGCTCCTTTTCATTGAATGCTACCCCATTGATGACACTTGTATTCTTACACCCACTTGGTTAATCCCTGCTTCTTTGTTGATCTGACCAAGACACGCTTTGTCTAATACTTTATCATGATGTTCATCAATTGTTGCTCCACTTGAGATAGGGTTGTCTCAATTGATGTGCTTGAAGTAGTAGTAGACCGGGAGGCCAGGAGGAGACATCGTGGGAAATAGGCTTCTCTTCCAACATACAACCACATGCAATAACCGAATCTATTATGTAGTCATGAAATATCCCATGTTTTCTCATGTCAATGCACCATTCTATCTTGATTGCGTTAATGGTGGCAACCCCTCCCAAATGTTCTTCATGCCTTGAGTACAATGGGCTACACATATTATGCGCGCCAAAATCTTCTATGTATGTAATTTTCAAGATTGATGATTTCAACTGCAATTAGAGTTGTTGTGAGCTTACAATTGGACAGAGGGAGAGATCATCACTTATTCTATTCCACCTCTTTAGACTTATCGAACCTCTCACATCATGTGCTTTCATAATTGAAAGTTGAAGTGCGCGAGCAAGAGCATGTGTGAGTGTGTGTAGCAATGGAGAAGAGAGGAGAAGAGGAAACCTTGTGTTTGCAGGGGCTAAAACTCACTCTCTACATGTGAGCCCCCTTATTCTATTATGTACATAATGAATAAGTATAGTGGGCGGGCACCTAGTCTAACCAGCCACATGGGGCTTTACCCCAACAACCTCCCACGTAAAGGCCAATGTGGCCGTGAGAGAGAAAAGAAAACCGTACAAAACCTGTACAAGGCCATCACAAGTATGACCTCAGCCAACGCCCACTAGCTCACTAAATCTGTGTGCATCCAGCTCTAATCGTAGAGAAAGTATAGAGCGATTGACACCATACTTTTCACCAAAGCCGCACACATCCTGCAGGTATCTCACCATACACTGCAAAATACCCCTATGCTCAAGGCCAACGTCAATCATTGCACGACTAATTGCTCCCACTGCAAATGCAATCTCGGGTCTTGAGATCTGTATCTCGTACATGAGACTCCCGAATGCTGATGCAATCCTAGCAATATCTACCAATCTGACCATCTCAGTCAAATCTAGCTCAGAACTCCACTCATGGAAATCACCCTGACACCCGAACTCTGATCCTTGGAATCCATCCTCGTGTCCATTGCATGTCACATGCACACCAAGAGCATCTGTCTGTCCTGAACCCTATGTGGTAAGAGCAATGCTTAGCTCTAACTCACATACATCAGCCTCTGGCCTAAGCATATCCATGAATGACTGAATCAAAACTGAATCCTCATCACTCCAGCCATCCATATCTGTCATCATATCCATGAATGACATGCCCTGCTGCACAAATGTCTACACAACTGGCTCAACATGCTCACAAACTGGAGCATCCTGCAACCTATCCGCAAAGGAGACATGCCTCATCTCTCTGCATGACTGCGTACTCACGAAGAGTGTGCCGTCTCGTATGTGATGTACTCGCATCGCATGGATCGTGCCAACACTAGCACCTCTCGCTATGACTAGCTATCCACGATGCAATCTGAAACTGTGCTCATCCAGCACTACCTGGCATCCGCTGTCTCATAACTAACTCACAAAGATCAAGTTCTGCGTCAAACCTGGCACATGGCGTACATCTCGCAACACATATGATGCACCACTTGGAAACAATAGTCTGACATCTCCTGCACCAACTATGCCATGCACTGAACCATCAGCTAGACACACATGTCCAAGCATACCACTAGCATATGTGCTAAACCACTCACAACTTGGCATGACATGAAATCTAGCATTCACATCTAGTATCCAATGCGAAGGTAATGTGTCATAAAAAACCGACATAAGAAAGTCAAGAGTAAATATGGAAGCAAAGTTGACATCTCCGTCATGCATAGCCACATACGCTACATTTGCTCCCACATCATCCAAAGTGATAGCATCCCTCTTGTGTTGTCTCCTGCGCTGTCTCATCCACCGAAAACAACACCTATGTACATGCATATGACCACAATGCCAACACACAACATCTCTATGTTTGTAATACCGTCCTTTGACTGTAGGCATCTCTCTAGACTCATTTGTGCCAAACACATTGCACAATCTTTGCTATAACTCTCTAGCTGTACATGCATCTAAACCAATGCGATAGACAGACTCACCAAGGTGTAACATGATTATCGAACGTGCAAGCTCATCCAAGTCGTCCCACTCATCGTCAGTCATCATAGACTCTGGCCTAGCATCCATGCCCTGTAGTGGCAACACTTGGCCCAACTGAGTCAATGCATCATGCATACCTCTTTCCAATGCTCAAAGTTCGAACCATCAAATTTTGTACGGAAAAGCACAAACCCTGACAATGATGTACATGCCACATCCATGGCAATAACCTCTAACAAGACCAAGCACAAATGGATCAACTGACAATAGCCAAAGCCTGGCTAACTCATGCACCAAGTACTGTCAAAATACAACATAGGCTGACATAAGATGTCTAAGAGAAGTGTCAACAAATATGGCGATCAATGTAACAAACAAGTGAGAAAAATCGCTCAAATGATGCCAAAACACACGCTCTAATCCAAGAGCACTATGTGGTAATCGATGAAACTATCATCAACAATCTCCCTCTTGAAGAGATTACCACATATATGTCAAATGACATAATCCGGTGAGCAAACGTCTCACAATGCAATGCCAAAACACTATGGTAAAACCACTGAGTGCCAAATGCAATCAAAACACGATTGAAAACATGCGCATAAATAAATAAACTCGCAAGAAAAATCCGACAGAGTTTTGATAGTATTTGGCTATCTAACCATAATAACCATACATGCCATAAACATGCTCAAAACCATGAGCAAAATCCGCACTCAAGCATACATGAGCTGCCCCAAAGTCTCAACTCCCTAAACTTGGAAAACAATCCTAATCCAAAACACAAAGTGCATCAACCGCACTCTACAAGCGAGGCATATACTAGCATAAACGTGGATGAAAACCAACCAAAATGTGGTACAGATTGATGCTCAAAACGACTGAAAATCAGCCCACATATGCCATTGCAAGGCGAAGAATACCATCCGCCGAAAAGCGCACATCATGTGCATCCACATGGCAATATAAACGACCATCAAGCATGTAACAAATGTGTATCAAAGAGCATCCAAATCAGCTGAAAATTCAGCTCACAATCATGCTAAATATGCTTGCAAAACTCTCTGCAAATCCGTACACCACACTTTTCGAAATCTGCTCAATCGCATAAGTCAATGCACATAACCTATGATGAATCCACTCTCGAACCTGAGAGTTCACAAGAAAATGCATACATCACAAAGTGTTCTCAATGTATGCGCATAAATGTGTTGAAAATATCAACCCACACTCTCTTCACTGAGAGCAAAACATCAATGTGCAAAACAAGAGAATGACAAAGCTCAATCCGAGCTCTCCGAATGTAGCAAATCACCACAATACGCATACATAATCTTGAACTTTTTGAATACCCTGCAGCCTATCATCCCATATCTTCCAAACCGTTCAGAATTTGCAAAAACTTCCTTCCGCAAAGTTGTAGACCACACGAAAGCGGTTGGGGAATCGAGGGAATGGACCTGAAATGTGTTGTTCTTACAGGTCGAAACAGATTTGTAAAATGTGCCCCTGTGTACCCTAGACGTGCAGGCAGTCTTAGTGACGTATCTCAAAATTGGTGAATATTTTGAGAAAACTTTCTTTTGCAAAGTTGAAGAGGATGAAAAACTGGTCAAGGGGCCACGAGACTCAGCTTGAATGGAGACGTTTTGGTAGGCCAAAACAGATATGCAAAAACGTGCTGTAGTTTTTGCTACTTCTCTGCCTGCCTCCCCTTTGAGCTCCAATGGTGCTCCCAATCCCTGAGCTCTGATACCAGTTGAAGTGCGCGAGCGAGAGCGTGTGTGAGTGTGTGCATCAATGGAGAAGAGGAGACCTTGTGTTTGCAGGGGCTAAAACTCACTCTCTACATGTGAGCCCCCTTATTCTATTATGTACATAATGCTTAAGTATAGTGGGCGGGCACCTAGCCTGACCAGCCACATGGGGCTTTACCCCAACAAAAGCGACATTGTGTCATAATAATAAATATCTAATTCTCCTAAATGATTTTCTCATGTTAAACTGATCATTTAATATGGGGAAGTGCCAGGGGAGAAAAAGCTAGAATATTGGTTAAGCTAGCAGACCGACCACAGTAGGGATCCAAAGGAGGGAAAATAGGGATCCAAAGGGGGGGCCATCTGCAAAAGATCAATGTGCAACAATGGACTTCCAAAATGCTAAGGTTCCAAAATTCAAAGGTTGTGTCCAAAGGTCAACCTTAAGGGAATTGGATGCTTTGTGTGTGTACCAAAAAAGTCTTTGCAATCCCTACTTGGGAGAGGGCGAGCCTTGCATGTAGGGGATGAGAGAGAAAGCCACACACACACACACACACACACACACAAGCTCCCTTTACACAAAGGGAATGAGGGACACATGTCAGCTCCCTAGGACAGATGCCCACAAGGTGTACCCAATTCCTATTGGATGGCCTTGGAGGTGGACCAATGAGAATTAGGCTAGAGTAAATCTAGTTTAATTAATTTAAAAACACTTAATAAAAGAACCAATGAGAATTAAGTCTCCTAGATGACTATTGGACAGTCTCCCAAGGGGTCCAATGAGCATTCAGCAGCCCAATGTCTTCCCTGATTCCTATTGGACAGGAGGCAAAGGGGTCCAATGAGAGTTTAGTTGAATTATTAAAATACCTAAAGCTCTCACAAAAGGGGAAAGGGGGACACATGTCAGAAGGCTATCACTTATGCTGCTTAATAGTCATTGGCTTGACCTAGGGAGGTCCAATGAGGGTAGAGTAAGAGCAAATAGCAAGAGGGCTCGCCCAAGAGAGAGAGGGGGCTGATTTTTGCAAGGCATTATCACACACACACTCACACACAACCTCATGTGTGAAGAAAAGAAGACTATCTCTTCCCAAGCTTTAATGGAGAGCTCATCACCTACTCCAAGTTGGTGAGATAGAAGCCTACATCGACACACTCTTGGCATAGGGATGCAAATCCAACCAAGAGCCAAGCTTCAATGCATGCTCATCTCCTCTACCAAGCTAATTACTAAGCTAAGCTAAGCTAATATGAGTGATTATGTGAGGAGATGTACATCTTTCTCGTAAGATACTCCTTCTTCCTCTCAATCTACTCTCATACCCTGCTAGCTCTCACCATCTTTGAAGGTGTGTGAGGTCTTGGGTCTGAGAACGGGGATAATTAATGTTGTGTTTGCTAAGTGTTTTGCTTAGTGCATGAAGCTTTCATCTTCATTGCACTAGCTATTCTTGAAGGAACACAAAGAATTGTATTGTACAATGTCTCTCTTGATGGGAGAAACCATAATACAAAGCCTTTTGGAGGGGGGATCGGCTCCATGCAAATCCGGTCCTCAACTGTTGTCAATAGCTTAATTTCTCTCTCTTTTGAAAGTATTGTTCATGCTATCTAACTAGGTGTTATGCTTTTTGTTGCTCTCTCCACCCAAGCACTCTTGTAATTCTCATTAGGAATCTATTCTAATGAAATGCCCACTATGTTCATGCTAATTTCCGCTACACACAAGTTTTTAGGCCATTAAATGTTACACATTGTGACTGTCCCAGCCAAATCCTTCACCCATTAAGGAGTACATCTTCTCATCAAATGAGAAGAATGTCTTTGATATGTATTGTAATACATCTAAGGAATCCCTCAAGTCCTCAACATCAGGCAATGGATCCATATAAACATCCATCTTAGCCTCAAGATTATGGTCTTCCAAAAAGCCATATTGATTCAGATCATCATCGCTTGATTCACCCTCAATAGTTGTGGAAAAACCAAGAAATTCATTAAGTGGAAGATTGGCTGCATTGTTGGCTTGATGCACCTGCAAAAACATAACAATACAAGCTTGTCAATTTTAACCCCTTGCATGAAGACCAACTTGCTGATATTAAACACACGCACATTAGGGAGACTTTGGTAGACAAAGAGATCGGCAAAATAGTGGAGGAGCTTGCTTTTGATGCTTGGTGCAACACACAAACATGGGAGAGACATTTGTAGACAAAAGGATAAAAAGAGAAGAGCTATTCAAAAGTTAAAAAGGTGGTGGACATGCCTACCGGACTCCATTGTGTGTAGCCTCATCAAAGAGACTTGTTAAGTTCTTAGGCTATCCTTTCTCAGACTCCATGGCATCAAGATGGCACCCCCTCCCATCAACACATTCCCTTGCCTTATTGAGGAGCATCAACAACTTTACTAGGTGGCTAGCTATTTCTGGCTATCCTCATTTTGAGATAGCGTACTCTGCATCCAGCCCCATATTTTGATGACAAACTGATCACTGAAAATGGGTGATCTGTCTAAATGCATCAACAAGCAGAGAGGTTTTGCACTCCAAGCATTAGTCACTACTCGTGTAAAGGATAGCCCCGCAGGTGCGCGTGCATTTTCTACAAACTTCAGCCATTCAAAAATGCATGGTTGCCTCACCAAATCAAATCAAATTGCCTCTCCACCTCAGCCAAGATTCGGCCTAGTCAATCATCCCACCTCAGAAACCCGTGCCACATTAGATGTCCAAGTTTCCTAATCCTACTTTTTGTGATGATGTGGAGTTTTCCTCTCCTTTCGCGCCCCGCTTCTTTGCCCTTGATCCCACCACTATCTCAGGACTAAAGGACACGAGGTCTTGAGAGAAGGTCAAGCACTACTACTTTTTTTTTGAATTCTCAAAGCAATCAAGAGAAACATCAAAACAATCAAGGCAAACTAGTTGAAATTATAACTTGGCACTATATTGATGAATGGCCTCTTGTAAGCTATGATGCGGGAAGCGCAGGAAAAAAAAGATTTGATTATTATCCAATTCAAGAAAAGGCAGTTACGGACGCGAGTTCAAGTCTGAGCAGGGTCAAATTTAGTCTTCTTGCAGTCTCCGACAAAAAAAGGTAGCCGCAAGAAGCATGTGTATCAGTGCATCATGCATGTCCAATGACACTAGTCTCTTGTGGGGCGGGCGGGGATTTGTCTGCATTCGGCCGCGCAAGCGAAACCTCCGACTTCCATCGTCATCATCATCATCATCATCATCATCATCATCGGTTCTCCACCTGCCCTTATCCCCCGCATGACCTTACTTGGTGATACCCAGGTCTCTCTCTCTCTCTCTCTCTCTCTCTCTCTCTCTCTCTCTCTCTCTCTCTCTGTGTGTGTGTGTGTGTGTGTGTGTCTTGTAACGCTCCGCCTAGCCGCAAGGAATTTTGTGGATGCAGCAAAATACTTATTAGTGAGTACATGAATTTGTACTTGCCTGAAGCAGCGCACGGTTTCTCGGGAGAGAGAGAGAGAGAGAGAGAGAGAGAGAGAGAGAGAGAGAGAGACGGCCTCCATTTTCTGGCGGTGTTGCCAGCTGGCTGGCCGGCTGCGTGTTGAATACATGATCGTTTCAGCACACTCCTGAGATCGCACACCACATTTGATATACGAGCTTCTCCTGCGGCATTTTTCAGAGCTTTGCCTGTTGGAACAAGCTCGCACACTTGCTTTGGCAAAGAATGAAACCAGATTAGTTTGTCTACAAACTGATCGTTTCGGCTGAGTTTGTGTCAATGATGTTTAACTCCTATGCATTGCAGTTCATATTGGCTTGAGTATGCTGATTAGAAGCGTTAACATGAGAGGAAAATTCCTTGGTTGACTGACATCAGAAATCCGGAACTATAGCACATGAAGACCACCAGATTATAGGAGGTGAGGGGTTGTTTAAAAGTTATCTATAAAGATAGGTTGGCTATGGATGATCTCTTTAGGTGCTTGTTTCATCATGAATTACTGTGTCCCTGTTGCTGGCCCAGAAAATGGGTTGTGGTACTTTTGTCCAGGTTGAACTTACACTCATGAGCTTCTTTGCGACGGCTGGAGATGTTTAGTGCTCTATCCCTTCCAGACAAAAGCAGTGCTTAATCGTTTAGAGGACCAGCCAGTTGCTACATCAGCCCACAGCATACTTCCTTTTTGTATGGCTCCCTGGGGACAGGTTTAGTTGAGCATCCCCATGGTCCCTCTGTATACAGCCCTTTTCTTGTTGCCAAAAAAGAAAGAAAGCTTTTGCAATGCCCTGCATGTGCAGCTGTAAAGCGCTTTGAAGTCTTGTGCTGAGCACATAAGCAGAGTCGGTGGCTGTGCAGTCACCCACACACACTCTACAGGGGTGTCGGCTGATGTGGCCACTCCTTTTTGGGTGACGGCTGCTGCTCCAGCGGCCAGAAAAATCAAGCCTGTGATTTCGCAGCCAGCCAGCCAGCAGGGTTTCGTCCACTTGATCAACACAAAGATGCCGACTGTGTTTATGTGCTCGCCTTCTTGGGTGGCCGGAGGTAAATTTGTGAGCGGCTGTGATTATGTGCTCAAGCTTGCACGTTGAATGCCTGCTAAGCCGAATTTCTTGAGCGGGTCTCTTTGTGAAAGAGACCTTTACTTGGCTCCTTCAGGGGCAATGGGGAATTGGTTTTTGTGAAACGGTGGGGGGGAGTCCGGGTGACAACGGGGGCACACTTCCCTTTTTTGTGGTTTTGTGAGTCGTGAGGGGAGTGGAGTCGTTACTCGCCACCCAATGGCTCCTTCTCCACTCATTCCGTAGGTTTACTTGATACCTTGCACCTTCTGTAGAATGCGCATGCGTTTTGAGAGAGAGAGAGAGAGAGAGAGAGAGAGAGAGAGAGAGAGAGAGAGAGAGAGAGAGAGAGAGAGAGAGAGAGAGAGAGAGAGAGAGAGAGAGAGGCCGGGTGGGGTGGGGGGGGAACAGGTGGAGTGAGTGATTTCTTGTTGCCCTTGTTCTTGGGGTTGTGTGGATGGCCTGGTCTGCACTCTGCAAATGTTGTGGACTGGACCCTCATAACCGTGCCAACTCTGCCAGGGATGGATGGCCCTATTTGTATCTGCAACTCTTCTCAGTGCTGGATGTTGTCGTTCTCTCTCTTTTGTTAGAGATTCTGCTTCTCTTTTGGATAATTTTGTGCTTCGATGCTGGTTTGAAGGTTTAGTACAGAGTGTTGTGGTTTGCTATGTCTGATTGTGATGTTGGGTAGTTGTTAGGCGTTGATCTCGCCATGCTTCTTGTTCAATGGCACCAGCCCATCCTTGGTAATCTGTGTGTGGCTATGCAGTGTCTGCCAATTGGTGGGGGACCATATTTTCTTGTGATATTTGTAGGTTCTTTCCTGTTGACATATTGTAATTTTCCTTGAGGTGCTGACTTGGTAATATGCCAGGCATTTATTACCCTCTCTTTAGGAGAGGTCTTCCCAGCTACGAATGACGCCAATTATGTATGCCAAATGGGGTGTAAAAACATGGAGTTATTTCTTCAGGTCAAGACTGTTGAGGGTTGGTTTCTATTTCTTGTGAAGACTGATGAGGGTTGATTTCTATTGAAACGTAACCTTGTGCACTTAACATTTGGGCCTTGATAGGCATCGATTGAAACATTACGTACAACTCCTATCAAGATAGAGTTTTAGGCATATATAAGTGTGATCTCTTGTGATAATTATCTGTAATCCAATAAGACGCTGAGCTCTTTATCTAGCATTTTTAAAAAGAAATCACCTAAGCTCCATCGTGAGTGTCCATGGATAGTAGTCCTATTGTACAGGCTTTATGCTTGTCTCAGCGTGTGGCCCTGCTGTACTTGAACAGTTCTTATCTCCCGGGCTTTCCTTCCGTGGAGCATCCAAAAGTTTTTTTGAGTACGTTTAGCAACCCACTCATTTTCCCCCCATCATGTTACAGGTTTGTAAGACTGCGAAAAACTGAAAATCAGCATGGAGATGGGTCTTGAGAAAGGCACGCACAATGTTGAAATCTGGAAAGACATGTCGGCTCTTTGGAAGGACTTAATGGGAAACCGATACTTGCTACTGTTGACATTCGCAGCTGGGCTTGGCGGCCTTCTTTTTGGTTATGATACTGGTATCGTCTCCTTACATAAAAGAGCAGGATTACAATCTTTTTCCAGGGTGCTGATGTACCTAATTACTACATGCCTGCAGGAGTTATATCAGGAGCATTGCTTTATATTCGTGATGACTTCAAATCGGTTGATAAGAGCAAGTTTCTTCAGGTTGGATTATTGCAACTGCCCTGTTTGTTTGCCGTAGTTATCTGGAATTTATAACCAACGTTAAATTATATAACAGGAGACTATCGTCAGCATGGCGATTGCAGGTGCCATTTTTGGGGCTGGGGTTGGAGGCTGGATAAACGATAAGTTTGGGAGAAAACCAGCACTTTTAGCAGCAGATGTATTATTTCTTATTGGAGCAGTGTTGATGGCCATAGCACCGCATCCATCTGTTCTTATTGTTGGCCGAGTATTTGTAGGGCTTGGAGTAGGAGCGGCCTCCATGACCGCACCTCTTTACATTGCGGAAGCATCACCTGCCAGATACCGTGGGGCTTTGGTCACTGCAAATGTGCTATTTATAACTAGTGGACAGTTCTTTTCTTATGCCATTAACCTGGGGTTTACAAAGGTTAGAAGCATTCTCTGATTTTGTGTAAAAAGATGAATTTTGTTTCAGCGTTTCTGTCGTCTATTTGATTGATTAAATAATCAAATCAACAGATATAAGAGCATCTCTTGTTGAGTATTTTGTGCAAGTATTTCAGTTCTTTTATAGGTTGTAAGTTCAGATGTTTCTGGCCTTTTGGAGGCATATATTTAGCATTTGTTGAGGACCATTTGCACTGGTGATTTCAGGCTCCAGGCACTTGGAGATGGATGCTGGGAATAGCCGGCCTGCCAGCTGCTGTTCAATTTGTTCTCATGATCTTTTTGCCGGAGTCTCCTCGCTGGCTGTATCGCCATGTACGCTTCGTTCTACCTTGCATGTTATAACCAATGAGAATGATGTTAGTAGGGTGGTTGCGGTAATTAGAAAACATTATAGTTATATTGTCTTGTGCTTGACTACCATCAGGTACAACTTGGACTCCACTTCTTCGGTGAATTTGGGCTTGTCCTGGATTCATCTAGGAAAATGAAGATGATGTTTTATATCATTTCTATGACCCTTTGTTATGCAGGAGAAGGTGGAAGAAGCACGCCAAATTCTTAGGAAAATCTATTCCGAGCATGAGGTGCAAAAGGAAATTGAGGAGCTGAAACATTCCATTGAAGAAGAAATCAGAGAAAACGGATCGGTGAAAGTGACCTACATGGACCTTTTTCAAAGAAAAGACATCCGGTTCGCTCTAATAGCTGGTGTCGGCCTGCAGGTAATCTCAAGGTGTTTGATCTGTGATCAATATGTTCTCCACAAAATTCATAACCTTTTTCTTGTTGGAAATGGCAGGTGTTTCAACAATTTGTAGGTATAAACACTGTGATGTATTACAGTCCATCCATTGTTCAAATGGCTGGCTATGCATCCAATAGGGTTGCTTTATTGCTGTCCCTGGTCGTGGCTGGCGCGAATGCATTGGGAACGATTGCTGGTATGTACCTTATTGAGCGTGCAGGAAGGCGTCCCCTAGTGATAAGCAGTCTGGGTGGTGTCGTGATCGCTCTTGCGGTTCTTACTGGGGCATTTCATGCGACATCAAATGATGCGCCTTCTATCAGCAGAAGTCTCTCTCTTCAAAATTCTAGCTACATATGCCCTGATTATGTTACAACTAATTTTTCAACTGCATGGGATTGCGGGGACTGTCTAAAGTCTCAATGTGGGTTTTGCGCCGCTCAAATGGATCAGGTATGCCTTGAGAATGTAATTGTATCTCTTATTACGAGTAATAAGATAAGAGAGGCTGAAACACACACAAAAAACAAAAGCAAGGCACACAACAAAATGATAAAGAAGAAAAACAAATCATCGTTTTTGTGTAAATGAAAAGTAGATGAAAACAAATCATCATTTACTCGAAAATGCTTAGGAAAGTAAGTTAGAGAAGCTTACTTGATTTAGCAATGTGCATGTATTTCAATGGGCTGTCGTATAACTTACAGATTTGCCTGGACTTCAATTTTTTTGATGCAGAATTTGCCCGGGGCTTGCCTCTTCTCAAACAAGACAATTGGTGATTTCTGTAGAGAAGAGTCTAGAGCCTGGTTTACGCAAGGTTGTCCGAGTCATTACGGTTGGCTTGCCTTGATTGGGCTTGCCCTCTATATTGTATGTTTTTCTCCAGGTATGGGGCCTGTCCCATGGGCCGTCAACTCGGAGATTTATCCTTTGAGGTTTAGGGGCATGTGTGGCGGAATAGCCGCAACAGCGAATTGGATTTCCAATTTCATAGTATCCTTGACTTTCCTGTCTCTCACAAGTGCATTGGGTACCTCGATGACCTTTCTTCTTTTTGGTGTGATCACAGTGCTTGCTCTCGTCTTCGTTTATTTCTTTGTACCTGAAACCAGAGGTCTTTCTTTTGAAGAGGTTGAAAATATGTGGAAAAGGAGGGCAGGAATTGAAGTCCCTACTAAAGGTCTCCCCTCTGATTTGTAGAGGATATGGAAAGGGCTTCTCTCTTTAGGAAAGGCTTGCACCTTTGCAAATTGGGGGAGATTCTAGGTGGGTAGCTAGCTGGTAGATGTTATTAATGTGCTTGTAGGACATAGGTTAAAGCCAAAATCTTCACGAGATCGACAGCGGGCTTTTCCTTCCGTTGAGGACATTCTGCCTTCCAACTGAGGTGTTCTAGTCAGGGCAATCCCTCATTTGTAATATAATCACATTCAAACAAAAATATAATCATTGGCAAATTGTTTCACTTAATCAGATATGGCAAGTTTATTATTAAATTGTCGAGGTGATATGTTTGGTGTGCATCACTCGCATCGGATGAATGAGAAAAGCCTAGAAGTGTAAGTTCAAAATTGTCCCTTGCCTTGGATTAAGATTCAAAGATTCAGCATATCTTCTTCACCACTGAATAACAACGCTCAAAGTTGATGGGCATAGTGAAATGACTCTGAACATAAGCTGACTTTCAAAAAGTACAAATCTTGTGTACTTCAAGGGAACATGTTTTTGAAGGCAATTATCTTTCAAGTGCACCTTTACCACATTGAAGCTTCTTGTGTCGATTTCTAATATCGATAATGTATCCATATAACGAAACCCTTCATATAATGATATAAGAACATATTAACTTGATTATGCTGGGAATTTGATTAGGAACAATCGTGAAAAGAACACTTAAGAGCTAGGGTGCTTTTGAAAAGAGATTGGTGGCTGCTTGTATGACATTTCAATCTCTCCGTAAGGCCTTAGTAAAGTACGGAACTCTTCGGAGCATTGTAAATTGGTGGATAAAGCTTGTTGATTTGTCAATTAGTGTTGCATGACAAATGAATGATGGTGAAGTTTTTTCTCTTCCTATTTCTTGAAGAGAAGCATTATCTCAGCATTGTCTTTCGTATATGTAGGTCACATTTATTGTCCCATTTCTATACAAAGGGGCATTGGGTAGGACACACACACACACACACACACACACACACACACACACACAAACACACGAAAGTCTAATCCTGACTTCTCAGCTTGTTATAAATTGATGCTTCTAGTTATTACTTGCATATCTTATTGCTACACGGGGAGGCATATGGGAAAGAGAACAAAAATTCTCTACTATTGGAGAGGGCACATGTACTTCCTTTTCATATAAGCATGTTAGCTTGCTCTTGACTTGATTTAATTGCATTGCCATTTTGGTGTTTCAAATTCAAGATATGTACCTTGCCAAAAAAAAGCCACAAAAAATGCCATTCCCATGGCATCATAAACTTGGCAGACACCTTTGCTCGTCTCATGATGTCTACTTATAGTTGTAATTAATGATTATACAATCTCATGATGTCTACTTATAATTGAATTTTTGCTTTTGGTTTTCACTTGTCATGATTCAGAGAATGTTGTGAGCGAAAACTTTTATGACAGCTTGTTTTTTCTAACATTTTCATTATGCGTCGGCAATACAACACAAAATTGCTCTTATGCTTTCAATAATCTGCTTTGCTCTTCCCATCATTTAGATTTTTCTAAGAAAAACATCAAGCATTCTCTCATGTTTATGCTGCCAATGGAAACCTACAACAAATACTAAATCACACTTCTTCAATGAGTGCTAGCTCATGTTCATCATTCCCAATTTGTTACCATATTGTGGTAGTGATGTCTATGAACACACTTGAGTTAGTGGGGTGATTTTTTTTCTCTCTGGCTAGGTCTTTTTCTCCCGGCTTGTGTATGCACGCTTCACTCTAGGGCAAGTCTTATCTTTTGTACGAGCATAGTGAATAATGCTTTTTGTAGTGTTCTCTTGAGCTCTTTCTTCTTCTTCTCAATCTTTGTGTGAATTTTTACAGCCAAATTTCCAAAACAAATCAAGGAGGAAAGAGGTCCTAGATACAAGGAGCAAGGCTTGGTTTATATAAAAAGTTGGTTGGGTTACAGTATGCATGTCCATGTCTCTCTTCATGTAGAAAGATGTCCCTTTACATGATGGTGGTATTAGAGTTGGTGAAGATTTCTTTGCATGCGTGTGCCATTGTAAATTTCAAGTGACTTCTATGCAAAATTGATTGGAGAGGCAATCGAGGTATTTTGAGAGCATCCTCACTAGGTGGCCAAGTTTTTTTTGGGCATGGTCTTTGTCCTATGTACCAACTTATGATGTGCATCCTCTCTTGTCCATTCAGAGCATGTGTGGTGCCTAGTCATGTGATTATCATGTCGGCATGTTGAGGCTAAATGGTTTCAAATTATGGACACTATATGCCAAATTACTTTCCTAGCTTCATGGATTGATCCCCGTAGGACTCCACTAGCTTGAGAGAGAGAGAGAGAGAGAGAGAGAGAGAGAGAGAGAGAGAGAGAGAGAGAGAGATGTTGTATGTGAACTCCTCCTTAGTTGGGTAAGTATTTGGTTTCACTATGGGAGTTGTTCTTTAGACTAGATAAAACTCTGGCTCTTTTAAAGAATCTGGCAGAGAGAGAGAGAGAGAGAGAGAGAGAGAGAGAGAGAGATGTTGTATGTGAACTCCTCCTTAGTTGGGTAAGTCTTTGGTTTCACTATGGGAGTTGTTCTTTAGACTGGATAAAACTCTGGCTCTTTTAAAGAATCTGGCAGAGAGAGAGAGAGAGAGAGAGAGAGAGAGAGAGAGAGAGAGAGAGAGAGAGAGAGAGAGAGAGAGATGTTGTATGTGAACTCCTCCTTAGTTGGGTAAGTTTTTGGTTTCACTATGGGAGTTGTTCTTTAGACTGGATAAAACTCTGGCTCTTTTAAAGAATCTGGCAGTCGGCGCTACTTTGCTCATACTAATCCTTGATTACGAACTAGATAGGTGTATAAAGCCTATTGAAGATAAGAAAATCATTACAATGTATGCATAAATAAGCATATATGGAGATGGTATACTAGTTTATGCTGTTGTAACGAGGTAGACATTGAATCTGGAAAGTTTTCAAGTGTTGAGGGCCCTCTCTTTGCACAATGGGAAAAAAGGGAGTAAAGAAGTTCAATAGAGAAGGATTACACGTGGTAGACAAAGTTAAGGGGGCATTTGATGGAGAAGGGATTGTGGTCCACTCCCAAACCACCTTTACCCAATGAACCATCCATAAGTGAAGGAAATTGACAATTCTTGAAGGGGAGGATATTTCTAGTGTGGTCATTAGACTAATAAGTATCATTACTCAACTCACATACATCATATTTGAGGTTCCCAAGGATGATAAAGTTGTAGTTCTCTTGAGTGCTTTGACTTCATCATTTGATCACATAGTGATAGTTTTGGAAGAGAAGGAACCTACACCAACTTTTCACATAGTGTCAATTCACTGCACAAGGAAGAGAGAAAACTATTGAAGAAATGAAGCTCAAATGGAGGAGCTTTAGTTGCATCTTCATCAACATCAATTGTATCTTCATTTAATTCATTCAATAAAAAGAAATGTTATGAACATGGAAAGCTTTGATATTTCTCCAAGGATTTCTGTAAAAATAGATCTTGTATGTATTGAAGAAGTCATCCATCAATCAAGTGTCCAACCAAAGGTAGCAGTAGCAGCTGGTTCTAAAGAAGAAGAAGAAGAAGACAAGGAGCAAGAAGGGAGAAATCTCCATGTTTACACTACATAGAGTGATTATAGTGACTATGATGTATTGTAGAAGATGTAGGTGTTCTTCGACCTTATCATTGAGTCTTTTTTGGGATAGGTAGGATAGCTTGATCCTAAGTGATTGAGGAGGGTTCTTAGGTTTTTGTGATACCATGATTCATTGAGATGATTTGTATCCCGTATGGCATGGTTTGTGTGACTTTGTTTGTGTATGTGGCATAGACTATGCAGCATTGTGTTCTTTATATAGTTTTCCATTTATCTGAATCCCAAGATTTTTTTGGTCATGGTATTTGACCTATGTACCAAGTTATGGTGTGTATTCTCTCTTATCCAATTAGAGCCTAAGTGACACATAGTCATGTAACTTCCATGTGAACATGTTGAGGTGTAGATGGTTCCAAAGCATGTGTACTATTAAGATGCAAAATGAACTCACTAGATTTATGGGTTGACTCCCCTTTGTAGGGGTAGATGTTGGTATACTTTGGAGATTTATGATCTTTTACTACACTGTTACACTACCTATCAGATGCAATTAAGACGTATAATGACCTCACTAGCTTTATGGGTTGACTCCCCTTTGTAGGGGTAGATGTTGGGTGGTACTTTGGTGGAAAATTATGCTCTTGCACTACACCCTTATAATACCTATTAGATGCTCTTGCATGAAATCCTTATCAGTTCATTTCAATAATCAATCTTAGTTTCATTTTGGTTATCTCTTGTGCATTAAGCCATTACATATTTCATTAATCACTTTGAGTTCTACACTAATTAGGACTCCCTAGAACAAAATGTTCTACCTCCTTTCAAATCCATTTGTACCCTCAAAATCTCATTATGAGTGGTGCATAGTAAGATACTCTATAGAGGCCTTTGGATTCATAAGGTGCAATTTTCTTCACTTCTATTGCTACAAGTAAACACTCCTCAAACAATTTCTTTCTGGCATGCAAGGCATGAAACACTCATTCATCAATTTTTGATTTCTTTTGTTGCTAGCATCATTTTGAGATTGATATTTTATGCTATAATTGGTTTTCATTTGAGACATTAAAAAAAAAAATGCCGAGTTTTTTGTGTCAAGATATTTCAAATGCCGCATATGCATTTATATTGATAGTGACTATGTTTTTGCTTGAAATATTTCTCTCTTCATGCATGCAAGGCATGCCTATGAATTTACCTAAAATGTTTTTGTATTTTTGTTGGAAAGTTTTTCTCTTATTATATGTAAAGCAAATCAGTAACATCAATTTTTGTTTTGATATTTTGGTGCTACTTTGATAACACTAAGTGCAAGGCATGCTAGAATTTTATTTCTCATTCACTCTCTACCATTTCATGCTTCAATTCCACTTATATTTCCTTGATGTGATTATATCTTTAGAAAGTTTTGCACCATGGTTATAGTGCTGTGGAGTTGTTTTTGATAATTGTTCAAATCACAACATGCAAGGCATGGTTACTTTAATATGTTTTAGGCAAGAATTGGATAGTTTCCTGTTAACTCAAAGCTTTTATAATTGGTCTTGATAAAGCTAGGTTCATACTTTATTAGTTTAGCCAATTCCAAAATGCAAAGTATGGTAATCACGTTGTCGAAGTTAAAAAATTTCAGCCATGCATTTACTAATACCTTCATGTTTTTTTGCCTCTGTGACGATTGGTTCGGGTTCCTTATACAATAATTTTACACCCATTTTATGATGTTGAGGGCATTCATCGGATCCCAACATACATTTTATGGTTTTGACCAATATGATTTTGAGTAATTGGACAAGTTTATGTTCTAGACTTTTTCAATGTTATATATTTTGTTCTCTATAGACTAGGTTTTTAGCAAAGGAGCTATGTATACTTTGTATTATTCATGATGGCCTTGTGCCTTGATGAAATGTATGTCATGACACATATGTAAATTCCAATGAGGCAAATGTACAACCTATGGGGGTTTCTAAAAATGTTACAAATCAGCCTATTACTGATGTAGATGTACATGATGTACTTGATGAGGAAAGGGCTGAGAATGATCAGGCTAGAGATATGCCTAAATGGCTGGTGCATACTTTGCATGACAGTAAATTGGATGCACCTTTCTCTAGACTTAGTACTCGTTCAGGTTCTCATCATGCATCTTATGCATCAGATTGTTATGCTTTGGCTGTGTTCAAGTTATGTGATGTTGTGGAGCCTCTGTCTTTTGATGAAGCACAAAATTTAAAAATTGGATGGCTACCATGCAATCAAAATATGATGCACATATAGAAAATGAAACATGGACTTTATGTGATTTGCCTCCTGGAAAAAAGGCCATTGGTACAAAGTGGGTTTACAAGCTGAAACACAAGCCAAATGGTGTATTGATCACTATAAGGCTTGACTTGTTGCAAAGGGTTATGCACAACAAAAAGGCATAGATTATGAAGAGACTTTTGCTCCCATTTGTCGTATGACTACTATGCATTTTTTATGTGCATTGGCAGCTCATTTTGGTTGGGATGTACATCAGTTAGATATTGTTACTGCTTTCTTGAATGGGGACATATTTGAGGAAGTTTATGTCTCGCAGCCTTGCGGTTTTGTCATTAAAGGGCAGGAAGGTGAAGTGTACAAATGTAAGAAAGCTTTGTATGGGTTGAAGCAATCTCCTCGTGCTTGATATGAGAAGGCTGGTACCCATTTGGTCAAACAAGGCTTTCGTAACAGTCCAACAAAAGGCACATTGTATGTAAAGCATGAGGGTCACTATAAGAGGAGTTGTCTATAACCACTAGCATTGCCGTGAAAAAACAAAGAAAAAAGGAGAGAGAAAAATTTGTGGGGGCGGCAATAACCACGGCTATGGATGCAGTAGTGGTTTCTCAACAATAAGTGCGGTAATAGTCGTGGCAATATACCTGCTTCTATTACCGACATAGTTGCCGCGTCTATTACCACGCTTATTGCAATTACACACCAATTAAAAAATAAAGGTGCTCATTTGGGCCACCTAAAATTGGGTGGCCCAAATGAGAACCCTTATTTTTTACCTGCATAAAACAATGAAACATCAATTGTTTTTTGGAAGAGTATAAAAAATACCAAAGAATTGAAATTGAATTTACTTTACCTTGACAATTTAATATGCAATTTAAAAAAGCTACAATAAAAAGTAAATAGTTGTATATACATTGTGCCACATTGGGACTTTACAAAAGTTTGGACAAATTATTTTTCTATCTAATCCTCCTCTATCTCGTCGTCGTTCAAAGGCATGTACGTTTGATCACTTTGACTCTACATAAATCCAAACCAGATTAAACAATTATCAACAGCTAAAAACAATTGATACAAAATTACGTGTTTAAACCATTAGGAAATTTGGGAGGTCATTTGGAGGGCCTTATTGAATAGAGAGAAAAGAAGGCGCAGCCAATGAGCAGCAACCTTACGTAACGTAGAAATATATGGAAAGCAACACAAAAATGAAAGAAAACATTTCAAAATATTGAGTTTTGTCCCATTTTTTGTAAGGTAACTTCCTGCTTTCACAAAGTAGGGCCCACTACTAGTAGCCGTCAAGTTCATGACACCTAAATATTGATTGATAGCTAGCTCTCTCCCTTCATTAAAAGATATCCACTACCTTTATGAAAGGCTTGCAAACCTCATTCTCCCTCCATTTTACCTATGGCTTCATCTTCTACCCGCCCAAGAAGTTCTAGAGGTTTCTCTACACTGTCCCCAACCAGCCTCACCATTAGTGTGCCAAGAAGACCATGTAGTAGCATCAGCACTATCTCAATATCAAACTCTCTCACTACAGATAATAGGTGGCAAGAGTAGAGGATAAGCAAAGGTTCTTGGGTTCTTATGCAGCCAAGAAGGAGAAAAAGCTCAAAAGCAACAAACATATTTCGTTTTGCATGGAAAGCAAGAGTTCTGGGTTTCAAAGTCGAGGTCGATAAGAAGACTATGAAAGAAGTCTTTGTTCAACATGTTTTCACTCACTCTGATGTGATTGCTAATGGCGGCGATGTCTCCATGGTGCATAATCCACGGTGCAATTGTAAGTTAATTATTTAGCACTCCTCTATAAATGTTATCTTAATTTCAAATGCGAATCTGTTTTTTTCTTCTCTTATCACATGTATATAATTAGGTTATACACATGTTTGTATTTATTTATATTCTATTACATTCACAGATGTTTATCCTTCCGTCATATGAGGAATAAGAGCCACTGGAGTGCATTATAGGTCTCATCTCTGTGACCCATGCTCATATTGGAGTCTTGCAATATGCTGGCAGAACTAGCAAAAGCCTGGCAGACGAGGTTATTTTCTTCTATCACCATTTCTACCAAATTAATCAAAGGAATGAGAGAGGAGTGTTGGTGAAGGTTCCACTACCAACCAACTGGAACTCCGTGGATT
The DNA here is from genome assembly GCF_014529385.1 of Adiantum capillus-veneris. Lineage (NCBI taxonomy): Eukaryota > Viridiplantae > Streptophyta > Polypodiopsida > Polypodiales > Pteridaceae > Adiantum > Adiantum capillus-veneris. The sequence goes on along the minus strand of NC_140932.1, from coordinate 75,085,264 downwards.
GGCCCGTTCCCGACACAACAATGAGTGAGGCATTGAGGAGCAGGCTCTATAGGGATGTTCAGAGTTCTCTCCGAATCTTTGTACCCACTAAATTGGTGAAACTTGAAAATTTTTGTCCTATTGGTCTCTTTGTTGAGTTATTTCATACCTCCAAAGTACATGTTGCTAAAACAATGCTGCTCTGCAAATCATTTGATTCCCTCTTGTGTGATAAGCTTCTTGATCGAGGGTGGTATGTGAAAGAAACAGATGGCATATGTTGCGAGATTGCTCTTGACACTTTCATTGTCAAGTATATGCTTGCGACACAGACATTAATAATCTCCTTTTGGTACAAGCGTTCTCACATTGTTGAAGGTTGCTATGTGCCTATGGATCAAGAGGCAGCAAGTTTGGCAAACAATGTTGTCATAGACGTGGAAGTGGTGGACAAAGACCTAAATCTTATGACAGTAATTACAATAAGGCAACAAATGCAATATTTTGCAACTTCGACTGACTGCCGACATTGACTCCGTAAACTTTTCTTTCTTGCTGAACGGACGAAGAGTAATGCAACGAAGGGAGAAGCATTTTTTCTGTGGAGACCTCTCTAGTCGTATTCAAATTGTGCCCATGTAATCATCCCTGAATAGCTTCAACGAAATGTAACATTTTTGACTAGTTTAATCTTAATATCAAGTGTTTGCTCAAGGCTCACTCTCTCTCTCTCTCTCTCTCTCTCTCTCTCTGAGTATTCAAAACACATAGAGATAGATAGTATCAATTTAAGGTATAATCAATGAATTACTAAGTACATTTGTAAGTACAAATTCTGATGTGCTCAATGGGCTTAAGTACATTGCTTGCAGGTATGGGACCAAAATGTCCTTTAGGTAAAAATCGTGAAGATGCCCTTCAAATGAAGGTGGGGATATAGTAATGCCGGATGGATTAAGTAAACCCTTATGTGGTGTGTCATCAATCAACAAAGTGCTGAAAGCATCATAAGGTACATTGATCTGCTCAAAGGGCTTGTAGAAAAGTGGTACATTAGCTTTAGTTGGGTGGAGATTTCCCGCAATGGTATTACAATTTCTTTGACTATACACAAAATAAAAAGCCAATCGCTGAATTTCAACCAAATTACAAACTATGGAAACAAGGGGTTTCACGTTATGGGCTTGCATTGAAGACCAGATAGCCACCCTAAACCTTGGCATCAAAAAATTCAAAAATTCCTTTGTGCTTGGTCAAATTAATACTCTGACATTTCCCAAGCGGAAACTACGTAAATCCGAGAACTCTATATGTACACTGTACGGCTGTCGTAGCAGTAGCAATCCATTGAGATCCAAGATAATCAGTCTCTGCAATCATTATCTTCATACATATAAGTAGTTAGAAACAAAAAAGCATTTATTATTTAAGTACAATGGATATTACCGGAACAACCATATCTACTTGAAGTAAGAGTCCATACTGGTCATTTCTAATGTTGACATTTTGTTGTTGAGTGTCGATGTTTCCTTGTGTATTGCCAAGGGTATCCACCTCTTGTGCTTGTGCAGTACATGACTCTTGTGTTTCCATGGCCAAATGGTTAACCTGTTCTGTGGTCTATTCCTGGCCTTGATTTGCAATATTGGCCTCCTCCCCTAGCACTCCCTTATGCTCCTCTGCTTCGCCTAGAACTTGTGTTGCATTCTTCGTCTCCGAGGAGCATTTTACATCTGTATTTTCAGGGGCTTGGTCTACTTCACATCGCTCAACCCCAACTTTGGATTCAGCCGCTCCAACTGCAAAGTTTACCGGTGTCTTTTCATCTAATATGGAGTCAGTTTGAGGAATTTTGTTTAGGGTGTTGGAAACTGGCCTGACTACCTCTTCATTGGTCATTGTTAAAGCTGTAATATGGTCGTCAACAAAACTATCTTCTGCATCTAAAATTCTTGGGGTTGAAAAAGATAGTAGACGTTGAATCATTGAAGCGTGGTACCTTTGTAAATATTCTAATGTATAATTTTCCAGAGAATTCTGTAAAATTAGGTTAACATGTGGTCAATACTTTAATTAATAATAACATTAATGTTAGACCATACCATTACAAGGAAATACCTTTGACATAAATGGATGAAGAGCAAAAAAGCTGTGGAGTATATACTCTGCATGGAGAAGACATCACATTGGACCGTGTACAAACCATCTCTCCAAAGTGCCATGTGGGGTGTTCTTTATTCGGAGTGGCACAAACATTTGTGGATCTAAAATATAAATTTCATTTTGGGTTTCTTGAGGGAGCTGGCTCTTTATTAAGCTACAATCACAAACAAGGATTTGATTAGAGGCCAAGTACCAACAAAGAGATCATAAAGGTAGAGATGAGCACTTACTTTAGGCATACATAAACAATAGAGTCGATAATTTGTGCATTTGGATCTTTCAATATCCCAATATCAACACAGTCCAGAGCTAATTGCCTACTGCCATCAGCAAGGGGAATGATTGCTAACAGTCCCTCTGTCATGGAGTGTAATACATCATTGTTTCTTTCATTTAGCTCTGTGGTAACTTGCCCATAAGTTCTTCTCTGGGCCTCTTCATCATCAGCAGCAGACTGTATACTCTTTAACTTCTCTGCTTCAGAGTGCCGTCTTTCTTCTTGCTCAGCTTTGGCTCTTGTGTTCACCTCATGAGTAACCTCATGAATCTTAACCCCTTGAACTCAGCGGCCTAGTGGTATTAGCAATATATATTTCATTTTGGGATCAATAAACTCATTAGGTATACGAAGCTTATCGTATCTCCAGCGCACTCTCTTAAGAGTCTCACTGTCCTTGTCCATTATTGTCAAACGGTGAGCATGAGCAGCAACAATAGTAATATCATTAAAATACTCCAAAACAAAATCTTCTTCTGCTTCTTGAAGACACAACAGGGCAACTGCCTTTCACTTCATTGTACCAGCACATGCTTCCTCACAAATTTGTCTCACCGCTCTTTGAAAAGGAAGTTTAGGGACACACAACTCAATACATTTTTGAGCTTTCCTAATCTCCCTAAATAAACCCATGTTTCTTTGAATATTCTTCATTCTTGGGCCCTTCAATATCTTCATTAGTGTACCTGAAGTTTTCTTCTTACTGGCAGACCTTTCACATGCTTTCTTTGCAATCCTTGGTCCTTTCCTTGCCTTCCTTGCTGTTGCCTTGGTTCTTGCCATTACACTGAAAGAGAAAAATGCAGAGAATCACTCTCTCTCTCTCTCTCTCTCTCTCTCTCTCTCTCTCTCTCTCTCTCTCTCTCTCTCTCTCTCTCTCTCTCTCTCTCTCTCTCTCCCCCCCCCCTTTTTCTGGGATCATAGCGCGCGGGCTCAGATTTGACATGGGCTAATAGCCTACTGTGTGTCGTGATCCACAAGGGGAATCTCTCTCTCACTCTTTCTCTCTCCCCCTCTCTCCCTATCTCTCTCTCTCTCTCTCTCTCTCTCTCTCTCTCTCTCTCTCTCTCTCTCTCTCTCTCTCTCTCTCTCTCTCTCTCTTAATCCCTATCTCTCTCTCCCGCCGTTTTTCTGGGATCACAGCGCGCGGGCTCAGATTTGACATGGGCTAATAGCCTCCTGCGCGTTGTGATCCACAAGGGGAGTCTCTCTCTCCTTATCTCTCTCTCTCTCTCTCTCTCTCTCTCTCTCTCTCTCTCTCTCTCTCTCTCTTTCTCTCTCCCCCTATCTCCGTATCTCCTTATCTCTCTCTCTCTCTCTCTCTCTCTCTCTCTCTCTCTCTCGCTTTCTCTCTCTTTCTTCCCCTCCCTCTCTATCTCCTTATCTCTCTCTCTCTCTCTCTCTCTCTCTCTCTCTCTCTCTCTCTCTCTCTCTCTCTCTCTTCTCTCTCTCTCTCTCTCTCTCTCTCTCTCCCTCCTCCCCCCTCCCCCACACCGTTTTTTGTGGATACGGCGTGCGGGGTCGTCTTTAAGCTAGGCTTTTGGCTGTCCGCGCGTCATGATCCACAAGAGGATCGAGAAAACTTTGTAGGATACTTTCTCTCTCTCTCTCTCTCTCTCTCTCTCTCTCTGTATGGATCATGGCGCGCGTACACAAATGCAAGCAAAGAGAACACTCTACCGCGCGCCGTGATCCAGTTTATGAAATCCCTCTCTTTGTCTTTTTCTATCTCTGCCTCTTCTTCTTTCAAACCAAGCAAAATTTCAAAAATACTATCTCTAGCACTCTCTCCATCGATCTCTCTCAGTCTTTAGCTTCCAAACCTAATAGACTATCAACAAATCTAGGTCTCTCACTCTCTCTCTCTCTCTCTCTCTCTCTCTCTCTCTCTCTCTCTCTCTCTCTCTCTCTCTCTCTCTCTCTCTCTCTCTCTTTTTCTCTTTTTGACTCTTCACCTACAAAAATCACTATGGAAATACCTTTCTATCTGGAATTCAAAGGAAGAAAACATGTGTAGGAGCCTTGTGACTTGGTTGCAGATTGCAGACGATATCTTGGCTGTAGGTGTCTCTCTGTTTCTTTCTATCTCTCGCAGAGGTCGATTTTTCAGTTAGCTATCACCTTCTCCTTCTCGCAGAGGTCGTGTATGCAGGCTTTTTCCATCTCTCCCTCTCTCTCTTTGTATTTCACTCTCTCTCTCTCTCTCTCTCTCTCTCTCTATCTCTCTCTCTCATCATGAAATCAAGTGTGCATTGTTACTATAAATGTACACGTATTTTCGGGTAGTTAAAAATCACTTTTTTGGTCGTACCACCCATTTAATGCATGTTCTTGTAACACACGTTCAATATATGCGGGTCACATTGTTAAAAACGCCAATGGTAATATCTATTATTGCATGAAAAGGGGAGAGGAGAGAGAGAATAACGAGAGAGAGAGAGAGAGAGGGAGAGAGAGAGAAGGAGGGAGAGAAAGAGAGATTAACAGGTTTGCACAAGCTAGTTACAGACCTCGAAAGAGACGGAGATAAAGCCTTGAGAGACAGAGAGAGAAAGTGAGGAAGTGAAAAAGAGACACCCTAAGAAGGCCTCTGTCTCCTTCAAGGTGCAGAAATCAGAAGCTTGAAGACTCCAAACTACATTCCCAGTCCAAAACCTCTACTCCAACAACAAGGTCTAGTCTTGGCAAAGGTAAAGCCAATCCCTTCAGTTTTACTATGTCCTTAGTTTAGTTGTGTTCTTTGAGTGTGCTTCAAAATGTAAAAGATCATTCTACCTTTCAAATTCCATAATTGGATCACGGCGCACCGGTTACGTTATGAAGATGAGTTTACATACTCCGCGCGCCATTATCCTCTTCTTATATTTACAAAGGGATTTTTTGTATAATAATATTGTAGGTATTTCAATGCATCAAAGCTTGCAAAGTGGATCACGGAGTGCCATCTGTGTTTTTAACATAAATTTACATACTTTGTGCGCCGTGATCCTCTTTTGACCTTGTACATAGTAACCTTCTCAAAGTACAATTGCTTTGATGTATTTGTAGCTATTCTATTTTCTGAAAGCCCACTAAGTGGATCACGGCGCGCCTATAGCTCTATGGATATTTGTTTATGTACTCTTCGCGCCGTGATCCACTTGTATGGCTTTTACTCCTCACATATATAACCCAGTTTTGCCTAGTTTTGCATTTAATCCATAGTAATCATCTTATTTAATTGACTAGTCACATAGTTAGTTGGTAACAATTGTGAGATACCTAATTATAGTTTGTTCAAAATTTATATGATCATTTGGTGCTCTTCTTTTTGTATATACTCATTGAAACTTATATATGTGATTATGAAATAAATGGTAGGTTTAATATCGCATAGGAGGAAGAGGCAGAAAATTGATCCTGAGCACATTATTTGCCAAGGAAACTTTCCAAGAAGACTGCTGGAGCTGTTAAAAACATCAATGAAGAGGAATGTAGACTTCGCAAAACCCATTGATATAACTGCTGCACAGCCTGCCAGTAGTTTGGAGGAGCTAGCTCTAGGTTTGGAGGAGCCTGATACTAACCCATCTCTAGAATTGGAGTCCCCTTCTACTCCAAAATTTACTGTACCCAACTCACTTAAGAGGGAAGTGGATTTTTCAACGCCTACTTTGCAGAGTGCCCAATGTATTGCAACAATCCAAAAGAAAAAAGAGACAGTTATTTATGAAGACCCTACAATGATTCATGAAAGGCTTTTAGATTTTGCAGTTACTTCTGGGGCTGGTGATAAGTTTGATTTGGTCTCCTGCATGTTTAATGCTCCATTTAATCTTGATGTGTTTATAGCTGAATAGAGTGAACACTTGAAGCTGGAACGAGAGAAGTTTGATCTTCACACTCAAGAGGGCAGGGTTATTGTTGGTGAAATGGTGGTAGTCCATTTAAAGGACTGTGATCCTAAAAGGAAGTCTTACAAGAAGTATAATCAGCTGCCTCTTATGTACAGGCCCCATTGGTGCAGCTTACATGATCGGGAGTGCAAGCTGATTCAAGAGTCCTTTGGATTTAATGGATTATTTACAAGTCTTATGAAAGATCCTAAGGAGTTCATGGACGAACAAGATTTACCAGCAGATGAAAAAGAGGAAAAGAATGAAGAATATATTGAAGTGACAAAGATAGAGGAGTCCATTGATCTTGAAGAAGAAGAAAAAGAGGTGAAACGAAGCAATCTTCTCTCAGTGAAAACCTCTAGTTGTGTCAGGTATCAAGCTACCTCTAGTTGTATCAGGTTTCAATGAGCGGCAAGCCACCTTAATGCTACCGGGAGTACCAGAGTTTAAATTTGGAGATAGGTCGAACATTTTACTCCATGATATACAAAGTATTTTTTGTTTGCAGGAGGACTTTGCACTGGACACTATTTCCAAGTATCAAGAGGAGAGGAATGGATTTTTTTCAAATGACAGTAGTGATGACGAGGCAATGGAGATCTCCAGTAACCCATTGAACTGCCTTAAACTCTGCTTTGAAAAGGCATAAAAGTATAAAGAAACCCTTCTTGATGAAGCCACATTTTAAGCTATTCGAAATAATCTTAAGCCATCAACTAGTAAACAGGATATGGAGGATTGGTTTAAGCGACCAGCACAGGAGTCAACCGGATCAGTTAACCTATGGAAGGATGAGCTTTTTTTGCAAGATGAGAGTTTCATGGTATAAATTCCTGCCCCCCCCCCCCCCCCCCCCCCCCCCCCCCATCTCTGTATGTCTCTCTCTCTCTCACACATACACAAACACTTCTTTTGTTTACAATCATGGATTGTTGAAAAGGACGACTTTCTTCATCGTCGAAGAAGACAGTTCCGTGGTAGGGATGCAGCTATAGGACAATATCTTCCTAGTTTATGAGAGTCACCCATCCTAATCTTCCGCAACGGAATGTCGCAAGAGGGGAATACTGCAACCTATGCTTTCAAGACATTATCTCGCTTCTTAGGTGGTCCAATGCTGCCACAAAATGCTGACAAAGTAATCCTCGTCGACAAGGGTTCTGGGAGAGAATGTTTTGGTTACTCACTAGGATATACTGGGGGCTGTGCAACATATTACTACACGTACACAACAATGGCATTATCTTTAGGGAAAGAAAACCCTACTGAACTCTTAGAGTATGGCAAACATTTAATGATCAAATACAAGGGCGAGGTTCCAAATGATATTTCAAATCATCAAAATGTTGAAATAGTTGTGGTACATATTGTATTTAATTCTACAGGAATTTGGGGTACATCGATCGTCTAAACTCTAACTCTCTTGTTCCATCGATGATTGGCATATTGCATTGTTTCTCTCCACCTGATTTGACTTTCAAGAGTACTTGAGTTGTTGAATGCGTCTACTCGCTTTCTTTTCTAAATTTTCAAATGTCTGATTGCTTGTACAGTTGCTGAAGAGGCCAATACTTGCTTTTGTTGCATGCGATAAATGATTCTACGATAAAACCACTGAAATAACTCCTTTAGATTGTTTGCCTTATTACGAGAACCTCCATGTTGTGTGTGTTTGAAGTAGGCATTTCTAGCCATGTAATGAGACTTCTACAATTATACATACACAAAAGTTCCACTGTATTTTCACATTGCCCCCATGTAGACCAATATCTGATAAAACTAGTTCCAAAGCCCCATCCTTCATATGACTTTTTGATTTTCCAAGAAAACCCAATGTACAGATATACCAACTTCTCTACAATTCGGCAAAGAGAATGCATTGTACAAATATGGACATTAACAAGTGTATTCAGAAATGGTCGGAAATTAGAGTCTTGATTGTGACGAGTAGGAGCCTTTGGCCACCACTTTGGGTCCATCACTTTTGCAGGTTTCATGCAATACCAGCATGGAGACTTTGCCATGGCACCCATTCCACAATTATACATACACTTCAGTGCTTTGAGGTCACCTGCAAGATGCCATTGAACTTGAAAGTCTCATCTCCCATCTACAACCAATACCTCTCCTCGATTCATTTGCATATCAATGATATCTGGAATAGGGGTTTGATGGAACACCCAAAATAAAATGTCATGGTCTTCTTTCTTTACCTGCAAGATCAATCCTTATGAGATACAAAAATTAAATCTAAAATTTAGGTGCAATAGAGGGCTTGCTAGAGCTGAAAAATTGGAGATAACTGGATTACCTAAAATGTACCAAGCCACCATATGTTTGTTTCTGATTGAACAGTGAAGTATGAAGGGTCATTAGTGGGACATTTGCAAAGGGCCCTATTCATTAATGTGATTGTAACTCGCTCTAGCTTCTTCTCTTTAAGAATCTCACACTCATCTAGCTTCAAAACAAAATGTAGAACGCCACTTGTCTCTTCGAATGTGATATTGTAGAACTCTACCATTTTAGTTTGCAGCAAAGTGAGGTCCATGAAGATATTGTTGTACTCATCATAAGTGACAGTAGTTCCCTATGAGCTATAAATATCTTGAATATGAAATGGACATCCAATGAAGTCTGTTTGTTCATTATTGAGCTGTAGTCTTTCCTTCCAAACACTTGCAGCTGTTGGTAAAAGCTTAGACTTTATTCCCTTCTTCACAAACATGGAAGAGATAAACTGTTGAATAGCTGAGTAACCTCTTTTACCAACTCCAAGGGAGTCCAATGTACCCTGTATATGCTTGGTAGGCACTGCATTCTTTGAAATGAATCTGTCAACGACATCTTGTTGAAAAACCTTAAACTTTTTGTCATGCATGATATCCGTTGCAAGACCACTAGTTATCAATGGCTTTAAGTGCTTCCCTACATTGGCCTTCGGGTCTATGTTTTCTTTGTCTGGATAGATGGAATCTCTACAAAGAAAGCATAACTAACATAAACAAACACTTGGATTAATTTATATTAATTAAACACTATACAATGCTCACCTCAATGCTTGGATTCTTTTCTTAAGGCCGCCAGATCCTACCTTCAACATTTCAAGATTACGTAGTTTCTTCTTTCGCACACGAGTGCCTAACATTGTCTCTTTGTTTTGTAATGACCATACCTTTGTTTGCAAGACCTGTGATTCTTGTGTGCACTGCATTACAGTCTTTTGGTCCTCATGATGCAAGTTTGAAAGTCTTTGTATCTCATTTGCTTGGTGCTTCACCATGTCTTTATAAGTTTTTGATTTGTTGTTTAGAGCTTTACAGTAGCCAAGCAATCCATTCTCTCCATTATCTGCAAAGCTCAATAAGTTAGTGGGATTTGAAAATGCTGGGAAAGCATTTGTCATGGGATTCAATGGATAGAGTGAGCCTTTTGTCCAAATATCTAAGTATTTTGCTCCCTTTGCTCTGAGTCTCTCTGTCATGATCGGTGTCACTTTGATGTTAGTTTTGCCTCGCTTACACAATGGTATATATTGGGGATCCAGGTCAATGTGTAGATGATAGAAGGGTCTCTTAAGGAGGACATTTGTCGGGGTGGAAGAAGAAGCCATGTGTGCAACAGGGCAAGAAAGGGAGGATTTCTTTAAGGGCAGCGCACAAACAGTGCGAGAGTAAGGAGAGAGCAGGTTTGGAAGGATATTTCCTTTGGAAGGAAACTCCCTCCAATTCTAGGATGCTCAGGAGGGCCTTCAAGAAAAATAGAATTTTGAATTTCTCTCTCTAGAAAATAGGTGTGGTAAAAGCAAATGTAAAGTTGGAATAACCGTTCGAAAAGTGTACTTACAAGTAGATTCTTGCCACAGTGTCCTAATGATACCGCTTGTAGTGATCCAACCATCGCATCGAATTGCTTGTGATAGATGTGGTTGTTTTTGAACAACCATCGCCAAGTACCAAATGCTGTATGTCGCTCCCGATACTTGACCATCTCTCTAGTTGGTTGAGAGAGAGTGATATTTTCCTAAGTTAGTGTCATAAAAATTAATATCTATCCAACCCAAACGATTTTCTCATATTAAACTGATCAGTTAATGTGGGAGAATACACGGGAACAAGGGTTAAGATATAGACATGTGCTTATAGATCTATCTCAACACGGGGCCAATGGTTAAGGGGCCCAAATGAGAGATGGTCTATCAAAGAGCAAGGCTAACCAATGGAGCATAAGACCTTAGGGTTAGCTTCATTGAAGACCTCCAATAATGTGTGTAAAAGTCCTTTGACCTTAGGCAAGCTAGGGCTGAGCTTGAGGTGGGAACCCGGCCTAAGCTCGAGGTGCTTGTCCTACTTAAGGTGCTTGTCGTGCTTGAGGTGCTTGACATGCTTGAGGTGCTTGATTAAGATGCTTGAGGTGCTTGACTGGCTCCATGCTTGAGGTGCTTGACTTGCTACATGATTAAGGTGCTTGAGGTGCCTTGAGATGCTTGCCTGAGATGCTTGTGGGAACACCCCCTAGTTCAAGTGATTTGTCATGCTTGATGACTAAGGGGCTTGCTCATCCAAAGTCAAAAATATCCCTACAAGGAGGGGGGCGAGCCTACAAGGGGGGGGATGAGAGAGAACACACACACACACACACACACACACACACACACACACACACACACACACACACACACACACACACACACACACACACACACACAAGGGAAGCCCCAGCTTGAAGAGGCAGCAAGGACACTTGTCAAGTTCCTCCCCATGTTGCCCTCATGGTGTGCCTGAAGCCTATTGGTTGGCCACCCAAGGGGTCCAATGATAATTTAGGATATTTAATTAATTGATTTTGCATTTATCAAGTCCTCTCTCTCAAAGGGGAAAGGGGGACACTTGTCTTAAGGCTACCCATGTTGCTTGTAATGGCTCCTGCTTGTGATTGGCTAGGCCTGAAGGGGTCCAATGAGCTTCAAGCATGAGCTACAAGGGGGGGTCGACCCAAGCAAGCTAGGGGGGTGCTTAGGGGGTATACTCACCCACACACACTCACAAACACTCTCATGGTGTGCTATGCAAAGTGCAAGAGCTCCATCTCCTTCTCCAAGCTCCTTGAGAAGTTGAGAGCCTACACCAATTCTCTTGGCTATGGAATGCAAATCCAACCAAGAGCTATGCTTCAATGCTTAAGCTTGCCATCTCCTCCTTCTTCATTACTATGATATTATGTATGCTAGCAACAAGAGTATGATAAGTGAGGAACTACTTCTTTCTCCTATGAAATGTTTCTTCTTCCTCTTCCCTACCCTCATTCCCTGCCAGCTCTCTCCACCTTAGAAGGTGTTTGAGGTCTTGGGATTGAGGCTTGGGATAGTTAATGCTTTCTACAAGTGCATGTTATGCTTATTGCAAGAAGGCTAATGGTTTATTGCAAGTAGATTAATTACTTAATGCAAGTAGATTAATTGTATTGCAAGGTAGATTAATTATTGCTTTAAGCACAAGTTGATGCATAAAAAGTATACATCTTCATGCACTCAAATGATTTAGGGAACACAAAGATTAATGATGTTCACAAATTCTTGATTGTTTCCAAGCTAAGATGGATTGTTGAAATTATGCAAAATCTTGGTGTGTGAACCTTTCATCTTCATATTGCTAAGGAGGTCTCAAGGAACACAAAGATTGTATTGTACCAAGTCTCTCTTAATGAGAGAATCTATAATACAAATGCCTTTTGGAGGGGGGACCGGCTCCACATAAATCCGGTCCTCAACTGTTGTCATATTCTCTACACTCTCTCTCTTGTAAAAGTATTGTTCATGCCTAGTTAATTAAGTGTTATGATAGAGTTGCTGCTACCAATTAAGTTCACCCTCTATGCTCTCAAAATTGCTCACTCTAATTCTCTTAATTCCGCTATTCTCTAAGTTCATAGGCCATTCCCATTACAGTTAGCAATAGCAATACCAAATTGTCAACTACAATCTTTATAATCACCGATTGACGTTATAATTTAACCAATCTTACATATTTGTCCTTCCAAGCTCCCTTGCATCCTGAGCCATAGTGTGTGGGAGTTTATCTGGCACGAGCCTCGTGTTGTTGTTTGTATGATGAGCCCGTTGCAGCTTGATCGCGCATTTCTTGAATTGCCCACTCTCACTCCGTGTCTGCCATGTTGCCATTGTGGTAGCTCTTGTCTGGATCTCTGACCTGGTTGGTTGCTGCACGCCGCGCACTGGACTACTTGTTTTTCAAAAATGTCTTTATGTAGCCCTCCAACCACTGTTGTGAAAAACGTTGATCGGGGGCATTTGGAAATCTAGCTAACAGAGCGTCCTCAATGTACCGTGCATGATCGGGCAATTGGTCTCTAAACTTTATAAAATAGTTCTTATGCGTTGAATGTATAAGAACTTGTAGATGGCATCAAAATGCCCTGCTCTGTGCTGAAGTCCACCTCCCCGCCATATTTAACCCTGTAGTAGCACCCATGCGTGTCTGGCACAGGTGCGTCAATATCCTTGTCCTCTGTGTCAGGTGCAACACGCTTTGAAAGTGGGGACTTCGTTCCCCCACCACTACCAAAAGAGGCAAAACCACAAGATCCGCTTCCGCTTCGTCTCTCACGGCGCTCGTTGCCCTGAGATGAGCGTCAATGCGTGCTGCTAGAGGAAGTTTGCCGACGGTGTTCTGGCAAAGCAGGAGTGGAATGGAGTGGTGTAGGACCCTGTGATGCGATGGGAGTGGGACCCTGCGATGCCATGGGAGTGGGACCCTGCAATGAAAGGGGAGTAGGATGATAAGAAGGGGTTGAAGACTGAGGTGCCGTCGGTGCGAGGCTCTGTAGGTGAGGAGTCCCTCCCTGACTCCCCTATGGTGTAGTCTGTGGAGAAATACCGTAGGTCGCAAGCTACTGCGGAGTGTAGCAACCAAACAAATTTTCTGTCTCTTGGAGGTATTGGTCTCGTAAAGAGAGACCCCGCTATAGGTTTTGATCTACGACCAGTGGAGGAACATGAGAAGGGTAGCTGTAGGATGGCCATGCCTGCAAATAACAAAAATAAACTTATGACACTCATGGTTTAGGGCTAACTAGCCAGAAACATTCTTTATTTCTTTGCTTGTTCTCACCGACTCAAGACTCGGGTCCACTGGAGGCATGATGTCCACCCCGGTGGGAGCCCACTTGGGATGTAAACCAACCAAAAGAAGAGCCAGTTGGCTACTCCCACTAGTAGGTCTCTCGTCTGAAATCTACATTACAAAGAGTAATATAAGATTAAGCTTTTTCCCCTACTCACTCATCTATAAATACGTACCTCTTTCTCTCTCCCTCTCTCCTCTTTTCTCTATCCCTATCTCTCTTTCTGTGTGTGTGTGTGTGTGTGTGTGTGTTTCTGCCTCTCTCTCTCTCTCTCTCTCATTCTCTTTCTATCTCCCTCCCTCCCTCTCTCTCTCTCTCTCTCTCTCTCTCTCTCTATTTCTCTCTCTCTCTCTCCCCCCTATTCGTCTCTCCCTCTTTCCCTCTCTCTCTCTCTCTCTCTCTCTCTCTCTCTCTATTCCTATCCCTCTCTCTCTCTCTCTCTCTCTCTCTCTCTCTCTCTCTCTCTCTCTCTCTCTCTCTCTCTCTCTCCCTCTCCTCCTCTCCCTCTCTCTCTCTCTCTCTCTCTCTCTCTCTCTCTCTCTCTCTCTCTCTCTCTCTCTCCTCTCTCCTCTCTCTCTCTCTCTCTCCCCCCCCCCCCTCTTTCCCCTTTTTCTCTCTCCCTATTTCCTCTCTATCTCCCTCTCCCTCTACCTCTATCTCTCTTTCTCTCTCTCTGTCTCTCTTTCTCTACCTCTCTCTTTCTCTTTCTCTCTCCCTTCCCACCATCTCTCTATTTCTCTCCCTCTCTATCTATCTCTCTCCCTCTTTTCCCTCTTTCTCTCTCCCTCTCTCTCTCTCTCTCTCTTCCCTCTATCTCTCTCTTTCTCTATTTCTCTCCCTCTCTATCTATCTCTCTCTCTCTCTTTCTATTTATGTCCCTCTTTCCTCTCTATCTCCCTCTCCCTCTACCTTTATCTCTCTCTCTCTCTCTCTCTCTCTGTCTCTCTCTATTTCTCTCCCTCTCTATCTATCTCTCTCTTTCTCTATTTCTCTCTCTTTCTATTCTCTCCCTCTCTATCTATCTCTCTCTTTCTCTATTTCTCTCTCTTTCTATTCTCTCCCTCTCTATCTATCTCTCTCTTTCTCTATTTCTCTCCCTCTCTATCTATCTCTCTCTCTCTCTCTCTCTCTCTCTCTCTCTCTCTCTCTCTCTCTCTCTCTCTCTCTCTCTTTCTCTATTTCTCTCCCTCTCTATCTATCTCTCTCTCTCTCTCTCTCTCTCTCTCTCTACCATAGATCATATTTGACCTCCGAGGACAATAATAGAACTACTCTCTCTCTCTCTCTCTCTCTCTCTCTCTCTCTCTCTCTCTTTCTTCTCTCTCTCTCTCTCGCTCTCTATTTCTCTCCCTCTCCCTCTCTCTCTCTCTCTTTATCTATCCCTATTTCTCTCTCTCTCTCTCTCTCTCTCTCTCTCTCTCTCTCTCTCTCTCTCTCTCTCTCTCTCTCTCTCTATCTATCTACTTTTTAGCTTGAGGCCATCATGTGTGCCACTTATGTACTTAACAGGTGTCCTACAAAAGCTTTGCAGTCTATTACACCATATGAAGCATGGCATGATAGAAAGCCTTCTATTGAGCACATGCGTGTTTTTGGCTGTTTGGCATATGCTTTGGTGCCACAAACACAGCACAGAAAATTGGATGATAAGGCTGTCAATTGTATTTTTGTTGGTTATAGTGCTGAAAGCAAAGGTTACAGGTTATATAATCCGCAAACAAAGCGTATTCTGGTTTCATGGGATGTAGTGTTTGTGGAAGATTCTGTTCAGCCCTTGCTGTCATGTACTAGAGACAATAATGTAAGCTCATGGGACATTTATGACACTTTGTTGCCTCTTTTCAGTGGTGGAGATACGAATGTAAGTTCCAATTAGGCAAATGTATAGCCTATGGGGGTTTCTGAAAATGTTACAGATCAACCTATTACTGATGCAGGTGTACATGATGTACTTGATGAGGAAAGGGCTGAAAATGAGCAGGCTAGAGGTATGCCAAAATGGTTGGTGCACACTTTGCGTGACAGTAAATTGGATGCACCTTTGTCTAGTCGTACTCGTTCAGGCTCTCGCCATGCATCTTATGCATCAGATTGTTATGCTTTGGTTGTGTCTAGCTTACATGATGTTGAGGAGCCTCTGTCTTTTGATGAAGCACAAAATTCAGAAAATTGGATGGCTGCCATGCAATTAGAATATGATGAACTTATAGAAAATGACACATGGACTTTATGTGATTTGCCTCCTGGCAAAAAGGCCATTGGTACGAAGTGGGTTTACAAGTTGAAACGCAAGCCGGATGGTGAGATTGATCGCCATAAGGCTTGACTTGTTGCAAAGGGTTATGCACAACAAAAAGGCATAGATTATGAAGAGACTTTTGCTCCCACTTGTCGTATGACTACTATGCGTTTTCTATGTGCATTGGCAGCTCATTTTGGTTGGGATGTACATCAATTAGACATTGTTACTGCTTTCTTGAATGGTGACATATTTGAGGAAGTTTATGTAACGCAGCCTCGCGGTTTTGTCATAAAAGGACAAGAGGACAAAGTGTGAAGATGTAAGAAGGCTTTGTATGGGTTGAAGCAATCTCCTCGTGCTTGGTATGAGAAAGCTGACACTCCTTTGGTTAAACTAGGCTTTTGTAATAGTCCAACAGAAAGCACATTGTATGTAAAGCATGAGGATGATGTATTTCTCATTGTGGTTCTTCATGTCGATGATTTGCTGATCACTGGACCAAATGAGAGACATATTGCTGAATTTATGGCTGATTTGAATGCTACTTTCAAGATGAAAGATTTGGGGCTATTGCATCATTGCTTGGGTATACAGTTTAAGCAGTGTGATGGTGGTATTGCCTTGTGTCAGAAAAGTTACATAGAGACATTGCTATGTAAGTTTGGACTTGAGGATTGCAAACCTATTGCCACTCCCATGGAAACAGGTTTGAGTCTACATGATGCTGGCGATCTTGCTGATGTCACACTTTACCAAACTGCTGTTGGTTGCCTCATTCATGTATGCAACACGAGGCCATATATTTAGTTTGCAGTCTCACAGGTCAGCAGATTTATGCATAGCCCAGGGTCTAAGCATTGGCATGCTGTCAAGAGGATTTTCCGCTACCTTAGTGGCACTTTACATCTTGGCTTGTTTTATCCCAAGGGGGAATCATTGCCACCAGACTTACATGCTTTTCCGGACTCAGGTTGGGCTGATTGTTTTGACACGCGAGTGTCCACAAGTGGTTTTTGTTTCATGCTTGGCAGTTCATGTATATCATGGTTGAGCAAGAAGCAACCTACTGTGGACACTTTGAGTTGTGAGGCTGAGTACAGGGCAGTCTTCACAGCTACGGTTGAGTGTGTATGGCTCAGATGCCTTATGGCTGATTTGGGTGTTGGACAGGACACTGCCAGCACTATCTACACTGACAGTCAGAGCGCACTGGAAGTTGCGAGGAACCCAATTTTTCATGCTCACACAAAGCACATTGAGGTGCATTACCACTATGTCAGGGAGAGGCTCTCAGTAGGAGAGATCAACTTGGCTTTTGTGCCAACACAGGACAACCTTGCAGATCTTTTCACAAAGGCATTGTCTCGTGAGAAGCTTGAAGCTTTCCGCAAAGCTTTGGGCTTACTCTCCTTTGTGGAGTGATCATGTCCTCAGGGCATGGCACTTCCCTTTACGCATGTGCTAGCTCTCATTCACCACATCACTCCAGGGGGGATTTGTTACCATATACATGTGGTAGTGATGTGTGTGAACACACTAGGACCGCCGGGGCACTTTTTCCCTCTTTAGGAAGTTTTTTCCCCCGAGTATATACGCCCATCACTCTAGGGCTATCTATCTTTCCATTGCACACTAAGTAACACACTCTCTATTGTGTGCCTTGAGCTTCCTTCGTCTTCTCCAAGCTGTGCGTGTTTCTCTGCAACCCTAATTCCAACAAGAATATGCAACTCCAATGGCAAGCTTAACCCTACACAGGCTTTAAACCTTCAAAAACTCCCTTTGGCAAAAAAGCCCTTGAAAAATCACTCCTTTTCCCTTTTATAAGGCTTAGCTAAGGCTAAAATTGAAAAAAACATGAGCCATCTAGCTCCTACAACTTAACTGGAGCTTCTTTTAGAAATTCCCATGTGCATGGCTACCACTTCGAATTTTCTTGGTGTTTGGCATCTGCATGGTGCATACTCACTCAATTTGGTTGCTCGGCTCATCTTTGGGCTCCCATTTTTGACTTGCACTTTGAAGCTTTCAAGTTTCCTTTTGCTACCTTTTGGGGGGATTCCTCCCATTGATTGGTTTTACATTCGCCGCCCTTCTTCTCTTTCTCTGCTATGGGACACAACCCCTATTATGCATTGGGGAGGGGGAGGCAATAGCGAGGTCGCTATTGCTCCCTCCCTCGAAGTTCAAAAATCGGGCAAATTGGGCCGCCTGCCATGTCATCACGTGGCGACAAAACAGTGGGCGCCATCGACGCCATCTCATTGCCCAAAACCGCCATAGGCGCGCCCATGGGCCACCGCGAACCGCCATAGCAGCACCCCCTCGAGGGTCCGCCATAGCTCACACCACACGGGAGTTTCTACCCTCCTTGATGACCTTTGAGTGGCCATGGGCCACCCCATATACCCCATATCCCGGTAGCCGGCGCCGGCATGTGGGTCTTTTCCGCAGGGCCACATGGCAACACCATAGTGCCCTAGCCTTTTAAGGCTTTTGAAAAAATGAAAACCCTTTTTTACTAAACCCTTCTTCCATCCACTTTGCAAGGCCTTCCATTTGTGGCTCCAGTGTCGGGTCGCCAGACTGCAAAGCCCGAGCATGACTCCATGTTGTCGACTGCAAATCCATCCGTCTTCATCGGTCTTTTCAATTCTCTAATCCAACGAATCGAGGCCGCAAAATTTGATCAAATCATCTGCAATCCAATCCGGACAAATGCACCTAATCTTCCGACTCCAATATCTCCTCGCTCCGGACTCTGTTTGACGTGCAGTCACTTCTTGTTAGCATCATACGCTGCATTATGTACCAAACATCCAGCGAGCCCATGAAAACACCAAATGGTGCATTTCCCAATGTGGGCAAGTGGGTTCAGAACTGGCCCTCGGAAAAACTTCAATTGACTATACCTTGCTAACCCGAACTCCGTTTTGCAATCCGAGAAGATAGGTATGCTGCATATCGCGAGCACTACACATCTAACCTTTGACCCCTACCCGGGCCACTTGTCCATAGCTGCCCTGTCCCGGAAAAAATTTGCAACACCCTGAATCTTCATCTTTCAATAACTTGGGTTCCGTAGCTCAGTTTGATGAGCCGTTTGGACCTGCTCTTTCAGGACTTTGAGCTCTACATTACTAGGCCAAAAAACTTCACTTTGCATCTCCTTCATTTGCTTCTCCAATTAGCCCCTCATGGATCCTTCCTTGGCCTATATACCACATCAGACATACATACCCGCTGCTTGTCAACCCATGATCTTCCTAGCTGCTCCTTCCTTTTGCCAAGCTTCTGCTTGCTTGCACATATCTGTCCATGCCACCTTCTAGAGTCGACACACTTTGGCTGTACCAACGTGCGCACAAGAGTGCTTCTATGTGTATGTGTCAATTGTTTATATGTCTCTTTGCCTCTCTCTCTCTCTCTCTCTCTCTCTCTCTCTCTCTCTCTCTCTCTCTCTTTCTCTCTCTCTCTCTCTCTCTCTCTCTCTCTCTCTCTCCCCCTCTTGGGCCAACAACACAACATAACTCAACAAAGCCTTATTTTTTGAGAGTTATGAAATGCTACGAATTATGGTTAAAAACAACTTGTAATGAGTAGTTAGTCTAGTTGCAGAAGCCGGGGTGCAATGGCACTTCCTAATTGTACATACAAAGCCATTCTACCCCTGGAACTCTATTTTAGGTTTAACCTAGGGTAGCCTTAGTATATAAGGTACCCATGCATTTTGTAAAGGAAAACTCTTATCATAATCAAGTTTTAGCAGCCATCGACTGTGTGAGAGAGAGAGGAAGAGAGAGAGCGTGAGCTTCATCCTGACGCTACTCCTCGCTCATTCATCACATTGGAGATTTGAGTGCACCATTGTGATAGTCTCGGTGAGAGCTACACATCAACGCCAAGCATTCCTCGCGGAACGGAGCACACGTGCTAACGCATCTACGAGCTATTTGCGGCTGTGAGTATATCAAATAATGTCTGTTTTTTGTGTGTGCAAGTAGTCGTCAGAATCATGGCAACATAAGCTACACATAGGTACTCAAAGACTTCAGTTTTGGGCACTTCAAAATCTTGGCTATGTCTTCATACACGTTTTTTTGAGATGGGTATAGAGTGAGGCTTTTGAGTGTGGAGGCTTTGGGATAGGTGTATCCTAGTGAGAGGATGGTGTTCCTTAAGTTTCGCACAATTTTGGTATGGGTTGGTGAGTTTCCTTTCGTTTGTGTGTGTGTGGGTTGAGTGGTGTAGTTGAGAGCAATGAGATTCTAGATTGTGGTTTAGTTAGCCTTCCAGAGTGTTCTATGCTTGGAATGGTCTCAGCCTGACAAGCTAAAGAGATTTCCTCTGTGCGCCTATTGTGTCATGTGTGTCCTCGATTGACATTATGTTGATCTAGGTTGTGTTGCATGCACTGTATAGGTGTTGTGATTCGCTCCCGCAAGATTGGCGCTGTTGCCGGGGACACAAGGACTTGTATAGGAAATCTAACTAACACTCATGTGATGGTTGCTTGCTTTAGTTTAGGCTAAAGAAAGCATTTTTCTTAAGTGGATCCGGAAGAGGTTATTTTGAGATCAAGTAGATAGCAAGGAATCGTGTGTCTTGCCGAGGGTTTGCGACTAGATAGATTTAGTTAGGATTTGTAGTATTAGTGGTAGATTAGAGTATTTGTTGGTGGTTGAGTGATTTGTGAGGTGATCAAAGCGTTTGCTAGTTCGTGTGTGGCATTGAAGCGTTTTTCTACTCTAGGTTTAGGTAAGTGATCTGATTTTGATCTAGAGCTATTCATTACTAATTTATTTGCTGAAGTGCTTGTTTAATGTGGCATCATTCACTTCATCCTCGACTGTCTTAAAAACCCAAACCAAGTCAAAAAAATCCACAACGAATGTATGAGTAATTGTTCAGCTACCTAGTAGCTCGAAAAATGAAAACGTCGTACAAATTCAAGTAGTTACAAGAGTGCAAGCACAAAAGGAAGATGAGGAGAAGCAAGAGACAGAGAAAATGGAAATTGACGCGAGTCTAGACATGGGTGAACCAAAGATTGACGCACCTAGTCAAAAAAACCAAGAGAAAACGGAATAGTTGGAAATCTAGATAGGCTAGAATGAAAGCACGAAGGGAACGAGAGCAAAAATTCCTAACCGAGGGGCTCACCCAAGCTAAAGAGAAGATAAGATAATATGAGGAAAAGATTGCACCTTCTCTTGCGCAGACATCTCAACCTCCAGAAGAACCATCCACATAAGAGAAACCGAGAAGTGCTAGTTCAAGAGGATCAGTATTGGTCAAGAAGGTTAATGAGCCATTAGATGCCCTCATAAAAGCTTACAAAACACAACTCAAAAACAACCAAACCCAAGAATAGAGGTGGATGACATATCCATATGCAGAACTAGAAAAGGATAGACGAGAAATGTGCAGAGGAATGATTCAAACAGCCCAAGCTTTACTAAAACCACCAATTGGAAAACCTAAGGAGGTAATCCCTGTCCCACCGACACCAGTAATCCCACCAAGCTAGGAACGAAAAGAGCTAGATTCTAGTCATGAGCATGGACCAAAGCTCAAGGACTCAGCATTAGAACTAAGGATAGTGTTGATTACCACAAATAACTCTTTCAAGGGATAAAACATAGCTATACGTGACATTTGTAACGAAATTGATGGTCGTGATATCATAGTTGTTGTTCTTACCAAAGTCAAAAATAGCAAAGGTTTGTTCATATTCAATGCCACAAGAAGTAACAGTTTCTTTTTCTAGTAGTGCTAGGGGCCTTTTTGTGTGTCCATCTGCAAGCTGTAGTTTCAACTTGGTATCCCTCACTGCTGGTTTTTCCCATTTTTTCCAGATCTCTTTTGTTGTGATGGAAACACCAGCTCTACTCTCAAGGATTGCCATGATTTTTACATCTTGAAATTCCACAAGAAGAGTGGTGTTCCTATCTTCTTCTTCATAATACTCTCCAAACTTGTTTAATGGCATTGGCCTAGTGTTTAGCTGAGGCATTTCTAGCTCTTTGATCTGTTCCTCGATTTGAGTCTTTGGTTTTTTAACACCAAATTTCTCTAGGCATTTTTCCACAGTAGCCCACATGTTTGCTCGTATTCTGAGAAAATCGGCTAACGTTATCGTACAATTGAGTGATGTTGACAAAATGTCTATCAGCCCTTTTGAATATATGACCTCGTTGGAAGACAGCTTTTGTGATGGGGTGCAACAACATCTAACTTGGTCTCGTACTCTCCCGTATAGGATGGTAGTGTTCTTAGCAAATGGGGTTGGATGTCCATAGTCTGTACAGATCCTTTGTCTCCACAATACAATTCCACTTCTAGATTCATTTGAGATCCAGCCTCAAATTCCTCTATTGGTGGAAGAGAAACTCCTCTTCCATCACTCGTCTGGTTTACTCATCTGCTTATCTCACTTTCTTCATTGGCCTCTCTGACTTGTTTCCAAAATGGAAGACCATTCATGCGACAATTGAAAATGGCTCAAGATCGGGGATATGACCATTTCTACCTGAGACATATGGAAACCACGCCGAGAATATATCTTAAGGACCATAGTTACAAGGATGTGACAAGAACCCCAGTAGAAGAGTTTGATTTTGCTACTGTAGCAAGATCAGAACTTCTAGCATTGTTGGGTAAGCCTAAAGAACTGTGGACGTATGGAGCTTCACAATGTGGAAGCTTAAAGCGAGAGGAATGCATCATAGAAAGGGCAATTGAAGATAAGGATTGTATCCCAAAACACTTTCCTTAGGAAGCATTAGAGCCACTTGAATGGGAGCACATCTTGGCTACTCTGGATGTGTGCGCCATTCAAGATAGTTCAACAACGAAGTTTTGTGATGAAAATGGCTATCATGTTGTTCCTTAATTTGCAGTGAGTGTGATCCAGGAAAATGAAGACAAAGAAGAAGACGAGTTTTATGACTCCATAGAACACTTGGAGCTTCAAGAAGATGCCGACAATGGAAATACAAACAACCTAGTAGGTGACATGAACAACACTAATGAACAGTTTTATGATTGTTCATATCAAAGACCCATGAACCAATGCCACCGTTACAAGAATAAGGTGCATCAGAAGTGGATTCCAAAATCTCTAGTGAAAACACAATTGCAACAAGCATCCTCATACATGGCTCCCATATAGGAAGAAACGACCCAACCAAGAAGAACACAACCATGTCAACGGGCTAACAACAATCTAATCAAGTGGATAGAAAAGTCATCCCAGAAACAACAATCCAGCAAGCAAACAGTAACTTTCCATAACCATCCAAACCACACAGGAAAAGTGTTAAAATGCAACCTTGTTGAGGACAGCAACGACAGTGATGATTCTTATAACATCTCTCACCAGAAGCTCAGGTCATCACCATCACTAGCAGCTTCCGTGACAACCAAGGAAGGCCAAAAGAAAAGAATGACTCATAACAAAAATGTTTGACAAATTTGGATATGAAAGGGCCAGATTGGCCAAAAGTAGGTATGGATCAAGAAGATGAAGATCTCTGATGAAAAATCACAAGATCCAATGCCAACACAAAAACAATCGAAGCCTGCAAGAACATCTAAGAAACTCAAAAAGTTATAATCTTTCACGAATCCAATTTGGGTTCCAAAGAAGTTGATTCAAGCACAAAGAGATGAAGAGTATATTTGGATTACTAAATGATTAAAGTATCAATTACCAAAGTCTGAATCCAATCCTCAACCAAGCATACAAGGACTAAAGCAAAGATCGATGCTGACTCACACAAGGACAAAGTGGATCCCAAAGAAGCCGAGTCTTCAAACACAAATGAAGCAGGGATAAGTATGGGTTCTCAAACAAACAGTATCAACAAAACAACCAGTAATCACAAAGAAGTGGGTCCCAAAGGAAACCAATAAACCTACTATCACTATACCGTCGCTTGAATTCTTTCAATTCTTCCTACAATTATAGTACAGTTGGAAGAGAGCTCTCTTCAAGCCAGAACCCAATACTGCGGAACAATGCCAAATACGAAAACCAACCACAAGGCTAAAATTCAAAAAATCTCTACAACCTTCAATCAAGCAAATGACACAGGAGCTTCAAAGAACATCACATTGCTTAGCATAAGGAAGCCTCGCTAGCACATGCCAATAAGCAAATTTCTTATACCCACATCTTGCACATCATAAATTTTTCCCATTAGGAAGAGGATGGGGTCTAGGAGGGCCTCTTTATTTGCCACAAGCTTATGGAAGTGATTAACACTTTGACGAATAGGTGTATGCCATGTGTGCAAGTATGGTGGGTGTGTAAGAGTGGTCAAAGGATGCACTTTTTCCCCCAAAAAGGAGGTGGACAATTTTATAATTTTTGGCCTTCCATAACTCCCACATATGATCTCCGGTTTGAGCGAAGATCATAGATCTGCGATTTGAGCTCTTTCCATAGATATGCCACATGATATGGTTTCACTTACTAGATTTTAAACTCCATTTTGGAGGGAAATTTGAATTCAAATGAACGATGTCATAATAACTAATACCTAATTCTCCTAAATGATTTTCTCATGTTAAACTGATCATTTAATATGCGGAAGTACCAGGGGAGGAAAAGCTAGAATATTGGTTAAGCTGGTAGGCCGTCCATAGTAGGGATCCCAAGGGGGGCCATCTGCAAAAGAGCAATGTGCAACAATGGGCTTCAAAGACCCTAAGGTTCAACCGATTAAGACTTACAAAATGCTAAGGTTCCAAATTCAAAGGTTAGATCCAATGGTCAAACTGTAGGTAATATTGAATGCTTATGTGAAGACCAAAAAGTCTTCACACATCCCTAGATAGGAGGGGGCGAGCTCTTTTAGTAGGGGATGAGAGAGAAACACACACACACACACTCTAGCAAGGCTCCCTTTACACAAAGGGAACAGGGGACACATGTCAGCTCCCTAGCCCAGTTTCCCCCAAGGTGAATTCAAATCCTATTGGATGGCTATAGAGGTGGACCAGTGAGAATTAGGCTAGAGTACATTTAGTTTAATTCATTTAAAAACACTTGATAAAAGAACCAATAGAATATAAGCTCTCTAGAACACTATTGGACAGTCTCCCAAGGGGTCTAATGAGCATTCACCAGCCCAATGGCTTGCATGATTCCTATTGGCCAGAAGACTAAGGGGTCCAATGAGAGTTTAATTGCATTAATTAATTACCTAAAGCTCTCACAAAAGGGGAAAGGGGAACACATGTCACAAGGCTATCACTTATGCTTCTTAATTATCATTGGCTAAGCTTTGCAGGGGCCAATGGGGTGCTAGCTGGTGCAATTAGCAAGAGGGGTCGACCAAGAGAGAGAGGGGTCTGAGTTTTGCAAGGCATAATCATCTACACACACACACACACACACACACACAATCTCATGTGTGGAGTAAAGAAGTCTCTCTCTCCTTCTCAAGCTTTAACACTAGAATGGTAACAGGACACTTTTATGTCCTTGGACACTTTTGTGTCCTGTTAAGTGACCATTTTGCTTGAATTATTTGAAGAGTATGAAAATGAATTTCTAGGTGCCATATATCCGGAAAGTTGCCTTATGAGCTGAAAAAAACTTAGCATTTTTAAAAAAGTATCAATCTCACCATTAACCTTACTCTTGCACAACATTTTTGAACCTAAACTGTGTGAAAAAACGGTCCTGTTTTTGGCTTTTTTGTCAATTTTTGTCAATTTTTCAATTTTCATGTTTGTGAGATTTAGATGGCTAGAGGTTAGGCCTTAATAGTTCTCAACATGTTTTGATGCTTGTATGGAGAGCTAAGTGTTAAAATTGAAAGTTATGACCAATTTACAAGAATTGCATAATCCTATTTTTTGGCCAAAATTAGCACTTTTATGATTTTTTTGGTGGCTTTCTTGATATCCGAATTCAATTTTGATTGTGTAAGTGTAATATATAACATAAAGCTAATCTTCCTTGAGTTTTGGGGGACCTAATATGCTATATAGCATAGTATATGATGATGGTTGAGTTTTTTGATTGCTGAAGAATACGATACATTTTAGAGTAGCAAGTATAAATTTCTCAATATTGCTAGTTTCTTAGGCCAATTGTGTGTATTTTGTAGGTAGTAACCATATCTAATCATAGACTACAAACTTGGCTAGATATTGAGTAGTTTCTATGGGTTTCTAGAGGTCATAATGCTAAACCCAGTTGTTTCATGTTTGTTGTATTTAGCACTTTATCATTGCCCCCAAAGTTCCAATTGTAAGAGATTCATTATCCTTTTGACATGCTCCATGGCTCCTTTTGAATCCAAAGGCCCAAAGGAACTAAGAAAACATGTATATAATATCTGTATTGAGCGTGACTATAGAAACTTTGATGATAGGTCCGCAGAATGGCAAAAATGCAACTTTTTTGTACCTATTTTTTTGCCCAAAAAAATTTGGTGAGGTAAAAGCAACCATATGTTTTGGTCACCAACCCACTGAAGTTAACGGGGCATTTTATCTCATGTCCTACAAAAATACCCACTCTAATTTATATGCAATCAACCGTAAGAAATTGCTGTTTTGGGCAAAATGCACTGGTCCATCAACTTTGGAGGCTTGTAGTGACCAAGGGATGAGAAAAATTACAAGTTTCTCATTTTTTCCATATGTAGTAGTTATTGAACTATAAGCTCATGAAAGGATTTTTCAAAATGAGTGGATCTACTATGGTTTTGGAATTTTTTCCCAAAAACCTGAAAGGACACTTCTCCCTTGATGGGGGAAACCCATAATACAAAGCCTTTTTAAGGGGGGACTGGCTCCACGCAAATCCGTTCCTCAACTATTGTCAATAGCTTATTTTATCTCTCTTTTGAAGTATTGTTCATGCCTATTCAACTAGGTGTTATGCTTTTTGTTGCTCTCTCCATCCAAGCACTCTTGCTATGCTCATTAGGAATTTATTCTAATGAAATGCTCACTAAGTTTATGCTATTTTCCACTACACACAAGTTACTAGGCCATTAAATGTTACAAACTAGCCGTTTTGCTTGTTGAATGCAAAATTTGTCCTTTCATTACTTTCTGAATGCTAAAGGTTTGACTTCCTTAAACTATCAAATAAAGAGGCCCTCCTAGAGCCCACTCTCTTCTTAACGATGCATTGACTTTGTATGCATAATAGGGCTACATTACAAGGCCTACATAGGCACAATTTGATTTCCCAAGCACAACACATACCCTTGGTGATACCCTGCCTCCAAGGAGGACTCCAAATAGGAGGTGGAGAGGCATTCTAAATGCGGACCTAGTATTATAAATATTAGAGAGCAATGTTTTTTGAGTTGTATTGAATTGGTTCTACATGTGTTTGGTAGCGACAAGGTGTTATAGATGCCCATCAGTCATTTTTGAGACTGACATAAAAAAAGTGTCAAATACAAGTCCAAATCAAGCCAAACTATGTCAGGAGGTTGTGAATAGAGAATACAAGCTAAGAGTTATTATTATTTATAAATATAGAAAAATTTAATCCCTAGCTAGACAAAGATGCAATTGTTTCAAATCTAAAGCCATAATAGCCATCTACATACCTTGTACATCATGTATATGAGTTGTGGGACAAATAGACAATGATAGCTCATAAATGGTCATCTATCGTGAATGATGTCAGATTAGGCCCTTTTGAAGCAAGTTACTAACTTGAGGAATTAATTGGGGTTTGTCAGGCTTTAATTAAGTCATGTATCAAGTAGAAGCAGTATAATGATTTACACAGCACCCAAAAGCTAACAATGGCACATGTGACTTTGATCACCTTGATGCAGGAACAAAGGAGTCACCAACGAAGAAGACCAGACACAAATGTTAGGCAAACCAACCTTCACAAGGTTACATATCGTGTCCTTGATGAGGCGGATTGAATGTTGGACATGGGTTTTGAACCTCAAATCACAAAAATTATCTCCCAGATTTGGCCTGACAGACAGACTTTGTATTGGAGTGCAACTTGGCCTAAAGAAATTGAAGGTTTCACCAGACAATTTCTACAAAATCCTTACAAAGTTTTCATTGCCTCACAAGATCTGAAAGCCAATCATTCAATTCTATAGATTGTAGATGTTGTTTCTGAGAATAAGAAATACTTAGAATTGACAGAGTTTTTGGAGCAAGTGATGGATGGAGCTTTATCTATCCATGATGATAAGAGTCAAACTGAACAAGATTGGGTTCTATCGGAATTTAAATTTGGCAGTGAAGGACATAAATCTCATCATCAATTATGATTTTCATGGATCACAGTTGTTGTTGTGGCTTGACAAAAGTACAAGCAGTGGAGCACAAAATCAAAAACGACAACAAAGACCCCTCGACATTGACAACCAGGTCATGTCAGGGACGACATGAATTTGGAGGGGGGGAGTGTTGACCCGTGGGTCAACAACGCAACATAACTCAACAAAGCCTTATTTCTAAGAGTTATGAAATGCTATGAATTATGGTTAAAAACATCATTGTAATGAGTAGTTAGTCTAGTTACAGAAGCCGAGGTGCAATGGCACTTCCAGATTGTACATACAAAGCCATTCTATCCCCAGAACTTTATTTTAGGTTTAACCTATGGTAGCCTTAGTATATAATGTACCTAGGTCATTTTAGGTTTAACCTATGGTAGCCTTAGTATATAATGTACCTAGGTCATTTTAGGTTTAACCTATGGTAGCCTTAGTATATAATGTACCTAGGTCATTGTAAAGGAAAACTCTTATCATAATCAAATTTTAAGCTGTCATTGACTGTGTGTGAGAGAGGAACAGAGAGAGCGAGAGCTTCATCCTGGCACTACTCCCCGCTCATTCATCATATTGGAGATCCAAGTGCACCATCATGATAGGCTCTGTGAGAGATACACATCAACGCCAAGCATTCCTCGCGGAACGGAGCACACGCGCTAACGCATCTATGAGCTATTTGCGGATGTGAGTATATCAAATGATTTCTGTTTTCTGTGTGCAAGTACTCATAAGAATCATGGCAACATAAGCTACGCATATGTACTCGTAGACTTCAATTTTGGGCACTTCAAAATTTTGGCTCTGCCTTCATACACGTTTTTTGCAGATGGGTATAGAGTGAGGGTCTTCAGTGTAGAGGCTTTGGGACAGGTGTATCCTAGTGAGGCAATGGTGTTCCTTAAGTTTCATACGATTTTGATATGGTTTAGTGAGTTTCCTTCCGTTTGTGTGTATGTGGGTTGAGTGGTGTAGTTGAGAGCAGTGAGATTCTAGATTGTGGTTTAGTTAGCCTTCTAGAGTGTTGTATGCGTGGGATGGTCTCAGCCTGACAAGCTAAAGAGATTGCCTCCGTGTGCCTATCGTGTCATATGTGTCCTTGAATGACATTATGTTGATCTAGGTTATGTTGCATGCACTTTATGTTGGGGTATAAAGCCCAATGTGGTCGCCCAGGTAAGTGGGTGGGCCGCCAGGTATGTACACATATTCTTTTGTAAAAACCTAATAAGAACTCACTATGCTCTACACATTATAGTAGAGCGAGTTCACCATATCGTCGTGCTCTTCTTCTCGCACTCTCTCTCTCTCTCTCGCGGTGCACTTCCGCTTGTACTCCTTCAACTGGTATCAGAGCTCAGATCGAGGCTCGGGACAACACTACAGGAGGCTAGAGTCACCAGCTCAAATTGAAGTGAAATTCGACAGGCGAAGACACGGCCCAAATCCTGTGGGTGAGCCCGAAGGGCTTGGTGTTGTCAGAATTTCATTCTAAGGTCATCTCGGCCACCGTTCGGCTTCAACAAAGGTCTGCGCAGGCCATTTTCGACTACGTGGTCTCGACGAGTGCAGATCCGACTCTGCAAATTTGGGGTTTTCGGCCTACGACTGCAGGTGCTGAGGATATCGACACTACCAGAGTGTTGATTTGTGGCTATCTACACATCGAAGGACGGCTCACAGTTCTTGGAGGCGTGTCACATACGACACGGGCGCATCTGCACATAGACTGTAGGCGACATCCACTAGTTCATCAGGTAGCTTGTGTTTGCTGCTTGATATTCCAGATTTTATCCTGACATTGCAGGTACTTCCACATGGGATGTATTGTCAGAGATGATGTATGTCTGTGCAGGGTTTGCTGGCTGTGAGTCACGCAGCAAACAACCGCCACAACAATTACAACATATAGTGGGAAATTTGTGGATGTATGACTTTGTGGGAAGTCTATGTACTGTCAGATTTACTGCAGCCTTTGTTGAGGGTCGAGTGAGGTTTTATTGAGCTGGGGAATTCTCGAATGTTGAGATCCTTTCGGTGATACAGGTCTTGGAGCGATCCCTCGAGCACCCTTAGATAGGCAGCTAGGATGTATTGACTGTGAGTTAGACAGTTGGGATTGCATCTTTGCTTTACTGCCGTTGAGGCATTGTCACAGTCTATGCTTACAGGACAGTGACAGGACAGTGAGAGATAGTACAGGTGCAGGACAGGTTTACCCGCAGCTTACAGTGTCAGAGAGACAGTGTTTTTTGAGTTGTTTTTTGGTCTGTTTTTTGAGTACACCAGATCCATTTTACAAAGGAGACTCTGCCAAAATTTATGCAGAATCTGAACCTTTCTTGGTTCATTTGACAGGTTGATATTGGTTCAGAGGTCAATTTACAGGGGAAACTCTGCCGAATTTTTCCCAGGAAAGTAAACCACTGTGAAGCGTAGCTATGGTTGGATCACAGGACACTGCTCTTTACAATATCAAGAAGCTGGATGGAACCAATTTCCCATTATGGAAGAAGCAGATTTGGCACGTGTTGGTACAAAAGAAGCAGATAAAACCTATAAAGCTCAAGGGGATAAAACCAGAAGATATGGACGAAAATGAATGGAACGAAATGGATGAATTGGCACTTTCTACCATTATGCTGACTTTGGCAGAAAGCGTTTACTTCAATGTAGCAGACGAGATGTCGGCTTATCAAGCATGGTTAAAGCTGAGTGATCTTTATGAGAAGCAGAGTGCAGCTTCACAGCTATACTGGCTTAAGAAGCTTGTTGACTTGAAGATGAAAGAAGGGACACCTATGTCCAATCATCTGAATGAATTCAACACAATCTACAGTCAGTTGTCAGCTCAAGGTGTCAAGTTTGATGAACCTGTTAGAGCTATGTTCCTGTTGATCACATTGCCGAAAAGCTGGGACACTTTTCGCACAGCTTTGAGTAATTCTGCACCTCCAGATGGTTTGAACATAGCAGGTGTAGAAGGAAGTCTGCTTATTGAAGAAACCAATAGAAAGACAATGGACAAAGGCAAAGGAACAGCCTTAGTTGTCAGGGGAAGGACCAAAGAAAAGTACAAAGGTGGAACGAGGAATCTGTCTCGTAGCAAGTCCCGCTACCATTGTGGCAAGTCCCGCTACCATTGTGGCAAGAGTGACATAGAATGCTACCATTGTGGCAAGAAGGTTCACATGAAAAGAGACTGCAGAGAATAGAAAGCAGAAAAAGGCAAAGAGAAAGCTGAAGACCATGGTGAGAAGAACAAGTTCTTAGTGAAGATTCAAGAAATAAATGTGACAAACACTGTTGCAGAGGATGACAGTCTAGTGTCAGGAGACATCTACTTCTTGAAGAATACAATGGACTCAGCTCTTCTTACAGCATCTGATGGAAATGCACTGAGTGACTGGATTGTAGACTCAGGGGCATCACTTCATGTGTCTCCAAACAAGGAGTGGTTTACCTCTTATGTGACCACTAAAGATCATGTTCGGCTAGGCAATGGGCAGACATGTGAGATCTTAGGTGTTGGAGATGTTCAATTGAAGTTTCAGAATGGCTCTTCTTTCACGCTGAAGAATGTGAGACATGTTCCCGCAATTACAAAGAGCTTGATTAGCACATGTTTACTTGATGATGCTGGCTACGTCACCACTTTTGGACAGAACATGTGGAAGATATCCAAGGGTTCTATGACAGTAGCACATGGAGTAAAGTCTGGAGGACTTTACATGATTTATGTATCAAATGTCTCTAAAAATGTAATCAATGTAACCGAGCAGCCGAACGTTTCTTTGTGGCATAGCCGGTTAGGACATATGTCCAAGAAGGGAATGGAAATCTTGTCTTGTTTTGGTTATTTGCCTGGCTGTTCATTTAATGATTTTGAATTCTGTGAACATTGTTTGTATGGTAAGCAAACACAACAGCCACATAAGCATAGAAGCAGTAGAAGAGATACACAGTTGGCACTTGTTCATAGTGATTTGTGTGGACCTATGCCTAACCTATCTCTAGGGGGAGCTTCTTACTTTATGACATTTATAGATGATTACTCGAGGAAAGTATGGGTTTACTTTCTCAAGCACAAGGATGAAGCGTTTAGTGTTTTCAAAACGTTTGTGACACTTGTGGAGAATCAGAGTGGCAAGAAGCTTAAATGCTTACGCACTAACAATGGTGGAGAGTATGTTTTAAAGGCCTTTCAGGACTTTTGTGAGTCAAAAGGTATAAAACGTGAACTTACTGCTCCTTACAATCCTCCTCAAAATGGTGTTGCTGAGAGGATGAATAGGACCATACAAGAGAAGGTCAGAAGTATGTTCTCTAATGCACAACTGCCAAATGGGTTTTGGGCTGAAGCTGTGGGCTGAAGCTGTATCAACAGCTGTTCATCTTGTAAATAGATCTCCTAGCAAGGTTTTGCAGAAGGATTCAGTACCAGAGATGGTATGGTCAGGCAAAATGCCCTCATACAGCATCTCAGAGTCTTTGGCTGTGAGGCATATACTCACGTTCCAAAGGAATTTAGGAACAAACTTGAGCCAAAGAGTAGAAAGTGCATCTTTCTAGGCTATGGTAATTCTGGCGGGATGTCATAATAATCAAATATCTAATTCTCCTAAATGATTTTCTCATATTAAACTGATCATTTAATGTGGGGAAGTGCCAAGGGAGAAAAAGCTAGAATATTGGTTAAGCTAGCAGACCGGCCACAGTAGGGATCCAAAGGAGGGAAAATAGGGATCCAAAGGGGGGGCCATCTGCAAAAGAGCCATGTGAAACAATGGGCCAAAAAGACCCTAAGGTTCAGCCCATTAAGACTTCCAAAATGCTAAGGTTCCAAAATTCAAAGGTTGTGTCCAAAGGTCAACCCTAGGAAAAATTGGATGCTTTGTGTGTGCCCTCAAAGTCTTTGCACATCCCTACATGGGAGGGGGCGAGCCCCAAAGCTAGGGGATGAGAGAGAAAGCCACACACACACACACAGGCTCCCTTTACACAAAGGGAATGAGGGACACATGTCAGCTCCCTAGGCCAGATGCCCACAAGGTGTGCCCAATTCCTATTGGAAGACCCTTGAAGTGGACCAATGAGAATTAAGCTAGAGTAAATCTAGTTTAATTAATTTAAAAACATTTAATAAAAGAAACCAATGAGAATTAAGTCTCCTAGAAGACTATTGGGCAGTCTCCCAAGGGGTCCAATGAGCATTCAGGAGCCCCATGGCTTGCCTGATTCCTATTGGCCAGGAGGCAAAGGGGTCCAATGAGAGTTTAGTTTAATTATTTAATTACCTAAAGCTCTCACAAAAGGGGGACACATGTCTAAAGGCTATCACTTATGCTGCTTAATTCCTATTGGCTTGACCTGGGGAGGTCCAATGAGGCAAAGGCCAGACTTATTTAGCAGCTAGGGCTCGCCCAAGAGAGGGGGGGGGGCTGATTTTTGCTTGGCATTGACACACACACTCTCACACTTGACCATGTGTGAAGGGAAAATACTCTATCTCCTCCCAAGCTTTAATGGAGAGCTCATCACCTACTCCAAGCTTGTGAGATAGAAGCCTACATCAACACTCTCTTGGCATATGGATGCAAATCCAACCAAGAGCCAAGCTTCAATGCATGCTCATCTTCTCTACCAAGCTAATTACTAAGCTAAGCTATGCTAATATGAGTGATTATGTGAGGAGATGTACATCTTTCTCGTAAGATACTTCTTTTTCTTCTCAATCTACTCTCATACCCTGCTAGCTCTCACCATCTTCGAAGGTGTGTGAGGTCTTGGGTCTGAGAACGGGGATAATTCAAGTTGTGTTTGATTAAGTGTTTTGCTTGGTGTATGAAGCTTCCATCTTCATTGCACTAGCTAGTCTTGAAGGAACACAAAGAATTGTATTGTACAATGTCTCTCTTGATAGGAGAAAACATAATACAAAGCCTTTTGGAGGGGGGACCGGCTCCATGCAAATCCGGTCCTCAACTGTTGTCAATAGCTTAATTTCTCTCTCTTTTGAAAGTATTGTCGATGCTATCTAACTAGGTGTTATGCTTTTTGTTGCTCTCTCCACCCAAGCACTCTTGTAATTCTCATTAGGAATCTATTCTAATGAAATGCCCACTATGTTCATGCTAATTTCCGCTACACATAAGATTATAGGCCATTAAATGTTACATTGGTATCAGAGCTCAAGGTTTCTCTTTTCTTGCTCAAGAAGGGAGGTCCTCAAGCTAGCTACAAATGGTTGGTATTATTAATTGCCTGTGAGTAAGTAGAATAGGGATTTTTCAGCCTTGCAGTGCGCCTGCCTTTGTGCAGTTAACGGGGCATCACCGTCGAGAGCTATGGTCTTAATAGTGGAGTCCTACGGGGCTTGCCTACGGCTTAACCACTATTGAGCTATTAGAAGCTTGACAGGAGCCGGTGCTGTTTTGGTGTCGAAAGACCCTCTCTTCTATTCCTTGCAATTAATGGTATTCGAGCCGCGGGTACAGTAGCTTGAGTGCTTTTTCTAAAGGGGTAAAGAGGAGTAGCAACTAGGGCTTGAAGTGCCAAAGTACACCTAAAAAGTTTATACCTAAAAGTTGTTAGAATGGCTGACAATAGTAAAGAGAGTGAAATTAATGTTGATAACTTTGATTTTGCTCATGAGCAAGCTACTAATGATGCTTCAATGCTTGTTAACTATCTAGTTTCTAGGCTTCAACAAGCCATGGGCAATCCATCTCTCCAAAGTGAAGTGCAACGGCAGCTCCGTGCTCACGGGATTCTCCAAGCTCATCACCATGACGAGAGAACACCTAGGAAGCCTCCTTGTGAGACTACCAAAAGACGTCTCTCTCCGATTCGGGAAGAAGAAGAGAATCCATATGAAGGGCTCAAGAACTTACTTCTTGATGATGCATCTCCTTCCCAAGTGAGAATTCAAGAGCCTCCACCGAAGGAACGAGAAAGAAGCGAGTCTCCCGCCACCTCGGCGGAGATGGCTCCACGAAGACGGCGGGCTAAACGCTCTCCATCACCACCAAAGCGGAGAAGACCATTACACTCTTCTCCACGCCATAATTCAAAGAGGGATGATAAAAAGCAAGAGAAGAAAAAGGCGAGAAAGAGGACACCCTCTTCTCCATCTTCTTCATCCTCTTCCTCTTATGAAAGCTATGGTGAAGACGACAAAGATCAAGACAAGAAAAAGGCGAGAAAGAGGTCACCCTCTTCTCCACCTTCTTCAAATTCTTCATCTTCTGAAGCAAGTGATGGTGCAACTTTTGAACCATCAAAAAGAAGAGGCCATAGGAAATCCTATGCCGCATGGAAGAGGTCGTCCAAGCTGAAGAAATTCAAAGAGGGAGGGAAGAGCATCTCTTTCCTTACCTATGATGGCACCTTCGGTGCTACAGACAAAGTTTTGGCCTTTATCCAGCAATTCGATGCGGCGTTTGGAGATGAGGGCTTCACGGAGTCCTCTAAGCTACGCCATGTAGCTATGCACTTTCAAAAGTCCGCCAGACAATGGTGGTCTAGCCTACGAGCCAACGGTGAAGCTCCACGAACATGGAAGGCTTTAAGAGCTTCCATTATGAAGCAGTTTTTGGCCACCGATGCCAAAGACAAAGTACTCACCGAATGGCGAAGCTTAAAGCTCTCTCCCAATGAATCCATCCACAAATATGTAGACAAGTTTTGGGACCTACAACTCAAAGCCACTGTCTTCAAAAAGTTGGATTTTGGAGAGCAAAAGCAACAATTTTGTGCGGGCTTAACCGAAGAAATGGCGGAGTATGTCAACTCCCAAAAGCCACGTACCATATCGGCGGTAATACACCATACTATGGTGGCCTCGCGAATCAATTTCCAAACGGGGGGTAAAAGAAATAATAAGCCCCGGAAAACAAGGGTTCCAATGAGCCTAAGGGGAAGGACAATGTCCAAAAGTCTCCTAAGGGCAATTCCAACAAAGCTAAAGAGAAGGGAGTTTACAAAGGAAAGAATAAACTCTCTCCTGAAGAGCTTGAGCGTTATCGTAAAGATAACCGGTGTTTCAAGTGCGGCGAACAAGGGCATGCGTACCGCGCTTGTCCCCAAAAGAACAACCGCCAAGATCCTCCTAGAGCTTCTTTGGTTGAAATCCAAGAGGAGGAGATTCACCAAACTCACCACAAAGGATCTTCTCTATGCCATGCTTGGGGAAAGGTAAGAGAACATGATGCTTTTATTCTCTTTGACCCTGGTTCTACTCACAATTTCATATCTATGGAGTTAGCCACCAAGCTAGGCATACAATCCTACGAGATGGGAGATATCCTACCCGCAGACAGTGCCTTCAAGGGGCAAGAAGCTTCAGTCACTCCCTTAATCGGGAAATTGAGGCTTCATGTCCAAGGCTATGTGGACAAAGAGGACTTCTTTATCTCTCCTCTCAAGCATGAGGATGTAATCCTAGGGGCACCATGGTTTGACCGCCTAGCTGCCGATGTTAAATTTCCTGAAAGGAGAATCTCCTTTAAGTTCAGGGAAAAGGACATGTATATAGATGCTAAGGAGATGGGTAACACCATCCCCATTGTACATACACCAGCTTTCAACAAGTCAATAAAGAGCTCTATTTCCGTGTACATGATTTTTGTTAAAGATTCTCAAAATGAACCTAATGCTTTAACAAAAGAAAATAAAAGCAACCAAAAGGAATTAGAGTTATCCAATTTTCTCAAGGGGTTTCAAGATGTTTTTATTGACGACATCCCTTGTGAGCTACCTCCTAAACGAGGTAATGACGACCATGCAATTGAACTTCTTCCAGGAAGTTCACCGCCTAACAAACCTCCTTATAGAGTTTCTCAAGCTCAACAAGAGGAGATTATGCGGCAAGTGCATGAGTTAATTGAGAAGGGCATGGTTAGGCCTAGCTCATCTCCATTTTGCTCACCTGTGCTATTAGTGCAAAAGAAAGACGGCACATATCGTATGTGTGTCGACTATAGAGCACTAAATAGGATCACTATCAAGAATAGGTTTCCCGTTCCAAGGGTAGAAGACCTATTTGATAAGCTACAAGGATCGACCTACTTCAGTAGGATTGACCTAAAAAGTGGCTATCATCAAATAAGGATAGTTGATCAAGACATTGTAAAGACCGCATTTCGAACTACATTTGGTCTTTACGAATACATTGTCATGCCTTTTGGCTTGACCAATGCACCAGCCACATTCAACCGCTTGATGGAGAAGCTGTTCAGGCCTCATCGAACCTTCACTGGAGTGTTCTTTGATGATATTATCATCTACTCTAATTCATTGGACGAACACAAGCAACACCTCCAGGTAATATTTCAAGTTTTAAGAGAGAATAAACTTTATGTTAATCGAAAGAAAAGTGAATTTTTCTTGCAAGAGATTCAATATTTAGGTCACATTATCTCTCAAGATGGAATCCAAATGGATCCATCCAAGTTAGAGGTAATAAAAGGATGGCCTAAACCAAGGAATCTTCATGAACTAAGAAGCTTTATAGGTATGTGTGCATACTATAGACGCTTCATAGAAAAGTTCTCACGAATTGCAGGACCATTACATGACCTAACAAAGAAAAATATTAGGTATACGTGGTCTGCTAAGGAGAACAATGCTTTCGAAAAGCTTAAAGAAAAGCTTATCTCTCAACCTGTGCTTACACTACCGGATCTCTCAAAACCATTTGAGGTCCAATGTGATGCTTGTGGTGATTGCCTTGGGGTTGTTCTACTCCAAGAAGGGCACGCCATAGGCTATGAGAGTCGAAGACTCGACCCTGTTGAGTAAGCTCTAGGCATATACGAAAAAGAACTCCTTGCAGTTCTACATGCCTTAGACTCATGGAAGCACTATTTATTAGGGACTCCTTTCATTCTGCGAACGGATCACCAAAGTCTTAAGTACTTCATGACGCAGACCAAGCTCTCCGACAAACAAATGAGGTGGGTAAATTTTCTTTCGCAATTTCATTTTCATATTGCTCACATTGCTGGCAAGCATAATCAAGTAGCCGATGCACTCTCAAGACGACCGAGAGTGAATGCGGTTTCCATAGCAACTCACAATGATCTATCTTCAATGATAGATGAGTATGCTATTGATCCCGATTTTAGAGATGTGATTTCAGCCCTTGCATTAGGGAAGAAAGAAGAACCATTTACTTTACAAGATGGTTATCTTCTCTATGGCAATAGACTATGCGTTACTAACTCACTACGTGAGAAAGTAATGTATGAATCTCATGCTCCCCCATATGCAGGGCATAGAGGGATTCAGTCTACCCTAAAGGGAATTGAAACATATTTCTATCGGCCTACCATGAAAGTGAACATACACGAGTATGTTTCCAAATGTGTGGTATGTCAAAAGACAAAATTTGATAGAGGGAAGCAACTTGGATTGCTTCAACCCTTGCCAATCCCTAATTCACCGTGGGAGAGCATATCCATGGATTTTATCTTTGGATTGCCTAAGTCTATCCATGGGAATACATGAATATGGACGATAGTAGACAGGTTCAGTAAACAAGCTCATTTTATACCTGTCAAAAAGACTATCAAAGCCCATCAAATGGCAACCCTCTTCATTTCACAAATTTTCAAGTACCATGGCTTGCCAATGTCCATAGTGTCGGATAGAGATCCTAGAATGACCAGTAATTTCTGGAAGGGTCTCTTTGAGAATTTAGGAATAAGGCTAAACTTCTCTTCGGCCTATCATCCAAAAACTGATGGCCAAAGTGAAATAGCTAACCTAACCATTCTCGATCTACTAAAAGCCTATGTAACGGAAGTAGATCAAAGATCCCAATGGGAGAAGTACTTACCCTTAGTAGAGTATGCTTACAATAACACTATACATACTTCCACAGGAAAAGCACCTTTCGAGGTAATTGAGGGAAGATCAAAAAGTCCCTTGCTACTTAAGGTACATGGGAAGATCTTCGCTGCAGATGAGTATAGCCGAGACCTACAAGAATCTTTCCAAAAGATTAAGGATGCTATCTCTATCTCACAGCAAAGGCAAAAGGCTGCTGCTAACAAGCACAGAAGAGCCCAAGCCTTTAAAGAAAACGATTGGGTCTTGTTAAAGTTTCCCAAGGCTCGATTAAGGCACACGACGGGCAAGAATCCTACGGGCCACCAAAAGTACTATGCTAAACTAGCAAAAAGGTATTATGGTCCCTTCCAGATTCTTAGGCCAATCAATGAGATGGCCTATCAACTTAAGTTGCCCAATCATTGGCTCATACACAATGCTTTTCATGTGAGCCTCTTAAAGCCTTACAAAGGAGAGCCACCTCAAGAACCAACTATTGAAGACCCACCGGAGATCGAGGACCACGAGGAGGTGCTGCAGCCCGAGTCCATTCTCCGACATGAAGACAAGGTATTAAGAGGCGGTAAGACTATCAGATGATATCTTATTAAGTTTAAGAATTATCCTTTTGAAGATGCTAGATGGATGCAAGGCATACAATTAAAGGATAACCTAAACCTTGTCAATGCTTACAATGCTTCCCAAGAGTAAGCAAATGTACAAAATGTTAAAAATGAACAAAATTTTTGTCTTATAAGACTCTCTTTTTCTTTATTTGTGCACAAAAATGAAGTACTATGCATGCTTAGATCAAGTTTGCGGAGACGACGTCTCCCAAACACCAAGTAGAGCTTGTCACTCTACTATGGAAGACTGATAGGACTAATGTGCAGACATGCTTGCGGCAGCCTCAGGCTCTCAAGCGCCAAATGGACTAGTCATCCATTATGGAATGATGTCGTAGGGTAACATAGGGATCCTCTACCCGCTAAGAAAAGGACTCATGCATATGCTTTATCTTCTCTACACCATAGTCGAGGACGACTATGATTTCAAGAGAGAGGTAATGTCATAATAATCAAATATCTAATTCTCCTAAATGATTTTCTCATATTAAACTGATCATTTAATGTGGGGAAGTGCCAAGGGAGAAAAAGCTAGAATATTGGTTAAGCTAGCAGACCGGCCACAGTAGGGATCCAAAGGAGGGAAAATAGGGATCCAAAGGGGGGGCCATCTGCAAAAGAGCCATGTGAAACAATGGGCCAAAAAGACCCTAAGGTTCAGCCCATTAAGACTTCCAAAATGCTAAGGTTCCAAAATTCAAA
The DNA here is from genome assembly GCF_014529385.1 of Adiantum capillus-veneris. NCBI lineage: Eukaryota > Viridiplantae > Streptophyta > Polypodiopsida > Polypodiales > Pteridaceae > Adiantum > Adiantum capillus-veneris. The sequence continues at coordinate 75,045,134 of NC_140932.1, read as the reverse complement.
GGTTGTGTCCAAAGGTCAACCCTAGGAAAAATTGGATGCTTTGTGTGTGCCCTCAAAGTCTTTGCACATCCCTACATGGGAGGGGGCGAGCCCCAAAGCTAGGGGATGAGAGAGAAAGCCACACACACACACACAGGCTCCCTTTACACAAAGGGAATGAGGGACACATGTCAGCTCCCTAGGCCAGATGCCCACAAGGTGTGCCCAATTCCTATTGGAAGACCCTTGAAGTGGACCAATGAGAATTAAGCTAGAGTAAATCTAGTTTAATTAATTTAAAAACATTTAATAAAAGAAACCAATGAGAATTAAGTCTCCTAGAAGACTATTGGGCAGTCTCCCAAGGGGTCCAATGAGCATTCAAGAGCCCCATGGCTTGCCTGATTCCTATTGGCCAGGAGGCAAAGGGGTCCAATGAGAGTTTAGTTTAATTATTTAATTACCTAAAGCTCTCACAAAAGGGGGACACATGTCTAAAGGCTATCACTTATGCTGCTTAATTCCTATTGGCTTGACCTGGGGAGGTCCAATGAGGCAAAGGCCAGACTTATTTAGCAGCTAGGGCTCGCCCAAGAGAGGGGGGGGGCTGATTTTTGCTTGGCATTGACACACACACTCTCACACTTGACCATGTGTGAAGGGAAAATACTCTATCTCCTCCCAAGCTTTAATGGAGAGCTCATCACCTACTCCAAGCTTGTGAGATAGAAGCCTACATCAACACTCTCTTGGCATATGGATGCAAATCCAACCAAGAGCCAAGCTTCAATGCATGCTCATCTTCTCTACCAAGCTAATTACTAAGCTAAGCTATGCTAATATGAGTGATTATGTGAGGAGATGTACATCTTTCTCGTAAGATACTTCTTTTTCTTCTCAATCTACTCTCATACCCTGCTAGCTCTCACCATCTTCGAAGGTGTGTGAGGTCTTGGGTCTGAGAACGGGGATAATTCAAGTTGTGTTTGATTAAGTGTTTTTCTTGGTGTATGAAGCTTCCATCTTCATTGCACTAGCTAGTCTTGAAGGAACACAAAGAATTGTATTGTACAATGTCTCTCTTGATAGGAGAAACCATAATACAAAGCCTTTTGGAGGGGGGACCGGCTCCATGCAAATCCGGTCCTCAACTGTTGTCAATAGCTTAATTTCTCTCTCTTTTGAAAGTATTGTCGATGCTATCTAACTAGGTGTTATGCTTTTTGTTGCTCTCTCCACCCAAGCACTCTTGTAATTCTCATTAGGAATCTATTCTAATGAAATGCCCACTATGTTCATGCTAATTTCCGCTACACATAAGATTATAGGCCATTAAATGTTACACGGGATGGGGTACAGACTTTGGGATCCCGAATCCAGAAAGGTTGTCCGCAGGAATGATGTTCACTTTAATGAATCCAAATATCATTCTAAACCAGAGAGGGTTGAGGAGATTTGAAGAGTTTTCTTCCAAAAAGATGGACCTGCACATGCAAGACAAAATGTCAGGGCTCAAGAGGAGCAAGAACTGGATAGAGTGGAACCACAGGTTGTGGCTGAGCCTGAGCCACCTATTGTGCGTAGATCTGAACGTGTCACGCGACCTCCTGATAGGTTTGTTCCATCTATGAACTATGTCATGTTGACTGATTGCAATGAGCCTTCATGTTACAAGGAAGCAGTGCAAATGAAGGACTCCAGGAATTGGCAATTGGCCATGCAGTCAGAGATGACAACTCTGCATAAAAACCAGACATGGAAGCTAGTTAAATTACCACGGGGCAAAAAGGCTCTACCCTGT